>NC_064571.1:24697500-25322500 GCF_937001465.1 Orcinus orca
GTATCATAGCAAAATGAACTTTTTTCTTTTGAAAAATACTTATGAATTTTGTGAATTTTAATGCACATATAAATTTGTGTAACCACTATCACATCAGGATACAGAACGGTTTCATAACCTCCCAAACTATCACATGCTATCCCTTTTCAGTCACACTTTGCCCCCATCCATAACCCCTGGCAACCACTGATATGTTCTCCATCACTATAGTTTTGTCTTTTTGAGAATGTAATATAAGCAGAATCATACAGTATGTAAATTTGGAGAACTGGCTTCCTTCAATCGCCATAGTGTCTTTGTGATTAACTCAAGTTGATGTATGTATCACTAGTTTCTTCCTTGTTACAGAGGTATATTATTCCATTGTGTGAATGTACCAAATTTTGTTTAATCCATCCAGCTACTGTAGAATGAGATGAAGTTTTAATGCTTATCTCTTTAGTTGCAAGAAAATAACTAATTGATGTTCTTGGTTTCAAATCCAGAAACCCTTGTGAGTTACTAACAGGCCTATCATGAATTAGATCACCATCCCTGGAGAAATCAGTTAGAATTCAGGATAAGGTGTTGAACTGGTCTAACTTGGGTCTATGCTCAGTCCTATTGTTTCATCTTCGACCACAAGGGCACACTATTAAGAGAACAAGGCAGCTGCCACAGAAACCATAAGGATGAAGAGGAAGAGGAGTGAGGGGTGAAAAAAAATGCATTCTTAACCAATTACCTCATAAACTTGTTTTTCATTAAACTTCTTCCCAGATAAATTGGTCTAAAAGGTATGGTTTGCCAACCTTGATTCATAAACTGTTAGAGCTGTGTTGCAAACTCAATTTGGTAGGAACAATTACATTCCTTCATTGTCTGAGTGGTAACAGACAAGGGGCAGTGACTGCTTGTGGATCATATGGCCCAGCTCACTTACCTTCGCTGGATTGGCCCTGCTCCCTTAGCATTGTGACTTGTTTAAGTGTCCAGGTACACACAGAAGATCAAAGAAACATATGGTGGAAGCCCAACCTGGTGCAAACATTTTGTTTGTAAGTCATGGTCTCATCTCTCATTTGCCTTTTCTTTCCTTGAAAAATAAAAGATTTCTTTTTCTTGTTTTTCCATCTAAAATGTTGTCCTATCTAAGGCATTTTCTAGTCAGTGCTGCACTGCCTTCAAAATACATTTTTCTATCCAGTGCACAATAATTGCTGTGATCAATGAAAGTTTGAAATCAGGCTTCCACTCAGCTTTGTCTGTCACCCGTATATCACTTACATCAAAGAGACCTGCCTCTGCTTAAATCCCTAAAGCCAAGGAAACAAAAAAGAAAAAGCCAACCATTGTTGATATCACTCTCAAAAGACACTGCCTTGTCTTTTGTTCCTGGGGAAGGGGAGAAATAGGGGAGGGTGACCTCAAGCATAAGTAAAGTAGTTGGGGCTCAGGGTCTACTAACCCTTCAATCAGAATAGTACTCTTGTGATTTCTGTTACATACAGGGCCTCTGTGTAGATTTTATTAGAAGAAAAGCATTCCATTGCTGAAGAAAAACTCTGACAACAGCCTAGCCAAATACAGAGATACAGAGATTCCTACCATCTGCTAGTCTTGCTTTGTTTCTTCTGTTTTGCTTTTCTCTTATGGACTTTTATTCTTTGGAAGTTGTTTCTCTAGGAACTGCCTTGTACATAATTTAGTTATCCATTTTTGGTGTATTCAAGAAAATTTTTTTTAAAGTTTTTAAAAATTATGGAAATAATGTTCAGTTAGAAAAATTGTAAAATGTATAAAAGAAAAAAGAGGTGGCTAAAAATCATCCTTTAATCCATCACCCAGAGACAGCTACTTTCAACATTCAATCCAATACTAAATCCTATCATTGTACTGTCAATATATTTGGGAAATTCATCCATTTTATTCCATTTCTACTACCAAGTATTAGTAGAAATTTCTACTAGTCCAAGTTTTATAACTGGTCTCTCAATCTGTTAAAAATATCCATTACACCCCTGGTTAAAAATTTTCAGCTGATACTCAATAGACAAGTAAAACACATTTCCTATGAACCACTAGGGGTTGAATGCTTTGGCCTTGGGAACTTTTTTTTTTCTTGCGGTACGCAGGCCTCTCACTGTTGTGGCCTCTCCCATTGTGGAGCACAGATTACGGACGCGCAGGCTCAGCAGCCATGGCTCACGGGCCTAGCCTCTCCACGGCATGTGGGATCTTCCCAGACTGGGGCATGAACCCGTGTCCCCTGCATCGGCAGGTGGACTCTCAACCACTGCACCACCAGGGAAGCCCTTGAGAACTTTTTTCATCACGTTTTCATTCTCTCCACTATGTTTACTCTGAGGATCTCATGTCAATACTCAATGGTTCCGTCTGCACAATATATCTAAGAGATTTCTTCATGTGCATGTGTTGACACCCACCCCCAGGTTCTAGTGCTAATATAGATGAATTCCTCTTTGGTTACTTCATTGAAAATGTGAGAAAGGAGAGACTAGGTACATAGAATCATGTTGCTATCTTGCCTCCTAAAGAGAAAGTTCTTTTCCACTAAGACATGATGATGAAAGTCAAAATAAACAGATTTGGCCATACAGGGTGCATGATTACCAGGGAGTACTTCTTTCAACACTGGAAAGGCAATATTGTCACCATCATTGGTCCCCTCTTTGACCTCAACCACATGATCTGTGGTTTTAGTGTCCATGGAAAGTTCAATGGCAGTGTCTAAGCTGAGACAGGAAAGCTTGTGATCAATGGCAGTAAATCTCCATCTTAAAATATCAAATGGGGGTGATGCTAGTGCTGAATATGATGTGGAATCCACTGGTGTCTTCCTTACCTTATAGAAGCCTGGGGTTCACTTAAAGTATAGATACCAAAGGATCATCACCTCTGCCCCTTCTGCTGATGCTGCCTAGCTGATGTTTCAATGTGATGGCAGTGAAACATGATGTATGACCACTCCCTCAAGATGATCAGTAATGCCTCCAGCAGAAGTCTTGGCCTCCCTGGCCTAGGTCACCATGACAACATTGGCATTTTAGGGAGATTGGTAACTATATCCATGCTATTATTGCCATATCAAAAGCTTTACATATCTCCTCTGGAAAACTGGCATGATGGCTGGGGTTCTTCTCAGAACATCCACTGGTACTGTCAAGGCTGTGGGAAGGACCTCTATGAGCTGAACAGAAAGATCACTGACATGGTCTTCTTACTCCCAGGGTGTCTGTCATGGATCTGACCTGACCTCTGGAGAAAGTGAAAAATATGACAACATCAAAAAGCAGTAAACAATTAGTTAATAATGGAAACTCACATAAGACTATCAGCTGACTATTAAGCAGAAATTTTTTCACCAGAAAAAGTGGCATAATATGTTCAAAGTGATAAAAGGAGAAAAAAAACATTTAACCAAGAATACTCTACCTTGAAAAGTTATCATTCAGAATTGAAGGAGAGATGAAGAGTTTTACAAACAAGCAAAAGCTAAAAGAATTCTGCCTACTAAATCAGCTTTCAAAGAAATGTTAAAAGGACTCCTCTAAGTGAAAAAGAAAAGACCTCAACTAGAATATGAAAATTATGAAAGGAAAAATCTCACTGGTAAAGGAAAATATAAGCAAAGGAAGTAGATCAACCACTTATAAAGCTAATAGGAAGGTTAAGAGAAAAAAACAGTAATCCATCTATAGGCACAATAAGTAGTTAAGGTGTGCACACACAAAAAAGATGTAAAATATGATGTCAAAAACTTTAAATGTGGGGTGTAACAGTAAAAATGCTGGGTTGCTCAAATGCATTCAAAATTAAGAGATCGACTTAAAATAATCATATATATATATACATATTAGATACATACACACACACAAAGAAAAAGGAATACAAACATAACACTAAAGACTGTCATCAAATCACAAGGGAAGAGAGCAAAATAAAAAGAAAGGAACAAAAAAGAACAACAAAAACAACTAGAAAACAAGTAACAAAATAGCAATAAATGCATACCTACCAATAATTACTTTAAATGTAAATGAACTAAATTCTCCAACCAAAAGATATAGAGTGGCTGAATGGATACAAGAATAAGACCTGTATATATGCTGCCTGCAAAAAAAACCAAAACAAACAAAAATAAAACTTCAGAGCTAAAGACACACACAGACTGAAAGCGAGGGAATGGGAAACAATACTCCCTGCAAATGAAAATGGAAAGAAAGGTGGGGTAGCTATACTTATATCGGACAAAGTAGACTTTAAAACAAAGACTGTAACAAGAGACAAAGAAGGACATTACATAACACCCCACTTACATCAATGGACAGATCATCCAGATAGAAAATTAATAAGTATACTCTGGCCTTAAATGACATTTTACACCAGGTGGACTTACTTTATATATATATATATATATATATATATATATATATATATATATATAAAACTTTATATATATATAACATTCCATCCAAAAGTAGCAGAATACACATTCTTTTCAAGGGTACATGGTGTATTCTCCAGGATATATCACAAGTTAAACCCCAAAACAAGTCTCAAATTTAAGAAGATTGAAATTCTATCAAGCACATTTTTCAACCACAATGGTATAAGACTAGAAATCAACCACAAGAAAAATACTACAAAAAACACAAACTCATGGAGGCTAAACAACATGCTAAACAACGAATGGGTCACTGAAGAAATCAAAGGGAAATTTAAAAAATACCTGGGGACAAATGAAAATGGAAGGACAATGATCCAAAAACATGTGGAATATAGAAAAAGCAGTTCTAAGAAAGTTTATAGGGATACAAGCCTACCTCAGGAAAAACAAAAATTCAAAATAAACAATCTAACATTACACCTAAAAGAGCTAGAAAAAGAACAAATAAAACCCAAAAGTAGTAGAAGAAAAGAAATAATAAATATCAGAGCAGAAATAAATAAAATAAAGATTAAAAATGAAAATGAAACTAAGAGCTGGTTCTTTGAAAAGATAAACAAAATTGACAGACCTCTAGCCAGACATGAAGAAAGAGAGAAGGCTCAAATAAATAAAAACAGAAATGAAAGAGAGGTTACAACCAAAACCACAGAAATTCAAAGATCATAAGAGATTTATTATGAACAATTATATGCCAATAAAATGGACAACCTAGAAGAAGTGGATAAATGTATAAATATACAATCTCCCATTACTGAGTCAAAAAGAAATAGAAAATGTGAACAGATCAATTACCAGTAATTGAGGTTGAATTAGTAATCAAAAAATGCTCAACAAACAAAAGTCCAGGACCAGACAGCTTCACAGGTGAATTCTATAAAACATTTAAAGAAGAATTAGCACCTATCCTTCTCAAACCATTTCAAAAAATTGATGGGTAAATAATGCTTACAAACTCATTCTACAGAGCCAGCATCACCCTGGTACCAAAACTAGACAAAGGTACTACAGAAAAAGAAAAGTATAGGCCAATATCACTAATGAGCATAGAAGCAAAAAGCCTCAACAAAATATTAGCAAACTGAATTCAACAATACATTAAAAGGGTCATACACCACGATCAAGTGGCATCTATCCCAGGATGCAAGGATGGTTCCATATCTGCAAATCAATTGATGTGATACACTACCATAACAAATTGAAGAATAAAAATCTTATGGTTACCTCAATAGATGCAGAGAAACCTTATGACAAAATTCAACATACATTTATGATTTTTAAAACTCTCAAAAAAGTGGGTATAGAAACATATCTTAATATGTTACTCATACTTAACATAAAAGCCATATGTGACAACACGTTACTCAATGGTGAAAAGCTGAATGCATTTCCTCTAAGATCAGGAAAAAGATAAGGATGCCCACTCACTCAACTTTTGTTCAACATAGTATTGAAAGTCCCCGCCACAGCAATAAGCAAGAAAAAATAAAAGGATCCAAATTGGAAGAGAGGATTGAAACTGTCATTATTTGCAGATGACATGATATTATATATAGAAAATTCTATAGACTCTACCAAAGAACTATTAGAACTAATAAATGAATTCAGTAAGGTTTCAGGGTTACAAAATTAATGTACAGAAATCTGTTTCATTGCTATATATTAACAATCAGAAAGAGAAATCAAGAAAACAATCTGATCTACAACTGCATCAAAAAGAATAAAATATCTAGGAATCAACTTAACCAAGTAGGTAAAAGGCGTGTACTCAGAAAACTATCACACATTGATGAAAGAAACTGAAGAAGACACCCAAAATAAAAAGATATAATGTTCATAAATTGGAATAATTACTATTGTTAAAATGACCATACTACCCAAGGCAATATAGAGATTCAAGGCAATTCCTCCTATCAAAATACCAAGGACATTTTTTTCCCCATGGATTTCAAAAAAATAATTCTAAAATTTCTATGGAAGCACAAAAAACCCCAAATAGACTAAATGATCTTGAGAAAGATGAACAAAATTGAAGGTACCACACACCCTAATTTAATCTATACTACAAAGCTACTCTTATTGGAACTGTATGGCATTGGCACAAAAACAAGCACATAGATAAATGGAACAGGATAGACAGACAGAAATGAACCCACACTTATATGGGCAATTAATCTATGACAAAAGAGGCAAGAATATATAATAGAGAAAAGACAATCTTCAATAAATTGTGTTGGGAAAACTGGAGAGCTACATGCAAAACAATCAAACTGGACTACTTTCTATCACCGTATACAAAAATAAACTCAAAATGGATTAAAGAGTTAAATGTAAGGTCATAAATGTCTAAAAGAAAACACAGGCAGTATACTCCTTGACATTGGTCTTAGCAGTATTTTTTTTGGATATGTCAAGGTAAACAAAAGCAAAAATAAACAAATGGGACTCTATCAAGCTATAAACCTTTTGCATAGCAAAGGAAACTATCAATAAAATGAAAAGGCAGCCTACTGAATAGGAGAAGATATTTGCAAACAATATATCTGACAAGGGGTTAATATCCAAAATATCAAAGGGGAGATCTTCAAGATGGCAGAGGAATAAGATGTGGAGATCACCTTCCTCCCCACAAATACATCAAAAATACATCTACATGTGGAACAACTCTTACAGAACACCTACTGAACGCTGGCAGAAGACCCCAGACTTCCCAAAAGGCCAGAAAATCCCAACGTACCTGGGTAGGGCAAAAGAAAAAGGAAAAACAGAGACAAAAGAATAGGGACAGGACCTGCACCTCTGGGAGGGAGCTGTGAAGGAGGAAAAATTCCCACACACTAGGGAGCCCCTTCACTGGTGGGGACAGGGTGTGGGCAGGGCAGAAGCTTCAGAGCCACAGAGGAGAGCACAGCAACAGGAGATCAGTGCTGACCAGCACTCACCAACCTGAGACGCTTGTCTGCTTGGGTCGGGTGGGGGCTGGGAACTGAGGCTCTGGCTTCAGAGGTCAGACCCCAGGTAGAGGACTGGGGTTGGCTGCATTAAGACAGCCTGAAGGGGGTTAGTGTGCCACAGCTAGCCAGGAGGGAGTCAGGGGAAAAGTCTGGAGCTGCTGAAGAGGCAAGAGATCATTGTTTTGGGGTGCATGAGGAGAGGGAATTTGTACTCCATGTGCCCACAGAAGGCAGAGCTCTGCCTAAGCAAGCTCCAGAGATAGACATGAGCCACAGCTATCAGCTCAGACCACAGAGATGGGCATGAACTGTTAACCTTACAACCGCCACCAACAAGAATCCTGTGTGCAAGTGCAGGTCACTAACCACATCCCGCTGGGAACCTGTGCAGCATGCCACTGCCAGGGTCCCGAGACCAAGGGACAACTTCCCCGGGATAACACATGGCATGCCTCAGGCCATTGCAATGTCAAACCGGCCTCTGCCACTGCAGGCTTGCACGGTATTCCAATTACGACTACCGTACCCCTCCCTCTCCCTGGCCTGAGTGAGCAAGAGAGCCCTAATAACATGCCTGAGGGTGGCCTACAGGCAGAGGAGGGGCCAAAACCAAAGCTGAAGCCCAGGAGTTGTGTGAACAAAGAAGAGAAAGGGAAATTTCTCCCTGCAGCTTCAGGAGCAGCAGATTAAATACCCACAATCAACTTGTTGAACCCTGCACATGTGGAATACCTGAATAGACAATAAAAGTTCCCAAAATTGAGGTGGCAGACTTTGGAAGCAACTGTAGACATGGGGTTTGTTTTCTGCATCTGATTTGTTTCTGGTTTTTATGTTTATCTTAGTTTAGTTTTTAGTGCTTGTTATCATAGGTGGATTGATTTGTTGGCTCCATTTGTTTATTGGTTTGGTTGCTCAATTCCTTTTTAAAATTTTAAATTTATTTTATTATTTTTTAAATTTATAAATTTTTTTTCTTTTTTCTCTTTTTGTGAGTGTGTATGTGTATGTTTTCTTGTGTGATTTTGTCTGTTTAGGTTTGCTTTTAACATTTTTCCTAGGGTTCTGACTGTTCTTTTTTGGTTGTTATTTTTGTTTGTTTCTTTGCTTTCTTTTTATGAGTGTGTATGTTTCTGTGTGTGATTTTGTCTGTTTAGTTTTGCTTTTACCATTTGGCTTGGGGTCCTTTCTGTTGGTTTTCTTTTTTTTCTTCCTTTTCTTCTGAGCCGTGTGGCTGGCTGGGTCTTTGTGCTCCAGCTGGGTGTCAGGCCTGAGCCTCTGAGGTGGAAGAGCCAAGTGCAGAACATTGGAGCACCAGAGAACTCCCAGCCTCACGTAATGTCAATTGACAAGAGCTTTCCTAGAGATCTCCATCTCAACACAAAGACACAGCTCCACCCAACTGCCAGCAAGCTCCAGTGCTGGATGCCCCATGCCAAACAACTAGCAAGACAGGAGTACAACCCCACTCATTAACAGAGAGGCTGCCTAAAGTCATACTAAGTTCACTGACACCACAAAACACACCACTGGATGGAACCCTGCCCACCAGAAGGACAAGATCCAGCCCCACCCGTCGGAAAACAAGCACCAGTCCTCTCCACCAGGAAACCTACACAAGCCACTGAACCAACCTCACCCACTGGGGGCAGACACCAAAAACAATGGGAACTACAAACCTGCAGCCTGCAAAAAGCAGACCCCAAACACAGTAAGATAAACAAAATGAGAAGACAGAGAAACATGCAGCAGATGAAGGAGGAAGGTAAAAACCCACCAGACCCAACAAATGAAGAGGAAATAGGCAGTCTACCTGAAAAAGAATTCAGAATAATGATAGTAAAGATGATCGAAAATCTTGGAAATAGAATAGAGAAAATGCAAGAAACATTTAACAAGGACCTAGAAGAACTAAAGAGCAAACAAACAATGATGAACAACACAATAAATGAAATGAAAAATACTCTAGATGAGATCAATAGCAGAATAACTGAGGCAGAAGAACGGATAAGTGACCTGGAAGATAAAATGGTGGAAATAACTGCCACAGAGCAGAATAATGAAAAAAGAATGAAAAGAATTGAGGACAGTCTCAGAGACCTCTGGGACAACGTTAAATGCACCAACATTCGAATTATAGGGGTCCCAGAAGAAGAAGAGAAAAAGAAAGGGACTGAGAAAATATTTGAAGAGATTATAATTGAAAACTTCCCTAATATGGGAAAGGAAATAGTCAATCAAGTCCAGGAAGTGCAGAGAGTCCCATACAGGATAAATCCAAGGAGAAACAGGCCAAGATGCATATTAACCCAACTAACAAAAATTAAATACAAGGAAAAAAATATTAAAAGCAGCAACGGAAAAGCAACAAATAACACACAAGTGACTCTCCATAAGGTTAACAGCTGATCTTTCAGCAGAAATTCTGCAAGAAAATGCTAATTTGAAAAGATATATGAACACGGGATTTTTGTGGCATTATTTACAATACCCAAGATATGGGAAGAACTTAATTGTTAGGTTGGTAGATGAATGGATAAAGAAGATGTGGTATATATTATATATAATAGTCCATTGTCTATACAATGGAATATTATTCAACCATGAAAGTGAAATCTTGCCATTTGTGACAACATGGATGTACCTAGAGAATATTGAGCTAACTGAAGTAAGTCAGACAGAGAAAGACAAATACTATATGATTTCACTTATATGTGAAATCTAAAAAAGGAAATGAACAAACATAAAAAAACAGAAATAGATTCATAGATACAGAGAACAAATGTGTTTGCCAGAGGGAAGGGTTGTGTTTGGATAAGTGAAATAGATGAGGATATTAAAAGCCTCCAGTTATAAAATAAATAAGCCAGAGTGATGTGATGTACTGTGTAGGGTATATAGTCAATATGGCAACTAGACTTATTGTGGTGTTCATTTTGGAATGTATAAAATATTGAATCACTATGTTACACATGAAACTAATGTAAATATAGTTGTAAGTCAACTATACTTCAAAAAAAAGTAGTAAAGCAGACATCAGAGGGACTGTTTATAGGTACCCCAAGTGACACTGATGATTTTTAGTCATACCTGCTCCTCCACCTTTGATTTTTCTTTGCCCTCAAAAAACCGTGTCAAGCTTATATTCTAGTGTGATGATGGATTTTTCTATAGTGTCTCTGTGATAGACTGACACCCATGTGTCCTCTAAGGAATATGCACACTAGACCAGACCATCAGCTCCAGCAACAGCATGAAAAGACAAAGACTCTTGGCCTCTGGGGGGGTTTGGGAAATGTCACTGGTGCTATAGACTGACCTTATCAGAATAGCTTAAAAGCATTTTGAGAATATTAGCTATTAAGACCATAAGTAACTGTCAAATCTTTATTTTTTAAAACTTTTATTGAAGCGCAGTTGATTTACAATGTTGTGTTAATTTCTGCTGTACTGCAAAGTGACTCAGTTATATATATATATATTATTATATATATATTATATATTATTTTCTTATTCTTTTCAGTTATGGTTTATCACAGGATGTTGAATGTAGTTCCCTGAACTACACACTAGAACCTTGTTTTTTATCCATCCTATATATAATAGTTTGCATCTGCTAATCCAAAATTCCCAGTCCTTCCTTACCCCACTCCCCTCCCCCTTGGCAACCACATGTCTGTTCTCTATGTCTGTGAGTCTGTTTCTGTTTTGTAGATATGTTCACTTGTGTTGTATTTTAGATTCCATATATAAGTGGTATCATATGGTATTTATCTTTCTCTTTCTGACTTCACTTTAGTATGATAACCTCTAGGTCCATCCACGTTGCTGCAAATGGCATTACATTGCTGAGGAGTATTCCACTGTACACATATACCACATCTTCATCTGTGAATGGACATTTAGGTTGTTTCCATGTCTTGGATATTGTGAATAGTGTTGCTATGAACATAGTGGTCCATGTATCTTTTTGAATTATAGTTTTGTCTGGGTATATGCCCAGGAGTAGGATTGCTGGATAATATGGAACTCTAATTTTAGTTTTTTGAGGAACCTCCATACTATTTTCCATAGTGGCTGCACCAGTACATATTCCCACCAACAGTGTAAGAGGGTTTCCTTTTCTCCACATCCTCTCCAGCTTTTATTATTTGTAGACATTTTAATGATGGCTATTCTGACTGGTGTGAGGTGGTACCTCATTGTAGTTTTGATTTGTATTTCTCTAATAATTAGCAATGATAAGCATCTTTTCATGTGCCTTTTGGCCATCTGCATGTCTTCTTTGGAGAAATGTCTATTTAGGTCTTCTACCCATTTATCAATTGGGTTGTTTGTTCTTTTGTTATTGAATTCTATAAGCTGTTTGTATATTCTGCAAATCAAGTCCTTGTCAGTCGCATCTTTTGCAAATACTTTCTTCAGTCTGTAGGTTGAGTTTTCATTTTGTTTATGGTTTCATTTGCTGTGCAAAAGGTTATAAGTCTGATTAGGTCCCATTTGTATATTTTTGCTTTTATTTCTATTGCCCTGGGAGATTGATCTAAGAAAACATTGGTACAATTTACATCAGAGAATGTTGTGCCTATATTCTCTTCTAAGAGTTTTATGGTGTCACGTCTTATATGTAAGTCTTTAAGCCATTTTGAGTTTATTTTTGTGCATGGTATGAGGGTGTGTTCTAACTTCATTGATTTACATGTAGCTGTCCAACTTTTCCAACACAACTTGTTGAAGAGACTGTCTTTTTCCCACTGTATATTCTTGCCTCTTGTAAAGAATTAATTGTCCATCAGTATGTGGGTTTATTTCTGGGCTCTCTATTCTGTTCCCTTGATCCATATGTCTGTTTTAGTGCCAATACCACACTGTTTTGATTACTGTAGCTTTGTAGTATTGTCTGAAGTCTGGGAGGGCTATGCCTCCTGCTTTGCTCTTTTTCCTCAAGATTGCTTTGACAATTATGGGTCTTTTATGGTTCCATATAAATTTTAGGATTATTTGTTCTAGTTCTGTGAGAAGATGTCATGGGTAATTTGATAGGGATTGCATTAAATCTGTAAATTGCTTTGGGTTGTATGACCATTTTAACAATATTAACTCTTCCCAAGAGCATTGGCTATCTTTCCATTTCTTTGAATGATCTTCAATTTCCTTTATTAATGTTTTGTAGTTCTCAGCATATAAGTCTTTCACATTCCTTGGTTAGGTTTATTCCTAGGTGTTTTTTTTAAAGATTTTCTTTTGATGTGAACCATTTTTAAAGTCTTTATTGATTTTGTTACAATATGGCTTTTTTTAAATGTTTTTGGTCACGAGGTATGTGGAATCTTAGCTCCCCAACCAGGGATCGAACCTGCACAACCTACATTGGAAAGCAAAGTCTTAACGACTTTACTGCCAGGGAAGTCCCCCTAAGTATGTTATTTTTGATGCAATTTTAAAAAGATTGTTTGTTTACATTCCTTTCTGATATTTCATTGTTACTGTAAGGAAATGTAATGATTTTTGTATGTTAATCTTGTATCCTGCTACCTTGCTGAATTCATTTATCAGTTCTAGTAGTTTTTGTGTGGAGTCTTTAGTGTTTTCTATATATAGCATCATGTCATCTGCATATAATGACAATTTTACCTCTTCCTTACCAATTTGAATACCTTTTATTTCTTTTTCTTTTCTGATTGCTGTGGCTAGGACTTCCAATACTATGTTGAAGAAAAGTGGTGAGAGTGGGCATCCTTGTCTTGTTCCAGATTTTAGCATGAAGGCTTTTAAGCTTTTCACTGTTGAATATTATATTGGCTGTGGTTTTATCATAAATAGGTTTTATTATGTTAAGATATGTTCCTTCTATATCCACTTTTGTAGGTTTTATTTTTTAAATCATGAATGGATGTTGCATTTTATCAAATACTTTTTCTGAATATATTGAGATGATCATGTAATTTTTGTCTTGTTGATGTGGTGTATCACACTGATTGATTTGTGTATGTTGAAAAATCCTTGTGACCCTGTCAAATCTTTATATATAGTCTGGTTATTTAATTGCTTCTCTGGGGTAATACTGATTCTGTTTCATATACACTATAGTAAATAATATAATGTTCCTTAAAAGTAGGGTATATGCATGATTAACAGCTGATTTTGTGTTTTTAGGAAAATCGTTTTGTTCCACAAATTTTAACTCTTGATACCAGAAGAAGAGAGATTTATAAAATTAGAGGCTGTGATTCTGTTAGCCTAGAAAGATCTGTGTTAAAGTTTTAAAAATTATCTCAGTAGTCATTTACAGTGACAATAAAAAACAAAGAAGTTCCTTTAAAAAAAGTAGGGTATATGTCACCCTCCATTTTGTATCTATCTCATTGCTTTGCCCAATGTAGGTGACAAACAACTGTTCATTAAAAAAGAGGGAAGGATAGAATAACCCCTGTGGTGTCATTGAAATAGGCTTTTTGTGGTTATGAGACTTTTGCCCTGATTAATGTGTCATTCATAGCTACATTCAATATTAGCTACTAGTTCAAGATCTAGCAATCAAACAAAAAACACATAAAATCTCCTTTAACTGAAAATGAGATATATAGAATTTTTCTGCCATAGTTCTCTCCCTGCTTCTTCCCTCAGAATTTAGTCATTATTTTCCATCTCTTTGTCATCTAAAGATGACTTTTGACTTTTGGGAAAAAGGCAAGTCTCAGCTTCAATATTGATTAGTCAATTTAAACCTTATATGGTCATAGGAACTTAAATAGAAATTCCAGGGACTGAGACAGAGATGATTCTGAAGTCAATGTGAGACTTGAAGGATGAAGCAAGGATTGGGCACAGAGCAGGCAGAGATGAAATGAGACAGAGGAATGAATGAGAGTGTCCAGGAACTAATCTAATTCTAGATTTCAAGAGTTGGGCTGCTTAGGTGAGGTAATTGGCCTCTTGACTGTTCCCTGTGACACTCCCTCCCAATATACACATGTCTATTAAGCTTCTACCATAATATTTATAGAGCGATCTGTGAATATCTATTTACCTGTATCTCTGCCTCTGTATTTTATCATCTCTGAGTCACTACATCCTAAATTGTATCTAGAATGTTGGAAAGAGCTTAACAACAAGTATTGGTTGAATGAGAGACTGAATGAATAATTTGGGGGATGGATAAAGTGTGGGGAAAATGATAATAATCTAGTGAGATTAGATCAAATGTATCCTAAGACACAAAATGTCATTTTATTAGGTAGCTGGGATTGTTAGAGGTTAAAGAGAATCAGTTTAGAGGCTAGACAGGACTAAAATCCTCCCCAACATCTGGTATAGGCACCAAAATAATTCTGAACCAATGATGTAATAAAAACCTGAGAACAATAAATAGATTATTTGAATCCCTATCCCTGAGCCTCAGTTTCTACATCTGTAAAATGGAGCAATATAGTAGACTACATCATAGATATGTAATGAGTTAAGTCATGTCTGGCACATATAAAAGGATCAGTTATTATAGTACCTCTTAACTCCACCAACCACATGCCCATGATCCACCATCCAAGGTACATCTCATTGCCAACAACTTCTTCCATGCTGTCATATGCTTTACTCTCTCCCTTGCTGACCTCTCCAGTTCTGATAACTTCCCCCTTTTATTTTTACTATGTCCTGTGTATGATTAAAATAATAGGAAGCCTTTATATAGTACCTAACCTATTTTAGACACTGTGCTAATTGCTTTCCATGAATCATTTTAATCTTCCTTACAACTTTATTATGTAGATTACATTATTATCTCCAATTTCTAGATAAAGAAACAGAATCAGGGAGTATATAACATGTCCAAGATCACGAAGGTTGTGATTGATAAATGTGTGAATAAGCCAGCCTTCCCTCTGACCCACTTCATTATCCTTCTCCATATGGCAAATAAATCCCCTTCTTGTGTAACTTCTGCTCACCCACCAGTATACTCTGCTTCCCTGGGTTGCATTTCTTTGGAGCAGACACTCTAGATCCATTCATCTAAGTGGCACATACTGCCTGCTAATACCCAGCTGGGTCTGTCCCCTGGAGCCCACTCACCTCTGGAGATGGGTTGAGTTTCAGGTCCTATATTTTATAGTCTTTCCAGTCCTGCTTAGATAACAAGATGGATCAGCAAAAAGATGCCCTCTCTAACCTATTCCTACCTGTACAAATTACAACCCCACTTTGATGTTCTTTCTACTTCTGCAGAATATGTGATCTGCCTTTTTCAAAATGGACTTTTTTTCTATTTTTATCTGGTATGATTAAAGCTTTCTCCAGATATATACCATAGGAGAGAGTCATGTCATACTTTTTGTTTTATTCTCTTCAAAGACATCACCTTAAAACAGAACAGTGGTTTGAGAGACAGATGGAACTGGACATAGACTTTGATTCTCTACTTCCTAACTTTGCGATTTGGGGAATGTTACTTAACCTCTCTGTGCCTCAAAAATTACATCTATATAATGAAAATAATACTTCATAAGGTTGTCATGATGGTAAAATGAAATAATATGCTTGTAAAACGCTGTGCTTTGCACACAGTCAACACTCAAGCCATAGCAACAACCATTTGACTACCAAAAGCACAAAGCAAAAGCCACTACTTGTTGAATCTACTTGCAGCATTACTGCTAAAACTTGATGAATTAGAACAATACTAAGCATCTTAACAAATTACATGGCATAATTCCTCCTCATATTATTCTTCTGAGGACCAATCATAACCAGCTCAATCTGTTTATGCCAGACTTAAAATCACTCTTTCAGCCACATAGTACTAGTCATTGTAGCCATTCTTATTTAAACACCAGGAAGCTGTATAGGAGCTACAGCCCTAATAATTGTCCAATGCCTTACATCATCAATATTATTCTACCTACCAAACCTGAATTATGAACAAATTCACAGTTGAACTATAGTTCTAGCTCACAGTTTATGAACACTCCTTCCACCTATAGCAGCATTATGACTCCTAGCAACTCTCACCAACCTAACTTTAACCCCCAAAATCAAACTAAATGGAGAACTGTTTGCAGTAATATCATTCTCATGCTCTAATGTTACCATTATCCTAACAGAAATTAATATCATTATAACTGTCCTATATTCCCTCTATATATTAAATATAACACAGCAAGGAAAATATACATATCTTGATTTTTTTGCTCTTTCAGCCACTTCTTTTTATTTACAGTTTATGTTTAATACAATATCAATTCCATAACATGAGAAGTTACTATAAATCAAAGCATAAATACAATAAAAAACAATATACAATCCAAAATAGAGATACAGCATTCAGGTATGAAACAAAAGAGAATGTTCATTCACACACACAGTAGCTTGAGATCTGTTGGATATGGTTATTCCAATGTAGGTTTTTAAAGATGGAAAAATATGACTTTGGTTAACTGTGACCATATTAGATTTTGGAACATCTAAGCATCATTGTGTGACCATGTGAACAAAAGACTTTAGGGAATGGCTACTTTTAAAAAGGTTTCTGTGCATCAAAGCAGTTGTGAAAAGTTTTACTTTCCAAAATCAAGCCCACTTTAGGCTTAAGACCGGGTTCCAACTGTCTAAAAATATTGAATGACAACAGAAAGTGTTCCAAATATGGCCATTCTGATTCAGTTTAAAAGGAAGTATTTACAGAAAAGAGTATAATTTTTTTTCTGAATTTAATGTAAGCAAGCTTCCAGTCTTCAGTTCTCGAATATTTGATTTACAGTTTGGTTCCTTCACATATTTACCTTTTTAATTTCAAGATTTGTCAATTTTACCTTCAAAACAGACCATTTTTTAAATTGTAAAAATTATTCAACCTATGCAGAAATAAAAAGCATTTTGAAATTAGTTGAGATTAATATACTTCTACTCTTTGTTATCTGTCTAGCTAAATGAATCTAGCACTCTTTTTGAATAAGAATAGTTGATAAGTATATAAGCAAAATGTACTCATTATGCTTGGATTTGGGGTAGATTCCAATCCATCGTTGAGCTGGCACATGTCAATGGCTATATAAAAATCCAAATTTGGGGCTTCCCTGGTGGCGCAGTGGTTGAGAGTCCACCTGCCGACTCAGGGGACACGGGTTTGTGCCCCGGTCCGGGAAGATCCCACATGCCACAGAGCGGCTAGGCCCGTGAGCCATGGCCGCTGAGTCTGCACGTCCAGAGCCTGTGCTCCGCAATGGGAGAGGCCACAACAGTGAGAGGCCCGCGTACCGCAAAAAGAAATAATAATCCAAATTCAATGTCAAACACAAAGCCCCAGAAGAAAGAGTTCAGTTCCCAAGAGAACAGTGATAGCTTAACATAAAATTTTATTTAGAGTACATCGGCATTAAGTTAGTAATGCTGAAACAACACATGGAGGATTTGCAGTAACACCTGGAAGTTCCTTCTAATGTATGTATAAAGAGAATCATGGAAGCTTTCTGTTTTATCCAATTGTTTTATGGCCTTATAAATTTAATGCACCAAATGAAAACTGAATCTTTGTTCTACATCTTAATCTTTATCTCTAAGTAAGATAAAATCTATTCTCATTTTCAAGGTAGAGTTTTATGTGCCCATACTTCTTAAGCCACATTTAAGAAAATCATCTCAACTAATTTTGGATATTGTCTCTCTTCATCTTGTACAGGAAACTCCAGCAGCTTTAATATTGGCATTCATCATCTAGTCAAACCCTTCACATGCTCTTCAAACCAATCAAATGTGGGATCCTCAACAATTTCTGTCAATAAAATAAGGTGTGAAATCAGCAGATTAATTCAATGAAGCCCTGGTTGTTGTTGTTTTCCTTGTCACATTAGATGTCTAGAGGCCTTTTGAACTGGGTTTAGAAGATGGGGATGTATAGATGCTTCTTGCCCTGAGTCTCTTAACAGCAGAGATGTAGAAGGGAGACCGAGATCATGAAGAGACTGGCTGTTGACTGTGGAGCATCATCACTTGACATGATGGTGGCATTGGCTGGATTGGGGGCAGCTGAGATATTCTGGGAGGGGTTACTTGAAGGTGTTACAACAATTGTTTGATTTGAATAAATCTGCATAGGTAAGAGCAGCACCAGAAGCAGCAGCCCCAGTCGGAGCCTGGCCACCATCGTTCTGCTCACGTCCGCTCCATCAGTGTGTAGCGCATCTCACTGGATGCAGGGAGCATGGAGGATCGCTGGCTCAGGGCGGGCACAGGCAAAGTCAAATATACATTTCTTGTTAACAGTGTTAAACCATCATTTACATGGGAAAATGCCCTCATGAAGTAACGTCAAGTTAAGAAGGCTAATACTGTACATACATATATATATACATTTTGTACATAAGTATATATATACAAACGTTTGACCTAGTGGCACCACATAACAGAGGGAATCTCACCTTCCTCTTTATTTCCCAGCTTCCTGGACCGCATCTCTCTCCACTCACCTCCCCATGGGCCACACCTTCCCAGCCTTCTTTGCTGGTGCCTTGACATCCTCTAACTGGCAAATGTTGCAGTGCTACAGGTCTCTGACCTCAGACACTTCCTTGTTTACAACACCCACTTTCCAGATGATTCCACCTATTTTCATGGGTTTAAATATTGTCTCTTCACTGATGTATCCTAATACATCTACAACACAGACAGGCCCTGGGCTCCTATCATGTTCATGCCTGTCAACATGCCTACAGGACATCTTCACTTGGATTTCTGATCAACTTCACATGCTCAAAACTGAACACCTGATTTCACCTGAATCCTGCAGGATAATATCCATCACTGAACTACTTCTCAAAACCTCCACTGGTACAAATCTGATCTCAGCGGCCAGCACCTCCCAGCTGGATCTATTGCAAGATCTGCTCTCCCTGGCTTCCCTTGGATCCTTTCAGTTTGAGCCTTTAATAACCACTATCTTCGCTCAGGGCTCTCTGGTTTTAGACTCTATATAAGAACACCTAGGGCTTCCCTGGTGGCGCAGTGGTTAAGAATCCGCCTGCCAATGCAGGGGACACGGGTTCGAGCCCTGGTCAGGGAAGATCCCACAGGCCGTGGAGCAACTAAGCCCATGTGCCACAACTACTGAGCCTGCATTCTAGAGCCCGTGAGCCACATCTACCGAAGCCCACGCGCCTAGAGCCCGTGCTCCGTAGCAAGAGAAGCCACCGCAATGAGAAGCCCGCACACCGCAACCAAGAGTAGCCCCCGCTGGCCGCAACTAGAGAAAGCCCGTGCACAGCAATGAAGACCCAGTGCAGCCAAACAAATACATACATAAAATAAGTAAGTTCAAAAATAAATAAATAAAAATAAAATTTTTAAAAAAGAACACCTAATTCAGGTTGGAAGGTGGGAGGGACACTCTAAATGTCATCTATGCTGCATGTACAAGAACCCCGAGAGCATACCAAGAGGTACCACATTTTTCACTGCTGTAGCCGATCATTCCCCCTGTACTACCACACTGTATCACTCCCTTCCCTGATGTACTGCCACAGTCTCTTTGGAAGGTGTTTCAGAACTCTTGTTATCATAGTGCCAGTTTAACTGTCCTCACTTCCCTAATTTATACCAGGATTTAAGACCTTGTGGTCCGGGATCCTGTCCAGAGCAAGCAGGCTAAGACTCTGTCCTTGTTTATTTATTTCATCAGGAAGGGCTCTACTCCCTCTCCTAGTTCATGGTGTGAAGTGTTCTTAGCCTCTCAGGAAAGTGGGGAGAATTGAAAGGACTCTATAAGAGAATGCTAGGCTTTGTAAAATATTTCGTTTCTTTAAAAAATAAGACTCATTTTTTATTTGACTTTGAACAATCCTAGGAAATACAAAGAAAGCCAAGAATCGGTGACATGAAATGATCACCAGTAAGAATTACAACAGTCACCGCTTATCTCGTAGCATAGGGCACTGTCCGTGATCCTTAAGAAGAGTTACTAGAAATGCCTTGCCCATCTTGCCCCTAAACACCAACACATCAATCATGTACCTTGAAAGGTACATGAGTGCTGTGTTGGTGTTTAGGGGGAGCATCTCACTTACCAGGGACTGACTTCTACCTTGATTCCTTTGTAGGGATGGAGACTTCCCTGGTGACGAAAAATTCCCTGGGATTGCAACCTCCAAGCCAGACATCTTGTGTGACACAAACTCAAGAACTCCCCAGGTCCTGCAGGAGCAGAAATATCCAGATACTTGAGAGTAACCCACCACCTGAACTTGGGGACATTTCAGGGACAGCTCCAGTCCAGAGCGCCAGTAGTCTCCTGGCCCTGCCTCCAGCTCCAAGCCAGGGACAAATAGAGAGTGAGGCACTTGGAGGATATGAAAACCAAGCTTTCAAAGCCTCTGGATGCCTACAGATCCCAAGAGAAAACCAAGAGCCTCCACTACTCCCTTTAGAAATCCCTGATATTCAGCAGCTCCTGGCCTGCACTGATGCATCCCCTTAGCCAAGAGGAGCAGCCTGCTTCTGAAAATGCTGATCTGGGAAAGAACAGCCTGAGTCTTGAGGACCTAGGGACACCTGAAAATGGGATGGAATCTAGCAGTGGTTTTGCAGACATTACTACACTGGCGGAGGATATTCACCTTCCCCAGCTCTTTAATTCTTTGAAAGATCTTGATCCAAAGGTCCCAACAGGATCAAAGCCAAAGACACTCAGAGCCTTTAAGGTGAATCAGAGCCTTTAAGGTGAATCAGGTGCAGGAAAAGCCAAGTGTCATAAAGGTTCCCTCTGCTCAACCCAGGAAGAACAAACATAAAGCCTCTGAGCCTATCAGTGGTGCTCCCAAGGCCAAAATCCAGCCAAAGAATCCAGAGTGCCTGCTAGGGGGAGAAGTGCTTCTATGCCATGCTGCAGTCAGGGACAGCGCTCCTGTGACCACGGCCAAGCATTCCAAAGGCAAACCTCAGAAAGCCGCATCCAGAAAGATCAGCAATACTCAGAGCCACGGGCAGGAAAGCACCTCAAGGACCAAACGAAGGAAGAAGGCTGATGAGAAAAAGCAGTCAGGGAACAAAGTCAAGGCAGAAGAGAAGCCAACAATTCCCCAGACGAAGCGAAGGAAGCAGCAAACTGAGCTTATCCAAGAGAGCTTTAAAAAGCCTCGAACCTCCCTAGGCATGTGCAGGCTGGCGTCTGTGAAGGTTTTTCATGCACTGGGGGAGAAGAATGATAAGAAAACTGGGCTCTCTTCCTGTCGGGTCTTGGGAAATTCAAGCAACCCTAAACACCCCCAGCTATCCAGCCATGGAGGTATACCCCACCTGAGGGTAAGAGTCCTGAGAAAACTCAAGTCGAAGCCCAGAAACCAGACAGCAGTGCTGGAAAACAGTGTCCATCTCCATCCCAGTAGGAGCTGCCGCCTCCTGGGAAGGTCAAGTTGATACCTCTGCCGTTTGCTGCCTGGGACAAGCCTCAATCTCGACCTGCTCCGCGGAGGCCACAGTCTCTGGCCTCACATCGGCCTGCTGTGGCTGAGTGTGCCCAGCCTGTTTCTACTAACTCAGCTCAACCTCCAGGATTGAAGAGGGTAGAAATGACTCTTTAAATTTACCAGTTGGACTGAGCTATATGTGAACTCTAGGTAATAGCGTGGGAACTGCACAAGCAAAGTGAGACACTGAAGATTCCAATGGTAATAGCCGTACTGTTTTCTAACGGACGAAAAAAATGCCTATATTATAAGTTCTATTTCTCCTGCTTTCTGGCAGTATCATGCTCAGAGTAGTGTCCTGGCAAGCAAGTCAGGATACTTAGGTTCTGAAATCTGGTAAGGATACTAACATAATGAGAGAACTTGAACAAGTCAACCCGACCTCTCTGAGCCTCAATTTCCTTCCTCATGAAATGAGACTGTGAAAACAGAAGTTCTCTAAGGACCTCCTAGTTCTAAAATGCTCCCAGTCTAGGAAACAGCATAGAAGTCCATACTAGTGCAGGCTGAAAGGAAAGATAGGTCAGGGAGAAGGTTGCTTCCAGCCTAGAGAACAATGTCTGAACCACACCACTTGGGTCTTCTGCCCATCTATGCCCAACATGGGAGCACAGGCAGCTAATACAGAAGAGTGTAAAACTGCTCAGTCCTTGCAACCATCATAACAGTCTGATTTTTGGTTTCTCAGTAAGTATTGACACTAGAGGTATCCGGATAGCAAGAAACTTAAGATAATGCTGTTCCTCAAACATAGTGAGAATTTATCAATGTCCCTGACTTTTTCATTACCCTCTTGTTCTTACAGAAAATTTCCAAAATCCATCTCGACTTGGAACTCTGAATTCTCTGCAGCACTCTCTTCCTGGGGTGAGCAATGCAACTTCCCTAACAGGAAGTGTCTGCAACTTCTCCAGAGTCTCTGCTCCTGCCGTCAGTTCGGCATCAGCTACTGCTACCTCTTTCCAGACACTCATGGGTAGCGCCTACCTTCACCAACAGTCTAGCACAACTATGTTATCTGGAGTTACTGACCAGAGCCAGACGTCCACTTCAGCTGCTTCCTATCCGGGTGTTCTTGACTGGGACATCACAGGAAGCACCGAAAAGAATTCTCCTTCACTCGGAGACTTTACTCTGGCAGTCACTGACCAGCACACAGCTGCTTCCTCCATGTTTACGGCAGCCCAGTATGATAAAACTGCAGACACCAATAACATGGTCCCTCTATATCCATCACCTTCTGCCAGGCTTGCTCAGGGAACACCATCTCAGATTCCAAATCAGGGACACAGCCTGTCACTTCCCTACCAGGAAGGAAGCCAGGTGTATTACTATAACCAAGGCACATTGGGGTCTTTACTGAATGGAGAACTTGGCTCCTGTCTGCAATCCTATGGCTCTGTGTCATACACAGGAAGTAGGGCCTCTGTGCAACCGAAAGTGGTAATGGTACTAAAGGAGATTCAGCCCACAAATATCCAACCACCAGCTTCCACCTCTGGAATCTACTACCCTGTGTCTGCTCAACCCGTCACAGAAACAAGTTTTCAAGGTGAGTACAAACAGCAAGAAAGTTGAACAGTGAGGTCAGCATTCAAAAGTGGGGTCAAATCTACAGCTGGGAAGTGGTGTACAGACAGGTAGAATTTAGATCCTGAGCCTTTAATAACCACTACCTTCGCTCAGGGCTCTCTGGTTTTAGACTCTATATAAGAACAGCTAGGGCTTCCCTGGTGGCGCAGTGGTTAAGAATCCGCCTGCCAATGCAGGGGACACGGGTTCGAGCCCTGGTCAGGGAAGATCCCACAGGCCGTGGAGCAACTAAGCCCATGTGCCACAACTACTGAGCCTGCATTCTAGAGCCCGTGAGCCACATCTACCGAAGCCCACGCGCCTAGAGCCCGTGCTCCGTAGCAAGAGAAGCCACCGCAATGAGAAGCCCGCACACCGCAACCAAGAGTAGCCCCCGCTAGCCGCAACTAGAGAAAGCCCGTGCACAGCAATGAAGACCCAGTGCAGCCAAACAAATACATACATAAAATAAGTAAGTTCAAAAATAAATAAATAAAAATAAAATTTTTAAAAAAGAACACCTAATTCAGGTTGGAAGGTGGGAGGGACACTCTAAATGTCATCTATGCTGCATGTACAAGAACCCCGAGAGCATACCAAGAGGTACCACATTTTTCACTGCTGTAGCCGATCATTCCCCCTGTACTACCACACTGTATCACTCCCTTCCCTGATGTACTGCCACAGTCTCTTTGGAAGGTGTTTCAGAACTCTTGTTATCATAGTGCCAGTTTAACTGTCCTCACTTCCCTAATTTATACCAGGATTTAAGACCTTGTGGTCCGGGATCCTGTCCAGAGCAAGCAGGCTAAGACTCTGTCCTTGTTTATTTATTTCATCAGGAAGGGCTCTACTCCCTCTCCTAGTTCATGGTGTGAAGTGTTCTTAGCCTCTCAGGAAAGTGGGGAGAATTGAAAGGACTCTATAAGAGAATGCTAGGCTTTGTAAAATATTTCGTTTCTTTAAAAAATAAGACTCATTTTTTATTTGACTTTGAACAATCCTAGGAAATACAAAGAAAGCCAAGAATCGGTGACATGAAATGATCACCAGTAAGAATTACAACAGTCACCGCTTATCTCGTAGCATAGGGCACTGTCCGTGATCCTTAAGAAGAGTTACTAGAAATGCCTTGCCCATCTTGCCCCTAAACACCAACACATCAATCATGTACCTTGAAAGGTACATGAGTGCTGTGTTGGTGTTTAGGGGGAGCATCTCACTTACCAGGGACTGACTTCTACCTTGATTCCTTTGTAGGGATGGAGACTTCCCTGGTGACGAAAAATTCCCTGGGATTGCAACCTCCAAGCCAGACATCTTGTGTGACACAAACTCAAGAACTCCCCAGGTCCTGCAGGAGCAGAAATATCCAGATACTTGAGAGTAACCCACCACCTGAACTTGGGGACATTTCAGGGACAGCTCCAGTCCAGAGCGCCAGTAGTCTCCTGGCCCTGCCTCCAGCTCCAAGCCAGGGACAAATAGAGAGTGAGGCACTTGGAGGATATGAAAACCAAGCTTTCAAAGCCTCTGGATGCCTACAGATCCCAAGAGAAAACCAAGAGCCTCCACTACTCCCTTTAGAAATCCCTGATATTCAGCAGCTCCTGGCCTGCACTGATGCATCCCCTTAGCCAAGAGGAGCAGCCTGCTTCTGAAAATGCTGATCTGGGAAAGAACAGCCTGAGTCTTGAGGACCTAGGGACACCTGAAAATGGGATGGAATCTAGCAGTGGTTTTGCAGACATTACTACACTGGCGGAGGATATTCACCTTCCCCAGCTCTTTAATTCTTTGAAAGATCTTGATCCAAAGGTCCCAACAGGATCAAAGCCAAAGACACTCAGAGCCTTTAAGGTGAATCAGAGCCTTTAAGGTGAATCAGGTGCAGGAAAAGCCAAGTGTCATAAAGGTTCCCTCTGCTCAACCCAGGAAGAACAAACATAAAGCCTCTGAGCCTATCAGTGGTGCTCCCAAGGCCAAAATCCAGCCAAAGAATCCAGAGTGCCTGCTAGGGGGAGAAGTGCTTCTATGCCATGCTGCAGTCAGGGACAGCGCTCCTGTGACCACGGCCAAGCATTCCAAAGGCAAACCTCAGAAAGCCGCATCCAGAAAGATCAGCAATACTCAGAGCCACGGGCAGGAAAGCACCTCAAGGACCAAACGAAGGAAGAAGGCTGATGAGAAAAAGCAGTCAGGGAACAAAGTCAAGGCAGAAGAGAAGCCAACAATTCCCCAGACGAAGCGAAGGAAGCAGCAAACTGAGCTTATCCAAGAGAGCTTTAAAAAGCCTCGAACCTCCCTAGGCATGTGCAGGCTGGCGTCTGTGAAGGTTTTTCATGCACTGGGGGAGAAGAATGATAAGAAAACTGGGCTCTCTTCCTGTCGGGTCTTGGGAAATTCAAGCAACCCTAAACACCCCCAGCTATCCAGCCATGGAGGTATACCCCACCTGAGGGTAAGAGTCCTGAGAAAACTCAAGTCGAAGCCCAGAAACCAGACAGCAGTGCTGGAAAACAGTGTCCATCTCCATCCCAGTAGGAGCTGCCGCCTCCTGGGAAGGTCAAGTTGATACCTCTGCCGTTTGCTGCCTGGGACAAGCCTCAATCTCGACCTGCTCCGCGGAGGCCACAGTCTCTGGCCTCACATCGGCCTGCTGTGGCTGAGTGTGCCCAGCCTGTTTCTACTAACTCAGCTCAACCTCCAGGATTGAAGAGGGTAGAAATGACTCTTTAAATTTACCAGTTGGACTGAGCTATATGTGAACTCTAGGTAATAGCGTGGGAACTGCACAAGCAAAGTGAGACACTGAAGATTCCAATGGTAATAGCCGTACTGTTTTCTAACGGACGAAAAAAATGCCTATATTATAAGTTCTATTTCTCCTGCTTTCTGGCAGTATCATGCTCAGAGTAGTGTCCTGGCAAGCAAGTCAGGATACTTAGGTTCTGAAATCTGGTAAGGATACTAACATAATGAGAGAACTTGAACAAGTCAACCCGACCTCTCTGAGCCTCAATTTCCTTCCTCATGAAATGAGACTGTGAAAACAGAAGTTCTCTAAGGACCTCCTAGTTCTAAAATGCTCCCAGTCTAGGAAACAGCATAGAAGTCCATACTAGTGCAGGCTGAAAGGAAAGATAGGTCAGGGAGAAGGTTGCTTCCAGCCTAGAGAACAATGTCTGAACCACACCACTTGGGTCTTCTGCCCATCTATGCCCAACATGGGAGCACAGGCAGCTAATACAGAAGAGTGTAAAACTGCTCAGTCCTTGCAACCATCATAACAGTCTGATTTTTGGTTTCTCAGTAAGTATTGACACTAGAGGTATCCGGATAGCAAGAAACTTAAGATAATGCTGTTCCTCAAACATAGTGAGAATTTATCAATGTCCCTGACTTTTTCATTACCCTCTTGTTCTTACAGAAAATTTCCAAAATCCATCTCGACTTGGAACTCTGAATTCTCTGCAGCACTCTCTTCCTGGGGTGAGCAATGCAACTTCCCTAACAGGAAGTGTCTGCAACTTCTCCAGAGTCTCTGCTCCTGCCGTCAGTTCGGCATCAGCTACTGCTACCTCTTTCCAGACACTCATGGGTAGCGCCTACCTTCACCAACAGTCTAGCACAACTATGTTATCTGGAGTTACTGACCAGAGCCAGACGTCCACTTCAGCTGCTTCCTATCCGGGTGTTCTTGACTGGGACATCACAGGAAGCACCGAAAAGAATTCTCCTTCACTCGGAGACTTTACTCTGGCAGTCACTGACCAGCACACAGCTGCTTCCTCCATGTTTACGGCAGCCCAGTATGATAAAACTGCAGACACCAATAACATGGTCCCTCTATATCCATCACCTTCTGCCAGGCTTGCTCAGGGAACACCATCTCAGATTCCAAATCAGGGACACAGCCTGTCACTTCCCTACCAGGAAGGAAGCCAGGTGTATTACTATAACCAAGGCACATTGGGGTCTTTACTGAATGGAGAACTTGGCTCCTGTCTGCAATCCTATGGCTCTGTGTCATACACAGGAAGTAGGGCCTCTGTGCAACCGAAAGTGGTAATGGTACTAAAGGAGATTCAGCCCACAAATATCCAACCACCAGCTTCCACCTCTGGAATCTACTACCCTGTGTCTGCTCAACCCGTCACAGAAACAAGTTTTCAAGGTGAGTACAAACAGCAAGAAAGTTGAACAGTGAGGTCAGCATTCAAAAGTGGGGTCAAATCTACAGCTGGGAAGTGGTGTACAGACAGGTAGAATTTAGATCCTGAGCCTTTAATAACCACTACCTTCGCTCAGGGCTCTCTGGTTTTAGACTCTATATAAGAACACCTAGGGCTTCCCTGGTGGCGCAGTGGTTAAGAATCCGCCTGCCAATGCAGGGGACACGGGTTCGAGCCCTGGTCAGGGAAGATCCCACAGGCCGTGGAGCAACTAAGCCCATGTGCCACAACTACTGAGCCTGCATTCTAGAGCCCGTGAGCCACATCTACCGAAGCCCACGCGCCTAGAGCCCGTGCTCCGTAGCAAGAGAAGCCACCGCAATGAGAAGCCCGCACACCGCAACCAAGAGTAGCCCCCGCTAGCCGCAACTAGAGAAAGCCCGTGCACAGCAATGAAGACCCAGTGCAGCCAAACAAATACATACATAAAATAAGTAAGTTCAAAAATAAATAAATAAAAATAAAATTTTTAAAAAAGAACACCTAATTCAGGTTGGAAGGTGGGAGGGACACTCTAAATGTCATCTATGCTGCATGTACAAGAACCCCGAGAGCATACCAAGAGGTACCACATTTTTCACTGCTGTAGCCGATCATTCCCCCTGTACTACCACACTGTATCACTCCCTTCCCTGATGTACTGCCACAGTCTCTTTGGAAGGTGTTTCAGAACTCTTGTTATCATAGTGCCAGTTTAACTGTCCTCACTTCCCTAATTTATACCAGGATTTAAGACCTTGTGGTCCGGGATCCTGTCCAGAGCAAGCAGGCTAAGACTCTGTCCTTGTTTATTTATTTCATCAGGAAGGGCTCTACTCCCTCTCCTAGTTCATGGTGTGAAGTGTTCTTAGCCTCTCAGGAAAGTGGGGAGAATTGAAAGGACTCTATAAGAGAATGCTAGGCTTTGTAAAATATTTCGTTTCTTTAAAAAATAAGACTCATTTTTTATTTGACTTTGAACAATCCTAGGAAATACAAAGAAAGCCAAGAATCGGTGACATGAAATGATCACCAGTAAGAATTACAACAGTCACCGCTTATCTCGTAGCATAGGGCACTGTCCGTGATCCTTAAGAAGAGTTACTAGAAATGCCTTGCCCATCTTGCCCCTAAACACCAACACATCAATCATGTACCTTGAAAGGTACATGAGTGCTGTGTTGGTGTTTAGGGGGAGCATCTCACTTACCAGGGACTGACTTCTACCTTGATTCCTTTGTAGGGATGGAGACTTCCCTGGTGACGAAAAATTCCCTGGGATTGCAACCTCCAAGCCAGACATCTTGTGTGACACAAACTCAAGAACTCCCCAGGTCCTGCAGGAGCAGAAATATCCAGATACTTGAGAGTAACCCACCACCTGAACTTGGGGACATTTCAGGGACAGCTCCAGTCCAGAGCGCCAGTAGTCTCCTGGCCCTGCCTCCAGCTCCAAGCCAGGGACAAATAGAGAGTGAGGCACTTGGAGGATATGAAAACCAAGCTTTCAAAGCCTCTGGATGCCTACAGATCCCAAGAGAAAACCAAGAGCCTCCACTACTCCCTTTAGAAATCCCTGATATTCAGCAGCTCCTGGCCTGCACTGATGCATCCCCTTAGCCAAGAGGAGCAGCCTGCTTCTGAAAATGCTGATCTGGGAAAGAACAGCCTGAGTCTTGAGGACCTAGGGACACCTGAAAATGGGATGGAATCTAGCAGTGGTTTTGCAGACATTACTACACTGGCGGAGGATATTCACCTTCCCCAGCTCTTTAATTCTTTGAAAGATCTTGATCCAAAGGTCCCAACAGGATCAAAGCCAAAGACACTCAGAGCCTTTAAGGTGAATCAGAGCCTTTAAGGTGAATCAGGTGCAGGAAAAGCCAAGTGTCATAAAGGTTCCCTCTGCTCAACCCAGGAAGAACAAACATAAAGCCTCTGAGCCTATCAGTGGTGCTCCCAAGGCCAAAATCCAGCCAAAGAATCCAGAGTGCCTGCTAGGGGGAGAAGTGCTTCTATGCCATGCTGCAGTCAGGGACAGCGCTCCTGTGACCACGGCCAAGCATTCCAAAGGCAAACCTCAGAAAGCCGCATCCAGAAAGATCAGCAATACTCAGAGCCACGGGCAGGAAAGCACCTCAAGGACCAAACGAAGGAAGAAGGCTGATGAGAAAAAGCAGTCAGGGAACAAAGTCAAGGCAGAAGAGAAGCCAACAATTCCCCAGACGAAGCGAAGGAAGCAGCAAACTGAGCTTATCCAAGAGAGCTTTAAAAAGCCTCGAACCTCCCTAGGCATGTGCAGGCTGGCGTCTGTGAAGGTTTTTCATGCACTGGGGGAGAAGAATGATAAGAAAACTGGGCTCTCTTCCTGTCGGGTCTTGGGAAATTCAAGCAACCCTAAACACCCCCAGCTATCCAGCCATGGAGGTATACCCCACCTGAGGGTAAGAGTCCTGAGAAAACTCAAGTCGAAGCCCAGAAACCAGACAGCAGTGCTGGAAAACAGTGTCCATCTCCATCCCAGTAGGAGCTGCCGCCTCCTGGGAAGGTCAAGTTGATACCTCTGCCGTTTGCTGCCTGGGACAAGCCTCAATCTCGACCTGCTCCGCGGAGGCCACAGTCTCTGGCCTCACATCGGCCTGCTGTGGCTGAGTGTGCCCAGCCTGTTTCTACTAACTCAGCTCAACCTCCAGGATTGAAGAGGGTAGAAATGACTCTTTAAATTTACCAGTTGGACTGAGCTATATGTGAACTCTAGGTAATAGCGTGGGAACTGCACAAGCAAAGTGAGACACTGAAGATTCCAATGGTAATAGCCGTACTGTTTTCTAACGGACGAAAAAAATGCCTATATTATAAGTTCTATTTCTCCTGCTTTCTGGCAGTATCATGCTCAGAGTAGTGTCCTGGCAAGCAAGTCAGGATACTTAGGTTCTGAAATCTGGTAAGGATACTAACATAATGAGAGAACTTGAACAAGTCAACCCGACCTCTCTGAGCCTCAATTTCCTTCCTCATGAAATGAGACTGTGAAAACAGAAGTTCTCTAAGGACCTCCTAGTTCTAAAATGCTCCCAGTCTAGGAAACAGCATAGAAGTCCATACTAGTGCAGGCTGAAAGGAAAGATAGGTCAGGGAGAAGGTTGCTTCCAGCCTAGAGAACAATGTCTGAACCACACCACTTGGGTCTTCTGCCCATCTATGCCCAACATGGGAGCACAGGCAGCTAATACAGAAGAGTGTAAAACTGCTCAGTCCTTGCAACCATCATAACAGTCTGATTTTTGGTTTCTCAGTAAGTATTGACACTAGAGGTATCCGGATAGCAAGAAACTTAAGATAATGCTGTTCCTCAAACATAGTGAGAATTTATCAATGTCCCTGACTTTTTCATTACCCTCTTGTTCTTACAGAAAATTTCCAAAATCCATCTCGACTTGGAACTCTGAATTCTCTGCAGCACTCTCTTCCTGGGGTGAGCAATGCAACTTCCCTAACAGGAAGTGTCTGCAACTTCTCCAGAGTCTCTGCTCCTGCCGTCAGTTCGGCATCAGCTACTGCTACCTCTTTCCAGACACTCATGGGTAGCGCCTACCTTCACCAACAGTCTAGCACAACTATGTTATCTGGAGTTACTGACCAGAGCCAGACGTCCACTTCAGCTGCTTCCTATCCGGGTGTTCTTGACTGGGACATCACAGGAAGCACCGAAAAGAATTCTCCTTCACTCGGAGACTTTACTCTGGCAGTCACTGACCAGCACACAGCTGCTTCCTCCATGTTTACGGCAGCCCAGTATGATAAAACTGCAGACACCAATAACATGGTCCCTCTATATCCATCACCTTCTGCCAGGCTTGCTCAGGGAACACCATCTCAGATTCCAAATCAGGGACACAGCCTGTCACTTCCCTACCAGGAAGGAAGCCAGGTGTATTACTATAACCAAGGCACATTGGGGTCTTTACTGAATGGAGAACTTGGCTCCTGTCTGCAATCCTATGGCTCTGTGTCATACACAGGAAGTAGGGCCTCTGTGCAACCGAAAGTGGTAATGGTACTAAAGGAGATTCAGCCCACAAATATCCAACCACCAGCTTCCACCTCTGGAATCTACTACCCTGTGTCTGCTCAACCCGTCACAGAAACAAGTTTTCAAGGTGAGTACAAACAGCAAGAAAGTTGAACAGTGAGGTCAGCATTCAAAAGTGGGGTCAAATCTACAGCTGGGAAGTGGTGTACAGACAGGTAGAATTTAGATCCTGAGCCTTTAATAACCACTACCTTCGCTCAGGGCTCTCTGGTTTTAGACTCTATATAAGAACACCTAGGGCTTCCCTGGTGGCGCAGTGGTTAAGAATCCGCCTGCCAATGCAGGGGACACGGGTTCGAGCCCTGGTCAGGGAAGATCCCACAGGCCGTGGAGCAACTAAGCCCATGTGCCACAACTACTGAGCCTGCATTCTAGAGCCCGTGAGCCACATCTACCGAAGCCCACGCGCCTAGAGCCCGTGCTCCGTAGCAAGAGAAGCCACCGCAATGAGAAGCCCGCACACCGCAACCAAGAGTAGCCCCCGCTAGCCGCAACTAGAGAAAGCCCGTGCACAGCAATGAAGACCCAGTGCAGCCAAACAAATACATACATAAAATAAGTAAGTTCAAAAATAAATAAATAAAAATAAAATTTTTAAAAAAGAACACCTAATTCAGGTTGGAAGGTGGGAGGGACACTCTAAATGTCATCTATGCTGCATGTACAAGAACCCCGAGAGCATACCAAGAGGTACCACATTTTTCATTGCTGTAGCCGATCATTCCCCCTGTACTACCACACTGTATCACTCCCTTCCCTGATGTACTGCCACAGTCTCTTTGGAAGGTGTTTCAGAACTCTTGTTATCATAGTGTCAGTTTAACTGTCCTCACTTCCCTAATTTATACCAGGATTTAAGACCTTGTGGTCCGGGATCCTGTCCAGAGCAAGCAGGCTAAGACTCTGTCCTTGTTTATTTATTTCATCAGGAAGGGCTCTACTCCCTCTCCTAGTTCATGGTGTGAAGTGTTCTTAGCCTCTCAGGAAAGTGGGGAGAATTGAAAGGACTCTATAAGAGAATGCTAGGCTTTGTAAAATATTTCGTTTCTTTAAAAAATAAGACTCATTTTTTATTTGACTTTGAACAATCCTAGGAAATACAAAGAAAGCCAAGAATCGGTGACATGAAATGATCACCAGTAAGAATTACAACAGTCACCGCTTATCTCGTAGCATAGGGCACTGTCCGTGATCCTTAAGAAGAGTTACTAGAAATGCCTTGCCCATCTTGCCCCTAAACACCAACACATCAATCATGTACCTTGAAAGGTACATGAGTGCTGTGTTGGTGTTTAGGGGGAGCATCTCACTTACCAGGGACTGACTTCTACCTTGATTCCTTTGTAGGGATGGAGACTTCCCTGGTGACGAAAAATTCCCTGGGATTGCAACCTCCAAGCCAGACATCTTGTGTGACACAAACTCAAGAACTCCCCAGGTCCTGCAGGAGCAGAAATATCCAGATACTTGAGAGTAACCCACCACCTGAACTTGGGGACATTTCAGGGACAGCTCCAGTCCAGAGCGCCAGTAGTCTCCTGGCCCTGCCTCCAGCTCCAAGCCAGGGACAAATAGAGAGTGAGGCACTTGGAGGATATGAAAACCAAGCTTTCAAAGCCTCTGGATGCCTACAGATCCCAAGAGAAAACCAAGAGCCTCCACTACTCCCTTTAGAAATCCCTGATATTCAGCAGCTCCTGGCCTGCACTGATGCATCCCCTTAGCCAAGAGGAGCAGCCTGCTTCTGAAAATGCTGATCTGGGAAAGAACAGCCTGAGTCTTGAGGACCTAGGGACACCTGAAAATGGGATGGAATCTAGCAGTGGTTTTGCAGACATTACTACACTGGCGGAGGATATTCACCTTCCCCAGCTCTTTAATTCTTTGAAAGATCTTGATCCAAAGGTCCCAACAGGATCAAAGCCAAAGACACTCAGAGCCTTTAAGGTGAATCAGAGCCTTTAAGGTGAATCAGGTGCAGGAAAAGCCAAGTGTCATAAAGGTTCCCTCTGCTCAACCCAGGAAGAACAAACATAAAGCCTCTGAGCCTATCAGTGGTGCTCCCAAGGCCAAAATCCAGCCAAAGAATCCAGAGTGCCTGCTAGGGGGAGAAGTGCTTCTATGCCATGCTGCAGTCAGGGACAGCGCTCCTGTGACCACGGCCAAGCATTCCAAAGGCAAACCTCAGAAAGCCGCATCCAGAAAGATCAGCAATACTCAGAGCCACGGGCAGGAAAGCACCTCAAGGACCAAACGAAGGAAGAAGGCTGATGAGAAAAAGCAGTCAGGGAACAAAGTCAAGGCAGAAGAGAAGCCAACAATTCCCCAGACGAAGCGAAGGAAGCAGCAAACTGAGCTTATCCAAGAGAGCTTTAAAAAGCCTCGAACCTCCCTAGGCATGTGCAGGCTGGCGTCTGTGAAGGTTTTTCATGCACTGGGGGAGAAGAATGATAAGAAAACTGGGCTCTCTTCCTGTCGGGTCTTGGGAAATTCAAGCAACCCTAAACACCCCCAGCTATCCAGCCATGGAGGTATACCCCACCTGAGGGTAAGAGTCCTGAGAAAACTCAAGTCGAAGCCCAGAAACCAGACAGCAGTGCTGGAAAACAGTGTCCATCTCCATCCCAGTAGGAGCTGCCGCCTCCTGGGAAGGTCAAGTTGATACCTCTGCCGTTTGCTGCCTGGGACAAGCCTCAATCTCGACCTGCTCCGCGGAGGCCACAGTCTCTGGCCTCACATCGGCCTGCTGTGGCTGAGTGTGCCCAGCCTGTTTCTACTAACTCAGCTCAACCTCCAGGATTGAAGAGGGTAGAAATGACTCTTTAAATTTACCAGTTGGACTGAGCTATATGTGAACTCTAGGTAATAGCGTGGGAACTGCACAAGCAAAGTGAGACACTGAAGATTCCAATGGTAATAGCCGTACTGTTTTCTAACGGACGAAAAAAATGCCTATATTATAAGTTCTATTTCTCCTGCTTTCTGGCAGTATCATGCTCAGAGTAGTGTCCTGGCAAGCAAGTCAGGATACTTAGGTTCTGAAATCTGGTAAGGATACTAACATAATGAGAGAACTTGAACAAGTCAACCCGACCTCTCTGAGCCTCAATTTCCTTCCTCATGAAATGAGACTGTGAAAACAGAAGTTCTCTAAGGACCTCCTAGTTCTAAAATGCTCCCAGTCTAGGAAACAGCATAGAAGTCCATACTAGTGCAGGCTGAAAGGAAAGATAGGTCAGGGAGAAGGTTGCTTCCAGCCTAGAGAACAATGTCTGAACCACACCACTTGGGTCTTCTGCCCATCTATGCCCAACATGGGAGCACAGGCAGCTAATACAGAAGAGTGTAAAACTGCTCAGTCCTTGCAACCATCATAACAGTCTGATTTTTGGTTTCTCAGTAAGTATTGACACTAGAGGTATCCGGATAGCAAGAAACTTAAGATAATGCTGTTCCTCATAGTGAGAATTTATCAATGTCCCTGACTTTTTCATTACCCTCTTGTTCTTACAGAAAATTTCCAAAATCCATCTCGACTTGGAACTCTGAATTCTCTGCAGCACTCTCATCCTGGGGTGAGCAATGCAACTTCCCTAACAGGAAGTGTCTGCAACTTCTCCAGAGTCTCTGCTCCTGCCGTCAGTTCGGCATCAGCTACTGCTACCTCTTTCCAGACACTCATGGGTAGCGCCTACCTTCACCAACAGTCTAGTACAACTATGTTATCTGGAGTTACTGACCAGAGCCAGACGTCCACTTCAGCTGCTTCCTATCCGGGTGTTCTTGACTGGGACATCACAGGAAGCACCGAAAAGAATTCTCCTTCACTCGGAGACTTTACTCTGGCAGTCACTGACCAGCACACAGCTGCTTCCTCCATGTTTACGGCAGCCCAGTATGATAAAACTGCAGACACCAATAACATGGTCCCTCTATATCCATCACCTTCTGCCAGGCTTGCTCAGGGAACACCATCTCAGATTCCAAATCAGGGACACAGCCTGTCACTTCCGTACCAGGAAGGAAGCCAGGTATATTACTATAACCAAGGCACATTGGGGTCTTTACTGAATGGAGAACTTGGCTCCTGCCTGCAACCCTATGGCTCTGTGTCATAACAGGAAGTAAGGTCTCTGTGCAACCAAAAGTGGTTATGGTACTAAAGGAGATTCAGCCCACAAATATCCAACCACCAGCTTCCACCTCTGGAATCTACTACCCTGTGTCTGCTCAACCCGTCACAGAAACAAGTTTTCAAGGTGAGTACAAACAGCAAGAAAGTTGAACAATGAGGTCAGCATTCAAAAGTGGGGTCAAATCTACAGCTGGGAAGTGGTGTACAGACAGGTAGAATTTAGATCCTGAGCCTTTAATAACCACTACCTTCGCTCAGGGCTCTCTGGTTTTAGACTCTATATAAGAACAGCTAGGGCTTCCCTGGTGGCGCAGTGGTTAAGAATCCGCCTGCCAATGCAGGGGACACGGGTTCGAGCCCTGGTCAGGGAAGATCCCACAGGCCGTGGAGCAACTAAGCCCATGTGCCACAACTACTGAGCCTGCATTCTAGAGCCCGTGAGCCACATCTACCGAAGCCCACGCGCCTAGAGCCCGTGCTCCGTAGCAAGAGAAGCCACCGCAATGAGAAGCCCGCACACCGCAACCAAGAGTAGCCCCCGCTAGCCGCAACTAGAGAAAGCCCGTGCACAGCAATGAAGACCCAGTGCAGCCAAACAAATACATACATAAAATAAGTAAGTTCAAAAATAAATAAATAAAAATAAAATTTTTAAAAAAGAACACCTAATTCAGGTTGGAAGGTGGGAGGGACACTCTAAATGTCATCTATGCTGCATGTACAAGAACCCCGAGAGCATACCAAGAGGTACCACATTTTTCACTGCTGTAGCCGATCATTCCCCCTGTACTACCACACTGTATCACTCCCTTCCCTGATGTACTGCCACAGTCTCTTTGGAAGGTGTTTCAGAACTCTTGTTATCATAGTGCCAGTTTAACTGTCCTCACTTCCCTAATTTATACCAGGATTTAAGACCTTGTGGTCCGGGATCCTGTCCAGAGCAAGCAGGCTAAGACTCTGTCCTTGTTTATTTATTTCATCAGGAAGGGCTCTACTCCCTCTCCTAGTTCATGGTGTGAAGTGTTCTTAGCCTCTCAGGAAAGTGGGGAGAATTGAAAGGACTCTATAAGAGAATGCTAGGCTTTGTAAAATATTTCGTTTCTTTAAAAAATAAGACTCATTTTTTATTTGACTTTGAACAATCCTAGGAAATACAAAGAAAGCCAAGAATCGGTGACATGAAATGATCACCAGTAAGAATTACAACAGTCACCGCTTATCTCGTAGCATAGGGCACTGTCCGTGATCCTTAAGAAGAGTTACTAGAAATGCCTTGCCCATCTTGCCCCTAAACACCAACACATCAATCATGTACCTTGAAAGGTACATGAGTGCTGTGTTGGTGTTTAGGGGGAGCATCTCACTTACCAGGGACTGACTTCTACCTTGATTCCTTTGTAGGGATGGAGACTTCCCTGGTGACGAAAAATTCCCTGGGATTGCAACCTCCAAGCCAGACATCTTGTGTGACACAAACTCAAGAACTCCCCAGGTCCTGCAGGAGCAGAAATATCCAGATACTTGAGAGTAACCCACCACCTGAACTTGGGGACATTTCAGGGACAGCTCCAGTCCAGAGCGCCAGTAGTCTCCTGGCCCTGCCTCCAGCTCCAAGCCAGGGACAAATAGAGAGTGAGGCACTTGGAGGATATGAAAACCAAGCTTTCAAAGCCTCTGGATGCCTACAGATCCCAAGAGAAAACCAAGAGCCTCCACTACTCCCTTTAGAAATCCCTGATATTCAGCAGCTCCTGGCCTGCACTGATGCATCCCCTTAGCCAAGAGGAGCAGCCTGCTTCTGAAAATGCTGATCTGGGAAAGAACAGCCTGAGTCTTGAGGACCTAGGGACACCTGAAAATGGGATGGAATCTAGCAGTGGTTTTGCAGACATTACTACACTGGCGGAGGATATTCACCTTCCCCAGCTCTTTAATTCTTTGAAAGATCTTGATCCAAAGGTCCCAACAGGATCAAAGCCAAAGACACTCAGAGCCTTTAAGGTGAATCAGAGCCTTTAAGGTGAATCAGGTGCAGGAAAAGCCAAGTGTCATAAAGGTTCCCTCTGCTCAACCCAGGAAGAACAAACATAAAGCCTCTGAGCCTATCAGTGGTGCTCCCAAGGCCAAAATCCAGCCAAAGAATCCAGAGTGCCTGCTAGGGGGAGAAGTGCTTCTATGCCATGCTGCAGTCAGGGACAGCGCTCCTGTGACCACGGCCAAGCATTCCAAAGGCAAACCTCAGAAAGCCGCATCCAGAAAGATCAGCAATACTCAGAGCCACGGGCAGGAAAGCACCTCAAGGACCAAACGAAGGAAGAAGGCTGATGAGAAAAAGCAGTCAGGGAACAAAGTCAAGGCAGAAGAGAAGCCAACAATTCCCCAGACGAAGCGAAGGAAGCAGCAAACTGAGCTTATCCAAGAGAGCTTTAAAAAGCCTCGAACCTCCCTAGGCATGTGCAGGCTGGCGTCTGTGAAGGTTTTTCATGCACTGGGGGAGAAGAATGATAAGAAAACTGGGCTCTCTTCCTGTCGGGTCTTGGGAAATTCAAGCAACCCTAAACACCCCCAGCTATCCAGCCATGGAGGTATACCCCACCTGAGGGTAAGAGTCCTGAGAAAACTCAAGTCGAAGCCCAGAAACCAGACAGCAGTGCTGGAAAACAGTGTCCATCTCCATCCCAGTAGGAGCTGCCGCCTCCTGGGAAGGTCAAGTTGATACCTCTGCCGTTTGCTGCCTGGGACAAGCCTCAATCTCGACCTGCTCCGCGGAGGCCACAGTCTCTGGCCTCACATCGGCCTGCTGTGGCTGAGTGTGCCCAGCCTGTTTCTACTAACTCAGCTCAACCTCCAGGATTGAAGAGGGTAGAAATGACTCTTTAAATTTACCAGTTGGACTGAGCTATATGTGAACTCTAGGTAATAGCGTGGGAACTGCACAAGCAAAGTGAGACACTGAAGATTCCAATGGTAATAGCCGTACTGTTTTCTAACGGACGAAAAAAATGCCTATATTATAAGTTCTATTTCTCCTGCTTTCTGGCAGTATCATGCTCAGAGTAGTGTCCTGGCAAGCAAGTCAGGATACTTAGGTTCTGAAATCTGGTAAGGATACTAACATAATGAGAGAACTTGAACAAGTCAACCCGACCTCTCTGAGCCTCAATTTCCTTCCTCATGAAATGAGACTGTGAAAACAGAAGTTCTCTAAGGACCTCCTAGTTCTAAAATGCTCCCAGTCTAGGAAACAGCATAGAAGTCCATACTAGTGCAGGCTGAAAGGAAAGATAGGTCAGGGAGAAGGTTGCTTCCAGCCTAGAGAACAATGTCTGAACCACACCACTTGGGTCTTCTGCCCATCTATGCCCAACATGGGAGCACAGGCAGCTAATACAGAAGAGTGTAAAACTGCTCAGTCCTTGCAACCATCATAACAGTCTGATTTTTGGTTTCTCAGTAAGTATTGACACTAGAGGTATCCGGATAGCAAGAAACTTAAGATAATGCTGTTCCTCAAACATAGTGAGAATTTATCAATGTCCCTGACTTTTTCATTACCCTCTTGTTCTTACAGAAAATTTCCAAAATCCATCTCGACTTGGAACTCTGAATTCTCTGCAGCACTCTCTTCCTGGGGTGAGCAATGCAACTTCCCTAACAGGAAGTGTCTGCAACTTCTCCAGAGTCTCTGCTCCTGCCGTCAGTTCGGCATCAGCTACTGCTACCTCTTTCCAGACACTCATGGGTAGCGCCTACCTTCACCAACAGTCTAGCACAACTATGTTATCTGGAGTTACTGACCAGAGCCAGACGTCCACTTCAGCTGCTTCCTATCTGGGTGTTCTTGACTGGGACATCACAGGAAGCACCGAAAAGAATTCTCCTTCACTCGGAGACTTTACTCTGGCAGTCACTGACCAGCACACAGCTGCTTCCTCCATGTTTACGGCAGCCCAGTATGATAAAACTGCAGACACCAATAACATGGTCCCTCTATATCCATCACCTTCTGCCAGGCTTGCTCAGGGAACACCATCTCAGATTCCAAATCAGGGACACAGCCTGTCACTTCCCTACCAGGAAGGAAGCCAGGTGTATTACTATAACCAAGGCACATTGGGGTCTTTACTGAATGGAGAACTTGGCTCCTGCCTGCAATCCTATGGCTCTGTGTCATACACAGGAAGTAGGGCCTCTGTGCAACCGAAAGTGGTAATGGTAATAAAGGAGATTCAGCCCACAAATATCCAACCACCAGCTTCCACCTCTGGAATCTACTACCCTGTGTCTGCTCAACCCGTCACAGAAACAAGTTTTCAAGGTGAGTACAAACAGCAAGAAAGTTGAACAATGAGGTCAGCATTCAAAAGTGGGGTCAAATCTACAGCTGGGAAGTGGTGTACAGACAGGTAGAATTTAGATCCTGAGCCTTTAATAACCACTACCTTCGCTCAGGGCTCTCTGGTTTTAGACTCTATATAAGAACAGCTAGGGCTTCCCTGGTGGCGCAGTGGTTAAGAATCCGCCTGCCAATGCAGGGGACACGGGTTCGAGCCCTGGTCAGGGAAGATCCCACAGGCCGTGGAGCAACTAAGCCCATGTGCCACAACTACTGAGCCTGCATTCTAGAGCCCGTGAGCCACATCTACCGAAGCCCACGCGCCTAGAGCCCGTGCTCCGTAGCAAGAGAAGCCACCGCAATGAGAAGCCCGCACACCGCAACCAAGAGTAGCCCCCGCTAGCCGCAACTAGAGAAAGCCCGTGCACAGCAATGAAGACCCAGTGCAGCCAAACAAATACATACATAAAATAAGTAAGTTCAAAAATAAATAAATAAAAATAAAATTTTTAAAAAAGAACACCTAATTCAGGTTGGAAGGTGGGAGGGACACTCTAAATGTCATCTATGCTGCATGTACAAGAACCCCGAGAGCATACCAAGAGGTACCACATTTTTCACTGCTGTAGCCGATCATTCCCCCTGTACTACCACACTGTATCACTCCCTTCCCTGATGTACTGCCACAGTCTCTTTGGAAGGTGTTTCAGAACTCTTGTTATCATAGTGCCAGTTTAACTGTCCTCACTTCCCTAATTTATACCAGGATTTAAGACCTTGTGGTCCGGGATCCTGTCCAGAGCAAGCAGGCTAAGACTCTGTCCTTGTTTATTTATTTCATCAGGAAGGGCTCTACTCCCTCTCCTAGTTCATGGTGTGAAGTGTTCTTAGCCTCTCAGGAAAGTGGGGAGAATTGAAAGGACTCTATAAGAGAATGCTAGGCTTTGTAAAATATTTCGTTTCTTTAAAAAATAAGACTCATTTTTTATTTGACTTTGAACAATCCTAGGAAATACAAAGAAAGCCAAGAATCGGTGACATGAAATGATCACCAGTAAGAATTACAACAGTCACCGCTTATCTCGTAGCATAGGGCACTGTCCGTGATCCTTAAGAAGAGTTACTAGAAATGCCTTGCCCATCTTGCCCCTAAACACCAACACATCAATCATGTACCTTGAAAGGTACATGAGTGCTGTGTTGGTGTTTAGGGGGAGCATCTCACTTACCAGGGACTGACTTCTACCTTGATTCCTTTGTAGGGATGGAGACTTCCCTGGTGACGAAAAATTCCCTGGGATTGCAACCTCCAAGCCAGACATCTTGTGTGACACAAACTCAAGAACTCCCCAGGTCCTGCAGGAGCAGAAATATCCAGATACTTGAGAGTAACCCACCACCTGAACTTGGGGACATTTCAGGGACAGCTCCAGTCCAGAGCGCCAGTAGTCTCCTGGCCCTGCCTCCAGCTCCAAGCCAGGGACAAATAGAGAGTGAGCACTTGGAGGATATGAAAACCAAGCTTTCAAAGCCTCTGGATGCCTACAGATCCCAAGAGAAAACCAAGAGCCTCCACTACTCCCTTTAGAAATCCCTGATATTCAGCAGCTCCTGGCCTGCACTGATGCATCCCCTTAGCCAAGAGGAGCAGCCTGCTTCTGAAAATGCTGATCTGGGAAAGAACAGCCTGAGTCTTGAGGACCTAGGGACACCTGAAAATGGGATGGAATCTAGCAGTGGTTTTGCAGACATTACTACACTGGCGGAGGATATTCACCTTCCCCAGCTCTTTAATTCTTTGAAAGATCTTGATCCAAAGGTCCCAACAGGATCAAAGCCAAAGACACTCAGAGCCTTTAAGGTGAATCAGAGCCTTTAAGGTGAATCAGGTGCAGGAAAAGCCAAGTGTCATAAAGGTTCCCTCTGCTCAACCCAGGAAGAACAAACATAAAGCCTCTGAGCCTATCAGTGGTGCTCCCAAGGCCAAAATCCAGCCAAAGAATCCAGAGTGCCTGCTAGGGGGAGAAGTGCTTCTATGCCATGCTGCAGTCAGGGACAGCGCTCCTGTGACCACGGCCAAGCATTCCAAAGGCAAACCTCAGAAAGCCGCATCCAGAAAGATCAGCAATACTCAGAGCCACGGGCAGGAAAGCACCTCAAGGACCAAACGAAGGAAGAAGGCTGATGAGAAAAAGCAGTCAGGGAACAAAGTCAAGGCAGAAGAGAAGCCAACAATTCCCCAGACGAAGCGAAGGAAGCAGCAAACTGAGCTTATCCAAGAGAGCTTTAAAAAGCCTCGAACCTCCCTAGGCATGTGCAGGCTGGCGTCTGTGAAGGTTTTTCATGCACTGGGGGAGAAGAATGATAAGAAAACTGGGCTCTCTTCCTGTCGGGTCTTGGGAAATTCAAGCAACCCTAAACACCCCCAGCTATCCAGCCATGGAGGTATACCCCACCTGAGGGTAAGAGTCCTGAGAAAACTCAAGTCGAAGCCCAGAAACCAGACAGCAGTGCTGGAAAACAGTGTCCATCTCCATCCCAGTAGGAGCTGCCGCCTCCTGGGAAGGTCAAGTTGATACCTCTGCCGTTTTCTGCCTGGGACAAGCCTCAATCTCGACCTGCTCCGCGGAGGCCACAGTCTCTGGCCTCACATCGGCCTGCTGTGGCTGAGTGTGCCCAGCCTGTTTCTACTAACTCAGCTCAACCTCCAGGATTGAAGAGGGTAGAAATGACTCTTTAAATTTACCAGTTGGACTGAGCTATATGTGAACTCTAGGTAATAGCGTGGGAACTGCACAAGCAAAGTGAGACACTGAAGATTCCAATGGTAATAGCCGTACTGTTTTCTAACGGACGAAAAAAATGCCTATATTATAAGTTCTATTTCTCCTGCTTTCTGGCAGTATCATGCTCAGAATAGTGTCCTGGCAAGCAAGTCAGGATACTTAGGTTCTGAAATCTGGTAAGGATACTAACATAATGAGAGAACTTGAACAAGTCAACCCGACCTCTCTGAGCCTCAATTTCCTTCCTCATGAAATGAGACTGTGAAAACAGAAGTTCTCTAAGGACCTCCTAGTTCTAAAATGCTCCCAGTCTAGGAAACAGCATAGAAGTCCATACTAGTGCAGGCTGAAAGGAAAGATAGGTCAGGGAGAAGGTTGCTTCCAGCCTAGAGAACAATGTCTGAACCACACCACTTGGGTCTTCTGCCCATCTATGCCCAACATGGGAGCACAGGCAGCTAATACAGAAGAGTGTAAAACTGCTCAGTCCTTGCAACCATCATAACAGTCTGATTTTTGGTTTCTCAGTAAGTATTGACACTAGAGGTATCCGGATAGCAAGAAACTTAAGATAATGCTGTTCCTCAAACATAGTGAGAATTTATCAATGTCCCTGACTTTTTCATTACCCTCTTGTTCTTACAGAAAATTTCCAAAATCCATCTCGACTTGGAACTCTGAATTCTCTGCAGCACTCTCTTCCTGGGGTGAGCAATGCAACTTCCCTAACAGGAAGTGTCTGCAACTTCTCCAGAGTCTCTGCTCCTGCCGTCAGTTCGGCATCAGCTACTGCTACCTCTTTCCAGACACTCATGGGTAGCGCCTACCTTCACCAACAGTCTAGCACAACTATGTTATCTGGAGTTACTGACCAGAGCCAGACGTCCACTTCAGCTGCTTCCTATCCGGGTGTTCTTGACTGGGACATCACAGGAAGCACCGAAAAGAATTCTCCTTCACTCGGAGACTTTACTCTGGCAGTCACTGACCAGCACACAGCTGCTTCCTCCATGTTTACGGCAGCCCAGTATGATAAAACTGCAGACACCAATAACATGGTCCCTCTATATCCATCACCTTCTGCCAGGCTTGCTCAGGGAACACCATCTCAGATTCCAAATCAGGGACACAGCCTGTCACTTCCGTACCAGGAAGGAAGCCAGGTATATTACTATAACCAAGGCACATTGGGGTCTTTACTGAATGGAGAACTTGGCTCCTGCCTGCAACCCTATGGCTCTGTGTCATAACAGGAAGTAAGGTCTCTGTGCAACCAAAAGTGGTTATGGTACTAAAGGAGATTCAGCCCACAAATATCCAACCACCAGCTTCCACCTCTGGAATCTACTACCCTGTGTCTGCTCAACCCGTCACAGAAACAAGTTTTCAAGGTGAGTACAAACAGCAAGAAAGTTGAACAATGAGGTCAGCATTCAAAAGTGGGGTCAAATCTACAGCTGGGAAGTGGTGTACAGACAGGTAGAATTTAGATCCTGAGCCTTTAATAACCACTACCTTCGCTCAGGGCTCTCTGGTTTTAGACTCTATATAAGAACAGCTAGGGCTTCCCTGGTGGCGCAGTGGTTAAGAATCCGCCTGCCAATGCAGGGGACACGGGTTCGAGCCCTGGTCAGGGAAGATCCCACAGGCCGTGGAGCAACTAAGCCCATGTGCCACAACTACTGAGCCTGCATTCTAGAGCCCGTGAGCCACATCTACCGAAGCCCACGCGCCTAGAGCCCGTGCTCCGTAGCAAGAGAAGCCACCGCAATGAGAAGCCCGCACACCGCAACCAAGAGTAGCCCCCGCTAGCCGCAACTAGAGAAAGCCCGTGCACAGCAATGAAGACCCAGTGCAGCCAAACAAATACATACATAAAATAAGTAAGTTCAAAAATAAATAAATAAAAATAAAATTTTTAAAAAAGAACACCTAATTCAGGTTGGAAGGTGGGAGGGACACTCTAAATGTCATCTATGCTGCATGTACAAGAACCCCGAGAGCATACCAAGAGGTACCACATTTTTCACTGCTGTAGCCGATCATTCCCCCTGTACTACCACACTGTATCACTCCCTTCCCTGATGTACTGCCACAGTCTCTTTGGAAGGTGTTTCAGAACTCTTGTTATCATAGTGCCAGTTTAACTGTCCTCACTTCCCTAATTTATACCAGGATTTAAGACCTTGTGGTCCGGGATCCTGTCCAGAGCAAGCAGGCTAAGACTCTGTCCTTGTTTATTTATTTCATCAGGAAGGGCTCTACTCCCTCTCCTAGTTCATGGTGTGAAGTGTTCTTAGCCTCTCAGGAAAGTGGGGAGAATTGAAAGGACTCTATAAGAGAATGCTAGGCTTTGTAAAATATTTCGTTTCTTTAAAAAATAAGACTCATTTTTTATTTGACTTTGAACAATCCTAGGAAATACAAAGAAAGCCAAGAATCGGTGACATGAAATGATCACCAGTAAGAATTACAACAGTCACCGCTTATCTCGTAGCATAGGGCACTGTCCGTGATCCTTAAGAAGAGTTACTAGAAATGCCTTGCCCATCTTGCCCCTAAACACCAACACATCAATCATGTACCTTGAAAGGTACATGAGTGCTGTGTTGGTGTTTAGGGGGAGCATCTCACTTACCAGGGACTGACTTCTACCTTGATTCCTTTGTAGGGATGGAGACTTCCCTGGTGACGAAAAATTCCCTGGGATTGCAACCTCCAAGCCAGACATCTTGTGTGACACAAACTCAAGAACTCCCCAGGTCCTGCAGGAGCAGAAATATCCAGATACTTGAGAGTAACCCACCACCTGAACTTGGGGACATTTCAGGGACAGCTCCAGTCCAGAGGGCCAGTAGTCTCCTGGCCCTGCCTCCAGCTCCAAGCCAGGGACAAATAGAGAGTGAGCACTTGGAGGATATGAAAACCAAGCTTTCAAAGCCTCTGGATGCCTACAGATCCCAAGAGAAAACCAAGAGCCTCCACTACTCCCTTTAGAAATCCCTGATATTCAGCAGCTCCTGGCCTGCACTGATGCATCCCCTTAGCCAAGAGGAGCAGCCTGCTTCTGAAAATGCTGATCTGGGAAAGAACAGCCTGAGTCTTGAGGACCTAGGGACACCTGAAAATGGGATGGAATCTAGCAGTGGTTTTGCAGACATTACTACACTGGCGGAGGATATTCACCTTCCCCAGCTCTTTAATTCTTTGAAAGATCTTGATCCAAAGGTCCCAACAGGATCAAAGCCAAAGACACTCAGAGCCTTTAAGGTGAATCAGAGCCTTTAAGGTGAATCAGGTGCAGGAAAAGCCAAGTGTCATAAAGGTTCCCTCTGCTCAACCCAGGAAGAACAAACATAAAGCCTCTGAGCCTATCAGTGGTGCTCCCAAGGCCAAAATCCAGCCAAAGAATCCAGAGTGCCTGCTAGGGGGAGAAGTGCTTCTATGCCATGCTGCAGTCAGGGACAGCGCTCCTGTGACCACGGCCAAGCATTCCAAAGGCAAACCTCAGAAAGCCGCATCCAGAAAGATCAGCAATACTCAGAGCCACGGGCAGGAAAGCACCTCAAGGACCAAACGAAGGAAGAAGGCTGATGAGAAAAAGCAGTCAGGGAACAAAGTCAAGGCAGAAGAGAAGCCAACAATTCCCCAGACGAAGCGAAGGAAGCAGCAAACTGAGCTTATCCAAGAGAGCTTTAAAAAGCCTCGAACCTCCCTAGGCATGTGCAGGCTGGCGTCTGTGAAGGTTTTTCATGCACTGGGGGAGAAGAATGATAAGAAAACTGGGCTCTCTTCCTGTCGGGTCTTGGGAAATTCAAGCAACCCTAAACACCCCCAGCTATCCAGCCATGGAGGTATACCCCACCTGAGGGTAAGAGTCCTGAGAAAACTCAAGTCGAAGCCCAGAAACCAGACAGCAGTGCTGGAAAACAGTGTCCATCTCCATCCCAGTAGGAGCTGCCGCCTCCTGGGAAGGTCAAGTTGATACCTCTGCCGTTTTCTGCCTGGGACAAGCCTCAATCTCGACCTGCTCCGCGGAGGCCACAGTCTCTGGCCTCACATCGGCCTGCTGTGGCTGAGTGTGCCCAGCCTGTTTCTACTAACTCAGCTCAACCTCCAGGATTGAAGAGGGTAGAAATGACTCTTTAAATTTACCAGTTGGACTGAGCTATATGTGAACTCTAGGTAATAGCGTGGGAACTGCACAAGCAAAGTGAGACACTGAAGATTCCAATGGTAATAGCCGTACTGTTTTCTAACGGACGAAAAAAATGCCTATATTATAAGTTCTATTTCTCCTGCTTTCTGGCAGTATCATGCTCAGAATAGTGTCCTGGCAAGCAAGTCAGGATACTTAGGTTCTGAAATCTGGTAAGGATACTAACATAATGAGAGAACTTGAACAAGTCAACCCGACCTCTCTGAGCCTCAATTTCCTTCCTCATGAAATGAGACTGTGAAAACAGAAGTTCTCTAAGGACCTCCTAGTTCTAAAATGCTCCCAGTCTAGGAAACAGCATAGAAGTCCATACTAGTGCAGGCTGAAAGGAAAGATAGGTCAGGGAGAAGGTTGCTTCCAGCCTAGAGAACAATGTCTGAACCACACCACGTGGGTCTTCTGCCCATCTATGCCCAACATGGGAGCACAGGCAGCTAATACAGAAGAGTGTAAAACTGCTCAGTCCTTGCAACCATCATAACAGTCTGATTTTTGGTTTCTCAGTAAGTATTGACACTAGAGGTATCCGGATAGCAAGAAACTTAAGATAATGCTGTTCCTCAAACATAGTGAGAATTTATCAATGTCCCTGACTTTTTCATTACCCTCTTGTTCTTACAGAAAATTTCCAAAATCCATCTCGACTTGGAACTCTGAATTCTCTGCAGCACTCTCTTCCTGGGGTGAGCAATGCAACTTCCCTAACAGGAAGTGTCTGCAACTTCTCCAGAGTCTCTGCTCCTGCCGTCAGTTCGGCATCAGCTACTGCTACCTCTTTCCAGACACTCATGGGTAGCGCCTACCTTCACCAACAGTCTAGCACAACTATGTTATCTGGAGTTACTGACCAGAGCCAGACGTCCACTTCAGCTGCTTCCTATCCGGGTGTTCTTGACTGGGACATCACAGGAAGCACCGAAAAGAATTCTCCTTCACTCGGAGACTTTACTCTGGCAGTCACTGACCAGCACACAGCTGCTTCCTCCATGTTTACGGCAGCCCAGTATGATAAAACTGCAGACACCAATAACATGGTCCCTCTATATCCATCACCTTCTGCCAGGCTTGCTCAGGGAACACCATCTCAGATTCCAAATCAGGGACACAGCCTGTCACTTCCGTACCAGGAAGGAAGCCAGGTATATTACTATAACCAAGGCACATTGGGGTCTTTACTGAATGGAGAACTTGGCTCCTGCCTGCAACCCTATGGCTCTGTGTCATACACAGGAAGTAAGGTCTCTGTGCAACCAAAAGTGGTTATGGTACTAAAGGAGATTCAGCCCACAAATATCCAACCACCAGCTTCCACCTCTGGAATCTACTACCCTGTGTCTGCTCAACCCGTCACAGAAACAAGTTTTCAAGGTGAGTACAAACAGCAAGAAAGTTGAACAATGAGGTCAGCATTCAAAAGTGGGGTCAAATCTACAGCTGGGAAGTGGTGTACAGACAGGTAGAATTTAGATCCTGAGCCTTTAATAACCACTACCTTCGCTCAGGGCTCTCTGGTTTTAGACTCTATATAAGAACAGCTAGGGCTTCCCTGGTGGCGCAGTGGTTAAGAATCCGCCTGCCAATGCAGGGGACACGGGTTCGAGCCCTGGTCAGGGAAGATCCCACAGGCCATGGAGCAACTAAGCCCATGTGCCACAACTACTGAGCCTGCATTCTAGAGCCCGTGAGCCACATCTACCGAAGCCCACGCGCCTAGAGCCCGTGCTCCGTAGCAAGAGAAGCCACCGCAATGAGAAGCCCGCACACCGCAACCAAGAGTAGCCCCCGCTGGCCGCAACTAGAGAAAGCCCGTGCACAGCAATGAAGACCCAGTGCAGCCAAATACATACATAAAATAAGTAAGTTCAAAAATAAATAAATAAAAATAAAATTTTTAAAAAAGAACACCTAATTCAGGTTGGAAGGTGGGAGGGACACTCTAAATGTCATCTATGCTGCATGTACAAGAACCCCGAGAGCATACCAAGAGGTACCACATTTTTCACTGCTGTAGCCGATCATTCCCCCTGTACTACCACACTGTATCACTCCCTTCCCTGATGTACTGCCACAGTCTCTTTGGAAGGTGTTTCAGAACTCTTGTTATCATAGTGCCAGTTTAACTGTCCTCACTTCCCTAATTTATACCAGGATTTAAGACCTTGTGGTCCGGGATCCTGTCCAGAGCAAGCAGGCTAAGACTCTGTCCTTGTTTATTTATTTCATCAGGAAGGGCTCTACTCCCTCTCCTAGTTCATGGTGTGAAGTGTTCTTAGCCTCTCAGGAAAGTGGGGAGAATTGAAAGGACTCTATAAGAGAATGCTAGGCTTTGTAAAATATTTCATTTCTTTAAAAAATAAGACTCATTTTTTATTTGACTTTGAACAATCCTAGGAAATACAAAGAAAGCCAAGAATCGGTGACATGAAATGATCACCAGTAAGAATTACAACAGTCACCGCTTATCTCGTAGCATAGGGCACTGTCCGTGATCCTTAAGAAGAGTTACTAGAAATGCCTTGCCCATCTTGCCCCTAAACACCAACACATCAATCATGTACCTTGAAAGGTACATGAGTGCTGTGTTGGTGTTTAGGGGGAGCATCTCACTTACCAGGGACTGACTTCTACCTTGATTCCTTTGTAGGGATGGAGACTTCCCTGGTGACGAAAAATTCCCTGGGATTGCAACCTCCAAGCCAGACATCTTGTGTGACACAAACTCAAGAACTCCCCAGGTCCTGCAGGAGCAGAAATATCCAGATACTTGAGAGTAACCCACCACCTGAACTTGGGGACATTTCAGGGACAGCTCCAGTCCAGAGCGCCAGTAGTCTCCTGGCCCTGCCTCCAGCTCCAAGCCAGGGACAAATAGAGAGTGAGGCACTTGGAGGATATGAAAACCAAGCTTTCAAAGCCTCTGGATGCCTACAGATCCCAAGAGAAAACCAAGAGCCTCCACTACTCCCTTTAGAAATCCCTGATATTCAGCAGCTCCTGGCCTGCACTGATGCATCCCCTTAGCCAAGAGGAGCAGCCTGCTTCTGAAAATGCTGATCTGGGAAAGAACAGCCTGAGTCTTGAGGACCTAGGGACACCTGAAAATGGGATGGAATCTAGCGTGGTTTTGCAGACATTACTACACTGGCGGAGGATATTCACCTTCCCCAGCTCTTTAATTCTTTGAAAGATCTTGATCCAAAGGTCCCAACAGGATCAAAGCCAAAGACACCAGAGCCTTTAAGGTGAATCAGGTGCAGGAAAAGCCAAGTGTCATAAAGGTTCCCTCTGCTCAACCCAGGAAGAACAAACATAAAGCCTCTGAGCCTATCAGTGGTGCTCCCAAGGCCAAATCCAGCCAAAGAATCCAGAGTGCCTGCTAGGGGGAGAAGTGCTTCTATGCCATGCTGCAGTCAGGGACAGCGCTCCTGTGACCACGGCCAAGCATTCCAAAGGCAAACCTCAGAAAGCTGCATCCAGAAAGATCAGCAATACTCAGAGCCACAGGCAGGAAAGCACCTCAAGGACCAAACGAAGGAAGAACGCTGATGAGAAAAAGCAGTCAGGGAACAAAGTCAAGGCAGAAGAGAAGCCAACAATTCCCCAGACGAAGCGAAGGAAGCAGCAAACTGAGCTTATCCAAGAGAGCTTTAAAAAGCCTCGAACCTCCCTAGGCATGTGCAGGCTGGCGTCTGTGAAGGTTTTTCATGCACTGGGGGAGAAGAATGATAAGAAAACTGGGCTCTCTTCCTGTCGGGTCTTGGGAAATTCAAGCAACCCTAAACACCCCCAGCTATCCAGCCATGGAGGTATACTCCACGTGAGGGTAAGAGTCCTGAGAAAACTCAAGTCGAAGGCCAGAAACCAGACAGCAGAGCTGAGAAAGAGTGTCCATCTCCATCCCAGTAGGAGCTGCCGCCTCCTGGGAAGGTCAAGTTGATACCTCTGCCGTTTTCTGCCTGGGACAAGCCTCAATCTCGACCTGCTCCTGGGAGGCCACAGTATCTGTCCTCTCATTGGCCTGCTGTGGCTGAGTGTGCCCAGCCTGCTTCTAACTCAGCTCAACCTCCTGCAGTGAGTTCATCCCACCCAGCTCCTGCCTCTTTGCCAGGTCCTGCCAAACCATCTCAGCCAACTATGACTAACCAACCCAACCGGGTTGGACCGACCATACGCAGCCTAGTGTTCCTCAGTCTGCTGCTCCTAGGCCTGCACCCTACGGAACTTCATCTTGCACTTCTCTCCAGTGGGAGCCTGTTCCCCCTGCTGTGACTAAGCGCCAGTCCCCACCCAAGCTCCAAACCCCTTTCTACTGCAAGATTTCAGCAAGCAAGCAGTTCCATGGAGGGAACCCTATGTTCCTGAGCCAGTAATGTCAAAGCCCACCGAACACGAGCAGAGGCCAGAGCGGGAGGCCATAAAGAGATGGGCTCAACAAGAACATATTGCTGCCAAATACACCTCTTTGTGGAAAGTGCAATTTTTCATTGAGAGGGAAAAAGAAATGGAAATTGCTGACTACTACGGATACGTAAAGTCAGAGCTGCTAGGAGTGTTGGTGCCACCTTGGGGACCAGCTGCTCTTCCATATACAGATAAGACAGGTATAAATTTCTGTATTTATTTTGATATATTTTAAAACAATAAACTGAATAAATAAATGTAATAGAATTCATAGGTGAGTAATAAAACTTTTGAATTTTGAGATGCTGCTAACTGTGGTGTGTTTTTTTTTTGTTTGTTTTTTGATGGGGTTGGAATCAAAGTCTGCATGAGAAAGGAAGGACTGAAAGTTGGATGGGAGAATGAAGGAAAGGGGTAAAAACAGAGGAAAGAGAAAGGAACTTGGCCCAGGGCTAGGAAGCCCAAAAGGCATTTATGGATTTATGAAAGGAAGCAGGAGTGGGGATGAAATGGAAGAAGTAAAAAGCATGGTGAGTGGTCAGGGGTGAAAAAACAAAATTTGAGTAGAATTGAAGATGACAGAAGGTGAGTCTAGGTTCACTAGGAGAAACAGAAAAAGTCTCTTGGGGAGGCTGGCCTTAAGTCTCACAACCACCAGATAGGTATTTAAGAAAACAGGAGGTTCAGGACACATCTCTGAAAGGTTTGAGTTGCCTTATCCAGGTGTGATTATAGTGGGGGGATAGGAAATCTACCAGAGAGGTGGCTAGGGCTCAGAGTTATCCTAGGGGCAGCTGACGACAGGGGCACAGCCAAGGAACTGCTGCATCAGGAGGCCCACGAGCAGGGCCTGATATGTAAATCACCATGTACTCCACACCTAAGCACCAGGGCAGCTAATGCACTACTCAGTTAATCCTGGCAACGACAGGCAAGGCCAGTATTCCTGTGCCACTTCACTTAGAGAGGTGCAGCAAAGGGCTGAGGTCACGTCGCATGTGGAGGTACAAGGCCTCAATTGCAGGCCCAAATGCCTCCAAAGTCCTCAGTATCTGCAAGTGCCCGCAGGCGGCCAACCTGGCTTTCAGAGCACAGCATCCTGAGGTTACTGGTGGATGAGATCAAACTTCTGGACAGGCCTAAATATTATCTTGAGGGGCTTCCTCCATTGACCAGGGCGCATGCCGCCTTCTGTAAACATCACCATCAACTAAAACAAACGAGAAAAATCCGACGGAAGCGTCCACTCTCACGGGTGAGAGCGGTGGGGGCACGCACACTGGGCAGCCACTCCAACAGCCGCAGGACCCAGGAGCCCAGCGGTTCACGGGCTCCCTGTGAGGCCTCGTGGGGCAGGTCGAGGGAGTGAGGATGGGAGAGAGCGGCAAGGGTGGGCGTCAAAAGGAATGCAGTGGGGAGAAGGGAGAGATGGAAACAGTGGATAGTGGATAGTGACCATGGGAAAACTGGCAATGTTCATTTTCAACATTAATTTTTTGAGATGTCATTCACATGCCATAACATTCACCTTCTGAAACTGCAAATTCAGCGTCATTTCGTACCTTCACAAGCCTATGCAACCATCACCGTCATCTAACCCATCACGTTTTCATCACCCCACAAAGAAGCCCCCGTAACCATCAGCAGGCCCTCTTCATCCCCTCCTCCTTCAGTCCCTGCAACCATTAATTTCCTTTCTGTTGCTATGGTTTTGCCTTTTCTGGACATTTCATGACATAATACAAATGGGACCACTGTGTGTGGCTTCTTTCACTTAGCATAATGTTTTCAAGTTCGTCCATGTCGTAGAATGTGTCAGTACTTCATTCCTTTTTATGACTGTATAATAATTCACAAATACACCACATTTTAAAAATCCATTTATCCATTGATGGGCATTTGGGTTTTTTACACTAATAATCTCCATTTATTGACAGTTTATTCTGTGCCAGGCAGCACCAGGCTAAGTTACTGACCTTATTTCACAGATAAAGAGGCTTGGAGAGTGTGAAGAGTTTGCCCAAGATTAAGAGCTAGCAACTGGGGGAACTGGGGTTTGAACTCAGGCGAACTTCAGAGGTAATAAATTCACATGACAGAACATTAGAAAAGGTCCACAAGGGCATTCAACGAAAAGTCACCCTTTTCCCCACGTGCCCCAGCCACACATTTCCCTCCTCAGAGACATCTGCTTTTGCCATGCTGTGGATCCTTCCAGAGAACTATTTATACCTCAACGTGTATGTATCACAATTTATTGACTAATCTGTCCCAATGATTTGAAATGTCACTTTTATGGTATAATAGATTCTTATACATATTTATATTACTTTTCTCAGAGTTGTCCTGACTTGTTTTTACCTATCTTTTATGTTTTCCATTTCTCTAAAATCCTTTTTATCTTCAAAAAAATTTTTCCTTTTCCTGTTTGTTTCTCTTAAGGCATTATGTTCATTCACTCGTATGATTTTATTTAAATGATTTACTTTTGGCGGTGTCGGGTATTAGTTGCAGCATGTGGGCTCTTCGTTGCAGCGTGGGGGCTCTCCCTCGCAGCTCATGGGCTCTCTAGTTGTGGGGCGTGGGCTCCACAGCACGTGGGCTCAGTAGTTGCGGCGTGCGGGCTTAGTTGGCCTGCGGCATGGGGGATCTCAGTTCCTCAGCCAGGGATCGAACCTGCATCCCCTGCATTGGAAGGCAGATTCTTAACCACTGGACAACCAAGGAAGTCCCCACTCTTGTATTATTTTAAATTTAGTCCTCATTTCTGAATTTTTTTTCTTTTATTTTGAATTCTGTCCTGAGTTCTATCATCTTACCTAATATTCTGGTTTACGCAGTTCCTTCATCTTTTTTTTTTAATTATGGTAAAATATACATAAAACAAAATTTAGTACTTCAACCATTTTCAAGTATACAATTAAGTGACATTAAATACACTCACAATGCTGTGCGACCATCACCACTATTCAAATTCAAAATAATTATGTCTAAAGATTGAGCAGGACCTCAGAAAGATGGAGGCAGCAGCATAGTTTCTGAATCTCTCCAAACCCTTTCATGGAAGAAGATCAACTAAAACCAAACACCAATAGGTGGCATTTATCAGCATTTACCTTTTCCAGAACTTTTTCACCATCCCAAACAGAGACTCTAGAGCCATTAAACAGTAACTTCCCATTCCCTCCTTGATCCATGTTCTTTCACCTTTTCCACTGTTTTTCCTAACATCTTTTAGCCCACTTTGAAATAATAGGTTACAGTTTTGATCTGTTATGTGGACCTGTCTTTTCCAACTTGATTTTATTGTCTGAAGAGATGCTATTCTGCTCCTTATTCTCTTTTTGCTTACACTACCTCTGTATGGGATTTGATCCCAATCCTTTTCTTTTATTGATTTTTGGATGAAAAAAGTTTTAAAGCACTTTGAAAAGGAGGTGCGAGGCCATGTGGAAACGTGTTCCTCATGGCTGTTTCATCAATGCTTCACTTACACTGTTTTGAAATAACTCTTTTCCAGGAGGCATAAACCAGTGGGCTTTATCATTGTACAGAGTTCAGGGAAACGACCCCACGAAAGCTGATCACCTTAGCAAAAATGATTTAGTTATGATTTCACCCAAGATTGGTCACCAACCAGCCTGGGAAACTCAATGAATCAGAGACAAGGTATAATGCCATCTTTCCTTCTCTCTGCCTCAGCTCTCAAGGATTGGTCACCTACATGTTATTTGTAATTATTAGTTGGTTTCTGTTCATAATTACTATCAGAAGACACAGCACTTATGGGCCTAATTACATTGCCCCGCTACGCACCATTCTTCTTCATTTTGGCTTCCTGTCCACCAGCAGGAACCTGATTTATTTTTGTTCTCCCCTCACTACAGCCCAGTAATTTTTGTGAATGACTCTCAGTCTCGCCAGAGTCTGTATCTCTCACTCTGCCCCAACATCCCACCCCATCATTCGCTCCCTGAAGTGTACTCTAGAAATTTAGGTAAACTGGATATTTTAACACTGTTCACCATCTCTTATGAAACCAGAAGAAGAGCAGCTCTCTTATGGAATGACGGAGAACTTGCAAGGATAAAACACCAGTCTGCAGGAGAAAGGGAAGAAGAGAATGATGGAAATAGTTTCTGGAAAACTATTTTTACATTTTGTTTTGTTTGTTCCTGGTAAATAAATTGAAATCTTCTAAACATTAAAAGAAAATCTAAACCACTAAATTCAATAATACAGGAATATAACTTTTAAAAAAAATTTCTTTGGCTGCGCAGCACTTGGGATCTTAGCTCCCCAACTAGGAATTGAACCCACGCCTGCTGCACTGGAAGCGCAGAGTCTTAACCACTGGACCACCAGGGAAGTCCCAGGAATATAACTTTTAGAGGAGAAGTTATAAACCCCTTGGCTATATGAACTGGAGATTTTTAGTACGAAGTCATATATTTTAAATGACTTGGAGCTTTAAAGAAAGGATGGAAGGAAGAAAAAGGGACTTCCTTGGTGGTGCAGTAGATATAATATCAAAAATAAAGTAATTAATTAAATAACTTTAAAAAAGAAAAAAAATGCTGAAATCCACTGACTATTCAGGCTGTTATATCTCGCTATTTCCAGATACATCCCTTTCAAAACTTTCGGTAAAACATTACCTTATGTCAGAACAAATGAATTACAAACTTTTCTCTTTGTCCAAATTTTGAGAAATTCCCCTACATTTCTACCTTCAAATTTTATAAAAAGGGAAAAGTAGTGACAACCCTTCTACTTACATCCAATTGCATCATCTGGCCACATGCCTTCTACATCAATCAAATATCTACAAAACAACAAAATTCGAGTCATTTGTAAATAAAAAGAAAAGAAAATCAAGGTTTCGCAAAAAAGGTCCAATTTCCCTTTACAAATATAGATATAAAAATCCTAAGAAAATATCAGCACATCTAATCAATAATTATTAAAGAATGATATACACCAGGACCACAAAAAGGCGTTATTCCAAGGATGCAAGGATAACGCAACTTTAGAAAATTTATTAATATAATTATTTACATTGATACAACAACTTAATTAATAAATGAAAGAGAATAAAATACAGGACCAAACTGGCAGATGTTAAAAAGTTATCTGATAACGTGCAACAGTCAGTTTGGGTGAAAATGCTCTGTACGCTAAAAACAGGAGGCTTAATATGACAGAGTATTCATCAAGAACCAACAAATAACTAAAGACAAATCAGGACAAATATTATCATCATATCTAAAAAACCCTATCTAACCAACCATAGGAGCCAGAGACTTAGGAATCACCATCACTGACAGCTATTTCTCCCTCACCCTCATCCTCAACCCACCACCAGTGCTAACAAGGATACTGCCTACATACCTCTAGAATCTGTCCACATCTTTCCACCAAAATGACCACCATACCCTGGTCCAAGCCACCATTATGCCCAATTTCTACAAAAGTCTCCTAACTTGTTTCCTCGCTTCCACTCTTTCTCCCTGCAGTCTATTCTCTACTCGGTAGCAAAATGATAGGTTGAAAATGCAATTGGGTATGTTCCATGCACTCACCTTCAACAAACAAAGTTCAATGGTTTTCTATTAAAGTCTGAAACCTTAAACATAAGCCTGCACGATCGAGCTCCTACCCATACTTGTAGCTCCATTATAATCACATGCTCCCCCAACAGCCCCACCTTCCTGGCCAGTTCCTCCAACACACCATATGCTTTCCTCTTATAGGGTCGTTTGATATTCCTTATGCTCAGAAATCTCTCTACAGTGTCCCTATCTGCTTAATACCTACTCATCCTTCAGATATCAGCTGAAACATCCCTAAATAAACCTTCTCTAGTCTCCATGATGAGATCAAATCCTCCCTAAAATATGCTCTCATGGTACCATGTTCCTCTCCTTGGCACTTGTCAGAGATGTAATTCTACATGCAGTGTATGATTCTTGAATATCTATTCCCTCTCTGGACTGTTAGAATTCACAAAGGGCAGGTCAAGTCTTTTCACTCACAAAATTTCACAAGTCTTTTTGCTAGCACCCAGCACAGTGCTTAAACATAACACATGCTCAATAAGTATTTCCTGCATGAACAACCATAAATTGGTACAGTGTAGCAACAACCACAAAAAGCATAAGGGCACCAACTCTTTGATGCAGAAGTCCCATTCTGAGTGAAGTTAACTGAGACAAAGCATATATATTCAAAGGTGTTCACACAGCAATGTTCATTACTTTGACGTTTTATAATATCAAAAACTTCGGACTTTTATATGTTCATCAGTGAGCAAAGGAACAATGCAGCCTTAAAGAAAATAAACAAATGGGACCTAATGAAACTTAAAAGCTTTTGCACAGCAAAGGAAAGTAGAAACAGGACGAAAAGACAACCCTCAGGATGGGAGAAAATATTTGCAAACAAATCAACAGACAATGGATTAATCTCCAAAATATATAAATAGGTCATGCAGCTCATTATTGAAAAAACAAACAACCCAATCAAAAAATGGGCAGAAGACCTAAACAGACATTTCTCCAAAGAACACATACAGATGGCCAAGAGGCATATGAAAAGCTGCTCAACATCACTAATCATCACTCAACATCCTGCTGCACTTGATTCTTTTATCATAATTAACCCACTTATAGTCACTACATGTTTATCTTCTTAGATAACTGTAAGTTGCTACTGAACAAAGACTTCTACTCACCTCTGTATCCCCGTGCCCTAACAACAAACCTATAAGGCTCTCGGTGTTTACTGAAACAATTTATTTTCTGAGTCTCTACCAATTCTAGGGAGTGGATAGTATAGTCTCCTCCTCATTATCAGTGAGCCTGACATCTGTGGGAGGGGCTTATAGCAGAGGAAGTCACCAATGGATTATAACTAAGGTCCTGAGACTGCAATGGCAGAGAGCATGGTGAAGTTAGCCCACTACATGCAGAAGACCCACAGAGGAGTCAGCATATGCACTGGACTACACTTGGTATAACATGTGAACAATCAAGGTTTACAAACGTGTTCTCATGCACTTGTAAGGATCTTCTAGCCCACGCGGAACAGACAGAACACACACAAAGGAGCCTGGAGGAAGCGAGTAGGCCGGCAGCTGCACCCTAACATCTTAACAGGTAACATTTCTGTGACTACAGTTTACACAAATTGGATCATTTGCCCCCTTTCTAGACACCCTGGTTATCACAGGCAAGGCCAAGCCTCTCAAGTTTTAAAGCTAGAGTACAGGGAAGATCTGTGAATAGGGCTGAAGATATTTAAGAGCTAGTACCTGCATTAAGCAACCAGGTTATAGAATGAAAAGTCATCTTGAAATTCCAGTCTCTCCCTCGCTCTCTCACCTCCTATCCCCTATCTTCCCGCCTCCATCTCTATTCCTTCTCCCCTACTCCCTGTTTTATGTATAAATGTGCATCATTTTATATATACACGGAATATTTACTGTCTGTTAGATTTATTTAATAAAGTGCACACTCCTCAGGCTAAATTTAGAAAGAGGACAAAATGAACACTTTCTCATGGGGGTCAGTGGCGTTCCAAAGACAAAAGATTCCTCAGTCTTAAAACATGGCAAACACCATGTTCCTTCTGATAGTTAGATGCTAGAAAAAGGCAAGTGGATCCTTAAAATTCACACGCTATTAAGACCTACTATCAACAGAGTAGATCTTAAAGCAGAAACAAGAAAACACCAGCCTTTTAAGTTCTTCCTGTCTGAAGATAAGAATAAGAGGTGGTAGTGTTCTTCCTCACCTGCACCCAAAGTGTAAAAGCAGCAAAAATATCTTAAACACATATGATGAGGAAGCCGCTCTTCTGGTCCACTTGTTCTGTTTTGCTTCTAGGGATCTGTCTCACTCCGAACCCTTGCTTTTAGTTTTCTCTTTTATATACGCTAAGAACCTGAGAGTCTTAACGTTTTCTTCCAGCTCGCAACCAATAAATAGGACAAAAGAACATTTTCATTTTTTATTTATTTTCCATTCAAATTTTTAAAAAAGAGATAAGTAAGCTAGTTCAGTTCATATTTCTCACAAAAATCACTTTCCAAACTAAACTAAATTGTTAGTGACAATAAACAGGAAAAGCACCGTACTCTATTAGCACCATCTGACATTTCCACCTTAATGTTACCAAACACAACAGGCCTAATGTCAGAACTATTAAAAATGTTCAAAATCCCCAACCCCACTCACAATGCATACCAAAGTTCAGGTAAAGGAAAACAAAAACAAAAACAACTCACCATTATCTTTATTTTCTTTCAGAAACCCATATAAATTCCCACTGGAATTTAACACTAGTGTCGTCATCTGGCACCTGATGCCCAATTGTACAAATTTTTAAATAAGGAATAGTTTCTGGTAAGTCCTATAAGGCAAAACCATGACAATATGTATTATTTCCTTTGCAGGGAAAGAATAAAAAATTAAGAGAAGGCAGAATATAAACCAAGAGAGTACATTAAACTTAGTATGTCAGTCATTCTGATAAGAGCCATTTTTTCCAAAGCTGCTTTAACCAGTAATTATCACTTGATTTTCATTAAAACTGCAGAATGGACAGTTACTAGGCATGCAAAAGGAAAAGCAAATCTATGTGAACGAATGGACATGTAACTCAAAATGATATAAACAGTTCTACCTACATTTATGTTCTATCTTACATTTCAAGGGCCATAAAGAGGCTGTGATTTAAGGAGAGTAGTAGAATAGAGTCAGAAGAACTTGGATTCGAATTAGGAAATAGAGCAAATTTCAGGCATTGTTGAGAACTGGTATTCTTGGGGTGGGAGAAAGTAGACTATCAATAGAAGACAGAAGAGGATAAGTGAAAGTTCTCTAGTTCTGAATTTAAATGGAAAGTAGCAGTATGAACCTATGACAAATTTTAAAAATATTAAAAACAAACATATTTCCTAGCTCTGACCACTGAAAAAGTCTAGAAACAACTGATGTCATGTTAAAAGTACTCAGGAGTCACTGAGAAGCTCCAACTGGCCAAAGATAGGGCCTCAGTTAGAATAATAACTGTAATGGAGTCCACGGTGATAGGAATAAATAAAATTTTACAAAACTGGTCACCACTGGAGGATATTTGTGAATCAACTCATTAGTTTGAAAACTCTTAAATAAAAGAAGAGAATCATGCCTCTATAACTGGGCAACCAAATAGTTGATGAGGGGAATCTTCTCCTCATACAAATATACCCAGCTAATAAGTGAAAAAAAGAACAACAGAATTCACCATTCTTTGAAGCCTCAACTGAATTAATGGATGTAGGTATGAATCATCAGTGACTGCTAATATCACAGAAAGAGACAATTATATGTCTCCATGGAAGAACACATCATCACCTATGAAACTGTCTTGCCAAAACAAAACATGCAAGCTTCATTCTGATCAACTACCAATTTACAGGAAATAAAAGGACTGAAGAATATGTTAACAACACATGGACTGTAATCATCAAAATCTAGATGGGACAAATTACCTGTTTTCTTTAAAAACAAAATTCAAGGAGGAAAAAAAAAGTGAGAGAGACATGGAGGGAGAACCTATAGATTAAACAAGACTTCAGAGACCTAACAATCAATGGCAAAGTACGGACCTTATTTGGATCTAATTCAAAATTCTTATAAACAATTTTTTATGACATTTAGGAGACAACTGCAAATTTGAGCACTCACTGGGTGTTTACTATTAAAAAATGATATTAAGGAATAAAAGTCCTATATTTTAAATATACACACCAAAATTGTATGGGTGGGGCTTCCCTGGTGGCGCAGTGGTTGAGAATCTGCCTGCCAATGCAGGGAACACAGGTTCGAACCCTAGTCTGGGAAGATCCCACATGCCGCGGAGCAACTAGGGCTGTGAGTCACAACTACTGAGCCTGCGCATCTGGAGCCTGTGCTCCACAACAAGAGAGGCCGCGACAGTGAGAGGCCCGTGCACCGCGATGAAGAGTGGCCCCCACTTGCCGCCACTAGAGAAAGCCCTCGCACAGAAACAAAGACCCAACACAGCCAAAAAAAAAGTAATTAATTAATTAATTCTAAAAAATGTATAGGTGTTATTACATGTTGTCTCGGAGCTGCTTCAAGATAATATGGAATGGGGTGAAACAGGTGGGGGTATAGATAAAACATGACAGCCATCAGTTGGGAAATAAGAAAGCTGGATGAGTTCATGGGTATACAAGGAACACTCACAGTATTTTTGTACTTTTGTATATGCTTAAAATTTGTGATAATTGTTTAAAAACAAGACGACACTGTAGAAAACAGTCTGGCACTTTCTCAAAGGTTAAGCGTAGAGCTACCGTATGATCCAACAACTCTGCTACTACCTACGCTGCACATCTAACAGAACTGAAAGCAGGGATTTGAACAAATATCTGTACACCAATGACCATAGCAGCATAATTCACAATACCTACAAGGTGGAAAACAACCAAGTGTCAATCAACCGTTGAATAACAAACTATGGTCTATATACACACAGTGGGATTTATTAAGCCAAAAAAGGAGTGGCATTTTGTTACATGCTATAACATGGATGAACCTTGAAAACACTAGGTTTAGTGAAATAAGCCAGACATAGAAGGATAAATGTTGTAGATTCCACTTACACGAGGTACCTAGAATAGGCAAATTCATAGAGACAGAAAATAGAATAGAGGTGTCTAAGGGCCGGTGGGAGGGATAATGGGGTTGTTACTGTTTGATGCTTACAGAGTTTTTGTTGAGGATGATGAAAAAGTTTTGGTTATAGACAGCGGTGATGGTTACACAACACTGTGACTGTACTTAATGTCACTGAACTGCATATTTATAAATGGTGAAAATAAATATGATTTATCTATATTTTACCACAATAAAAAAAATGGGAATAACTGAGTTGAAATTTCAATTCTTCCTTGTCCGAGAGTCAGTTTCATCGTCTGTAAAATTAGTAATTGTAGTTGTCTATCCTCTGAGCTTAGTGCAGAGTAAGCCCTCAGTAGGAGGTATCAGTACTACTTCCACTTCAACAGCAAAGGATTGTTGTGAAGATTAACAAAGTCAATGGATATGAAAGAACTTTCTAAATGGCAAACTGCTATACAAATCTTAACAAACATTAGGTGTTACTGTCTCCCAAGGCCATGGAACAGGTCAGAAGAAGGATAATTCTTTTGCACTGGTATGTCCTACATGGGCCAAGAGAATATATGGGTTCCTGTACTATATCAGAAGGTATTAGGAAAAGAAAGCATAAAACTTAGAGAACAAGTGTCTTTTACTCTGATGCTTAAACATGCTCAGGCAACTGCTTAAAATAAGTGCTAAAGACATAATGGACATACCTTTCTTTCCTTTTAGGCTACTACTATTCTTACTAAAAGTTTACTTCAATTTCAAAATATAGAACATGGAAGCTTATAGAATTTCTTAAGCATATCTAGAGCCTACTGCCAAATACTATAGTTCAATTCATATCTTTAATCTCATTTTGAAACAGCAATTACAAATGTGTATTTATGGAAACCACTAGCTTCCCTTTTTGAACCCATGAAAGAAGGCCAGGATTCACCTTAGCATAAGATGATAACTACTGAATTACTATCAATTATTACAGTATCAGAAAGAAGGTCATTTTCAATTACGGGTTCCATTTACCTCTGGCTTATAATAGCGGCGAGTATATGTTAAGTCAATAATCAGCCCAAGTTCTTCATTCTGTTCTTGGAGTTTGTTAAAAAAGGTCCAAGAGGGAAAATCATTCTTCTGGAGCAAGATTCTTTTCAAAACTGTGTCAGAAAGAATAAAATAAGAAAGCACATGTGTTTAAAATCCTTTATTGTATTATCCATTTATACAAACCCTGTGATGCTAACATATGAGATTCAAAGTAAAGTTTCTTCCTCTGGAATTTACAAGCGATATTACAATCCTTTCTTCCAGAGAGATTAGACGGAAGAAAATAAGCTCACTTCTATATATTTATTTCTATGTTTGTTTATTTCATGTTGGTCTCCTAACCACACTGTAAACTCCCAGAAGGCAGGGACCACATCAATTTTGCCTACCACTGTACTGTCAGCTCCAAGCAGAGTGCCTGAAAATAGACACAAAAATAAATACGTCTTGAATATCTACATATATGAAGGATGGTTTTCACTGCTAAATATTCTTTTATGTATTTGGCTTATTTATGTACTCTGTTCGATGGATCTGTTTGGTTATTCAAGTGTCAGCAACACACAGTTTTTTTTAAATTAATAGACTAGTTTTAGAGCAGTTTGAGATTCACAGCAAAAGTGAGCAAAAAGTTCACAGTTCCCACATATACCCTCTCTCCTTCATCCCTCACAGCCTTCCCCATGATCAACATGCCATACCAGTGTGCTTCATTTGTTAGAATTCATGAACCAACACTGACACATCATTATCATTCAAAATCCATAGTTTATTGCATTCATGGTACAAGTAACTGACTATTTCTTTATTTCTAGTATAGTCATCCCCAAACATTTACACACTGAGATACATATTACTTTCTTATAAATTACTTTATTCTTTATTTATAGTTAGGGCAGTACATTGTTGTTGTTGTTTTTTAATTAAGTACAAAAGTAGGTTGTATTCATCTATGAATTCCATTTCTGGATAGTAAAGGAGGTATTAAAAAGTATTTGCTACAAAAAGGGAAAATGGAGTATGACAGGGTTGAGAGCCAGGTCGCTATATGGTGAATTCAGATTTCTGGAAGAATACGGTATTAACTTTTGCTTACCTTTTTTAAAGGAACTTTGAAAGCAAGGAAACGAGTCCCAGGCATCCGCTGTTCAACTGGGAGATAGTCTTCCCACCTGTTAATATATTTTTTGTTAGGCAAATTTTATGTTAGGCTGTCTCCCTGCATAGGATGGATGTGCCGTGAAAATGGAAATCATATCCCTGTAGGGTAGGTCCCTCTTCTTTCTGCTTTGCATTTTGCTGCTCCACTTATTCAACCCCACCTAGTAATAACCTATACTTCCCTTGTTCCTGTTGTCCCATCTTGAAAGCAGATAAAAGGCAACAAAACAATGCAAAGGTCTCAACAAATAAGGGATATCTAAAACCAGAGCTGGCCAGAACTTCTGTATCCCTGATAAAACCTAGCCCGGTGCTGCATACTAAGGTATCATTAATACCTGCGTGTTGACTGAAATAGTTTAAACTCAATTCTTCCACTTCAGTTTATTTTCAGTCCTCATACAAAACCTGATAATAAAATTCCTTAATGCTAGGAATCACAGTGAAAAATAATATCTGAACTGACTTCTGTAAGATGAGTTAAACTAAGGTTAATTCAGTGAATCTGAAGCATAAAAAATGAGGGCAAAAGTGGCACAAGGTGGGGTCATAGAAGCAGAGAGGATTCTAGACCACGCACAGTCTTAAAGGCCAACGGTTTGTTTTCTATTCTCAAAACAATGTTTTTGAGCGATGTTTATGAGCAATGTACCAACTTGTTTTTACGGTTTCTTTTGTGAAGAATGGATTAGAAGGAAACAAGATATATGGACACTAGTTAGGACCTAATTGCAACAGGCAGGCAAGTTCAGTATTAGGATGTTGAGGAAGAGTTGACAGATTCAGAAGAAATTCAGGAGATAAACTGAAGCGGGCTTAATGGGGTATGAGATGGAGGAAAGGAAGATCTGAGGAAATTAAAGCGTTTACCGCACACATGAGCAAAGTCTCAAAATTAATCATTTGAACGTACAGAGGTAGATCTCTCAAATGACACCGGTTAGGAAGCAACAGTACGCCTTTATAATTCCGAGGGGCAACACAAATCAACTGTTCGATGGAAAATTCGGCGGTACCGGTGCGTTTTTTTCACTCAAACTTAGTTCCAGTTCCTCTTACTCACATTTTCTGTGCCAAAACAACACAGCTTGAGGAGTTGAAGGGGATTCCATCCTGGTAACCAAGGAGGGTCCCCAACACTGACAGTCCCATCTTAAAAAGCAGTCCCTCTGCATTTTACCCGAGGAGCAATGGCCAGAGCCTCCCATTTAAAACGATGGGGGGAAATCAGAACATCACACACTGTCCCTTTCACCTACTGGGAACTGATCCGTGAGACGACCAGTACCCCCTAGCACAGCGCGGACGGGGCAGCGCGCGGGAGCAACAGTCACAGGAGACAGCACAGGAGACGAAGCCCAGACCCAGGGGTTCTGAGCTCCAACGGCAACGCCCAGGGGCCAAGGCGTATTACCTTTCCGAGATGTGCTTTCTGCCCTTCCTCCTGGCCGACGAACGTCCGGAAAAGCCGCGACGCTGACCCCAGCGCCCACGGGCACGATGCCGCCCACCCAACGCCAGGAGTGCCAAAGTCGCCAACCCGGCGCCCCCGGTGCCAGCACAAGGCCCTAAACACAAGTGCCTTGGCACTAGCCCACGCAGCTCGCTGACCTTCTTCTACTGCGCATGCGCCACCGCCAGTCCAGATGACGTCCTCACACCGGCCGACTGAGACGCTTCATTGGTAAAGAGGAGTCTGACGCCTGCAATTCCCTCCTTAGCCAGAAGATGGTAGCAGAGGTCCATTAGTTCGTGTGTGTACCCTTCAGAATTCCAATCATATGGGACATGGAAAGTTGTCCCACTCTCCCAGTATCTTGTGTGGTTCTTTCAGATATTTCCCAAGTGCTTACATTCACACTTGTATCTTGTATGTAAGTATTTCTACCTAATGGAGATCCTGTATTTTATACAAGAGCAGCGTACTATACATAGTCTACCATCTGTCTTGGATAGTGATTCTCCCAGTCAATTTTTGCGTACATCCATTCCATTCTCTTTAATAGCTGCGTCACATTACATAATTTACATGGCCAGTCCAATATTGATGGACTTTTGGTTGTTTTCAGTTTGGGGGCATTTTGTTTGTTTTTGTTTGTATCCTCTGTTACAGATAGGCTGCAATGTGAACCTCTTTATACATGTGTATAGCTATATATAAATTTCTAGACATAGAATTTCTGGAATGAAAGAGATGCAAACTTAAAATATTGAAAGCTTTTCAAACAATCTAATCTGCCTGATCAACCTCCAAAAATATTCTATCAACTTATACTCCACTCACAGTGAAACATTTATTGGGTTTCTATTATGAGCCTGGTATCAAGCTGGAGGTTGACAGTATGTATTTACATTTTAGACAACACCAAAAAATGCCTGAGAGAGATTAAGAGTGGAGCTTAAGTATAACATTTCCTCACAGTATCAGGCATAGGGATCTGCACCTGTTAGAAAAACTGTGAATCCTGCCACAAGTGGAACAGCAAAGAACAGCATGTCCTATAGTAGGTCTGAAGGTATAATAGCATACTAAATTCCATTGTTATTTATAATAACAAATGTTTTTTGTTAGTTTTACTTTTCAGTTTCTAATTTCTGAAAGTATCTTACATACACTGTGAGTAATCTTCACAACCATTTGAGCTGGGTTAACTGAGTCAGGAAGGTCAGAATTATTGAATGAATGAATGAGTGAATGAGTAAAACATCACTAGCTTTAACGTACCTGGGACAGTCATAGTCTAACCAAGTTTCAATCCACAAGCATTTATTTACAATTCTGAAAACTTCCACAGAATTACAAATGGGACAAGAGTAGTAAATTACTATTTAGATAAAGAAAAAATACAAGTTAGCACAACCTAGTTTACAAACTTACAATTAGGCACATTCAATTTGGTGCTAAGTCATAAAATATTCTTTTGCAATTTATGAAAAATATCCAATAGGCATGTAATGGCCAAAAAGTACTAATGATACAAATATCTATAGACATGACAGTGTACAAATTGTGACATAAATCTATCAGAAACTAGAAAATCTATGTTGGTCCTATAGTTCCAGCTTGCTAAAAGATACAGGCTTTGGGTGGGAACACAAAAAAATCCAGACCTGGCCATAAAAGGGTTGGCAGAAAGTATGGGAACTAGCAAAGAGTAGGCCTCTGGATGGGAGTGGGTCCAACATGAGATAAAACAATGCATTAATGGGTATGTAGTAGGCTGGGATGGAAAATATAGGAGCAAGGGATATTTGGAGAATCAGACAGCTAAGTATTTGACACTAACAAAATCTACCAGTATCCCATAGGGCCTCAGGTACCATGCAAGGGTTTGAGGGATTCCAGTATTTAATTAAACCAAAATGTGACAATGGGAGGAATTAAGGACAGCCTCGGGGTAGATGAACTGCGGATGTTACACCAAGACATGTCTCAGTTAACCTGATGGGTTCAAAATGCAGGAAGTGGGTATACGGGACAAGACAATACCCTAACTGTAAGAATAAAGGTTTAGGTCAGGGTAGGGCCTGATGTTGCTAAGTGTTGAAATAGAGCTCTTTAGTTTCTTCCTCCTACATGTAAGATTCTTTAGAGGTTAAGATGATGCTCAACCTGCAAGCTAAAGTTAAACGGCTGGAACTAGGGAGAGAAAATAAGTTACATAGGCTCGGAACCAGGAAAAGCCTAACTAAGGGTTTGCCTAACTAAATAGAATAGAATGTTGGAACTGAATATTTTAATATGTAAACATTTTACTGATACCAAAATGTGTCTTACCACACTTCCCCCAATCTCACACCACCCACCCTAACCTGCAGTAGCTATGGGTCCCTTGATTTCCATGGAAATACAGAGAAAAGAGACACTGATCTGGCTTGCAGGTATTTAGTAAGTTGTTAGCCTCACATCACATATTAGTATCATGTAAGTAGGCTATCTGAAGTAGGAAGCTCAGGGGAAAAACCTTGAAAAACACTTAAAAGCTTAAGCCACATCTCTGTACTACAACACCTTTCACAATTTCTTCTCAGATAAGCATCATCCCCATCAGTGAAAAAACTAATATCTCATAATAGGAAAAACAGGCCTAAAAATTAAATGTGTGTCTTTGGAGGTCCCATCTATGGGATATCTTCCTGGTACTAGAAAAGTCCCCAGAAAGATCAATCTTTTCACCCCTCCCTGAAAGCTTACCACCAAGGAAAATGACTAGATCCATAGATTTCCTCCCTCAAACCAGCCTACCTCACATATAGATCATTAGCAACTCAGCCCTTACTCACATCACCACAGTCACAAGAGTGGTTAGGGAGCAAAGCACCAACCACGGGAACTAAAACAGAGGCAACCCAGGCCAAGCTGGGCTGATGGCAGATGTCTGCTCCTTACGCTTGGGTGCATAACGCGACTCACCGCAATGCCTTTTTCACAGACCCTTTTTAAAGTTTCTCCACAAAATCCAGCAGGTCAAGTTCGTTCATGATGCTTCAAGATAAACGATCGTCAAGAGAAAAACATGCAGTATGTCTTACAATGTTGGAGTCCTTAAAAATATGACAAGGAAATAACCATGCAGACAAAACCAGAGCATTTAAAAAAATCTGTATTCTACAAACGTACCACTGAATGCTATTAATAAGGTACTATGAGAGAAAACAAAATGAGAAATATATGTAAGACTGTTCCCTTTGGTGTACAGAATTCATGGCAGTTGCTGCACTATCGAGCTACTTACATCTATGACTGTCTGTTCTGGTAATACAAAATGAGGCCAAAGTGTGTCAACTTGTTTCCCACAGAAACCAAAAAGTCTACATCAATCTCTTTTCTCCTGTGCCCTTTCACCTTATCTGCTCCCAGTTCTCCATGAAATGTCCTCTTCCTTCTCTAATTATTCTCCTCTTCATTTTGCTTGGCCTTGCACCCAAGCATGCAAGACAGAGAATCCTAGAGGTCCAAGATTCTAGAGTGGCTGTTTGCAAGGGGGAGGAGATTACAGTAACTGCCACACTGTATATACTTCTGTGCAAAGAAAAAGGGACAGTATTCAGAATGTCTCTCACATATAAAGGAGCTGGATGGCAGGATACCTGTGTGGCCCAAGGAACTTCTAGTTAGCAAATTATGGGGAAAAAATTGCAATCAAAGGCTGGAAGAGGAAAGGTTTGCAACCAGCTCTGTCTCCTAGCTCTCTGGTATTTGCGTCCAACGAGCAGAGTCTATTTTGTGAAGCATCAAGCACTGAAAAGACGATTCCTGCTGCAGGAAGTTGACAGGAAGTAACATCCATGAGGGTGAGAATGCAAGATCAAGGCTTGTCCTAGAAACAATGCCCATAATGGAAAAAAAAAAAAAAAAAAAGGAAAGCAGAAGAGAAATGTAAGTCGCAAGTCCAACCTGGCCCAGCCTGGCCCAGCCCAAGGAAGGTAGGAGTCAAGGAGACGAAACTGAAAGAGAAGAGCCTTGGACCACAACACTCTCCACAAGGTACACTCAACAAAGTTCACCCTACGCTTCAACCAAGTTACAAAAAGAGCTTCTTAATCCCTACTTTTGCTCCTTAAAAGCTGCTATAAGTTCACTAATTAGACAGGTATGATTTCAGAACAACTGTAATAGTTCAAACTAGATGGCTCTTGCCTTCCTAAGGATATTAATTAAATAAGATATATATATATATATAGCTCTAAGTATATGATACATGAAATATAATACTCTCCAGGATATAGGTAACTGTTAGTAAATTATATTAATGAACGTCTGTAAGAAATGTTGCAATGATTTCCCTCATGTAAGAGCCTGGGGGAGGTAAATCTGTCTTCTAGGATTTCCTCCCCAGAGCTCAGAAATTTAGGTGTTGTTTTAGCTCTCCTACACTCTCTCCACCCAACCCCGCCTTCCTGTTGGGGATCGGACCTCCCTATTGGCTATCTCATACCTTGAAACTGCCTGCCTCGTGACATCATTCTCCTACATCATCACAAGTGACCAGTGAGCAGTAACCTGTGACCTTTGTACTGCACACATGCGCCGTTCAGCTGCAGCCACTCAGACATCCTCTGGTGTTGCCTCCTCATCCCTTGTATCTGCAGTTGATGTTTTCTCTTCTTCTCTGACCACGTCAGGTAAGAAAAGAAACTTTTTAAAGTTTTTCGTTAGGTTTATTTTGCCCCTAAATTTACTAGTAGATTCACAATAGCATGGAATAATGAGGGAAAGTACTGAACTAGAAGTCTGGAGACCTAATTTCAGTTTTGACTTTGGCATTTACTATCTGTGTCACTTTGGACAAATCATTGACTGTCTCACAAAGCCTGATATTTTCCTTATCTGTTACGTTAGGATACTACATTGGTTGATCACTCTGATCCCTTTCTTTTCTAATATTGAGCCTTAAAGGGTACCCATGTAGAAAATGAAATCAGAGACTTCTCAAGAGTGTTTCAACAGAAACACAGAAAAACCAGGTGACATAGAAAACTAGCAATATACAGCAAGATGTTTCATCTCTAAAGGTCTCCCTCCACTAATATGTCGACTAGTTGAAAAGAGAAAATAGGGAGAGAGGATGGAGAGTACTGGGCTATAGGGAGGCACAGAGTCAAACGTAAGGAAGTTTAGGATTGTTTTCATCAGCACAGGCCAAGAGGAACCAAGAGATAGGATAAAAATATAAGAATGAAGAGGGAAAGCATAGAGGAGCTCTCAAGAAAAATGTAGTTTGCAATGGAATGTTGATGGGAAAAAAAGATTTTAAATTAAAGCAGAAACAGCATAGAGTGAATTCTGCTCAGAGCAGGGCAAAACAAAGTTGATTGTAGCAAATCCTTATTTTAACAGACTAAGAGGAAAGTAAGGACAGAACAGGGTATCACCAGGAAAGGCAGCTTACCAGAAAAGTCATACTCAGTTTTTTTTCTTTTATTGCCTCTCTGAATACAGTTGGCACTTGACAGTTTTGAATATAAACATTTTAGAAATACGTCCCAGAAATGATGCTTCCTATATACAAGAAACCAAAGTGGTTATCTAGGGTTCTGCTTTTCAATGTTTGATTCTTTCTAATTTTTCAACTATGTAGACGTTTTACCAATTAAAATTTTTAAATGATATCTTCGAAATTGAATCAGAAGGACTATTTCCTTTGTGTGATATGTAGCTTCTAAGGCAAGGTTGCTTTTCATCTTTACAGTTCTTTCCTTCCTAACACAGAGAGCACATTGATCAACAGCCATCGTTCGTTTTTAGATCTTAGCTACCTAAGAAGAAAAAGAAAAATTCAAGCCCCACATCTCTAATTCCAAATTGAGGGAATTCGCTGGCAGTCCAGTGGTTAGGACTCGGTGCTTTCACTGCCAGGGCCACGTGGCACGGCAAAAAAAAAAAACAAAAAAAAAATCCACATTTATCTAGAACAATATTGTGGAGTCCTTTTGATGTTCTTACATTTGAAAATCTTTTTTAATTGGATTCTAGTGATGATGGTTTTTTTAGGTTTTGGGATGTCATCTTCGTGGATGTTGAAGATAATAATAAGATAATCTAAGTTCTAGGATAAATACAAAAACCTTCTTGATACTTTTTAAGCTTCCTTTCTGCTTATTGTATGTTTCTATTCTTTGAAATATATATTTCTACCAGGCTTAATACCTGTTATTGCTGGGTAAAAATATGAATGAGCACAATGAAATTCTTTTACACTTATTATTTTGCTGTCTGCTTTGTACCAGTTTTCATTGAAATACTTGTCTGCATATATTGTGGCCCCCTATACATTTACATTGATTGAATTTTGTTGCTTGTTATGCATTTTTACTGATATATCTTCTCTGTCTGTATGTATTGGCTTGGAATTCATTCAAAATCACCTTCTATCGTGTTTTTTGGTTAATAGTATTCACTAAAATACAGTGGGCAAAATTCACTTTCATATTATTGCATGTATGGTACAGAATGTCATTTGTTAGTAAACTCATTATGCTTTGACACTTGCCACATACCCCAGTTTTCATAACTATGTATTTTACATTATGTAATATGTTTTTCATGATATTTCTTTGCCTTTCTAGAACTTATTGTATCTTCCTCCATATAAATCATACGCAATATATCAGTTTATTCATGTATTAATTATTACTGCTATTATTATTGGTGGTGGTGTTATAAGCACTTTACAGATGAGTAATCTGAAGTAATCAGATAACTTTTTTCTTTCCAAAAGCACTTAAGAAATTCACTTTCAGGTAATCATTTTGAGGTGAGATAAGAAACCAGGTTTGAAGAGGGTAAAAATGACTCTTTAAATTTACCAGTTGGACTGAGCTATATGTGAACTCTAGGTAATAGCGTGGGAACTGCACAAGCAAAGTGAGACACTGAAGATTACAATGGTAATAGCCGTACTGTTTTCTAACGGACGAAAAAAATGCCTGTATTATAAGTCTATTTCTCCTGCTTTCTGGCACTATCATGCTCAGAGTAGTGTCCTGGCAAGCAAGTCAGGATACTTAGGTTCTGAAATCTGGTAAGGATACTAACATAATGAGAGAACTTGAACAAGTCAACCCGACCTCTCTGAGCCTCAATTTCCTTCCTCATGAAATGAGACTGTGAAAACAGAAGTTCTCTAAGACCTCCTAGTTCTAAAATGCTCCCAGTCTAGGAAACAGCATAGAAGTCCATACTAGTGCAGGCTGAAAGGAAAGATAGGTCAGGGAGAAGGTTGCTTCCAGCCTAGAGAACAATGTCTGAACCACACCACTTGGGTCTACTGCCCATCTGTGCCCAACATGGGAGCACAGGCAGCTAATACAGAGGACTGTAAAACTGCTCAGTCCTTGCAACCATCATAACGGTCTGATATTTGGTTTCTCAGTAAGTATCGACATTACAGGTGTCTGGATAGCAAGAAACTTAAGATAATGCTGTTCCTCAAACATAGTGAGAATTTATCAATCTCCCTGATGTTTTCATTACCCTCTTGTTCTTACAGAAAATTTCCAAAATCCATCTCGACTTGGAACTCTGAATTCTCTGCAGCACTCTCATCCTGGGGTGAGCAATGCAACTTCCCTAACAGGAAGTGTCTGCAACTTCTCCAGAGTCTCTGCTCCTGCCGTCAGTTCGGCATCAGCTACTGCTACCTCTTTCCAGACACTCATGGGTAGCGCCTACCTTCACCAACAGTCTAGCACAACTATGTTATCTGGAGTTACTGACCAGAGCCAGACGTCCACTTCAGCTGCTTCCTATCCGGGTGTTCTTGACTGGGACATCACAGGAAGCACCGAAAAGAATTCTCCTTCACTCGGAGACTTTACTCTGGCAGTCACTGACCAGCACACAGCTGCTTCCTTCATGTTTATGGCAGCCCAGTATGATAAAACTGCAGACACCAATAACATGGTCCCTCTATATCCATCACTTTTTGCCAGGCTTGCTCAGGGAACACCATCTCAGATTCCAAATCAGGGACACAGCCTGTTACTTCCGTACCAGGAAGGAAGCCAGGTATATTACTATAACCAAGGCACATTGGGGTCTTTACTGAATGGAGAACTTGGCTCCTGCCTGCAACCCTATGGCTCTTTTTCATACACAGGAAGTAGGGCCTCTGTGCAACCAAAAGTGGTAATGGTACTAAAGGAGATTCAGCCCACAAATATCCAACCACCAGCTTCCACCTCTGGAATCTACTACCCTGTGTCTGCTCAACCCGTCACAGAAACAAGTTTTCAAGGTGAGTACAAACAGCAAGAAAGTTGAACAATGAGGTCAGCATTCAAAAGTGGGGTCAAATCTACAGCTGGGAAGTGGTGTACAGACAGGTAGAATTTAGATCCTGAGCCTTTAATAACCACTACCTTCGCTCAGGGCTCTCTGGTTTTAGACTCTATATAAGAACACCTAGGGCTTCCCTGGTGGCGCAGTGGTTAAGAATCCGCCTGCCAATGCAGGGGACACGGGTTCGAGCCCTGGTCAGGGACGATCCCACAGGCCGTGGAGCAACTAAGCCCATGTGCCACAACTACTGAGCCTGCATTCTAGAGCCCGTGAGCCACATCTACTGAAGCCCACGCGCCTAGAGCCCGTGCTCCGTAGCAAGAGAAGCCACCGCAATGAGAAGCCCGCACACCGCAACCAAGAGTAGCCCCCGCTAGCCGCAACTAGAGAAAGCCTGTGCACAGCAATGAAGACCCAGTGCAGCCAAACAAATACATACATAAAATAAGTAAGTTCAAAAATAAATAAATAAAAATAAATTTTTAAAAAAGAACACCTAATTCAGGTTGGAAGGTGGGAGGGACGCTCTAAATGTCATCTATGCTGCATGTACAAGAACCCCGAGAGCATACCAACAGGTACCACATTTTTCACTGCTGTAGCCGATCATTCCCCCTGTACTACCACACTGTATCACTCCCTTCCCTGATGTACTGCCACAGTCTCTTTGGAAGGTGTTTCAGAACTCTTGTTATCATAGTGCCAGTTTTACCGTCCTCACTTCCCTAATTTATACCAGGATTTAAGACCTTGTGGTCCGGGATCCTGTCCAGAGCAAGCAGGCTAAGACTCTGTCCTTGTTTATTTATTTCATCAGGAAGGGCTCTACTCCCTCTCCTAGTTCATGGTGTGAAGTGTTCTTAGCCTCTCAGGAAAGTGGGGAGAATTGAAAGGACTCTATATGAGAATGCTAGGCTTTGTAAAACATTTCATTTCTTTAAAAAATAAGACTCATTTTTTATTTGACTTTGAACAATCCTATGAAATACAAAGAAAGCCAAGAATCGGTGACATGAAATGATCACCAGTAAGAATTACAACAGTCACCCCTTATCTCGTAGCATAGGGCACTGTCCGTGATCCTTAAGAAGAGTTACTAGAAATGCCTTGCCCATCTTGCCCCTAAACACCAACACATCAATCATGTACCTTGAAAGGTACATGAGTGCTGTGTTGGTGTTTAGGGGGAGCATCTCACTTACCAGGGACTGACTTCTACCTTGATTCCTTTGTAGGGATGGAGACTTCCCTGGTGATGAAAAATTCCCTGATATTGCCACCTCCAAGCCAGACATCTTGTGTGACACAAACTCAAGAACTCCCCAGGTCCTGCAGGAGCAGAAATATCCAGATACTTGAGAGTAACCCACCACCTGAACTTGGGGACATTTCAGGGACAGCTCCAGTCCAGAGTGCCAGTAGTCTCCTGGCCCTGCCTCCAGCTCCAAGCCAGGGACAAATAGAGAGTGAGCACTTGGAGGATATGAAAACCAAGCTTTCAAAGCCTCTGGATGCCTACAGATCCCAAAAGAAAACCAAGAGCCTCCACTACTCCCTTTAGAAATCCCTGATATTCAGCAGCTCCTGGCCTGCACTGATGCATCCCCTCAGCCAAGAGGAGCAGCTGCTTCTGAAAATCCTGATCTGGGAAAGAACAGCCTGAGTCTTGAGGACCCAGGGACACCTAAAAATGGGATGGAATCTAGCAGTGGTTTTGCAGACATTACTACACTGGCGGAGGATATTCACCTTCCCCAGCTCTTTAATTCTTTGAAAGATCTTGATCAAACCAAAGGTCCCAACGTGATCAAAGCCAAAGACACCAGAGCCATTAAGGTGAATCAGGTGCAGGAAAAGCCAAGTGTCATAAAGGTTCCCTCTGCTCAACCCAGGAAGAACAAACATAAAGCCTCTGAGACTATCATGGTGCTCTCAAGGCCAAAATCCAGCCAAAGAATCCAGAGTGCCTGTTAGGGGGAGAAGTGCTTCTATGCCATGCTGCAGTCAGGGACAGCGCTCCTGTGACCACGGCCAAGCATTCCAAAGGCAAACCTCAGAAAGCTGCATCCAGAAAGATCAGCAAAACGAAGAGCCACGGGCAGGAAAGGACCTCAAGGACCAAACGAAGGAAGAAGGCTGAAGAGAAAAAGCAGTCAGGGAACAAAGTCAAGGCAGAAGAGAAGCCAACAATTCCCCAGACGAAGCGAAGGAAGCAGCAAACTGAGCTTATCCAAGAGAGCTTTAAAAAGCCTCGAACCTCCCTAGGCATGTGCAGGCTGGGGTCTGTGAAGGTTTTTCATGTACTGGGGGAGAAGAATGATAAGAAAACTGGGCTCTCTTCCTGTCGGGTCTTGGGAAATTCAAGCAACCCTAAACACCCCCAGCTATCCAGCCATGGAGGCATACCCCACCTGAGGGTAAGAGTCCTGAGAAAACTCAAGTCAAAGCCCAGAAACCAGACAGCAGAGCTGAGAAAGAGTGTCCATCTCCATCCCAGTAGGAGCTGCCGCCTCCTGGGAAGGTCAAGTTGATACCTCTGCCATTTTCTGCCTGGGACAAGCCTCAATCTCGACTTGCTCCGCGGAGGCCACAGTCTCTGGCCTCACATCGGCCTGCTCTGGCTGAGTGTGCCCGTCCTGTTTCTACTAACTCAGCTCAACCTCCTGCAGTGAGTTCATCCCACCCAGCTCCTGCCTCTTTGCCAGGTCCTGCCAAACCATCTCAGCCAACTATGACTAACCAACCCAACCGGGTTGGACCGACCATACGCAGCCTAGTGTCCCTCACTCTGCTGCTCCTAGGCCTGCACCCTACGGAACTTCATCTTGCACTTCTCTCCAGTGGGAGCCTGTTCCCCCTGCTGTGAATAAGCGCCAGTCCCCACCCAAGCTCCAAACCCCTTTCTACTCCAAGACTTCAGTGAGCAACCAGTTCCATGGAGGGAACCCAATGTTCCTGAGCCAGTAATGTCAAAGCCCATCGAACACGAGCAGAGGCCAGAGCGGGAGGCCATGAAGAGACGGGCTCAACAAGAACGTATTGCTGCCAAATACACCTCTTTGGGGAAAGTGCAATTTTTCATTGAGAGGGAAAAAGAAATGGAAATTGCTGACTATTACAGATATGTAAAGTCAGAGCTGCTAGGAGTGTTGGTGCCACCTTGGGGACCAGCTGCTCTTCCATATACAGATAAGACAGGTATAAATTTCTCTATTTATTTTGATATATTTTAAAACAATAAAACTGAATAAATAAATGTAATAGAATTCATAGGTAATAAAACTTTTGAATTTTGAGATGCTGCTAACTGTGGTGTATTTTTTGTTTGTTTTTTGATGGGGTTGGAATCAAAGTCTGCATGAGAAAGGAAGGACTGAAAGTTGGATGGATGAATGAAGTAAAGGGGTAAAAACAGAGGAAAGAGAAAGGAACTTGGCCCAGGGCTAGGAAGGCCAAAAGACATTTATGGATTTATGAAAGGAAGCAGGAGTGAGGATGAAATGGCAGAAGTAAAAAGCAGGGTCAGAGGTCAGGGGTAAAAGAACAAAATTTGAATAGAGTTGAAGATGACAGAAGGTGAGTCTAGGTTTACTAGGAGAAAGAAAAAGTCTCTTGGGGAGGTTGGCCTTAAGTCTCACAACCACCAGATAGGTATTTAAGAAAACAGGAGGTTCAGCACACATCTCTGAAAAGCTAGAGTTGCCTTATTCAGGTGTGATTATAGTGGGGGATAGGGAAATCTACCAGAGAGGTGGCTAGGGCTCAGAGTTATCCTAGGGGCAGCTGACGACAGGGGCACAGCCAAGGAACTGCTGCATCAGGAGGCCCACGAGCAGGGCCTGATATGTAAATCACCATGTACTCCACACCTAAGCACCAGGGCAGCTAATGCACTACTCAGTTAATCCTGGCAACGACAGGCAAGGCCAGTATTCCTGTGCCACTTCACTTAGAGAGGTGCAGCAAAGGGCTGAGGTCACGTCGCATGTGGAGGTACAAGGCCTCAATTGCAGGCCCAAATGCCTCCAAAGTCCTCAGTATCTGCAAGTGCCCGCAGGCGGCCAACCTGGCTTTCAGAGCACAGCATCCTGAGGTTACTGGTGGATGAGATCAAACTTCTGGACAGGCCTAAATATTATCTTGAGGGGCTTCCTCCATTGACCAGGGTGCATGCCGCCTTCTGTAAACATCACCATCAACTGAAACGCACGAGAAAAATCCGACGGAAGCGTCCACTCTCACGGGTGAGAGCGGTGGGGGCACACACACTGGGCAGCCACTCCAACAGCCGCAGGACCCAGGCGCCCAGTGGTTCACGGGCTCCCTGGGAGGCCTCGTGGGGCAGGACGAGGGAGTGAGGATGGGAGAGAGCGGCAGGGGTGGGCGTCAAAAGGAATGCAGTGGGGAGAAGGGAGAGATGGAGACAGTGGATAGTGGATAGTGACCATGGGAAAACTGGCAATGTTCATTTTCAACATTAATTTTTTGAGATGTCATTCACATGCCATAACATTCACCTTCTGAAACTGCAAATTCAGCGTCATTTCGTACCTTCACAAGCCTATGCAACCATCACCGTCATCTAACCCATCACGTTTTCATCACCCCACAAAGAAGCCCCCGTAACCATCAGCAGGCCCTCTTCATCCCCTCCTCCTTCAGTCCCTGCAACCATTAATTTCCTTTCTGTTGCTATGGTTTTGCCTTTTCTGGACATTTCATGACATAATACAAATGGGACCACTGTGTGTGGCTTCTTTCACTTAGCATAATGTTTTCAAGTTCGTCCATGTCGTAGAATGTGTCAGTACTTCATTCCTTTTTATGACTGTATAATATTTCACATATAACCACATTTTAAAAATCCATTTATCCATTCATGGGCATTTGGTTTTTTTACACTAATAATCTCCATTTATTGACAGTTTATTCTGTGCCAGGCAACACCAGGCTAAGTTACTGACCTTATTTCACAGATAAAGAGGCTTGGAGAGTGTGAAGAGTTTGCCCAAGATTAAGAGCTAGCAACTGGGGGAACTGGGGTTTGAACTCAGGCGAACTTCAGAGGTAATAAATTCACATGACAGAACATTAGAAAAGGTCCACAAGGGTATTCAACGAAAAGTCACCCTTTTCCCCACGTGCCCCAGCCACACATTTCCCTCCTCAGAGACATCTGCTTTTGCGATGCTGTGGATCCTTCCAGAGAACTATTTATACCTCAACATGTATGTATCACAATTTATTGACTAATCTGTCCCAATGATTTGAAATGTCACTTTTATGGTATAATAGATTCTTATACATATTTATATTACTTTTCTCAGAGTTGTCCTGACTTGTTTTTGCCTATCTTTTATGTTTTCCATTTCTCTAAAATCCTTTTTATCTTCAAAAAAATTTTTCCTTTTCCTGTTTGTTTCTCTTAAGGCATTATGTTCATTCACTCGTATGATTTTATTTAAATGATTTACTTTTGGCGATGTCAAGTATTAGTTGCAGCATGTGGGCTCTTCGTTGCAGCGTGGGGGCTCTCCCTCACGGCTCGTGGGCTCTCTAGTTGTGGCGCGTGGGCTCCACAGCACGTGGGCTCAGTAGTTGCGGCGTGCGGGCTTAGTTGGCCTGCGGCATGGGGGATCTCAGTTCCTCAGCCAGGGATCGAACCTGCATCCCCTGCATTGGAAGGCAGATTCTTAACCACTGGACAACCAAGGAAGTCCCCACTCTTGTATTATTTTAAATTTAGTCCTCATTTCTGAATTTTTTTTCTTTTATTTTGAATTCTGTCCTGAGTTCTATCATCTTACCTAATATTCTGGTTTACGCAGTTCCTTCATCTTTTTTTTTTTAATTATGGTAAAATATACATAAAACAAAATTTAGTACTTCAACCATTTTCAAGTATATAATTCAGTGACATTAAATACACTCACAGTCATCGGATGAATGGATAAAGAAGATGTGGCACATATATACAATGGAATATTACTCAGCCATAAAAAGAAACGAAATTGAGCTATTTGTAATGAGGTGGATAGACCTAGAGTCTGTCATACAGAGTGAAGTAAGTCAGAAAGAAAAAGACAAATACCGTATGCTAACACATATATATGGAATTTAAGAAAAAAATGTCATGAAGAACCTAGGGGTAAAGCAGGAATAAAGACGCAGACCTCTTAGAGAACGGACTTGAGGTTATGGGGAGGGGGAAGGGTGAGCTGTGACAGGGCGAGAGAGAGTCATGGGCATATACACACTAACAAACGCAGTAAGGTAGATAGCTAGTGGGAAGCAGCCGCATGGCACAGGGATATTGGCTCGGTGCTTTGTGACAACCTGGAGGGGTGGGATGGGGAGGGTGGGAGGGAGGGAGACGCAACAGGGAAGACATATGGGAACATATGTTTATGTATGACTGATTCACTTTGTTATAAAGCAGAAACTAACACACCATTGTAAAGCAATTATACCCCAATAAAGATGTTAAAAAAATTAAATAAATAAATACACTCACAATGCTGTGCGACCATCACCACTATTCAAATTCAAAATAATTATGTCTAAAGATTGAGCAGGACCTCAGAAAGATGGAGGCAGCAGCATAGTTTCTGAATCTCTCCAAACCCTTTCATGGAAGAAGATCAACTAAAACCAAACACCCATAGGTGGCATTTATCAGCATTTACCTTTTCCAGAACTTTTTCACCATCCCAAACAGAGACTCTAGAGCCATTAAACAGTAACTTCCCATTCCCTCCTTGATCCATGTTCTTTCATCTTTTCCACTGTTTTTCCTAACATCTTTTAGCCCACTTTGAAATAATAGGTTACAGTTTTGATCTGTTTTGTGGACCTGTCTTTTCCAACTTGATTTTATTGTCTGAAGAGATGCTATTCTGCTCCTTATTCTCTTTTTGCTTACACTACCTCTGTATGGGATTTGATCCCAATCCTTTTCTTTTATTGATTTTTGGATGAAAAAAGTTTTAAAGCACTTTGAAAAGGAGGTGCGAGGCCATGTGGAAACGTGTTCCTCATGGCTGTTTCATCAATGCTTCACTTATACTGTTTTGAAATAACTCTTTTCCAGGAGGCATAAACCAGTGGGCTTTATCATTGTACAGAGTTCAGGGAAACGACCCCACGAAAGCTGATCACCTTAGCAAAAATGATTTAGTTATGATTTCACCCAAGATTGGTCACCAACCAGCCTGGGAAACTCAATGAACCAGAGACAAGGTATAATGCCATCTTTCCTTCTCTCTGCCTCAGCTCTCAAGGATTGGTCACCTACATGTTATTTGTAATTATTAGTTGGTTTCTGTTCATAATTACTATCAGAAGATACAGCACTTATGGGCCTAATTACATTGCCCGGCTACACACCATTCTTCTTCATTTTGGCTTCCTGTCCACCAGCAGGAACCTGATTTATTTTTGTTCTCCCTTCACCACAGCCCAGTAATTTTTGTGAATGACTCTCAGTCTCGCCAGAATCTGTATCTCTCACTCTGCCGCAACATCCCACCCCAACATTCGCTCCCTGAAGTGTACTCTAGAAATTTAGGTAAACTGGATATTTTGACACTGTTCACCATCTCTTATGAAACCAGAAGAAGAGCAGCTCTCTTATGGAATGACGGAGAACTTGCAAGGATAAAACACCAGTCTGCAGGAGAAAGGGAAGAAGAGAATGATGGAAATAGTTTCTGGAAAACTATTTTTACATTTTGTTTTGTTTGTTCCTGGTAAATAAATTGAAATCTTCTAAACATTAAAAGAAAATCTAAACCACTAAATTCAATAATACAGGAATATAACTTTTAAAAAAAATTTCTTTGGCTGCGCAGCATGTGGGATCTTAGCTCCCCTACTAGGGATTGAACCCACGCCTGCTGCACTGGAAGCGCAGAGTCTTAACCACTGGACCACCAGGGAAGTCCCAGGAATATAACTTTTAGAGGAGAAGTTATAAACCCCTTGGCTATATGAACTGGAGATTTTTAGTACGAAGTCATATATTTTAAATGACTTGGAGCTTTAAAGAAAGGAAGGAAGGAAGGAAGAAAAAGGGACTTCCTTGGTGGTGCAGTAGATATAATATCAAAAATAAAGTAATTAATTAAATAACTTTAAAAAAGAAAAAAAATGCTGAAATCCACTGACTAATTATTCAGGCTGTTATATCTCGCTATTTCCAGATACATCCCTTTCAAAACTTTTGGTAAAACGTTATCTTATGTCAGAACAAATGAATTACAAACTTTTCTCTTTGTCCAAAATTTGAGAAATTCTCCTACACTTCTACCTTCAAATTTTATAAAAAGGAAAAAGTAGTGACAACCCTTCTACTTACATCCAATTGCATCATCTGGCCACATGCCTTCTACATCAATCAAATATCTACAAAACAACAAAATTCGAGTCATTTGTAAATAAAAAGAAAAGAAAATCAAGGTTTCGCAAAAAAGGTCCAATTTCCCTTTACAAATATAGATATAAAAATCCTAAGAAAATATCAGCACATCTAATCAATAATTATTAAAGAATGATATACACCAGGACCACAAAAAGGCGTTATTCCAAGGATGCAAGGATAACGCAACTTTAGAAAATTTATTAATATAATTATTTACATTGATACAACAACTTAATTAATAAATGAAAGAGAATAAAATACAGGACCAAACTGGCAGATGTTAAAAAGTTATCTGATAACGTGCAACAGTCAGTTTGGGTGAAAATGCTCTGTACGCTAAAAACAGGAGACTTAATATGACAGAGTATTCATCAAGAACCAACAAATAACTAAAGACAAATCAGAACAAATATTATCATCATATCTAAAAAACCCTATCTAACCAACCATAGGAGCCAGAGACTTAGGAATCACCATCACTGACAGCTATTTCTCCCTCACCCTCATCCTCAACCCACCACCAGTGCTAACAAGGATACTGCCTACATACCTCTAGAATCTGTCCACATCTTTCCACCAAAATGACCACCATACCCTGGTCCAAGCCACCATTATGCCCAATTTCTACAAAAGTCTCCTAACTTGTTTCCTCGCTTCCACTCTTTCTCCCTGCAGTCTATTCTCCACTTGGTAGCAAAATGATAGGTTGAAAATGCAATTGGGTATGTTCCATGCACTCACCTTCAACAAACAAAGTTCAATGGTTTTCTATTAAAGTCTGAAACCTTAAACATAAGCCTGCACGATCGAGCTCCTACCCACACTTGTAGCTCCATTATAATCACATGCTCCCCCAACAGCCCCACCTTCCTGGCTTGTTCCTCCAACACAGCATATGCTTTCCTCTTATAGGGTCTTTTGATATTCCTTATGCTCAGAAATCTCTCTACAGTGTCCCTATCTGCTTAATACCTACTCATCCTTCAGATATCAGCTGAAACATCCCTAAATAAACCTTCTCTAATCTCCATGATGAGATCAAATCCTCTCTAAAATATGCTCTCACGGTACCATGTTCCTCTCCTTGGCACTTGTCAGAGATGTAATTCTACATGCAGTGTATGATTCTTGAATATCTATTCCCTCTCTGGACTTTTAGAATTCACAAAGGGCAGGTCAAGTCTTTTCACTCACAAAATTTCACAAGTCTTTTTGCTAGCACCCAGCACAGTGCTTAAACATAACACATGCTCAATAAGTATTTCCTGCATGAACAACCATAAGTTGGTACAGTGTAGCAACATCCACAAAAAGCATAAGGGCATCAACTCTTTGATGCAGAAGTTCCATTCTGAGTGAAGTTAACTGAGACAAAGCATATATATTCAAAGGTGTTCACACAGCAATGTTCATTACTTTGATGTTTTATAATATCAAAACTTCAGACTTTTATATGTTCATCAGTGAGCAAAGGAACAATGCAGCCTTAAAGAAAATAAACAAATGGGACCTAATGAAACTTAAAAGCTTTTGCACAGCAAAGGAAAGTAGAAACAGGACGAAAAGACAACCCTCAGGATGGGAGAAAATATTTGCAAACAAATCAACAGACAATGGATTAATCTCCAAAATATATAAATAGGTCATGCAGCTCATTACTAAAAAAACAAACAACCCAATCAAAAAATGGGCAGAAGACCTAAACAGACATTTCTCCAAAGAACTCATACAGATGGCCAAGAGGCACATGAAAAGCTGCTCAACATAACTAATCATCACTCAACATCCTGCTGCACTTGATTCTTTTATCATAATTAACCCACTTATAGTCACTACATGTTTCTCTTCCTAGATAACTGTAAGTTGCTACTGAACAAAGACTTCTACTCACCTCTGTATCCCCGTGCCCTAACAACAAACCTATAAGCCTCTCGGTGTTTACGGAAACAATTTATTTTCTGAGTCTCTACCAATTCTAGGGAGTGGATAGTATAGTCTCCTCCTCATTATCAGTGAGCCTGGCATCTGGGGGAGGGGTTTATAGCAGAGGAAGTCACCAATGGATCATAACTAAGGTCCTGAGACTGCAATGGCAGAGAGCATGGTGAAATTAGCCCACTACATGCAGAAGACCCACAGAGGAGTCAGCATATGCACTGGACTACACTTGATATAACATGTGAACAATCAAGGTTTACAAACGTGTTCTCATGCACTAGTAAGGATCTTCTAGCCCACACGGAACAGACAGAACACACACAAAGGAGCCTGGAGGAAGCGAGTAGGCCGGCAGCTGCACCCTAACATCTTAAGAGGTAACATTTCTGTGACTACACTTTATACAAATTGGATCATATGCCCCCTTTCAAGACACCCTGGTTATCACAGGCAAGGCCAAGCCTCTCAAGTTTTAAAGCTAGAGTACAGGGAAGATCTGTGAATAGGGCTGAAGATATTTAAGAGCTAGTACATGCATTAAGCAACCAGGTTATAGAATGAAAAGTCATCCTGAAATTCCAGTCTCTCCCTCTCTCTCTCACTTCCTATCCCCTATCTTCCCACCTCCATCTCTATTCCTTCTCCCCTACTCCCTGTTTTATGTATATATGTGCATCATTTTATATATACACGGAATATTTACTGTCTGTTACGTTTATTTAATAAAGTGCACACTCCTCGGGCTAAATTTAGAAAGAGGACAAAATGAACACTTTAACATGGGCGTCAGTGGCGTTCCAAAGACAAAAGATTCCTCAGTCTTAAAACATGGCAAACACCACGTTCCTTCTGATAGTTAGATGTTAGAAAAACGCAAGTGGATCCTTAAAATTCACACGCTATTAAGACCTACTATCAACAGAGTAGATCTTAAAGCGGAAACAAGAAAACACCAGCCTTTAAGTTCTTCCTGTCTGAAGATAAGAATAAGAGGTGGTAGTGTTCTTCCTCACCTGCACCCAAAGTGTAAAAGCAGCAAAAATATCTTAAACACATATGATGAGGAAGCCACTCTTGTGGTCCACTTGTTCTGTTTTGCTTCTAGGGATCTGTCTCACTCCGAACCCTTGCTTTTGGTTTTCTCTTTTATATATGCTAAGAACCTGAGAGTCTTAACTTTTTCTTCCAGCTCGCAACCAATAAATAGGACAAAAGAACATTTTCATTATTTGATTTATTTTCCATTCAAATTTTTAAAAAAGAGATAAGTAAGCTAGTTCAGTTTATATTTCTCACAAAAATCACTTTCCAAACTAAACTAAATTGTTAGTGACGATAAATAGGAAAAGCACCGTACTCTACTAGCACCATCTGACATTTCCACCTTAATGTTACCAAACACAACAGGCCTAATGTCAGAACTATTAAAAATGTTCAAAATCCCCAACCCCACTCACAATGCATACCAAAGTTCAGGTAAAGGAAAACAAAAACAAAAACAAAAACAACTCACCATTGTCTTTATTTTCTTTCAGAAACCCATATAAATTCCCACTGGAATTTAACACTAGTGTCGTCATCTGGCACCTGATGCCCAATTGTACAAATTTTTAAATAAGGAATAGTTTCTGGTAAGTCCTATAAGGCAAAACCATGACAATATGTATTATTTCCTTTGCAGGGAAAGAATAAAAAATTAAGAGAAGGCAGAATATAAACCAAGAGAGTACATTAAACTTAGTATGTCAGTCATTCTGATAAGAGCCATTTTTTCCAAAGCTGCTTTAACCAGTAATTATCACTTGATTTTCATTAAAACTGCAGAATGGACAGTTACTAGGCATGCAAAAGGAAAAGCAAATCTATGTGAACGAATGGACATGTAACTCAAAATGATATAAACAGTTCTACCTACATTTATGTTCTATCTTACATTTCAAGGGCCATAAAGAGGCTGTGATTTAAGGAGAGTAGTAGAATAGAGTCAGAAGAACTTGGATTCGAATTAGGAAATAGAGCAAATTTCAGGCATTGTTGAGAACTGGTATTCTTGGGGTGGGAGAAAGTAGACTATCAACAGAAGACAGAAAAGGATAAGTGAAAATTCTCTAGTTCTGAATTTAAATGGAAAGTAGCAGCAGGAACCTATGACATATTTTAAAAATATTAAAAACAAACATATTTCCTAGCTCTGACCACTGAAAAAGTCTAGAAACAACTGATGTCATGTTAAAAGTACTCAGGAGTCACTGAGAAGCTCCAACTGGCCAAAGATAGGGCCTCAGAATAATAACTGTAACGCAGTCCACGGTGATAGGAATAAATAAAATTTTACAAAACTGGTCACCACTGGAGGATATTTGTGAATCAACTCATTAGTTTGAAAACTCTTAAATAAAAGAAGAGAATCATGCCTCTATAACTGGGCAACCAAATAGTTGATGAGGGGAATCTTCTCCTCATACAAATATACCCAGCTAATAAGTGAAAAAAGAACAACAGAATTCACCATTCTTTGAAGCCTCAACTGAATTAATGGATGTAGGTATGAATCATCAGTGACTGCTAATATCACAGAAAGAGACAATTATATGTCTCCATGGAAGAACACATCATCACCTATGAAACTGTCTTGCCAAAACAAAACATGCAAGCTTCATTCTGATCAACTACCAATTTACAGGAAATAAAAGGACTGAAGAATATGTTAACAACACATGGACTGTAATCATCAAAATCTAGATGGAACAAATTACCTGTTTTCTTTAAAAAAAAAATTCAAGGAGGAAAAAAAAAGTTAGAGAGACATGGAGGGAGAACCTAGAGATTAAATAAGACTTCAGAGACCTAACAATCCACGGCAAAGTGTGGACCTTATTTGGATCTAATTCAAAATTCTTAAAAACAATTTTTTATGACATTTAGGAGACAACTGCAAATTTGAGCACTCACTGGGTGTTTACTATTAAAAAATGATATTAAGGAATAAAAGTCCTATATTTTAAATATACATACCAAAAATGTATGGGTGGGGCTTCCCTGGTGGCGCAGTGGTTGAGAATCTGCCTGCCAATACAGGGAACACAGGTTGAAACCCTGGTCTGGGAAGATCCCACATGCCGCGGAGCAACTAGGGCCGTGAGTCACAACTACTGAGCCTGCGCATCTGGAGCCTGTGCTCCACAACAAGAGAGGCCGCGACAGTGAGAGGCCCGTGCACCGCGATGAAGAGTGGCCCCCACTTGCCGCCACTAGAGAAAGCCCTCGCACAGAAACGAAGACCCAACACAGCCAAAAGAAAAGTAATTAATTAATTAATTTTAAAAAATGTATAGGTGTAATTACATGTTGTCTCGGAGCTGCTTCAAGATAATATGGAATGGGGTGAAACAGGTGGGGGTATAGATAAAACATGACAGCCATCAGTTGGGAAATAAGAAAGCTGGATGAGTTCATGGGTATACAAGGAACACTCACAGTATTTTTGTACTTTTGTATATGCTTAAAATTTGTGATAATTGTTTAAAAACAAGACGACACTGTAGAAAACAGTCTGGCACTTTCTCAAAGGTTAAGCGTAGAGCTACCGTATGATCCAACAACTCTGCTACTACCTACGCTGCACATCTAACAGAACTGAAAGCAGGGATTTGAACAAATATCTGTACACCAATGACCATAGCAGCATAATTCACAATACCTACAAGGTGGAAAACAACCAAGTGTCAATCAACCGTTGAATAACAAACTATGGTCTATATACACACAGTGGGATTTATTAAGCCAAAAAAGGAATGGCATTTTGTTACATGCTATAACATGGATGAACCTTGAAAACACTAGGTTTAGTGAAATAAGCCAGACATAGAAGGACAAATGTTGTAGATTCCACTTACACGAGGTACCTAGAATAGGCAAATTCATAGAGACAGAAAATAGAATAGAGGTGTCTAAGGGCCGGTGGGAGGGATAATGGGGTTGTTACTGTTTGATGCTTACAGAGTTTTTGTTGAGGATGATGAAAAAGTTTTGGTTATAGACAGCGGTGATGGTTACACAACACTGTGACTGTACTTAATGTCACTGAACTGCATATTTATAAATGGTGAAAATAAATATGATTTATCTATATTTTACCACAATAAAAAAAATGGGAATAACTGAGTTGAAATTTCAATTCTTCCTTGTCCGAGAGTCAGTTTCATCGTCTGTAAAATTAGTAATTGTAGTTGTCTATCCTCTGAGCTTAGTGCAGAGTAAGCCCTCAGTAGGAGGTATCAGTACTACTTCCACTTCAACAGCAAAGGATTGTTGTGAAGATTAACAAAGTCAATGGATATGAAAGAACTTTCTAAATGGCAAACTGCTATACAAATCTTAACAAACATTAGGTGTTACTGTCTCCCAAGGCCATGGAACAGGTCAGAAGAAGGATAATTCTTTTGCACTGGTATGTCCTACATGGGCCAAGAGAATATATGGGTTCCTGTACTATATCAGAAGGTATTAGGAAAAGAAAGCATAAAACTTAGAGAACAAGTGTCTTTTACTCTGATGCTTAAACATGCTCAGGCAACTGCTTAAAATAAGTGCTAAAGACAAACAACCCAATCCAAAAATGGGCAGAAGACCTAAATAGACATTTCTCCAAAGAAGATATACAGAGTGCCAACAAACACATGAAAGAATGCTCAACATCACTAATCATTAGAGAAATGCAAATCAAAACTACAATGAGATATCATCTCACACCAGTCAGAATGGCCATCATCAAAAAATCTAGAAACAATAAATGCTGGAGAGGGTGTGGAGAAAAGGGAACCCTCTTACACTGTTGGTGGGAATGTAAATTGATACAGCCACTGTGGAGAACAGTATGGAGGTTCCTTAAAAAGCTACAAATAGAACTACCATATGACCCAGCAATCCCACTACTGGGCATATACCCTGAGAAAACCATAATTCAAAAAGAGTCATGTACCAAAATGTTCATTGCAGCTCTATTTACAATAGCCCAGAGATGGAAACAACCTAAGTGTCCATCATCGGATGAATGGATAAAGAAGATGTGGCACATATATACAATGGAATATTACTCAGCCATAAAAAGAGACGAAATTGAGCTATTTGTAATGAGGTGGATAGACCTAGAGTCTGTCATACAGAGTGAAGTAAGTCAGAAAGAGAGAGACAAATACCGTATGCTAACACATATATATGGAATTTAAGAAAAAAAAAATGTCATGAAAAACCTAGGGGTGAAACAGGAATAAAGACACAGACTTACTAGAGAATGGACTTGAGGCTATGGGGAGGGGGAAGGGTAAACGGTGACAAAACAATAAAGAGGCATGGACATGTATACACTACCAAACGTAAGGTAGATAGCTAGTGGGAAGCAGCCGCATAGCACAGGGAGATCAGCTCGGTGCTTTGTGACCGCCTGGAGGGGTGGGATAGGGAGGGTGGGAGGGAGGGTGACGCAAGCAGGAAGAGATATGGGAACATATGTATATATATAACTGATTCATTCTGTTGTGAAGCTGAAACTAACATACCATTGTAAAGCAATTATGCTCCAATAAAGATGTTTAAAAAAAAAAAAAAAAAGAGATAATGGACATACCTTTCTTTCCTTTTAGGCTACTACTATTCTTACTAAAAGTTTACTTCAATTTCAAAATATAGAACATGGAAGCTTATAGAATTTCTTAAGCATATCTAGAGCCTACTGCCAAATACTATAGTTCAATTCATATCTTTAATCTCATTTTGAAACAGCAATTAGAAATGTGTATTTATGGAAACCACTAGCTTCCCTTTTTGAACCCATGAAAGAAGGCCAGGATTCACCTTAGCATAAGATGATAACTACTGAATTACTATCAATTATTACAGTATCAGAAAGAAGGTCATTTTCAATTACGGGTTCCATTTACCTCTGGCTTATAATAGCGGCGAGTATATGTTAAGTCAATAATCAGCCCAAGTTCTTCATTCTGTTCTTGGAGTTTGTTAAAAAAGGTCCAAGAGGGAAAATCATTCTTCTGGAGCAAGATTCTTTTCAAAACTGTGTCAGAAAGAATAAAATAAGAAAGCACATGTGTTTAAAATCCTTTATTGTATTATCCATTTATACAAACCCTGTGATGCTAACATATGAGATTCAAAGTAAAGTTTCCTCCTCTGGAATTTACAAGCGATATTACAATCCTTTCTTCAAGAGAGATTAGAAGGAAGAAAATTAGCTCACTTCTATATATTTATTTCTATGTTTGTTTATTTCATGTTGGTCTCCTAACCACACTGTAAACTCCCAGAAGGCAGGGACCACATCAATTTTGCCTACCACTGTACTGCCAGCTCCAAGCAGAGTGCCTGTAAATAGACACAAAAATAAATACGTCTTGAATATCTACATATAGGAAGGATGGTTTTCACTGCTAAATACTCTTTTATGTATTTGGCTTATTTATGTACTCTGTTCCATTGATCTGTTTGGTTATTCAAGTGTCAGCAACACACACTTTTTTTTAAATTAGTAGACTAGTTTTAGAGCAGTTTGAGATTCACAGCAAAAGTGAGCAAAAAGTTCACAGTTCCCACATATACCCTCTCTCCTTCATCCCTCACAGCCTTCCCCATGATCAACATGCCATACCAGTGTGCTTCATTTGTTAGAATTCATGAACCAACACTGACACATCATTATCATTCAAAGTCCATAGTTTATTGCATTCATGGTACAAGTAACTGACTATTTCTATATTTCTAGTATGGTCATCGCCAAACATTTACTTACTGAGATACATATTACTTTCTTATAAATTACTTTATTCTTTATTTATAGTTAGGGCAGTACATTGTTGTTGTTGTTTTTTAATTAAGTACAAAAGTAGGTTGTATTCATCTATGAATTCCATTTCTGGATAGTAAAGGAGGTATTAAAAAGTATTTGCTACAAAAGGGAAAATGGAGTACGACGGGGTTGACAGCCAGGGCTCTATATGGCGAATTCAGATTTCTGGAAGCATACGGTATTAACTTTTGCTCACCTTTTTTAAAGGAACTTTGAAAGCAAGGAAACGAGTCCCAGGCATCGGCTGTTCAACTGGGAGATAGTCCTTCCACCTGTTAATATATTTTTTGTTAGGAAAATTTTATGTTAGGCTGTCTCCCTGCATAGGATGGATGCGCCTTGAAAATGGAAATCATACCCCTGTAGGGTAGGTCCCTCTTCTTTCTGCTTTGCATTTTGCTGCTCCACTTATTCAACCCCACCTAGTAATAACCTATACTTCCCTTGTTCCTGTTGTCCCATCTTGAAAGCAGATAAAAGGCAACAAAACAATGCAAAGGTCTCAACAAATAAGGGATATCTAAAACCAGAGCTGGCCAGAACTTCTGTATCTCTGATAAAACCTAGCCCGGTGCTGACTACTAAGGTATCATTAATACCTGCGTGTTGACTGAAATAGTTTAAACTCAATTCTTCCACTTCACAGTTTATTTTCAGTCCTCATACAAAACCTGATAATAAAATTCCTTAATGCTAGGAATCACAGTGAAAAATAATATCTGAACTGACTTCTGTAAGATGAGTTAAACTAAGGTTAATTCAGTGAATCTGAAGCATAAAAAATGAGGGCAAAAGTGGCACAAGGTGGGGCCATAGAAGCAGAGAGGATTCTTGACCACGCACAGTCTTAAAGGCCAACGGTTTGTTTTCTATTCTCAAAACAATGTTTTTGAGCGATGTTTATGAGCAATGTTCCAACTTGCTTTTACGGTTTCTTTTGTGAAGAATGGATTGGAAGGAAACAAGATATATGGACACTACTTAGGACCTAATTGCAACAGGCAGGCAAGTTCAGTATTAGGATGTTGAGGAAGAGTTGACAGATTCAGAAGAAATTCAGGAGATAAACTGAAGCGGGCTTAATGGGGTATGAGATGGAGGAAAGGAAGATCTGAGGAAATTAAAGCATTTACCGCACACATGAGCAAAGTCTCAAAATTAATCATTTGAACGTACAGAGGTAGATCTCTCAAATGACACCGGTTAGGAAGCAACAGTACGCCCTTTATAATTCCGAGGGGCACACAAATCAACTGTTCGATGGAAAATTCGGCGGTACCGGTGCATTTTTTTCACTCAAACTTAGTTCCAGTTCCTCTTACTCACATTTTCTGTGCCAAAACAACACAGCTTGAGGAGTTGAAGGGGATTCCATCCTGGTAACTAAGGAGGGTCCCCAACACTGAAAGTCCCATCTTAAAAAACAGTCCCTCTGCATTTTACCCGAGGAGCAATGGCCAGAGCCTCCCATTTAAAACGATGGGGGGAAATCAGAACATCACACATTGTCCCTTTCACCTACTGGGAACTGATCCGCGAGACGACCAGTACCCCCTAGCACAGCGCGGACGGGGCAGCGCGCGGGAGCAACAGTCACAGGAGACAGCACAGGAGACGAAGGCCAGACCCAGGGGCTCTGAGCTCCAACGGCAACGCCCAGGGGCCAAGGCGTATTACCTTTCCGAGATGTGCTTTCTGCCCTTCCTCCTGGCCGACGAACGTCCGGAAAAGCCGCGACGCTGACCCCAGCGCCCACGGGCACGATGCCACTGGCTCATGTGACCCCCAAGATGCCGCCCACCCAACGCCAGGAGTGCCAAAGTCGCCAACCTGGCGCCCCCGGTGCCAGCACAAGGCCCCGAAACACAAGCGCCTTGGCACTAGCCCACGCAGCTCGCTGACCTTCTTCTACTGCGCATGCGCCACCGCCAGTCCAGATGACGTCCTCACACCGGCCGACTGAGACGCTTCATTGGTAGAGGAGTCTGACGCCTGCAATTCCCTCCTTAGCCAGAAGATGGTAGCAGAGGTCCATTAGTTCGTGTGTGTACCCTTCAGAATTCCAGTCATATGGGACATGGAAAGTTGTCCCACTCTCCCAGTATCTTGTGTGGTTCTTTCAGATATTTCCCAAGTGCTTACATTCACACTTGTTGTATCTTGTACGTAAGTATTTCTACCTAATGGAGATCCTGTATTTTATACAAGAGCAGCGTACTATACATAGTCTACCATCTGTCTTGGATAGTGATTCTCCCAGTCAATTTTTGCGTACATCCATTCCATTCTCTTTAATAGCTGCGTCACATTACATAATTTACATGGCCAGTCCAATATTGATGGACTTTTGGTTGTTTTCAGTTTGGGGGCATTTTGTTTGTTTTTGTTTGTATCCTCTGTTACAGATAGGCTGCAATGTGAACCTCTTTATACATGTGTATAGCTATATATAAATTTCTAGACATAGAATTTCTGGAATGAAAGAGATGCAAACTTAAAATATTGAAAGCTTTTCAAACAATCTAATCTGCCTGATCAACCTCCAAAAATATTCTATCAACTTATACTCCACTCACAGTGAAACATTTATTGGGTTTCTATTATGAGCCTGGTATCAAGCTGGAGGTTGACAGTATGTATTTACATTTTAGACAACACCAAAAAATGCCTGAGAGAGATAAGAGTGGAGCTTAAGTATAACATTTCCTCACAGTATCAGGCATAGGGATCTGCACCTGTTAGAAAAACTGTGAATCCTGCCACAAGTGGAACAGCAAAGAACAGCATGTCCTATAGTAGGTCTGAAGGTATAATAGCATACTAAATTCCATTGTTATTTATAATAACAAATGTTTTTTGTTAGTTTTACTTTTCAGTTTCTAATTTCTGAAAATATCTTACATACACTGTGAGTAATCTTCACAACCATTTGAGCTGGGTTAACTGAGTCAGGAAGGTCAGAATTATTGAATGAATGAATGAGTGAATGAGTAAAACATCACTAGCTTTAACATACCTGGGACAGTCATAGTCTAACCAAGTTTCAATCCACAAGCATTTATTTACAATTCTGAAAACTTCCACAGAATTACAAATGGGACAAGAGTAGTAAATTACTATTTGGATAAAGAAAAGATACAAGTTAGCACAACCTAGTTTACAAACTTACAATTAGGCACATTCAATTTGGTGCTAAGTCATAAAATATTCTTTTGCAATTTATGAAAAATATCCAATAGGCATGTAATGGCCAAAAAGTACTAATGATACAAACATCTATAGACATGAAAATGTACAAATTGTGACATAAATCTATCAGAAACTAGAAAATCTATGTTGGTCCTATAGTTCCAGCTTGTTAAAAGATACAGGCTTTGGGTGGGAACACAAAAAAATCCAGACCTGGCCATAACAGGGTTGGCAGAAAGTATGAGAACTAGCAAAGAGTAGGCCTCTGGATGGGAGTGGGTCCAACATGAGATAAAACAATGCATTAATGGGTATGTAGTAGGCTGGGATGGAAAATATAGGAGCAAGGGATATTTGGAGAATCAGACAGCTAAGTATTTGACACTAACAAAATCTACCAGTATCCCATAGGGCCTCAGGTACCATGCAAGGGTTTGAGGGATTCCAGTATTTAATTAAACCAAAATGTGACAATGGGAAGAATTAAGGACAGCCTCAGGGGTAGATGAACTGGGGATGTTACACCAAGACATGTCTCAGTTAACCTGATGGGTTCAAAATGCAGGAAGTGGGTATATGGGACAAGACAATATCCTAACTGTAAGAATAAAGGTTTAGGTCAGGGTAGGGCCTGATGTTGCTAAGTGTTGAAATAGAGCTCTTTAGTTTCTTCCTCCTCCATGTACGATTCTTTTACAGGTTAAGATGATGCTGAGCCTGAAAGCTAAAGTTAAATGGCTGGAACTAGAGAGAGAAAATAAGTTACATAGGCTCGGAACCAGGAAAAGCCTAACTAAGGGTTTGCCTAACTAAATAGAATAGAATGTTGGAACTGAATATTTTAATATGTAAACATTTTACTGATACCAAAATGTGTCTTACCACACTTCCCCCAATCTCACACCACCCATCCTAACCTGCAGTAGCTATGGGTCCCTTGATTTCCATGGAAATACAGAGAAAAGAGACACTGATCTGGCTTGCAGGTATTCAGTAGTTGTTAGCCTCACATCACATACTAGCATCATGTGAGTAGGCCATCTGAAGTAGGAAGCTTAGGGGAAAAACCTTGAAAAACACTTAAAAGCTTAAGCCACATCTCTATACTACAACACCTTTCACAATTTCTTCTCAGATAAGCATCATCCCCATCAGTGAAAAAACTAATATCTCATAATAGGAAAAACAGGCCTAAAAATTAAATGTGTGTCTTTGGAGGTCCCATCTATGGGATATCTTCCTGGTACTAGAAAAGTCCCCAGAAAGATCAATCTTTTCACCCCTCCCTGAAAGCTTACCACCAAGGAAAATGACTAGATCCATAGATTTCCTCCCTCAAACCAGCCTACCTCACATATAGATCATTAGCAACTCAGCCCTTACTCACATCACCACAGTCACAAGAGTGGTTAGGGAGCAAAGCACCAACCACGGGAACTAAAACAGAGGCAACCCAGGCCAAGCTGGGCTGATGGCAGATGTCTGCTCCTTACGCTTGGGTGCATAACGCGACTCACCGCAATGCCTTTTTCACAGACCCTTTTTAAAGTTTCTCCACAAAATCCAGCAGGTCAAGTTCGTTCATGATGCTTCAAGATAAACGATCGTCAAGAGAAAAACATGCAGTATGTCTTACAATGTTGGAGTCCTTAAAAATATGACAAGGAAATAACCATGCAGACAAAACCAGAGCATTTAAAAAAATCTGTATTCTACAAACGTACCACTGAATGCTATTAATAAGGTACTATGAGAGAAAACAAAATGAGAAATATATGTAAGACTGTTCCCTTTGGTGTACAGAATTCATGGCAGTTGCTGCACTATCGAGCTACTTACATCTATGACTGTCTGTTCTGGTAATACAAAATGAGGCCAAAGTGTGTCAACTTGTTTCCCACAGAAACCAAAAAGTCTACATCAATCTCTTTTCTCCTGTGCCCTTTCACCTTATCTGCTCCCAGTTCTCCATGAAATGTCCTCTTCCTTCTCTAATTATTCTCCTCTTCATTTTGCTTGGCCTTGCACCCAAGCATGCAAGACAGAGAATCCTAGAGGTCCAAGATTCTAGAGTGGCTGTTTGCAAGGGGGAGGAGATTACAGTAACTGCCACACTGTATATACTTCTGTGCAAAGAAAAAGGGACAGTATTCAGAATGTCTCTCACATATAAAGGAGCTGGATGGCAGGATACCTGTGTGGCCCAAGGAACTTCTAGTTAGCAAATTATGGGGAAAAAATTGCAATCAAAGGCTGGAAGAGGAAAGGTTTGCAACCAGCTCTGTCTCCTAGCTCTCTGGTATTTGCGTCCAACGAGCAGAGTCTATTTTGTGAAGCATCAAGCACTGAAAAGACGATTCCTGCTGCAGGAAGTTGACAGGAAGTAACATCCATGAGGGTGAGAATGCAAGATCAAGGCTTGTCCTAGAAACAATGCCCATAATGGAAAAAAAAAAAAAAAAAAAAGGAAAGCAGAAGAGAAATGTAAGTCGCAAGTCCAACCTGGCCCAGCCTGGCCCAGCCCAAGGAAGGTAGGAGTCAAGGAGACGAAACTGAAAGAGAAGAGCCTTGGACCACAACACTCTCCACAAGGTACACTCAACAAAGTTCACCCTACGCTTCAACCAAGTTACAAAAAGAGCTTCTTAATCCCTACTTTTGCTCCTTAAAAGCTGCTATAAGTTCACTAATTAGACAGGTATGATTTCAGAACAACTGTAATAGTTCAAACTAGATGGCTCTTGCCTTCCTAAGGATATTAATTAAATAAGATATATATATATATAGCTCTAAGTATATGATACATGAAATATAATACTCTCCAGGATATAGGTAACTGTTAGTAAATTATATTAATGAACGTCTGTAAGAAATGTTGCAATGATTTCCCTCATGTAAGAGCCTGGGGGAGGTAAATCTGTCTTCTAGGATTTCCTCCCCAGAGCTCAGAAATTTAGGTGTTGTTTTAGCTCTCCTACACTCTCTCCACCCAACCCCGCCTTCCTGTTGGGGATCGGACCTCCCTATTGGCTATCTCATACCTTGAAACTGCCTGCCTCGTGACATCATTCTCCTACATCATCACAAGTGACCAGTGAGCAGTAACCTGTGACCTTTGTACTGCACACATGCGCCGTTCAGCTGCAGCCACTCAGACATCCTCTGGTGTTGCCTCCTCATCCCTTGTATCTGCAGTTGATGTTTTCTCTTCTTCTCTGACCACGTCAGGTAAGAAAAGAAACTTTTTAAAGTTTTTCGTTAGGTTTATTTTGCCCCTAAATTTACTAATAGATTCACAATAGCATGGAATAATGAGGGAAAGTACTGAACTAGAAGTCTGGAGACCTAATTTCAGTTTTGACTTTGGCATTTACTATCTGTGTCACTTTGGACAAATCATTGACTGTCTCACAAAGCCTGATATTTTCCTTATCTGTTACGTTAGGATACTACATTGGTTGATCACTCTGATCCCTTTCTTTTCTAATATTGAGCCTTAAAGGGTACCCATGTAGAAAATGAAATCAGAGACTTCTCAAGAGTGTTTCAACAGAAACACAGAAAAACCAGGTGACATAGAAAACTAGCAATATACAGCAAGATGTTTCATCTCTAAAGGTCTCCCTCCACTAATATGTCGACTAGTTGAAAAGAGAAAATAGGGAGAGAGGATGGAGAGTACTGGGCTATAGGGAGGCACAGAGTCAAACGTAAGGAAGTTTAGGATAGTTTTCATCAGCACAGGCCAAGAGGAACCAAGAGATAGGATAAAAATATAAGAATGAAGAGGGAAAGCATAGAGGAGCTCTCAAGAAAAATGTAGTTTGCAATGGAATGTTGATGGGAAAAAAAGATTTTAAATTAAAGCAGAAACAGCATAGAGTGAATTCTGCTCAGAGCAGGGCAAAACAAAGTTGATTGTAGCAAATCCTTATTTTAACAGACTAAGAGGAAAGTAAGGACAGAACAGGGTATCACCAGGAAAGGCAGCTTACCAGAAAAGTCATACTCAGTTTTTTTTCTTTTATTGCCTCTCTGAATACAGTTGGCACTTGACAGTTTTGAATATAAACATTTTAGAAATACGTCCCAGAAATGATGCTTCCTATATACAAGAAACCAAAGTGGTTATCTAGGGTTCTGCTTTTCAATGTTTGATTCTTTCTAATTTTTCAACTATGTAGACGTTTTACCAATTAAAATTTTTAAATGATATCTTCGAAATTGAATCAGAAGGACTATTTCCTTTGTGTGATATGTAGCTTCTAAGGCAAGGTTGCTTTTCATCTTTACAGTTCTTTCCTTCCTAACACAGAGAGCACATTGATCAACAGCCATCGTTCGTTTTTAGATCTTAGCTACCTAAGAAGAAAAAGAAAAATTCAAGCCCCACATCTCTAATTCCAAATTGAGGGAATTCGCTGGCAGTCCAGTGGTTAGGACTCGGTGCTTTCACTGCCAGGGCCACGTGGCACGGCAAAAAAAAAAAACAAAAAAAAAATCCACATTTATCTAGAACAATATTGTGGAGTCCTTTTGATGTTCTTACATTTGAAAATCTTTTTTAATTGGATTCTAGTGATGATGGTTTTTTTAGGTTTTGGGATGTCATCTTCGTGGATGTTGAAGATAATAATAAGATAATCTAAGTTCTAGGATAAATACAAAAACCTTCTTGATACTTTTTAAGCTTCCTTTCTGCTTATTGTATGTTTCTATTCTTTGAAATATATATTTCTACCAGGCTTAATACCTGTTATTGCTGGGTAAAAATATGAATGAGCACAATGAAATTCTTTTACACTTATTATTTTGCTGTCTGCTTTGTACCAGTTTTCATTGAAATACTTGTCTGCATATATTGTGGCCCCCTATACATTTACATTGATTGAATTTTGTTGCTTGTTATGCATTTTTACTGATATATCTTCTCTGTCTGTATGTATTGGCTTGGAATTCATTCAAAATCACCTTCTATCGTGTTTTTTGGTTAATAGTATTCACTAAAATACAGTGGGCAAAATTCACTTTCATATTATTGCATGTATGGTACAGAATGTCATTTGTTAGTAAACTCATTATGCTTTGACACTTGCCACATACCCCAGTTTTCATAACTATGTATTTTACATTATGTAATATGTTTTTCATGATATTTCTTTGTCTTTCTAGAACTTATTGTATCTTCCTCCATATAAATCATATGCAATATATCAGTTTATTCATGTATTAATTATTACTGCTATTATTATTGGTGGTGGTGTTATAAGCACTTTACAGATGAGTAATCTGAAGTAATCAGATAACTTTTTTCTTTCCAAAAGCACTTAAGAAATTCACTTTCAGGTAATCATTTTGAGGTGGGATAAGAAACCAGGTTTGAGGAGGGTAAAAATGACTCTTTAAATTTACCAGTTGGACTGAGCTATATGTGAACTCTAGGTAATAGCGTGGGAACTGCAAAAGCAAAGTGAGACACTGAAGAATACAATGGTAATAGCCGTACTGTTTTCTAACGGACGAAAAAAATGCCTGTTTTATAAGTTCTATTTCTCTCGCTTTCTGGCGGCATCATGCTCAGAGTAGTGTCCTGGAGAGCAAGTCAGGATACTTAGGTTCTGAAACCTGGTAAGGATACTAACATAATGAGAGAACTTGAACAAGTCAACCCGACCTCTCTGCGCCTCAATTGCCTTCCTCATGAAATGAGATTGTGAAAACAGAGGTTCTCTAAGACCTCCTAGTTCTAAAATGCTCCCAGTCTACGAAACAGCATAGAAGTCCATACTAGTGCAGGCTGAAGGGAAAGGGACACCTAGGGACACCTGAAAATGGGATGGAATCTAGCAGTGGTTTTGCAGACGTTACTACACTGGCGGAGGATATTCACCTTCCCCAGCTCTTTAATTCTTTGAAAGATCTTGATCAATCCAAAGGTCCCAACGTGACCAAAGCCAAAGACACCAGAGCCATTAAGGTGAATCAGGTGCATGAAAAGTCAAGTGTCATAAAGGTTCCCTCTGCTCAACCCAGGAAGAACAAACATAAAGCCTCTGAGCCTATCATGGTGCTCCCAAGGCCAAAATCCAGCCAAAGAATCCAGAGTGCCTGTTAGGGGGAGAAGTGCTTCTATGCCATGCTGCAGTCAGGGACAGCGCTCCTGTGACCACGGCCAAGCATTCCAAAGGCAAACCTCAGAAAGCTGCATCCAGAAAGATCAGCAAAACGAAGAGCCACGGGCAGGAAAGGACCTCAAGGACCAGACGAAGGAAGACGGCTGATGAGAAAAAGCAGTCAGGGAACAAAGTCAAGGCAGAAGAGAAGCCAACAATTCCCCAGACGAAGCGAAGGAAGCAGCAAACTGAGCTTATCCAAGAGAGCTTTAAAAAGCCTCGAACCTCCCTAGGCATGTGCAGGCTGGAGTCTGTGAAGGTTTTTCATGCACTGGGGGAGAAGAATGATAAGAAAACTGGGCTCTCTTCCTGTCGGGTCTTGGGAAATTCAAGCAACCCTAAACACCCCCAGCTATCCAGCCATGGAGGCATACCCCACCTGAGGGTAAGAGTCCTGAGAAAACTCAAGTCAAAGCCCAGAAACCAGACAGCAGAGCTGAGAAAGAGTGTCCATCTCCATCCCAGTAGGAGCTGCCGCCTCCTGGGAAGGTCAAGTTGATACCTCTGCCGTTTTCTGCCTGGACAAGCCTCAATCTCGACCTGCTACTCGGAGGCCACAGTCTCTGGCCTCACATCGGCCTGCTCTGGCTGAGTGTGCTCGTCCTGTTTCTACTAACTCAGCTCAACCTCCTGCAGTGAGTTCATCCCACCCAGCTCCTGCCTCTTTGCCAGGTCCTGCCAAACCATCTCAGCCAACTATGACTAACCAACCCAACCGGGTTGGGCCGACCATATGCAGCCTAGTGTCCCTCAGTCTGCTGCTCCTAGGCCTGCACCTTACGGAACTTCATCTTGCACTTCTCTCCAGCGGGAGCCTATTCCCCCTGCTGTGAATAAGCGCCAGTCCCCACCCAAGCTCCAAACCCCTTTCTACTCCAAGACTTCAGCGAGCAGCCAGTTCCACGGAGGGAACCCAATGTTCCTGAGCCAGTAATGTCAAAGCCCACCGAACACGAGCAGAGGCCAGAGCGGGAGGCCATGAAGAGATGGGCTCAACAAGAACGTATTGCTGCCAAATACACCTCTTTGGGGAAAGTGCAATTTTTCATTGAGAGGGAAAAAGAAATGGAAATTGCTGACTATTACAGATATGTAAAGTCAGAGCTGCTAGGAGTGTTGGTGCCACCTTGGGGACCAGCTGCTCTTCCATATACAGATAAGACAGGTATAAATTTCTCTATTTATTTTGATATATTTTAAAACAATAAAACTGAATAAATAAATGTAATAGAATTCATAGGTGAGTAATAAAACTTTTGAATTTTGAGATGCTGCTAACTGTGGTGTGTTTTTTGTTTTTGTTTTTTGATGGGGTTGGAATCAAAGTCTGCATGAGAAAGGAAGGACTGAAAGTTGGATGGGAGAATGAAGGAAAGGGATAAAAACAGAGGAAAGAGAAAGGAACTTGGCCCAGGGCTAGGAAGGCCAAAAGACATTTATGGATTTATGAAAGGAAGCAGGAGTGGGGATGAAATGGCAGAAGTAAAAAGCATGGTGAGTGGTCAGGGGTGAAAAAACAAAATTTGAGTAGAATTGAAGATGACAGAAGGTGAATCTAGGTTTACTAGGAGAAACAGAAAAAGTCTCTTGGGGAGGTTGGCCTTAAGTCTCACAATCACCAGATAGGTATTTAAGAAAACAGGAGGTTCAGGACACATCTCTGAAAGGTTTCAGTTGCCTTATCCAGGTGTGATTATAGTGGGGGATAGGGAAATCTACCAGAGAGGTGGCTAGGGCTCAGTTATCCTAGGGGCAGCTGACGACAGGGGCACAGCCAAGGAACTGCTGCATCAGGAGGCCCACGAGCAGGGCCTGGTATGTAAATCACCATGTACTCCACACCTAAGCACCAGGGCAGCTAATGCACTACTCAGTTAATCCTGGCAATGACAGGCAAGGCCAGTATTCCTGTGCCACTTCACTTAGAGAGGTGCAGCAAAGGGCTGAGGTCACGTCGCATGTGGAGGTACAAGGCCTCAATTGCAGGCCCAAATGCCTCCAAAGTCCTCAGTATCTGCAAGTGCCCGCAGGCGGCCAACCTGGCTTTCAGAGCACAGCATCCTGAGGTTACTGGTGGATGAGATCAAACTTCTGGACAGGCCTAAATATTATCTTGAGGGGCTTCCTCCATTGACCAGGGTGCATGCCACCTTCTGTAAACATCACCATCAACTGAAACGCACGAGAAAAATCCGACGGAAGCGTCCACTCTCACGGGTGAGAGCGGTGGGGGCACACACACTGGGCAGCCACTCCAACAGCCGCAGGACCCAGGCGCCCAGTGGTTCACGGGCTCCCTGGGAGGCCTCGTGGGGCAGGACGAGGGAGTGAGGATGGGAGAGAGCGGCAGGGGTGGGCGTCAAAAGGAATGCAGTGGGGAGAAGGGAGAGATGGAGACAGTGGATAGTGGATAGTGACCATGGGAAAACTGGCAATGTTCATTTTCAACATTAATTTTTTGAGATGTCATTCACATGCCATAACACTCACCGTCTGAAACTGCAAATTCAGCGTCATTTCGTACATTCACAAGCCTATGCAACCATCACCGTCATCTAACCCATCACGTTTTCATCACCCCACAAAGAAGCCCCCATAACCATCAGCAGGCCCTCTTCATCCCCTCCTCCTCCAGTCCCTGCAACCATTAATTTCCTTTCTGTCGCTATGGTTTTGCCTTTTCTGGACATTTCATGACATAATACAAATGGGACCACTGTGTGTGGCTTCTTTCACTTAGCGTAATGTTTTCAAGTTCGTCCATGTCGTAACATGTGTCAGTACTTCATTCCTTTTTATGACTGTATAATAATTCACAAATACACCACATTTTAAAAATCCATTCATCCATTCATGGGCATTTGGGTTTTTTACACTAATAATCTCCATTTATTGACAGTTTATTCTGTGCCAGGCAGCACCAGGCTAAGTTACTGATCTTATTTCACAGATAAAGAGGCTTGGAGAGTGTGAAGAGTTTGCCCAAGATTAAGAGCTAGCAACTGGGGGAACTGGGGTTTGAACTCAGGCGAACTTCAGAGGTAATAAATTCACATGACAGAACATTAGAAAAGGTCCACAAGGGCATTCAACGAAAAGTCACCCTTTTCCCCACGTGCCCCAGCCACACATTTCCCTCCTCAGAGACATCTGCTTTTGCCATGCTGTAGATCCTTCCAGAGAACTATTTATACCTCAACATGTATGTATCACAATTTATTGACTAATCTGTCCCAATGATTTGAAATGTCACTTTTATGGTATAATAGATTCTTATACATATTTATATTACTTTTCTCAGAGCTGTCCTGGCTCGTTTTTGCCTATCTTTTATGTTTTCCATTTCTCTAAAATCCTTTTTATCTTCAAAAAAATTTTTCCTTTTCCTGTTTGTTTCTCTTAAGGCATTATGTTCATTCACTCATATGATTTTATTTAAATGATTTACTTTTGGTGGTATCGGGTATTAGTTGCAGCACGTGGGCTCTTCGTTGCAGCGCTGGGGCTCTTCCTCGCGGCTCGTGGGCTCTCTAGTTGTGGCGCGTGGGCTCCACAGCACGTGGGCTCAGTAGTTGCGGCGTGCGGGCTTAGTTGGCCTGCGGCATGGGGGATCTCAGTTCCTCAGCCAGGGATCGAACCTGCATCCCCTGCATTGGAAGGCAGATTCTTAACCACTGGACAACCAAGGAAGTCCCCACTCTTGTATTATTTTAAATTTAGTCCTCATTTCTGAATTTTTTTTCCTTTTATTTTGAATTCTGTCCTGAGTTCTATCATCTTACCTAATATTCTGGTTTATGCTGTTCGTTCACCTTTTTTTTTTTAATTATGGTAAAATATACATAAAACAAAATTTAGTACTTCAACCATTTTCAAGTATACAATTAAGTGACATTAAATACACTCACAATGCTGTGCGACCATCACCACTATTCAAATTCAAAATAATTATGTCTAAAGATTGAGCAGGACCTCAGAAAGATGGAGGCAGCAGCATAGTTTCTGAATCTCTCCAAACCCTTTCATGGAAGAAGATCAACTAAAACCAAACACCCATAGGTGGCATTTATCAGCATTTACCTTTTCCAGAACTTTTTCACCATCCCAAACAGAGACTCTAGAGCCATTAAACAATAACTTCCCATTCCCTCCTTGATCCATGTTCTTTCATCTTTTCCACTGTTTTTCCTAGCATCTTTTAGCCCACTTTGAAATAATAGGTTACAGTTTTGATCTGTTTTGTGGACCTGTCTTTTCCAACTTGATTTTATTGTCTGAAGAGATGCTATTCTGCTCCTTATTCTCTTTTTTCTTACACTACCTCTGTATGGGATATGATCCCAATCCTTTTCTTTTATTGATTTTTGGATGAAAAAAGTTTTAAAGCACTTTGAAAAGGAGGTGCGAGGCCATGTGGAAACGTGTTCCTCATGGCTGTTTCATCAATGCTTCATTTATACTGTTTTGAAATAACTCTTTTCCAGGAGGCATCAACCAGTGGGCTTTATCATTGGACAGAGTGCAGAGAAAGGACCCCACGAAAGCTGATCACCTTAGCAAAAATGATTTAGTTATGATTTCACCCAAGATTGGTCACAACCAGCCTGGGAAACTCAATGAACCAGAGACAAGGTATAATGCCATCTTTCCTTCTCTCTGCCTCAGCTCTCAAGGATTGGTCACCTACATGTTATTCGTAATTATTAGTTGGTTTCTGTTCATAATTACTATCAGAAGACACAGCACTTATGATTCTAATTACATTGCCCGGCTACGCACCATTCTTCTTCATTTTGGCTTCCTGTTCACCAGCAGGAACCTGATTTATTTTTGTTCTCCCTTCACCACAGCCCAGTAATTTTTGTGAATGACTCTCAGTCTCGCCAGAATCTGTATCTCTCACTCTGCCCCAACATCCCACCCCATCATTCACTCCCTGAAGTGTACTCTAGAAATTTAGGTATACTGGATATTTTAACACTGTTCACCATCTCTTATGAAACCAGAAGAAGAGCAGCTCTCTTATGGAATGACGGAGAACTTGCAAGGATAAAACACCAGTCTGCAGGAGAAAGGGAAGAAGAGAATGATGGAAATAGTTTCCGGAAAACTATTTTTACATTATGTTTTGTTTGTTCCTGGTAAATAAATTGAAATCTTCTAAACATTAAAAAAAATCTAAACCACTAAATTCAATAATACAGGAATATAACTTTTAAAACATTTTTCTTTGGCTGCGCAGCATGTGGGATCTTAGCTCCCCAACTAGGGATTGAACCCACACCTGCTGCACTGGAAGCGCAGAGTCTTAACCACTGGACCACGAGGGAAGTCCCAGGAATATAACTTTTAGAGGAGAAGTTATAAACCCCTTGGCTATATGAACCGGAGATTTTTAGTAAGAAGTCATATATTTTAAATGACTTGGAGCTTTAAAGAAAGGAAGGAAGGAAGGAAGAAAAAGGGACTTCCTTGGTGGTGCAGTAGATATAATATCAAAAATAAAGTAATTAATTAAATAACTTTAAAAAAGAAAAAAAATGCTGAAATCCACTGACTAATTATTCAGGCTGTTATATCTCGCTATTTCCAGATACATCCCTTTCAAAACTTTTGGTAAAACGTTATCTTATGTCAGAACAAATGAATTACAAACTTTTCTCTTTGTCCAAAATTTGAGAAATTCCCCTACATTTCTACCTTCAAATTTTATAAAAAGGGAAAAGTAGTGACAACCCTTCTACTTACATCCAATTGCATCATCTGGCCACATGCCTTCTACATCAATCAAATATCTACAAAACAACAAAATTCGAGTCATTTGTAAATAAAAAGAAAAGAAAATCAAGGTTTCGCAAAAAAGGTCCAATTTCCCTTTACAAATATAGATATAAAAATCCTAAGAAAATATCAGCACATCTAATCAATAATTATTAAAGAATGATATACACCAGGACCACAAAAAGGCGTTATTCCAAGGATGCAAGGATAACGCAACTTTAGAAAATTTATTAATATAATTATTTACATTGATACAACAACTTAATTAATAAATGAAAGAGAATAAAATACAGGACCAAACTGGCAGATGTTAAAAAGTTATCTGATAACGTGCAACAGTCAGTTTGGGTGAAAATGCTCTGTACGCTAAAAACAGGAGACTTAATATGACAGAGTATTCATCAAGAACCAACAAATAACTAAAGACAAATCAGAACAAATATTATCATCATATCTAAAAAACCCTATCTAACCAACCATAGGAGCCAGAGACTTAGGAATCACCATCACTGACAGCTATTTCTCCCTCACCCTCATCCTCAGCCCACCACCAGTGCTAACAATGATACTGCCTACATACCTCTAGAATCTGTCCACATCTTTCCACCAAAATGACCACCATACCCTGGTCCAAGCCATCATTATGTCCAATTTCTACAAAAGTCTCCTAACTTGTTTCCTCGCTTCCACTCTTTCTCCCTGCAGTCTATTCTCCACTTGGTAGCAAAATGATAGGTTGAAAATGCAATTGGGTAATATCCATGCACTCACCTTCAACAACAAAGTTCAATGGTTTTCTATTAAAGTCTGAAACCTTAAACATAAGCCTGCACGATCGAGCTCCTACCCATACTTGTAGCTCCATTATAATCACATGCTCCCCCAACAGCCCCACCTTCCTGGCCAGTTCCTCCAACACACCATATGCTTTCCTCTTATAGGGTCTTTTGATATTCCTTATGCTCAGAAATCTCTCTACAGTGTCCCTATCTGCTTAATACCTACTCATCCTTCAGATATCAGCTGAAACATCCCTAAATAAACCTTCTCTAGTCTCCATGATGAGATCAAATCCTCCCTAAAATATGCTCTCATGGTACCATGTTCCTCTCCTTGGCACTTGTCAGAGATGTAATTCTACATGCAGTGTATGATTCTTGAATATCTATTCCCTCTCTGGACTGTTAGAATTCACAAAGGGCAGGTCAAGTCTTTTCACTCACAAAATTTCACAAGTCTTTTTGTTAGCCCCCAGCACAGTGCTTAAACATAACACATGCTCAATAAATATTTCCTGCATGAACAACCATAAATTGGTACAGTGTAGCAACAACCACAGAAAGCATAAGGGCACCAACTCTTTGATGCAGAAGTCCCATTCTGAGTGAAGTTAACTGAGACAAAGCATATATATTCAAAGGTGTTCACACAGCAATGTTCATTACTTCGACATTTTATAGTATTAAAAACTTCGGACTTTTATATGTTCATCAGTGAGCAAAGGAACAATGCAGCCTTAAAAAAAATAAACAAATGGGACCTAATGAAACTTAAAAGCTTTTGCACAGCAAAGGAAAGTATAAACAGGACAAAAAGACAACCCTCAGGATGGGAGAAAATATTTGCAAACAAATCAACAGACAATGGATTAATCTCCAAAATATATAAATAGGTCATGCAGCTCATTACTAAAAAAACAAACAACCCAATCAAAAAATGGGCAGAAGACCTAAACAGACATTTCTCCAAAGAACACATAAGATGGCCAAGAGGCACATGAAAAGCTGCTCAACATCACTAATCATCACTCAACATCCTGCTGCACTTGATTCTTTTACCATAATTAACCCACTTATAGTCACTACATGTTTATCTTCCTAGATAACTGTAAGTTGCTGCTGAACAAAGACTTCTACTCACCTCTGTATCCCCGTGCCCTAACAACAAACCTATAAGGCTCTCGGTGTTTACTGAAACAATTTATTTTCTGAGTCTCTACCAATTCTAGGGAGTGGATAGTATAGTCTCCTCCTCATTATCAGTGAGCCTGACATCTGTGGGAGGGGCTTATAGCAGAGGAAGTCACCAATGGATCATAACTAAGGTCCTGAGACTGCAATGGTAGAGAGCATGGTGAAGTTAGTCCACTACATGCAGAAGACCCACAGAGGAGTCAGCATATGCACTGGACTACACTTGGTATAACATGTGAACAATCAAGGTTTACAAACGTGTTCTCATGCACTAGTAAGGATCTTCTAGCCCACACGGAACAGACAGAACACACACAAAGGAGCCTGGAGGAAGTGAGTAGGCCAGCACAGGTAACATTTCTGTGACTACAGTTTACACAAATCAGATCATTTGCCTCCTTTCTAGACACCCTGGTTATCACAGGCAAGGCCAAGCCTCTCAAGTTTTAAACCTAAAGTACAGGGAAGATTTGTGAATAGGGCTGCAGATATTTAAGAGCTAGTACCTGCATTAAGCAACCAGGTTATAGAATGAAAAGTCATCTTGAAATTCCAGTCTCTCCCTCTCTCTCTCACCTCCTATCCCCTATCTTCAAATTTTTAGAAAAGAGATAAGCTAGTGCAGTTCATATTTCTCACAAAAATCACTTTCCAAACTAAACTAAATTGTTAGTGACGATAAATAGGAAAAGCACCGTACTCTATTAGCACCATCTGACATTTCCACCTTAATGTTACCAAACACAACAGGCCTAATGTCAGAACTATTAAAAATGTTCAAAATCCCCAACCCCACTCACAATGCATACCAAAGTTCAGGTAAAGGAAAAAAACCAAAAACAACTCACCATTATCTTTATTTTCTTTCAGAAACCCATTTAAATTCCCACTGGAATTTAACACTAGTGTCGTCATCTGGCACCTGATGCCCAATTGTACAAATTTTTAAATAAGGAATAGTTTCTGGTAAGTCCTATAAGGCAAAACCATGAAAATATGTATTATTTCCTTTGTAGGGAAAGACTAAAAAATTAGAGAAGGCAGAATACAAACAAAGAGAGTACATTATACTTAGTATGTCAGTCATTCTGATAAGAGCCATTTTTTCCAAAGCTGCTTTAACCAGTAATTATCACTTGATTTTCATTAAAACTGCAGAATGGACAGTTACTAGGCATGCAAAAGGAAAAGCAAATCTATGTGAACGAATGGACATGTAACTCAAAATGATATAAACAGTTCTACCTACATTTATGTTCTATCTTACATTTCAAGGGCCATAAAGAGGCTGTGATTTAAGGAGAGTAGTAGAATAGAGTCAGAAGAACTTGGATTCGAATTAGGAAATAGAGCAAATTTCAGGCATTGTTGAGAACTGGTATTCTTGGGGTGGGAGAAAGTAGACTATCAATAGAAGACAGAAAAGGATAAGTGAAAATTCTCTAGTTCTGAATTTAAATGGAAAGTAACAGTATGAACCTATGACATATTTTTAAAATATTAAAAAAAAACATAAATATTTCCTAGCTCTGACCACTGAAAAAGTCTAGAAACAACTGATGTCATGTTAAAAGTACTCAGGGAAAAAAAAAAAAAAAAAAAAAAAAAAAAAGTACTCAGGAGTCACTGAGAAGCTCCAACTGGCCAAAGATAGGGCTTCAGTTAGAATAATAACTGTAACGCAGTCCACGGTGATATGAATAAATAAATTTTACGAAATTGGTCACCACTGAAGGATATTTGTGAATCAACTCATTAGTTTGAAAACTCTTAAATAAAAGAAGAGAATCATGCCTCTATAACTGGGCAACCAAATAGTTGATGAGGGGAATCTTCTCCTCATACAAATATACCCAGCTAATAAGTGAAAAAAAGAACAACAGAATTCACCATTCTTTGAAGCCTCAACTGAATTAATGGATGAAGGTATGAATCATCAATGACTGCTAATACCACAGAAAGACACAATTATATATGTCTCCATGGAAGAACACATCATCACCTATGAAACTGTCTTGCCAAAACAAAACATGCAAGCTTCATTCTGATCAACTACCAATTTACAGGAAATAAAAGGACTGAAGAATATGTTAACAACACATGGACTGTAATCATCAAAATCTAGATGGAACAAATTACCTGTTTTCTTTAAAAAAAAAATTCAAGGAGGAAAAAAAAAGTTAGAGAGACATGGAGGGAGAACCTAGAGATTAAATAAGACTTCAGAGACCTAACAATCCACGGCAAAGTGTGGACCTTATTTGCATCTAATTCAAAATTCTTAAAAACAATTTTTTATGACATTTAGGAGACAACTGCAAATTTGAGCACTCACTGGGTGTTTACTATTAAAAAATGATATTAAGGAATAAAAGTCCTATATTTTAAATATACATACCAAAAATGTATACCTGGGGCTTCCCTGGTGGCACAGTGGTTGAGAATCTGCCTGCCAATGCAGGGAACACAGGTTCGAGCCCTGGTCTGGGAAGATCCCACATGCCGCGGAGCAACTAGGGCCGTGAGCCACAACTACTGAGCCTGCACTCTAGAGCCTGTGCTCCACAACACGAAAGGCCGCGATAGTGAGAGGCCCATGCACTGAGATGAAGAGCGTCCCCCGCTTGCCGCCAGTAGAGAAAGCCCTCGCACAGAAACGAAGACACAACACAGCCAAAAGAAAAGTAATTAATTAATTAATTTTAAAAAATGTATAGGTGTAATTACATGTTGTCTCGGAGCTGCTTCAATATAATATGGAATGGGGTGAAACAGGTGGGGGTATAGATAAAACATGACAGCCATCAGTTGGTAAATATTAAAGCTGGATGAGTTCGTGGGTATACAAGGAACACTCACAGTATTTTGTATACTTTTGTATATGCTGAAGATTGTGATAATTGTTTATAAACAAGACGACACTGTAGAAAACAGTTTGGCACTTTCTCAAAGGTTAAGCGTAGAGCTACTGTATGATCCAACAACTCTGCTACTACCTACGCTGCACATCTAACAGAACTGAAAGCAGGGATTTGAACAAATATCTGTACACCAATGATCATAGCAGCATAATTCACAATACCTACAAGGTGGAAAACAACCAAGTGTCAATCAACCGTTGAATAACAAACTATGGTCTATATACACACAATGGGATTTATTAAGCCAAAAAAGGAATGGCATTTTGTTACATGCTATAACATGGATGAACCTTGAAAACACTAGGTTTAGTGAAATAAGCCAGACATAGAAGGATAAATATTGTAGATTCCACTTACACGAGGTACCTAGAATAGGCAAATTCATAGAGACAGAAAATAGAATAGAGGTGTCTAAGGGCCGGTGGGAGGGATAATGGGGTTGTTACTGTTTGATGCTTACAGAGTTTTTGTTGAGGATGATGAAAAAGTTTTGGTTATAGACAGCGGTGATGGTTACACAACACTGTGACTGTACTTAATGTCACTGAACTGCATATTTATAAATGGTGAAAATAAATATGATTTATCTATATTTTACCACAGTAAAAAAACAGGAATAACTGAGTTGAAATTTCAATTCTTCCTTGTCCGAGAGTCAGTTTCATCGTCCATAAAATTAGTAATTGTAGTTGTCTATCCTCTGAGCTTAGTGCAGAGTAAGCACTCAGTAGGAGGTATCAGTAGTACTTCCACTTCAACAGCAAAGGATTGTTGTGAAGATTAACAAAGTCAATGGATATGAAAGAACTTTCTAAATGGCAAACTGCTATACAAATCTTAACAAACATTAGGTGTTACTGTCTCTCAAGGCCATGGAACAGGTCAGAAGAAGGATAATTATTTTGCACTGGTATGTCCTACACGGGCCAAGAGAATGCATGTGTTTCTGTATTATATCAGAAGATATTAGGAAAAGAAAGCATAAAACTTAGAGAACAAGTGTCTTTTACCCTGATGCTTAAACATGCTCAGGCAACTGCTTAAAATAAGTGCTAAAGACATAATGGACATACCTTTCTTTCCTTTTAGGCTACTACTATTCTACCTAAAAGTTTATTTCAATTTCAAAATATAGAACATGGAAGCTTATAGAATTTCTTAAGCATATCTAGAGCCTACTGCCAAATACTATAGTTCAATTCATATCTTTAATCTCATTTTGAAACAGCAATTACAAATGTGTATTTATGGAAACCACTAGCTTCCCTTTTTGAACCCACGAGAGAAGGCCAGGATTCACCTTAGCATAAGATGATAACTACTGAATTACTCTCAATTATTACAGTATCAGAAAGAAGGTCATTTTCAATTACGGGTTCCATTTACCTCTGGCTTATAATAGCCGCGAGTATATGTTAAGTCAATAATCAGCCCAAGTTCTTCATTTTGTTCCTGGAGTTTGTTAAGAACGATCCAAGGGGGAAAATCATTCTTCTGGAGCAAGATTCTTTTCAAAACTGTGTCAGAAAGAATAAAATAAGAAAGCACATGTGTTTAAAATCCTTTATTATCTTATCCATTTATTCAAACCCTGTGATGCTAACATATGAGATTCAAAGTAAAGTTTCCTCCTCTGGAGTTTACAAGCGATATTATGATCCTTTCTTCCAGAGAGATTAGACGGAAGAAAATAAGTTCACTTCTATACATTTATTTCTAGGTTTGTTTATTTCATTTTGGTCTCCTAACCAGACTGTAAACCTCCAGAAGGCAGGGACCACATCAATTTTGCCTACCACTGTATTGCCAGCTCCAAGCAGAGTGCCTGAAAAGAGACACAAAAATAAATACTTCTTGAATATCTACATATATAAAGGATGGCTTTCACTGATAAATATTCTTTTAAGTATTTGGCTTATACATGTACCCTGTTCCATTGATCTCTTTGGTTATTCAAGTGTCAGCAACACACAGTGTTTGTTAAATTAGTAGACTAGTTTTAGAGCAGTTTGAACTTCACAGCAAAACTGAGCAAAGAGTACACAGTTCCCACTTATACCTGCTCTCCTTCATCCCACACAGCCTTCCCTGTTATCTACATGCCATACCAGTGTGCTTCATTTGTGAGAATTCATGAACCAACGCTGACACATCATTATCATTCAAAGTCCATAGTTTATTGCATTCATGGTACAAGTAACTGACTATTTCTTATTTCTAGTATGGTCATCCCCAAACATCTACATACTGAGATACATATTACTTTCTTATAAATTACTTTATTCTTTATTTATAATTAGGGCATTCCATTGGTTTCTTTTTTTTTAATTAAGATCAAAAGTAGGTTGTATTCATCTATGAATTCCATTTCTGGATAGTAAAGGAGGTATTAAAAAGTATTTGCTACAAAAAGGGAAAATGGAGTATGACAGGGTTGAGAGCCAGGTCTATATCATGAATTCAGATTTCTGGAAGAATACGGTATTAACTTTTGCTTACCTTTTTTAAAGGAACTTTGAAAGCAAGGAAACGAGTCCCAGGCATCCGCTGTTCAACTGGGAGATAGTCCTTCCACCTGTTAATATATTTTTTGTTAGGCAAATTTTATGTTAGGCTGTCTCCCTGCATAGGATGGATGTGCCTTGAAAATGGAAATCATATCCCTGTAGGGTAGGTCCCTCTTCTTTCTGCTTTGCATTTTGCTGCTCCACTTATTCAACCCCACCTAGTAATAACTTATACTTCCCTTGTTCCTGTTGTCCCATCTTGAAAGCAGATAAAAGGCAACAAAACAATGCAAAGGTCTCAACAAATAAGGGATATCTAAAACCAGAGATGACCAGAACTTCTGCATCCCTGATAAAACCTAGCCCGGTGCTGACTACTAAGGTATCATTAATACATGCGTGTTGACTGTAATAGTTTAAACTCAATTCTTCCACTTCACAGTTTATTTTCAGTCCTCATACAAAACCTGATAATAAAATTCCTTAATGCTAGGAATCACAGTGAAAAATAATATCTGAACTGACTTCTGTAAGATGAGTTAGAACTAAGGTTAATTCAGTGAATCTGAAGCATAAAAAGTGAGGGCAAAAGTGGCACAAGGTGGGGCCATAGAAGCAGAGAGGATTCTTGACCACGCACAGTCTTAAAGGCCAACGGTTTGTTTTCTCTTCTCAAAACAATGTTTCTGAGCGATGTTTATGAGCAATGTTCCAACTTGCTTTTACGGTTTCTTGTGTGAAGAATGGATTGGAAGGAAACAAGATATATGGACACTACTTAGGACCTAATTGCAACAGACAGGCAAGTTCAGTATTAGGATGTTGAGGAAGAGTTGACAGATTCAGAAGAAATTCAGATAAACTGAAGCGGGCTTAATGAGGTATGAGATGGAGGAAAGGAAGGTCTTAGGGAATTAAAGCATTTACCGCACACATGAGCAAAGTCTCAAAATTAATCATTTGAACGTACAGAGGTAGATCTCTCAAATGACACCGGTTAGGAAGCAACAGTACGCCCTTTATAATTCCGAGGGGCAACACAAATCAACTATTTCAGTGGAATATTCGACAGTACCCGTGCGTTTTTTTCACTCAAACTTAGTTCCAGTTCCTCTTACTCACATTTTCTGTGCCAAAACAACACAGCTTGAGGAACTGAAGGGGATTCCATTTTGGTAATTAAGGAGTGTCCCCAACACTGACAGACAGTCCCATCTTAAAAAACAGTCCCTCTGCATTTTACCCGAGGAGCAATGGCCAGAGCCTCCCATTTAAAACGATGGGGGGAAATCAGAACACCACACACTGCCCCTTTCAGCTACTGTGAACTGAGCCGCGAGGCGACCAATACCCCCTAGCACAGTGCGGACGGGGCAGCGCGTGGGGGCAACAGTCACAGGAAACAGCACAAGAGACGAAGCCCAGGCCCAGGGGCTCTGAGCTCCAACGGCAACGCCCAGGGGCCAAGGCGTATTACCTTTCCGAGATGTGCTTTCTGCCCTTCCTCCTGGCCGACGAACGTCCGGAAAAGCCGCGACGCTGACTCCAGCGCCCTCGGGCATGATGCCACTGTCTCACGTGACCCCCCCAAGATACCGCCCACCCAACGCCAAGAGTGCCAAAGTCGCCAACCCGGCGACCCCGGTGCCAGCACAAGCCCATGAACCACAGGCGGCTAGGCGTTACCCCACGCAGGTCGCGGACCTCCTACTACTGCGCATGCGCCACCGCCCGTCGAGATGACGTCATCACGTCGGCCTACTGAGACGCTTCATTAGTAAAGAGGATTTGATGCCTGCAATTTCCCTCCTTAGCAGGAGGCTGGTAGCAGAGGTCCATTAGCTCGTGTGTGTACCCTTCAGAATTCCAATCATACGGGACATGGAAAGTTGTCCCACTCTCCCAGTTTCTTGTGTGGTTCTTTCAGATATTTCCCAAGTGCTTACATTCACACTTGTATCTTGTATGTAAGTATTTGTACGTAACAGGTATCCTGTAGTTTATAGAAGAGCAGCACACTATACACATACTATATACATAGTCTACAATGTGTCTTGGATAGTGACGCTGTTATCTTTCTAAAATATAAACTTGGCTGGATTGCTCTGTTGCTTGAACATCTTCACTTAGCACAGAATACAGCCCAGGTTGTTAGCATAGCATTGAGAACTCTTTATAAACAAATATCAGTCTGTCTCTCCAACTGAATTATAAGTTCAAACTATGACTTACAAGGACCTACATCATCCACCTCCCTCCTTTCCCCTGCCAGCCTCCCTGATTCCATTCTCTACTGCCCTGCCCTCACTGAATTTCCCCTGTCCAGCCACACTGGCCTCCTTACTATTCCTCAAACATGCCAAGCATAGTCGTGCCTCAGGGACTTTTCTTACGAGTCCCATGGTGAGTTTGAGAAAAACTGAAAGAATTCGAGTATCAGGTTCTAGTAAATTGTTAAATGTATCTTGCTTAAGTTTTTGTTCATTAATTTATATCCAACTACATAAAGCAAATTTGAGGGAAAACATATTAATAAATAAATAAGAATGAGGTCTCCAAATATTTTCATAGGAAGATGTCCACCATATATTAAATTATAAACCAGAATGTCTAAATACTATACCATTAAATCACATGTACAGTCAGTTCTGCATATCCAACGGTTCCATATCCTGCAGATATGGAAGGCCGAATATACTACACCATTTTACATATGGGACTTGAGCATCCGAGGATTTTGGTATCCATGGGGAGTCCTAAAACCAATCCCCTGCAGATACCAAGGGACCATTGTATATGCTTATATCTGCATTTTTTACGTCTGAAAAAATATGTGCTAAATTATTACTGGTGGTAACCTCTGAGTAGGGGGCAAAATTGCCTTCCACTTCATACATTTCTCTGACTGCATTTTTTGCATTCAGCTTACATTAGCTTACGTTACTGTTGTAAACAAAACAATTTAAACATGGTCTGCCTCTTGGGGTTGGCAACTCACCTGCAGATGAGGTAGGCAGTCCTATTTCAACCATGGGTACTTTGGACACCAATAAGTCTGTCTATAAAACAGGGAATATGGAATTAAGTAAGCGAAGTAGATACACTAAACACAATTTATACAATTTTCTGAAGAGTAGCGTTTATTAGTTACCAAAACACGACCACTATCCTGAAAAGGAAAAACTCTGAAGAAAAGAGTATTTTGCAGGAACGTACTATGAAGAATTAACTACTATAAAGTCAAAATTCATTGTCTCTGGGAAATTTTGCATAGCCTGCAATCAGATGCAATAGTGTGGACTGGAGAATGCCCATCAGGAACTGATCTGACTATAGAAAAAGGGAGCACAAAAAAAAAAAAAAAAACAGGCTAACAGAAGAATAGAATTTGTTTTTGAGTGAAACAAATGGAATGCCTTCACTTTTAATGCTCAATATTAAAAAGAACAAACGTTTTCTGAAGGGCTCTTGGGGTCCCAAACACCTCCATTCCTTCTCTCATTCACTGCTCCTCACAGGCCACGGGTCTATGTGCTTGTTGAGTTCTCGGGTTAACTAGCACTGTTCTTATTTCACAATGAAAAAGTAAGGCTTGAGATGTAAGTCCAAGCTGCACAGCAGGCAAACAGAAAAAAAGACTAGAATCAAGTCTCAGATTTGTCCAACTATGCCACAGTGTTTCGTGGTCCAGCACTTAAAAAAAAATTATATGAGAAAGTAAATAAAAAACAAAAACATGTAGCTGATCTCTGCAAAAGTTATGTCTGTGACTAGGTGGTGTCTGGCATGTGACATCTCCTGCCTGGATTACTACTGCCCTACAATTCTAACAATCTCTTCTATTTCAAATGATCCTCCACTTGGAAGATGTTATCTTTCTGAAATATAAACTTGGATGGATTGCTCTGTTGTTTAAAGATCTTCACTTATCACAGAAAAAACCCAAGTTTTTAGCATAGCATTGAGAACTCTTTATAAACAAATATCAGTCTGTCTCTCCAACTGAATTATAGGTTCAAACTATGACTTACAAGGACCTACATCATCCACCTCCCTCCTTTCCCCTGCCAGCCTCCCTGATGTCATTCTCTACTGCCCTGCCATCACTCACATTCCCCTGTCCAGCCACACTGGCTTGCTTACCTTTCCTCAAACATGCCAAGCACAGTCGTGCCTCGGGGACTTTGCACCTACTATTCTTTCTGCTTCAGAACACACCCTCCCACCCCATCTCCATTCTCCCAGAACACACCCTCCCACTCCATCTCCACTCTCCCAGAACACACCCTCCCACCCCATCTCCACTCTCCCAGAACACACCCTCCCACCCCATCTCCACTCTCCCAGATAGCCAATGGCTTGTTTCTCACTTCAAGGCTCTGCTCAATCGACATCTTAATAGAGGGGACTTCCCTGATCACCTACCACATTCCCTCACCTCTTCATCTTGTTTTGTTATTCTCCAAAGCATTTACCACCACTTGACACTTCATATATTTATTTATTTATTTATCTCTCCCCGCCACTAGAATGTAAAGCAGGTAAGGGCAAGAATTTTGTTCTCTTCCTACTTCCTAGAACAGTGCCTTCAACTTAGAAGTTGTTATACAAATATTTGCTGAAAATGAATGTATGAATTCTCTGCCCTTTCACACTACCCTCTAGTCACACCAGAGGCTGCCCCTCCAGAGCACAAGTTCACGCCCTGTGCCTTCTGTACCTGTCCCCAATACCTGGGCTGTCCTTTCCTCATTCCGGCAAAATACTCTTTCCCCAAGCCCAGCTCAAACGCTGTCTCCTCAGTCAGGCCTTCCTCAATTTCTCCTCTATATTCTGGCTGCACTTGATTCTTTTATTATAATTAACCCATTTATAGTCACTACATGTTTCTCTTCCTAGATAACTGTAAGTTGCTACTGAACAAAGACTTCTACTCACCACTGTATCCCCGTGCCCTAACAACAAACCTATAAACCTCTCGGTGTTTACTGAAACAATTTATTTTCTGAGTCTCTACCAATTCTAGGGAGTGGACAGTATAGTCTCCTCTCATTATCAGTGAGCCTGGCATCTGTGGGAGGGGCTTATAGCAGAGGAAGTCACCAATGGATCATAACTAAGGTCCTGAGACTGCAATGGCAGAGAGCATGGTGAAGTTAGCCCACTGCATGCAGAAGACCCACAGAGGAGTCAGCATATGCACTGGACTACACTTGGTATAACATGTGAACAATCAAGGTTTACAAACGTGTTCTCATGCACTAGTAAGGATCTTCTAGCCCACGCGGAACAGACAGAACACACACAAAGGAGCCTGGAGGAAGTGAGTAGGCCAGCACAGGTAACATTTCTGTGACTACAGTTTACACAAATCAGATCATTTGCCTCCTTTCTAGACACCCTGGTTATCACAGGCAAGGCCAAGCCTCTCAAGTTTTAAACCTAAAGTACAGGGAAGATTTGTGAATAGGGCTGCAGATATTTAAGAGCTAGTACCTGCATTAAGCAACCAGGTTATAGAATGAAAAGTCGTCTTGAAATTCCAGTCTCTCCCTCTCTCTCTCACCTCCTATCCCCTATCTTCCCACCTCCATCTCTATTCCTTCTCCCCTACTCCCTGTTTTATGTATATATGTGCATCATTTTATATATACACGGAATATTTACTGTCTGTTAGATTTATTTAATAAAGTGCACACTCCTCAGGCTAAATTTAGAAAGAGGACAAAATGAATACTTTCTCATGGGGGTCAGTGGCGTTCCAAAGACAAAAGATTCCTCAGTCTTAAAACATGGCAAACACCATGTTCCTTCTGATAGTTAGATGCTAGAAAAAGGCAAGTGGATCCTTAAAATTCACACGCTATTAAAACCTACTATCAACAGAGTAGATCTTAAAGTGGAAACAAGAAAACTCCAGCCTTTTAAGTTCTTCCTGTCTGAAGATAAGAATAAGAGGTGGGAGTGTTCTTCCTCACCTGCACCCAAAGTGTAGAAGCAGCAAAAATATCTTAAACACATATGATGAGGAAGCCACTCTTGTGGTCCACTCTGTTCTGTTTTGCTTCTAGGGATCTGTCTCACTCCGAACCTTTGCTTTTTGTTTTCTCTTTTATATACGCTAAGACCCTGAGAGTCTTAACCTTTTCTTCCACCTCTCAACAAATAAATAGGACAAAAGAACATTTTAATTTTTTTTATGTATTTTCCATTCAAATTTTTAGAAAAGAGATAAGTAAGCTAGTTCAGTTCATATTTCTCACAAAAATCACTTTCCAAACTAAACTAAATTGTTTGTGACCATAAACAGGAAAAACACCGTACTCTATTAGCACCATCTGACATTTCCACCTTAATGTTACAAAACACAACTTGACATTAATGTCAGAACTATTAAAAATGTTAAAAATCCCCAACCCCACTCACAATGCATACCAAAGTTCAGGTAAAGGGAAAAAAAAAAAAAACAACTCACCATTATCTTTATTTTCTTTCAGAAACCCATTAACAGCACATTGGAATTTAAAAATAGTGTCATCGTCTGGTATCTGATGCCCAATTGTACAAATTTTTAAATAAGGAATAGTTTCTGGTAAGTCCTATAAGGCAAAACCATGACAATATGTATTATTTCTTTGTAGGGAAAGAATAAAAAATTAATTAGAGAAGGCAGAATATAAACCAGGAGAGTACATTAAACTTTGTATGTCAGTCATTCTGATAAGAGCCATTTTTTCCAAAGCTGCTTTAACCAGTAAGTATCACTTGATTTTCATTAAAACTGCAGAACGGACAGTTACCAGACATGCAAAATGAAAAGCAAATCTTTGTGAATGAATGCACATGTAACTCAAAATGATATAAACAGTTCTATCTACATTTATGTTCTATCTTACATTTCAAGGGCCATAAAGCGGCTGTGATTTAAGAAGAGTAGTAGAATAGAGTCGGAAGAACTTGGATTTGAATTAGGAAATAGAGCAAATTTCAGGCATTGTTGAGAACTGGTATTCTTGGGGTGGGAGAAAGTAGACTATCAATGGAAGACAGAAAAGGATAAGTGAAAATTCTCTAGTTCTGAATTTAAATGGAAAGTAACAGTATGAACCTATGACATATTTTTAAAATATTAAAAACAAACAAATATTTCCTAACTCTGACCACTGAAAAAGTCTAGAAACAACTGATGTCATGTCAAAGGACTCAGGAGTCACTGAAAAGCTGCAACTGGCCAAAGATAGGGCCTCAGTTAGAATAATAACTGCAACAGAGTCCACAGTGATATGAATAAATAAATTTTACAAAATTGGTCACCACTGAAGGATATTTGTGAATCAACTTATTATTTTGAAAACTCTTAAATAAAAGAAGAGAATCATGCCTGTACAACTGGGCAACCAAATAGTTGATGAGGGGAAACTTCTGATAGAAATATACCCAGCTATTAAGTGAAAAAAAGAACAACAGAATTCACCATTTTTTGAAACCTCAACTGAATTAATGGACGTAGGTATGAATCATCAGTGACTGCTAACATCACAGAAGGAGACAATTATATGTCTACATGGAAGAACACATCATCACCTATGAAACTGTCTTGCCAAAACAAAACATGCAAAATTCATTCTGATCAACTACCAATTTACAGGAAATAAAAGGATTGAAAAATATGTTAACAACACATGGACTGTAATCATCAATATCTAGATGGGACAAATTACCTGCTTTCTTTAAAAACAAAATTCAAGGAGGAAAGAAAAAGTGAGAGAGACATGGAGGGAGAACCTATTGATTAAATAAGGCTTCGGAGACCTAACAATCCACGGCAAAGTGTGGACTTTATTTGCATCTAATTCAAAATTCTTAAAAACAATTTTTTATGACATTTAGGAGACAACTGCAAATTTGAGCACTCTCTGGGTATTTAATATTGAAAAATGATATTAAGGAAAAAAAGTCCAATATTTTAAATATATATACCAAAAATGTATGGGTGGGGCTTCCCTGGTGGCACAGTGGTTAAGAATCTGCCTGCCAATGCAGGGGACACGGGTTCGAGCCCTGGTATTGGAAGATCCCATATGCCGCGGAGCAACTAGGCCCATGAGCCACAACTACTGAGCCTGCACGTCCGGAGCCTGTGCTCCACAATAGAGAGTCCACGATAGTGAGAGGCCCACGCACCGCGATGAAGAGTGGCCCCTGCTTGCCGCAACTAGTGAAAGCCCTCTCACAGAAATGAAGATCCAGCACAGCCAAAAAAAATAATAATAAATAAATTAATTAATTTAAAAAAACGTACAGGTGTAATTACATGTTGTCTCGGAGCTGCTTCAAGATAATATGGAATGGGGTGAAACAGGTGGGGGTATAGATAAAACATGACAGCCATCAGTTGGTAAATAAGAAAGCTGGATGAGTTCATGGGTATACAAGGAACACTCACAGTATTTTTATGCTTTTCTATATGCTTAAAATTTGTGATAATTGCTTAAAAACAAGACGACACTGTAGAAAACAGTTTGGCACTTTCTCAAAGGTTAAGCGTAGAGCTACCATATGATCCAACAACTCTGCTACTACCTACACTGCACATCTAACAGAACTGAAAGCAGGGATTTGAACAAATATCTGTACACCAATGATCATAGCAGCATGATTCACAATACCTACAAGGTGGAAAACAACCAAGTGTCAATCAACCGTTGAATAACAAACTATGGTCTATATACACACAGTGGGATTTATTAAGCCAAAAAAGAAACAGCATTTCGTTAGGTGCTATAACATGGATAAACCTTGAAAACATGATGTTTAGTGCAATAAGCCAGACACAGAAGGACAAATACTGCAGATTCCACTTACACGAGGTACCTAGAATAGGCCAATTCATAGAGACAGAAAGTAGAATAGAAGTTACTAAGAGCTGGTGGGAGGGATAATGGGGTTGTTACTGTTTGATGGTTACAGAGTTTTTGTTGAGGAGGATGAAAAAGTTTTGTTATTGACAGTGGTGATGGTTACACAACACTGTGACTCTATTTAATGCCTCTGAACTGCATATTTATAAATGGTTAAAATAAATATGATTTATGTATATTTTACCACAATAAAAAAAAGAGGAATAACTGAGTTGAAATTTCAATTCTTCCTTTTCTGACAGTCAGTTTCATCGTCTGTAAAATTAGTAATTGTAGTTGTCTATCCTCTGAGCTTAGTGCAGAGTAAGCACTCAGTAGGAGGTATCAGTAGCACTTCCACTTCAACAGCAAAGGATTGTTGTGAAGATTAACTAAGTCAATGGATATGAAAGAACTTTCTAAATGGCAAACTGCTATACAAATCTTAACAAATATTAGGTGTTACTGTCTCCCAAGGCCATGGAACAGTTCAGAAGAAGGATAATTCTTTTGCACTGGTATGTCCTACACGGGCCAAGAGAATACATGTGTTTCTGTATTATATCAGAAGATATTAGGAAAAGAAAGCATAAAACTTAGAGAACAAGTGTCTTTTACCCTGATGCTTAAACATGCTCAGGCAACTGCTTAAAATAAGTGCTAAAGACATAATGGACATAGTTTTCTTTCCTTTTAGGCTACTACTATTCCTACTGAAAGTTTACTTAATTTTCAAAATATAAAACATGAAGCTTATAGAATTTCTTCAGCATATCTAGAGCCTACTGCCAAATATATAGTTCAATTCATATCTTTAATCTCATTTTGAAACAGCAATTAGAAATGTGTATTTAAGGAAACCACTAGCTTCCCTTTTTGAACGCATGAAAGAAGGCCAGGATTCACCTTAGCATAAGATGATAACTACTGAATTACTCTCAATTATTACAGTATCAGAAAGAAGGTCATTTTCAATTACGGGTTCCATTTACCTCTGGCTTATAATAGCGGTGAGTATATGTTAAGTCAATAATCAGCCCAAGTTCTTCATTGTGTTCTTGGAGTTTGTTAAAAAAGATCCAAGGGGGCAAAACATTCTTTGGAGCAAGATTCTTTTCAAAACTGTGTCAGAAAGAATAAAATAAGAAAGCACATGTGTTTAAAATCCTTTTTTATCTTATCCATTTATTCAAACCCTGTGATGCTAACATATGAGATTCAAAGTAAAGCTTCCTCTGCTGGAATTTACAAGCGATATTACAATCCTTTCTTCCAGAGAGATTAGATGGAAGAAAATAAGTTCACTTCTATATACTTATTTCGAAATTTCTTTATTTCATTTTGGTCTCCTAACCAGACTGTAGACTCCCAGAAGGCAGGGACCACATCAATTTTGCCTACCACTGTATTGCCAGCTCCAAGCAGAGTGCCTGAAAAGAGACACAAAAATAAATACTTCTTGAATATCTACATATATAAAGGATGGCTTTCACTGATAAATATTCTTTTAAGTATTTGGCTTATTTATGTACTCTGTTCCGTTGATCTGTTTGGTTATTCAAGTGTCAGCAACACACACTGTTTTTTAAATTAGTAGACTAGTTTTAGAGCAGTTTGAGATTCACAGCAAAAGTGAGCAAAATGTACTGAGTTCCCGCTTATACCCTCTCTCCTACATCCCTCACAGCCTTCCCCATTATCAACAGTCCATACCAGTGTGCTTCATTTGTTAGAATTCATGAACCAACGCTGACACATCATTATCATTCAAAGTCCATAGTTTATTGCATTCATGGTACAAGTAACTGACTATTTCTTATTTCTAGTATGGTCATCCCCAAACATTTACATACTGAGATACATATTACTTTCTTATAAATTACTTTACTCTTTATTTATAGTTAGGGCAGTACATTGTTGTTGTTGTTTTATAATTAAGTAAAAAAGTAGGTTGTATTCATCTATGAATTCCATTTCTGGATAGTAAAGGAAGTATTGAAAAGTATTTGTTATAAAAAGGGATAATGGAGTATGATGGAGTTGAAAGCCAGGGCTGTATATGGTGAATTCAGATTTCTGGAAGAATACGGTATTAACTTTTGCTTACCTTTTTTAAAGGAACTTTGAAAGCAATGAAACGAGTCCCAGGCATCCGCTGTTCAACTGGGAGATAGTCTTCCCACCTGTTAATATATTTTTTGTTAGGCAAATTTTATGTTAGGCTGTCTCCCTGCATAGGATGAAAGCACCTTGAAAATGGAAATCATATCCCTCTAGGGTAGGTCCCTCTTCTTTCTGCTTTGCATTTTGCTGCTCCACTTATTCAACCCCACCTAGTAATAACCTATACTTCCCTTGTTCCTGTTGTCCCATCTTGAAAACAGATAAAAGGCAACAAAACAATGTAAAGGTCTCAACAAATAAGGGATATCTAAAACGAGAGCTGGCCAGAACTTCTGTATCCCTGATAAAACCTAGCCCGCTGTTGACTACTAAGGTATCATTAATACATGCGTGTTGACTGAAATAGTTTAAACTCAATTCTTCCCCTTCACAGTTTAGTTTTATTCCTCATACAAAACCTGATAATAAAATTCCTTAATGCTAGGAATCACAGTGAAAAATAATATCTGAACTGACTTCTGTAAGATGAGTTAGAACTAAGGTTAATTCAGTGTATCTGAAGCATAGAAAGTGAGGGCAAAAGTGGCACAAGATGGGGCCAGAGAAGCAGAGAGGATTCTAGACCACGCAGAGTCTTAAAGGCCAACGGTTTGTTTTCTCTTCTCAAAACAATGTTTTTGAGCGATGTTTATGAGCAATGTTCCAACTTGCTTTTTAGGTTTCTTGTGTGAAAAATGGATTGGAAGGAAACAAGAAATATGGACACTAATTAGGACCTAATTTCAACAGTCAGGCAAGTTCAGTATTAGGATGTTGAGGAAGAGTTGACAGATTCAGAAGAAATTCAGGAGATAAACTGAAGCGGGCTTAATGGGGTATGAGATGAAGGAAAGGAAGATCTTAGGGTATTAAAGCATTTACTGCACATATAAGCAAAGTCTCAAAATAAATCATTTGAATGTACAGAGGTAGATCTCTCAAATGACACCGGTTAGGAAGCAACAGTATGCCCTTTATAATTCCTTAGTTAGGCTTTTCCTGGTTCCGAGCCTATGTAACTTATTTTCTCTCTCTAGTTCCAGCCATTTAACTTCAGCTTGCAGGCTCAGCATCATCTTAACCTCTAAAAGAATCGTACATGGAGGAGGAAGAAACTAAAGAGCTCTATTTCAACACTTAGCAACATCAGGCCCTACCCTGACCTAAACGTTTTTCTTATAGTTAGGGTATTTTCTTGTCCCGTATACCCACTTCCTGCATTTTGAACCCATCAGGTTAACTGAGACATGTCTTGGTGTAACATCCCCAGTTCATCTACCCCTGAGGCTGTCCTTAATTCTTCCCATTGTCACATTGTGATTTAATTAAACACTGGAATCCTTCAAACGCTTGCATGTTACCTGAGGCCCTATGGGATACTGGTAGATTTTGTTAGTGTCAAATACTTAGCTGTCTGATTCTCCAAATATCCCTTTCTCCTTTATTTTCCATCTCAGCATACTACATACCCATTAAGGCATTGTTTTATCTCATGTTGGACCCACTCCCATCCAGAGGCCTACTCTTTGCTAGTTCTCATACTTTCTGCCAACCCTGTTATGGCCAGGTCTGGATTTTTTTGTGTTCCCACCCAAAGCCTGTATCTTTTAGCAAGCTGGAACTATAGGACCAACATAGATTTTCTAGTTTCTGATAGATTTATGTCACAATTTGTACACTGTCATGTCTATAGATATTTGTATCATTAGTACTTTTTGGCCATTACATGCCTATTGGATATTTTTCATAAATTGCAAAAGAATATTTTATGACTTAGCACCAAATTGAATGTGCCTAATTGTAAGTTTGTAAACTAGGTTGTGCTAACTTGTATTTTTTCTTTATCTAAATAGTAATTTACTACTATTGTCCCATTTGTAATTCTGTGGAAGTTTTCAGAATTGTAAATAAATGATTGTGGATTGAAACTTGGTTACACTATGACTGTCCCAGATATGTTAAAGATAGTGATCTTTTTACTCATTCATTCAATTATTTTGATCTTCCTGACTCAGTTTACCCAGCTGAAATGGTTGTGAAGATTACTAACACGCTACCTAATGCCACCGGATCACCTCTTTGAAAGCAGAATGAAAGGCAACCCTCTGCTTTATTCTCCAGATATCTAGATGGCCAAAATCTTCAACAGACCCCCTGAACACAGATCTAGTTAGTCTTAGGTGTAATGTCACTGGCTCTCAGTGCAGAGCATGAGCCGCAATGAAAACATTCTTTTCTTAGTGTCCGTTGTTGGTACACTTACTTACCTGACCCCTCTCTATGCCAGGCAGAAACTGGACATTCCATGCCGTCTTGAAAATGTATAGACTCCCCTACATTTTCTCTACTGCGCTTAGAGAAGTAGTGAGGACACGTCGTAACTTACCTAAAGCCTTAAGTCCCGTAGATCATTCACTCGTTGCACAACTCCCTGGTTCAAAAATAATCCGGGAAGTTGCCACAGTGCTCCTTTTGTCTCTTTTCAGTCGCTGGAAACTAAACATACTTGTGCAGTTTTGAACTTTCGGATTGGGAATGTATGCGCATGGTAGCACTTCCCAGCTATAAAGAAGGACTGCTTACGCCCCAAAGCTGCCTGAAATATAGTGCTGCTGCCAGTCTTACGTGCTGGAATGCTCCTCTTAGGAAAAGGGTGTTTACTTGAGAGCAATAGGGTGCTTCCAGTTCCTTGCTTGAGGCATCCCATAGACGCCAATACCTAAAGGGAAAAAGACACTGCCAGCCAGGCTCATACTAAGGTCCATGTATTGCATCCACAATATTAGGCGCACAGCATTTGCCATGAAAACGTAGTCCATGTAGTGCCTTCATGTTATTGAGCTTTTCAGGACTCCTGGACTCCTGCGTCCTCTGCACCTCCCTTGGAAGGACACTGCGTCCCGAAAATCTCTTTCTGGGAGACTTCACAACCTTCAGGGCTCTGGGGCCTCCGAATCATCTCTTGAAATGCGGCGTGAAAGGTGACACACTGCTTTCTTCGTTGAATAGCTCGATGTCCCAGCTTTCTAAAGTCCACCCGAACACAGGTCCAGCAGGTCTTTTAGGTGTACGGCCAGTGGCTCCCAGCACTGAACCAGGGCTGCAATGTAGAAACACTCTCTTTACGCTTTACATTGGGAACACTTACTTTCCGTCTCCCTATGCCAAGCAGACAGTTGACTTTCGAAGCAGCCTGACAAAGGCACAGTTTTCCCCTGAAACACCAACTAGCCTTTTATAAGGTGTACGGATGTTGAGGCCTAACCCAAGGCAGTAAGTACGTCATGCCACTCGCCCCAAGCAGAACTGCCTTGGGATGAAATTTGAACAGGGAAGGACAGGGTGCTGCTTGAGACTCTTTGCCTTTATCAATAACTGCACATAATATGCAGTATGCAACTTTGATATTGGTAACCTAGTGAGAAAAGCACTATTTTCCCCACTGGAGAGCAAGATACTTGCGGCGTCAAAGTTTACTGACAAACAGTGTTGTTGCCTGTCTTCCCTTCACAGCTAGAATGCCTTTGTGGAGAAAAGAGAGAGTTCCTGGAAAAACAGAGTGTGTCCTGTCCTTCCAGGAGGCATCCAAGAACCCTCATTGCCAAAGGGAAAGCGAGACCTCTCCACAAGGTTCAAAGTATCGCTCAGATGTTCCATTCACGAATTGAGGCGTTCAGAGGTTTTCCATTGAGTTTTGGAGAAGTAGTGCTGGATCTCTAGTATGCTTTTCCTATGGCACCTGCATCCTCACTATGTCCCAGGGAACAACACTGTGTACAGGATCACTCTTCTTGGCTGACTGTGCAGCACTACGCTACCTAAGGCCTCCGGATCACCTCTTTGAAAGCAGAGTGAAAGGCAACCCTCTGCTTTCTTCTCCAGATATCTAGATGGTCAAAACATTCAACAGACCCCCGGAACACAGCTCTAACTAGTCTTAGGTGTAATGTCAGTGGCTCTCAGTGCAGAGCATGAGCTGCAACGAAAACACTTTTTTCTTAGTGTCTGTTCTGTGTGCACTTACTTACCTGACCTCTCTCTATGCCACGCTGACACCAGACATTCCATGCAGTCTTGAAAATGTATAGATTCCCCTGAACACTACTACGCTTAGAGAAGGTGCAAGGACACGTCGTAACCTACCTAAAGCCTTAAGTCCCATAGACCATTCACACATTGCACAACTCCCTGGTTCAAAAATAATCCAGGAAGTGGCCAGAGTGCTCCTTCTGTCTCTTTTCACTCGCTGGAAACTAAACGTACTTGGGCAGTTTGGAACTTTTGGATTGGCAATGTATGTGCATGGTAGCACTTCCCAGCTATAACAAGGACCGGTGCAGCCTCAAAGCTGCCAGAAATATAGTGCTACTGCCAGTCGTACGTGCTGGAATTCTCCTCCTAGGAAAAGCCCATTTACCTGAGAACAATAAGGTGCTTCCACTTCCTTGTATGAGGCCTCACAAAGGCTCCAATACCTAAAGGGAAAACGACACTGCCAGCCAGGCTCATACTAAGGTCTATGTATTGCATCCACAATATTAGGCGCACAGCATTTGCCATGAAAACGGAGTCCATGTACTGCCTTCACGTTAGTGAGCTTTTCAGGACTCCTGCACTCCTGCCTCCTCCGCACCTCCCATGGAAGAACACTGCATCCCAAATATCTTTCGAAGCAGCCTGACAAAGGTGCAGATGACATGATACTATACATATAGAATCCTAAGATGCTACAAGATAATACTAGAACTAATCAACGAATTTGGTAAAGTAGCAGGATACAAATTTAATGCATAGAAACTTCTTACATTCCTTTACACTAATGATGAAAAATCTGAAAGTGAAATTAAGGAAATACTTCCATTTACCATTGCAACAAAAAGAGTAAAATACCTAGTAATAAACCTACCTAAGGAGACAAAACACCTGTATGCAGAAAACTATAAGACATTGATTAAAAAAATTAAAGATGATAAAAACAGATGGAGAGATATACCATGTTCTTGGATTGGAAGAATCAACATTGTGAAAATGACTCTACTACCCAAAGCAATTTACAGATTCAATGCAATCCCTATCAAACTATCAATGGAATTTTTCACAGAAATAGAACAAAAAATTTCAAAATTTATATGGAAACACAAAAGATCCTGAATAGCTAAAGCAATATTGAGAAAGAGAAATGGAGCTGGAGGAATCAGGCTTCCTGTCTTCAGACTATACTACAAATCTACAGTAATGAAGACAGTATGGTACTGGCACAAATACAGAAATATAGATCAATGGAACAGGATAGAAAGACCAGAGATAAACCCACGCAAATATGGTCACCTTATTTTTGGTAAAGGAGTCAATAATATACAATGGAGGAAAGACAGCCTCTTCAGTAAGTGGTGCTGGGAAAACTGGAAGCTACATGTGAAAGAATGAAGCTACAACACTCCCTAACACCATACACAAAAATAAACCAAAAATGGATTAAAGACCTAAATGTAAGGCCAGACACTATAAAACTCTTAAAGTAAAACATAGGCAGAACCCTTTATGACATAAATCATAGTGATATCCTTTTTGACCCACCTGCTAGAGAAATGGAAATTCAAACAAAAATTTAAAAATGGGACCTAATGAAACTTAAAATCTTTGGCACAGCAAAGGAAACAGTAAACAAGATGAAAAACAGCCCTCAGAATGGGAGAAAATATTTTCAAATGAAGCAACTGACAAAGGAATAATCTCCAAAATATACACGCAGCTCATGCATCTCAATATCAAAAACACAAACAACCCAATCCAAAATGGGCAGATCTATATAGACATTTCTCCAAAGAATATATACAGGTTGCCAACCAACACATGAAAGAATGCTCAACATCAGATATCATTAGAGAAATGCAAATCAAAACTACAATGAGGTATCACCTCACAGCAGTCAGAATGGTCATCATCAAAAACCTACAAACAATAAATCCTGTTGAGGGTGTGGAGAAAAGGGAACTCTCTTGCACTCTTGGTGGGAATGTAAATTGATACAGCCACTATGGAGAACAGTATGGAGGTTCCTTAAGTCTCTGAAAATAGAACTACCATACAACCCAGCAATCCCACTACTGGGCATATACTCTGAGAAAACCATATTTCAAAAAGAGTCATATACCACAATGTTCATTGCAGCTCTATTTACAATAGCCAGGATATGAAAGCAACCTAAGTGTCCATCGACAGATGAATGGATAAAGAAGATGTGGCACATATATAAAATGTCATATTACTCAGCCATAAAAAGAAACAAAATGGAGTCATCTGTAGTGAGTTGGATGGACCTAGAGTCTGTCATACAGAGTGAAGTACGTCAGAAAGAGCAAAAACTAATATTGTATTCTAACAGGCATATATGGAATCTAAAAAAAAAAGGAAGTTGTTCTGAAGAATGTAGGGGCAGGACAGGAATAAAGATGCAGATGTAGAGAATGGACTTGAGGACACAGGGAGGGGAAAGGGTAAGCTGGGACGAAGTGAGAGAGTGACTTGGAGTTATATATACTACCAAATGTAAAAAAAATAGCTAGTGGGAAGCAGCCGCATAGCACAGGGAGATCAGCTCGGTGCTTTGTGACCACCTAGAATGGTGGGATAGGGATGGTGAGAGGGAGATGCAAGAGGGAGGCAATATGAGGATATATGTATATGTATAGCTGATTCACTTTGTTATAAAGCAGAAACTAACAACCACGCAATTATACTCCAATAAAGATATTTTAAAAAGAAAAGAAAAACACTCCCTGCAAACGAAAATCCACAATTGGATAGCTTCACTGAGAAATTTTACCAAACATACAAAGAAGAACCTTTACTGACTCTTCTCAAACACTTCCAAAAATTAAAGTCTTTGGAATACCCCCAAAGGCATCCTAGGAAGCAACCATCACCCTGTTACCAAAACCAAAGACACTACGAAAACAGAAAATTACAAATCAATAACTATGATGAATTTAGATGAAAAAATCTTCAGCAAAATACTAATGCACAAAATCCAACAACACATAAAAAGGATCACACCATGATCAGGTTGGATTCATGCCATGGCACAAGGATGGTTCAACATACGCAAATGTTGAATCAGTGTGATACACCACATCAACAAATGAAAACACAAAAACTGCATGATCATCTCAATAGAAGCAGAAAAAACATTTGATAAAATTCAACATTGATTCATGATAAAAACTCTCACTAAAGAGGGTATAGAGAGATCATATCTCCACATAATAAAAGCCATCTATGACAAAGCTTCAGACAAAATAATACTCAACAGTGAAAAGCTGAAAGCTTTCCTACTAAACTCTGGAATAAGACAAGGATGCCCACTCTCTCCACTTTTATTTAACTTAGTGCTGGAAGTCCTAACCACAGCAATCAGACAAGAAAACGAAATAAAATATATCCAATTTGGAAGGGAAGAGGTAAAATTGTCATTAAATGCAAATGAAATGATACTTTATATAGAAAACACTAAAGACACCACACAAAAACTATTAGAACTGAGGAAAATTCAGCAAGGTAGAAGGATACAAGATTAACATAGGGAAATCTCTTGTATTTCATTAACTAACAATGAAATATCAGAAAGAGAAAATAAGAAAACAATCCCATTTAAAATTGAATCAAAAATAAAATAACCTAGAAATAAATCTGACCAAGGAGGTGAATTACTTATTTGCTGCAAACTATAAAGCATTGATAAAGGTATTTTGAGATGATTCAAAAAATGGAAAGATATTCCATACTCTTGGATTGGGAGACTTAAAAATGGCCATACTCCCCAAAGCAATCTACAGATTTAATGCAATCACTATCCAATTACCAATGACAATTTTCACTGAACTAGAGAAATAATCCTAAAATTTATATGGAACCCCAAAAGGCCCAGAATTGCCCAGCAATCCTGATGAAAAAGAACAAAACTGAAGGCACAGCTCTCCAGACTTCAGACAATACTACAAAGCTACAGTAATTAAAACAGTGTGGTATTGGCACAAAAATAGGCATATGGATCAATGGAACAGAATAGAGAGCCAAGAAATAAACCACACACCTATGGTCTATTCATCCATGACACAGGAGTCAAGAATATATAGCAGAGAAAAGCAGTCTCTTCACCAAATGGTGCTGATGAATCTGGACAGCTGCATGTAAATCAATGAAGTTATAGCACTCCCTCACACCATGCACAAAAATAAACTTAAAATGGCTTAAAGACCTAAATATGACAAGACACCATAAAACTCCTAGAAGGCAAAACATAGGCAAAAGGCATAGACAAAACATCTTCTGCTATAAATCATAGTGATAGTTCAGTTTCTCAAGGCAAAATAAATTAAAGCAAAAATAAACAAATGGGACCTGATCAAACTTATAAGCTTTTGCACAGCAAATGAAACCATAAACAAAATGAAGAGATAACTTACAGACTGGGAGAAAATATTTGCAAATGACGAGGCTGAAAAGGGCTTAATTTCCAAAATATGCAAACAACTCATACAACTAAAGATAAAAAAACAAACAACCCAATCAATAAATGGGCAGAATACCTAAATAGACATTTCTCCAAAGAAAACATACAGATGGCCAACAGGCACACAAAAAGATGCTCCACATCACTAAATATTGGAGAAATGCAAATCAAAACTACAGCAAGGTATCACCTCACACGTGTCAGAATTGCCATCATCAAAATGTCTGCAAATAATAAATGCTGGAGACATTACACAAAATCTCTAATTCAAAAAGGTACATGCACTCCAATGTTCATAGCAGCAGTATCTACAACAGCCAAGACATGGAAAAAACCTAAATGTCTATCAAATTATGAATGCATAAAGATTTGGTATTTATATACAATGGAATATTACTCAGCCATAAAAGAGAATGAAATAATGCTATTTGAAGCAACATGGATGGACCTAGAGATTATCATACAAAGTAAAGTAAGTCAGACAGACAGAGAAGACAAATATCATATCACTTATCTGTGGAATCTTTAAAAGGATTCAAATGAAATTACTTACAGAAAAGAAGGAGACTTACAGGCATAGAAACAATGTTATGGTACTAAAGGTGAAGGGAGGGAATAAATTAGAATTTGGGGAATAACAGATACACACTACTATATATAATATAATTAAACAACAAGGAATTGCTGTATAACATAGGGAACTATAGTCAATATCTTGTCATAACCTATAATGGAAAAGAATCTGTAAAAGAATATATACATGTATATATGTAATATATGTATAACTGAATCATTTTGTTATTTACCTGAAACTGACACAATGTTGTAAATCAAGCATTCTTTAATTAAAAGAAAATGTAAATGGACTAACTGCTCCAATTTTTATTTTAGACACACAGGGTGGCTGATTGAATAATGAAAAAGACTCATCTACATGCTGCCTGCAAGAGACTCACTTCAGAGCTAAAGACACTCACAGAATGAAAGTGAAGTGATGGAAAAAAAGATAAAGATATCTTTCATGCAAAGATAAATAAAAGAAAGCGGGGATAACAATACTCATATCAGACAAAATTGACTGTAAAATAAAGTCTATAATAAAAGATAATGAAGAGCATTATATTAATGATAAAGGAGTCAATCCAAGAAGATGATATAACATTCATAAACATGTATGCACCTAATTTAGGAGCACATAAATATATAAAGCAAATATTAATAGACAAAATGGAGAAGTTGACAGTAGTAGAATTATAGAAGGGGACTTTATTACCTTATGTACATCAATGGATAGATCATTCAGACAGAAAATCAATGAGGAAACAGTGACCTTAAATCAGTTGTTCCCAAGCTTTTTGGCACCAGGGACCAGTTTCGTGGAAGACAATTTTTCCATGGACCGGGGGTGGGGTGGGGGGGATATGGTTTGGGGATGACTGAAGTGCATTACATTTATTGTGCACTTTATTTCTATTATTATTACATTGTAATATATAATGAAATAATTGTACAGCTCACCATAATGCAGAATCAATGGGAGCCCTGAGCTTGTTTTCCTGCAACTAGATGATCCTATCAGGGGGTGATGGGAGACAGTGACACCCAAAGCATGTTGCTTATGTCCAGTCTACTCCATAATCTCATTTTGGTTGCTGTCACTGCAGAAAACCCTGCTTCACAAAGATAGGATGTTCAAAATGAAAGCAGGTTTTTCAGTGCTTTTGTGCAATGCAATCTCAGGGTATTCTGCCTTGACTTTAATCCAGACATGGAGATTTGAAGTTGTCTCAAACATACTTTTAAGGCTACCATTATTTGCAATCTCAAGCAGTTGATCCTCTTTAGCACAGACAAAGTTGATTCAGCTGGCTTATTCACAAATGGGTCGTGGATCCATGCCTTCCCAGTTTGGAGGTCTTTTGTAGTTGGGAAGTAATGCTCAAGCTCTTTTGAAAGCTGAGATAGGTGATCATGCACCAGCTGGGAAAAAGAAGGCCTTGGCTCAGTCTCTTTCAAAATCTCTTGCTAATGTTTGAAATATGTCAAAAATCCCAATGTTCACTTGTTGCCCCCATAATTCCAGTTTGGCTTTGAATGCAGCCACTTTATCTGCTGACTTGAACACAGTTATCATTCTCCCCTGAAGTGACAGATTGAGCTCATTGAGCAGGTTGAATATGTCACACAAGTAAGCAAGTTTTGAGATCCATTCTGTTTCACTGAAATGTGCTGCCAGTGGTTACTGTTTTTTGAAAAGAAATCTCTGGAGCAGCTCTCATAACTCAGAAACTCAGGTCAGTGATCTACCTTTAGAAAGCCATCTCACTTCTGTGTATAAGAGAAGACATGTGTGCTCTGTGTCCATCTCCTCAAAGAGCTGAGTGAACAGACATGAGTTAAGGGCATGTACTTTAATGTGATCATTTTAATCACATCCTACAAAACGTTGTTAAATTCAGGTGACATTTTTTGGCTAGCCAGCATTTTTCTATCGATGAAACACTGCATAGACTCACATTCAGAAATGACCTCTTTGACCTGTGTAGTGAAACCAGAAAGCCGTCAGTCATGGCAGCTGCTCTGTCCATGCATATACTGACATAAAATGACTAGTTCAGTTTTCCTGATATGTAATCATTCAAAAACTTGAATAGTTCCGCAGCTGTGGTGTTGGTTGACAAAAAAAGTTCACATAACATATCCTCATGCACATCCTCCTGAAAAATATATCACATAAAAACAAGCATTGTTGCCTTGATGTCAACATCAATAGACTCGTCAACCTGTACTGCGTACCATGGTGATTCATAAATCATTTCTAAAAATTGTGCCTCAATGTCCTCTGCTATTTTATCAATTCGTCGAGTTATGGTGCTAAGCCGAAAGAAGAACGTGCCACCATTTGAACTGCAGCGTCTCCTAAAAGTTCATGACAAATATCCTTAGCAGAAGGCAGGATCAACTCTCACCAATAGTAAAGCGCTTCTTAGCTTTAGCAATGCAGTTAGCCACTAAGAATGATGCTCTTCGGTGACACATTTGATGAAGTGGTGGTCTTCAATAATTGCTTCTATACTTCGTGTTCACATTATTTTTCTTTTGAAAAACTCCAAAGGCTTCTTTTAATGCAGGGTGCTTGGTCTCCATGTGGTGGAGCAGTTTTGAAGTTTTCATGGCTTCGTTGGATAGCCAGTTGCCACATATTATACAAAGCAGGCTTGGAGATGTGGATCACCTGTTGCAATGAACCCGTAATTGAAGTAGGACTCTTGGTATTTTCTTTTAAATGCAGCTTTCTTTTTGCTGGCAGTCTTAGAGTCTTCTGCTGTCTCATTATTGGGTCTTTCCCCCGTTTCAAAGAAGCTCTCCAGCTATGTTTGTATTTTACTCATTTTGGCTAGGGTTAGCTTGTGGGCTTACCAAAACTCTGACTTACCAAAACAAGTGCACAGTGTGGGAAAGAGGCACAGACGGAAGTGGTAAATAAAATAATGGGAAGGCCACACATGGACTAAAATAAGTTGAATTCTGACTTAAAGCCTTTCACTAGATGCAGCTTAATTGTCACTTGCCACTCACTGAAACGGTTTTGATATGAGTCTGCAATCAATTGATTTATTATGGTCTCTGTGCAGTCAAACCTCTCTGCTAATGATAATCTTTATTTGAAGCCCCTCCCCAGTGCTAGCAACAGAATAGAGACCAAAGGAAAAAAGATCAATGAAACAAAGAGCTGGTTTTATAAAACGATAAGCAAAATTGATAAATATTTAGGCAGGCTCACTAAGCAAAAAAGAGAGAGGACTCAAATAAACAAAATCCAAAAGGAAAGAGAAGGGGCTTCCCTGGTGACGCAGTGGTTGAGAGTCCACCTGCCGATGCAGGGGACACGGGTTCGTGCCCCGGTCTGGGAAGATCCCACATGCCACGGAGCGGCTAGGCCCGTGAGCCATGGCCACTGAGCCTGCGCGTCCAGAGCCTGTGCTCCGCAATGGGAGAGGCCACAACAGTGAGAGGCCCGTGTATCACAAAAAAAAAAAAAAAGGAAAGAGAAGGTTACAACCAATATTCCAGAAATACAAATTATCATAAGAGAATACTACAGATGGTTACATGCCAACAAATTGGACATACTAGGGGAAATGCATAAATTCCAAGAAACATACAATATACCAAGACTGAATCAGGAAGAAATAGAATATCTGAACAGACTAATTACTAGTATTGAAATTGAATCAGTAATTTAAAATCTCTCAACAAACAAAAGTACATGATGAGGAGGATTCACAGAAGAATGTTACTAAACATTTAAAGAGGAGTTAACATCTATTGTTCTCCAACTATTCCAAAAAATATTGAAGAGAAGGGATCACTTCCAAACTCATTCTATGAGGCCAGCATTACCATGATACTAAAACCAGACAAGAACACTATAAAAAAAGAAAACTACACACCAGAAATCTCTCATAAATATAGATGCAAAAATCCTCAACAAAATATTATCAAGCAAAATTCAACAGTACAAAAAGTATCATACATCATGATCAAATGGGATTTATTCCAGGGATGCAAGGATGGTTCAATTGCCACACAAAAATTAATGTGATACATCATGTTAACAAAAAGAAGGATGAAAAAAACATGATCATCTCAATAAATGCTGGGAAAGAATTTGACAAAATTCAACATTCATTCATGATAAAAACTCTCAACAGGGTTTGTATGGGGGAATATACCTTAACATAATAAAGCCCTTATGAAAAGCCCATAGTGAACATCATACTCAATGGTGAAAAGCTGAAAGCTTTTCCTCTAAGATCAGATGTAAGATAAAAATGCCCACTCTTACCACTTCTTTTCTATTTAACATAGTATTGGAAGTCCTATCCACAGCAATCAGACAAGAATGAGAAATAAAAGGCATCCAAATTTGAAGGTAAGAAGTAAAATTGTTATTGTTTGCAGATGACATGATACTGTATATAGAAAGTCCTAAAGAGTCAACCAAAGTACTATTTGAAGATATGGGTGTATATGTATAGCTGATTCACTTTGTTATAAAGTAGAAACTATCACACCATTGTAAAGCAATTATACTCCAATAAAGATGTTTTTTAAAAAGTACTATTTGAACTAATAAATGAATTTAGTAAAGTTGCAGGATACAAGATTAATATACAGAAACCTGTTGTATTTCTATACACTAAGAACAAAGTACCATAAAGAGAACCCCTAATCCAATTTATAATCAAATAAAAAAGAATAAAATACCTAGGAGTTAATTTAAGCAACTAGGTGAAAATTATAAGAAAATTGTAAGACATTGATGAAGGAAACTGAAGATAATCCATGTTCATGGATTGGAAAATTAATATTGTTTAAATATCCACACTACCCAAAGCATTTACAGATTCAGTGCAATCTCTATCAAAATAACTATAACATTTTTCACAGAACTAGAAATAATCTTAAAATGTGTATGGAACCAAAAAAGACACTGAAAAGCCACAGCAATCTTTACAAAAGAGAACTAAGCTGTAGCCACATTATCTGATTTCAAATTATACCACAAATCTACAGTAATCAAAACAGTACAGTAATGGCACAAAGGCAGACACATAGATCAATGGAATAGAATAGAGAGGCCAGAAATAAACACATGCATATATGGTCTATTAATTTACAATAAAGGAGGCCAGAATACATAATGCAAAAAAGAGAGTCTCTAAAGTAAATAGTGTTGGGAAAACTGAACAGCTACATGTAAAAGAATAAAACTAGAACATTTTCCCATACTGTATACAAAAAATAAACTCAAAATGAATTAAGAACCTAAATTAAGACCTGAAACCATAAAACTTCTAGAAGAAAGCATTTGCATATGCTCTTTGACACTGGTCTAGGCAAAATTTTTTGTATCTGTCTCTTCAAGCAATGGAAGCAAATGCAAAAATATACAACTGGCACTTAATCAAACCTAAAAGCTTTTGCAAAGAGTAGGAGACCATCAACAGAATGAAAAGGCAACCTACTGAGTAGTTGAAGATATGTGCAAACAATATGCTCAATCAGAGGTTAATATCCAAAATATATAACAAACTCCTACAACTCAATATCAAAAGAACAAACTAATGGATTAAAAATGGGCAGAGGACTTGGATAGGCATTTTTCCAAAGAAGACATGTTGATGACCAACAGGCACATGATAAGATGCTTGACATCACTAGTCATCAGGGAAATCCAAACCAGAAACACAAGGAGCTATCACCTCACACCTGTTAGAATGGCTATTATCAAAAAGGCAAGAAATCATGAGTGTTGGTGAGGGTGTGGAGAAAACGGAACCCTCATGCACCATTGGTGGGGCTTTAAGTTGGTACAGTCACTATATAAAATAGTATGGATCTTCCTCAAAAAATTAAAAATAGAAGTCCCATACAATCCAGCAATTCCACTCCTGAACAAAAGACAAAGGCAGTATCAATCCAAGTTAACTAGAAGGCTTTCTTAAGAGACCTATGCCATCAAATCATACACAAGTTGCCCTTTTAAATTCTAAGAAGCAAAACAAAATTATGGTCAATTATGTATTTCAAGTTTTTCTAACTCATACATTAATTTAGGTTAAATTAATTCCAAGTATAACAACTTATTTTCTTATGCAGTCTGGAAACTCAGTACACACTGTGGTACACTGGGGCTCTTTTTATAGACTGCATGAGCAGTTGAATGGGTATGGGAGCTCATTTAACCATTTGTAATGGTTACAGAAGTGTTTCGTTGTTCTGGGGTTTTGGGTTGTTTTGTCAACTATTGGTCACATTTATAGTTTCATTTGATTTTTGGTCTTGAACTTCTCAATTATAAAATTATCACAAAAAATAATGATTTATAGATTTGCATAAGACCTTGATTTTGTTTTGTTTAAGTAAATATTTTCAGAATCCATGCATTAGTAAAGTAGTTCTGTTCATTTTTAGATAAAGAGTGTTGTGCCAGACTGTTGGGGAGGGAGAACGGAAACAGCTGGAAGCTGGCTAAATTGTTAGAAAAGAAATCAATTTTATGTAAATGTGAGTAATTAATCAGCAATCACCTCAAAAATAAATACCATCCTCTGGTATTTTTTTTTTTTGGCTCTTCATGTGAAGAGCCATCCTCTGAGAGGGGAAAATTGCTCTCCTCTATTAAAAATAGACTGTCAGACAGCATTTCAGATCTGTCTTTAGCTTCTAATTTTCCCTAAACTGTCTGGAGCGGAATGTATCCCCCTCCTGCCCCATTCTGAGAAGCTATAGGACTTGAGCTGAAGTTTGGCTAAAGAGTAAAGAGCTGTCCAGGGAGCTCAGAGCTGTGGACTAACATCAGGCAACCATGTCACAACAAATTATAGAACATTCAAACTATAAAAGAAAAGATTTAGCAAATCTATCTTACCTTTTGCCTGACCCAATATTTATTCCCTTTTCTTCTAAGACAGACTCTACAACCTGTTGAGCATAAACCTTGGTGATGGTGAAAGGCAGCTGCTCCATATTCACCTCGTTAATGGGGTGTGAACACACCTTTGGAGTGGAATCTCAGAACATCTCATCTTCCCATCCTCAGGAACTGAGTCACAAATGGGTTGATTTGAGCCCTTCTGGTGGCTTTACTTGGAGAGATAAGCCTTAATTTACTGGGATTGCTGTCTGGTACGTCACCTATGATTATAGCTGCCATAGCTGTATTTCCCAGCATGGGGAGAGATCCTTAAGAAGAACAAAGCCAATGCACAAGAAAGAAGACTTAAAAGATGGAATGAAAATGAAAGGATCCTGATAGCATTTTTTTTGTGATCCTGGCATGGTTGCAGATGACCTGTTCAACCCGCAGACCCTACCCATAACCTCATTCTATTTTCTCAAACTAATTTGAGTTTTGATTACTTGTAACAGCAACTACTAGAGAAAAAGTTTTCCAAAGGTTACACAGGTTTCTGAAGTTGACTTGTCTATTGGTTGTTTTTTTGTGTTTAATTAAACTTTTATGTAAACTTATGTGCCTGTAACTATGCAAGTCTTGGAGAATAAAAACGATAAATAAAGCTTAATTTTTTGCTTTCATAGTATTGGGGAAGAAAACATTTTTCTCAGCCCTCTTAGGGCCCCTGGCTGGGTCTGAAAATTAAACTGTCAGAGACAAAGTAACAGAAAAAAAAAAGAATACAATTTGATTTAATATAAGTTTTACATGACACAGGAAGCTTCATAAGGAAATGAAGACCTGAAGAAACAGTTAAACCTGAATATTAATACCAGGTTTGGTGAGGAGTGAACAGTCTATGATAGGTCAAAGTATAAGTAAGTGTAGTAAACTAAAAAAAACTTAGCAGTGTCTATTTTTTCAGATGTCTTTAGAGATAAGGATGCTCCTTTCTTCCCAGTATAGGGAGGACACCTCTCACATGATAGTTTTATGACCTACTTTAGGGATGTGTGTGTAGGGAAGGTCAGAGTAATCTTCCTGCTTCTGTTGTTTTCTCAAACTCCTTCAGCTTAAAATATTCAATATGCCAAAATGCCATATTTTGGGGTAGCATGTCCTTAACCCTCACTAACATATTACACAATTAGACAAGATAAATCAATGTAAGAGGATAGAATTTTGAAAAATGAAATTTAGGTTAGATTTATTCCATTGCTAAATATCTATATCTCAATAGCTCGATGAAATTGATGAAGCTCCAGGACAAGATAATTACTCCAAATTGAATAAAAAATCAGAGAAAACCAAATATACCAAGTATGGCTTCTGGCAGAGAGCAGACACTCAACAAATTGAATGAATAAGCAGAAAAGATTTGAAATATGTGTCAAAATACAGATTTAGGCAACTTCTAATAAGTGTAATTTCAAACTTCCAAGCGTTTAGTATCAGCCACACTACAGGAATTGTTTCAGTGTTCAGAAAATGACAGCAATGTATGCAGTCTATATAAAGAGCAGGTTTTATCTAAGAATATTTATATAAGTGGCAAAAAAGAAAATCACAAAAAAACACACATATGGTTATATCTTAAATAAATGGTATGAGTATAATGTGTTTATGATTATATCTAATGAAAATGGATGGCTGGATTTCCACTAATTAAGAGACCATGTTTGGGTTGTCTGATTTTAAAGAGGCTGCAGGCCATAAACATTTGTTTGGGTATCCCAAGAAGCATCTCAAAGAGATGAGCACTAGTATAACAAAAGACAAAACGAAGGTTTGGAAGACACATATGAATGCCAAGGTAGGAAAAAATGGATACTAGGGATAGAGAATAATAGGCCACCCCCAACACTCACAGGTAAAAAAGTCAAACTCTGGTTTCCAATAAGTATTTCAAATCAGAAACTTTCCAAACTGCAAACCTTAATTTTTGGTCAAACTGCTTCTCACATGGTCATCTATGGTGTGGTCCCAAGTGAAGATCAACAATAATTTATAAACCATGATTAGTGTTTCTCCTATGCAATGCTGGCAGTATAATACTAGTAGACTGATTATTGAGTTATTAAGTTAAAAAATAATTCAAATATGAAAAATCATAATACTTAGAAATAAACATAGTTAAAACTTATATGAATAAGGCTAAAGAAAAAAACACAAAAAGATTTGGAATTAGAGGGGATGTGACCAAGATGGCAAAGTAGGAAGACACTGAGCTCACCTCCTCCCATTGGTACACAAAAATTACAACCCCTTACAGAGCGCCTACCAATCAGTACAACCTGAAGACTAACAGAAAATGTTTTCCATCTATCAATGAGAATGACATGAAGACCAGCAGAACAGATTTTCCTCAACTAAAGACATAAAGAAAGGTCCACAATGAGATGGGTAGAAGGGGTGGAGACACAGTACGGTCAAGAACCACAACCCCTTGGTAGGCAAACCAAAAGGGGAAGGATAATCATAATAACAGATGATCTCACCAAGGAGTGAGTGATCCAAGCCCCACATCAGGCTCCCCGTCCTATGCGTCCTGCATTGGGAAGACAAGCAATAAAAGAATATGTGAGATATACATAGATACATAGATATAAACAAGAATACTACTCATCCATAAAAAAGAATGAAATCTTGTCATTTGGAACAACATGGATGGACCTAGAGGGTATTATGCTACATGTAATAAGTCAGACAGAGAAAGACAAATACCATATGATTTCACTTAGATGTGGAATATAGAAAATAAGTCAAATGAACAAACATAAAAAACAGAAACAGAAACAGAGTCTAAGATACAGAGAAAAAACAGGTATTGTTAGAGAGAAGGGTTAGAGGGATGAATGAGTTAGGTGAGCTAGATTAAGAGGTACAAACTTCCAGTTACAACACAAATGAGTCATGGAGATGAAATGCACAGCATTTGGAATATAGTTAGTAATAATATAGTATTTTTGTATGGTGACATAGACTTAACCTGGTGATCATTTATTAACATATAGGAATATTGAATCACTATGTTGTGTACCAGGAACTTACATAATGTTATAGGTCAATTATACTTCAGCAAACAAACAAACAAACTCATAGAAATGGAGATCAGACCAGAGGTGTGGTGTGGGGGAAGGAGAACTGGATGAAGGTGGTCAAAAGGTATAAGCTTCCAGTTAGAAGGTTAATAAGTAGTAGGGATGTAATATACAACAAGATTAATATAATTAACACAGTTGTATGTTATATATGAAAGTTAAGAAAGTAAATTATAAGTGTTCTTATCACATGGAAACAATATATTTTTTTATTTTTCTTTTATTTTGTGCTTACATAGATGATAGTTCACTAAACTTATCATGGTAATCATTTCATGATGCATGTAAGTAAAATTATTATGTGATACATCTTAAACTTATACAGTGCTTTAAGTCATTTGTATCTCAGTAAAACTGGAAGAATATAAATAAAATAAAAATAGAAAAGAAGACTTGGAATTAAAAATACAGCAAAAAGATTTAGTTTTGTAAAGTTAACATTTTCCCCCAAATTTATTTATACCCATATTTTTCAGTTGAAATTCTAAAGGGAGATTTTAGAAATTTAATGTACATACTTAGATATTTCTGAAGGGAAAAAAAGGGCAAGAGTGTCTAGTAACATTTTGAAAAGAAAACTAGTAAAATGATTTGTCTTATAAAACAATAATTCTTTTAAAAAGAATTATTTTTATGGATTAAAAAATTTTTTAATCTACCAGTAATCTATATACACTATAGGAAAGGTCATTTAATCCAATAGCAAATTTTACATTTTTATATTTATATCAGTATAATTGATTTAAGCAACATGTTATTGTTTTATTAATTTTTTAAAGACCTTTACATTTTTCACATCTTATATTTGATAACAGCAACATAGGCATTGTTATAAGATTTTCATGTTCTGAATACTTTGAAAGGCTTAGAATAAAACATATATTTTTACATATATGTTTACATAATTTTTTTCAAGAATCAAAGTACAGACAGAAACCATAACCATGATTTTATTCTTTTTTTTTTCTCTCTGACCAAAGTACTCAGTTTCATCCAGAAATTTAAAGAAATATTGGCAACTCTCTCAAGGCTTGTAAGACCTTGAAGAAGGGGACAGAGTTATGAGATAAATGTAAATTGTCACTCTTTCCATATGTCCTTAAGCTTCGTTTTGCCTGCTTCATTTGATAAAGTTTGCACTTTCCATTCAGCTATGTTAAAGAGTCTACTTAGAAAACTTTAAAAACTGTTTCTGCCTCACGATATTATCCTACTTACTGCCCCTTTGGAGACAATGCAACAAATCACTTCTTTTTATGGGGAATCGCAAAGCAAAGCAATAAAGCATGTTGAGAAGAACTAAACACAGCATGCCCAGTCATCACTGCTTGGTTCTGCAATTTCAAATCTATAATTAGATATGTTTTTAGGTTTTTCCCGGCTTTAATGATCTCCATTCTGTTTATGACAAATGCTAGAGAGCCACCTCCTGGGGGAATTGCAGGGGGGAAAGATGAGCTGATGAGAGATTGTTTTATTTGAGATGCAATTTCTCATTTTCAGGTTTTTCAACATTCCAAACATGTCAGAAAAATATAGGTGCATCGTCTGTGGTTGTGTGTGGTGGACAGTGTGGGAGCAATGTGGCACAGCTTAGGGAGTTGTCAAACTGAAGCACTAAACAAGCAAAGTCTGGGTTGGAAGTTTTAATTAGAGTCTGCCCCTTTGGGCTATGCACTTCATTGCTGCACTTTGATTCTCATGAGGTGGTTAATAAACAGCTGGGGAAAGATACGTGTAGTTATGGTTATTCAATAAGTTGACCAACATTTATTGAGTGCTTAGCACACGTGAAGTGTTGTGCCAGGAACTATGAGGGACAAAACAACTCCTCATAATCTACTTGGAAAGAAACACTGTCAAAAGCAAAATCAATAATGGTGAAGCAGGCAATGAAAGCTCCTCAGGGAAGAATTCTCTGACCTCTCCAGCCTCAGTCAAACCTTTGTCCAAGCCTTATTATGATGCTTATTACATTGCCATGATTATTTGTTTGCACTCTTGTTTTATTCACAGTTCCTTTAGAACGAACTATTTTTATTCATATTCCATTTCTTAGTGTCTTACGCGGTCCTGACATGAAGTGTGTGCTCAGAAAATGGGACTGAGGGGCTTCCCTGGTGGCCCAGTGGTTGAGAGTCTGCCTGTTGATTCAGGGGACACAGGTTCGTGCCCCAGTCAGGGAAGATCCCACATGCCGTGGAGCGGCTGGGCCCGTGAGCCATGGCAGCTGAGCCTGCGCGTCCGGAGCCTGTGCTCTGGCCACAAGAGTGAGAGGCCCACGTACTGCCAAAAAAAAAAAAAAAAAGAAAATGGGACTGAGTGTGTGAGTTAATGAACATGGAATAGGACCACCTCTGTATTGGAGGAATGGTACCAATGGCTATTGGTAGAGAGGGTCAGAGAAGGAAGTCCGCAAAAGTGCATAGGGATGCACAAGGGAGTCTTTGTATCCACTCTAGGTGAAAGGGCACTGACTAAAGTATTAATGTAGGTGGAATACACTTTCAATGATGATATCATAACGGGTCTCTCTGCCTCCCTGAAAAGAATATTTCCTCAACAGGCCTTAAATTCCTTTGGAGTAGGGATATCTTTATTAAAATTGAAATCTTGTTTGGGAGACTTCAGACATCAACACCTTATAAATAAACACTTTATCAGAGACTTCCTTTTTGGAATATTCCCAACGGCGGAAGGGGAACTAGGCTTGACACATGGGAGATCTTGTTGAGGAAGCAGGTCTGGGCAGGATCCTCAGCACAAAGAAGTAGCATAAGAATATAACCTAGTAGTTAGTTTCTAAGAAAGAGATGAGAGTAAAACACAGCAATTGGGCAAGACCTAAAATACAAGCCTGATAAATGGACACATGGAGGTAGGTTGCTTTTTGTATTATTCCTATTCCTTTTATTTCCCCATGGAAAAGTGACCTGTAAGTTACAGCAGCCAGTAGAATCTGCAATTTAAAACCTAACTTGAATGAGAAGTGTTTGAGGAGTAAAGACAAATTTGATCCTCCCCATGGCTAGAGGGAATAATTGGTTCCATCTATACAACCAAGAGCAAAGAACCAAAGCACAAGTTTAGAATCCATTTTCCAATTCCTGAAGGATAAGCTGGGACAAAGTGAGAGAGTGGCATGGACATATATACACTACCAAATGTAAAATAGATAGCTAGTGGGAAGCAGCCGCATAGCACAGGGAGATCAGCTCGGTGTTTTGTGTCCACCTAGAGGGGTTCGATAGGGAGGGTGGGAGGGAGGGAGATGCAAGAGGGAAGAGATATGGGGATATATGTTTATGTATAACTGATTCACTTTTTTATAAAGCAGAAACCAACACACCATTGTAAAGCAATTATACTCCAATAAAGATGTTTTTAAAAATCTAGTTAAGTATAGAGTTTTATTACTATTAATGGCTCTAGTTAAGGTTGAAAAATTAGCTTAGTCTACTGAAAATGTTGCAAACTTGCATAGAAAATAACATAAATACCAAGCATCTAGAAGTTACAGGAAAATGAAAGAAAAGTTTCATTTTGAATGTTGTTTTCTATATGAAAGAGTAATCATAATAAACAAAGAAGTCTATATAAAGGACCAGCCTTTAGTTTTATTTTTTTAAAACTGGGTCTCAGATATTCAAAAGATGCTTAGAAACATGCTTGCTGTATAACAAAAAATCATGAGACAGCTATGAGTTAAAGCATTATAACAATTAAATACCTTAATTTCTAAAGGATTGCTATTGTTTAAAGGATTTCTTTTTATGTCCAACAGTTCTGTGTTGACCTGATGTCTCTATCTGCTAGTGGACAAGTTACATTTGGCATACTCTAGTGCTGTAGGTAAGCATGAAGTACCTTTATCTAAGAGGCTTCTGGCTTTCTTCACTGCAGATGACAGACAAAATATCTGTGACCTTTGGTCAGGGATACATGGGGGCCCTATCATTTGCAGGGTTTGTACTTAACTCCTGCTTAAATACAGAGACATGGGAAGCTATCTCTGATAAAACTTTCTGATATATATTTTTCATTCCCATTCTATCCTTGCAGGTAACTAACACAAGTTAGTAAGAAAAAAAAGAGCTTAATTAAATAAGGAAAACATCAGTTTAAATAAGAAATCAGTAAAAAACACCTAAAATCCTAATCTCACAAGGACCCAAATCTCTTGAATCCTAGAGCTCCTCAGAGACATAAAAGAGATTTGGGTTCAAGGCTCTTTCTTTCTCCTCTTGCTCCTCCCTCCTATCCACCTGCAACAGAATATGCTTCAGGAAGCAGGAAGTAGGCTATTAGGTTAGTGGGTATTTAAGTGTTTGCTAGAGATGCGAGGAACTCAGGCAAAACCCTGACACAGAAGTGAGAAGGCACACAGAGAATGGGGTCTAAGCTTTTGGAACCCAGTAGACAGTAGAACTGGGATGGAAGGAGATGAATAAAAGGAATGAAGAGTTGAGAGGAAACTCCAGACCACAGTGAGAAAATTCATGGAGTCCCTGAGGTGAGCTAATAATTTGGCACACCTTCAAATGAATGTGTCTGCTTTAGCTCACCCTGATGTAACATAATCCATTCTGGCTAAACTTCATAGCTCTTGATAACATATCAACAAATTACGCTTAAGTTTATATATACAATTTCACTGTACACTCAACCTCCTTTCTTTTCTCAGTTACAACTCCCAAGAAAGCCAATGACAGCTCTTGAAAACCCCACAGAGTAGAGAGCTAATTATAGGTTTCAGCAAATTCCTTCAAAAGTCTACCTTTGTGACTTGATGATCATTGAAAAAGCTAAGCAGATAAGATGTTCTTTTGAATAAAGCAAACATTTTTGTATCATATTTTGATGTGTTCATGTGATAGGAAAACATTCTCCAAGTTCACCTCAGTTTTTGTTCTTCCAGCACTTTTCTGTTGGCTCTTCTTGTTGATTACAGCCAGTTAACTACTTATATCTGGTTCTCATTGGAATCAGCTCACCACATTTGGTGATTCTTCCCAGTTTCAATTGTTCTTTAGCATTTCCAGTCCATCGTAACTATCTTACAGTGTCATTTTATCACCACGTTCTAGTCTTCACTGGCTCACCATTTTCAGTGCTTGGTAATGAACAGGCATGAGTGTCTGAGTAATCATGTGAAACCACGACCAATTAAACTTTGAGGAAGCATACCAAAGAACTTCTTACATGCAGATATTTATTCAATTTTTAAAAATGAAGATGAGATAAATTTACCACTAATAAAAATTTTATACACCATTTGTATTTAAAACATAAGAAATTTATTGCAAGTCATTTGCATATTAGGCCTACTATGATTTTAGTTAATACAAATTATCACCTTAACATAAGGCATGAATCAATTTCAGACTTGCAGTTCACCTGACTGCTGGCTTGGTCTCTGAGTTAGTGATGCAGCCTTGGGTTGCACCATGCAACTTAAATACTGCATTGTAGAAATAGAAAACAAAATGAGAAGGTGCTGGTGAGGAACACTTTCCCAAAACTTTCCATGAAGGTTCGTAGAAAGAGATTCCAATCTAGATTTCACTACTTGGGAATCTGAATTAATTGACATCATTATTCAGATTTGCACCACCGATTTTTTAAAAACATATTGCCTGTCAAAATATTGCTTAAGTCAATCAACGCTGTTGTCCAAAATATCAGTTTTAATTAAATACTCCACCAAAAATATTAGTCTCATTAAGCCACCCACTTTTCCAGCCCACCTTTGGGGACACTGATTGATTTTTTTTTTTCAGAATGAACAATTATGTATATTTCAAGCTAAAGGCAACATTCTTTTACCAAAGGTGCAGAGCCAGCATTACTAGACAGAGGAAACAGAGCACAAAGGTTAGAGCTAAAAGAACAGATCTGATATGGAGTAACGTGTGCTCTTCTCTGTAACATAACCATCCCCTGCAATTCATTTTAGAACATTTTCATCACCCCAACTAGAAACCCGAGTCTTTCGCTATCACCCCTTTATCCCTCTCTCCCGCACCCACCCCAGCCCCTGGCAACCATTAATCTGCTTTCTGTCTCTATGGATTTGCCTACTCTGGATATTTCAGATCAATTGGATGATAACCTTTCTGAACTGGCTTCTTTTTTTTGTTTTTTACATCTTTATTGGAGTATAATTGCTCCACAATGGTGTGTTAGTTTCTGCTTTATAAAAAAATGAATCTGTTATACATATACATATGTTCCCATATTTCTTCCCTCTTGCGTCTCCCTCCCTCCCACCCTCCCTATACAACCCCTCTAGGTGGACACAAAGCACCGAGCTGATCTCGCTGTGCTATGCAGCTGCTTCCCACTAGCTATCTATTTTACCTTTGGTAGTGTATATATGTCCATGCCACTCTCTCACTTTGTCACAGCTTACCCTATCCCATCCCCATATCCTCAAGTCCATTCTCTAGTAGGTCTGTGTCTTTATTCCTGTCTTACCCCTAGGTTCTTCATGACATTTTTTTTCTTAGATTCCATATATATGTGTTAGCATACGGTATTTGTCTTTCTCTTTCTTACTTACTTCACTCTGTATGACAGACTCTAGATCCATCCACCTCACTACAAGTAACTCAATTTTGTTTCTTTTTATGGCTGAGTAATATTCCATTGTATATACGAGCCACATCTTCTTTACCCATTCATCTAATGATGGGCACTTAGGTTGTTTCCATCTCCAGGCTATTGTAAATAGAGCTGCAATGAACATTTTGGTACATGACTCTTTTTGAATTACGGTTTTCTCAGGGTATATGCCCAGTAGTGGGATTGCTGGGACATATGGTAGTTCTATTTGTAGTATTTTTTTTTTCTGGTACGCGGGCCTCTCACTGTTGTGGCCTCTCCCGCCGTGGAGCACAGGCTCCAGATGCGCATGTTCAGAGGCCATGGCTCACGAGCCCAGCCACTCCACGGCATGTGGGATCTTCCCGGACCGGGGCACGAACCCATGTCCCCTGCATCGGCAGGCGGACTCTCAACAACTGCGCCACCAGGGAAGCCCTATTTGTAGTTTTTTAAGGAACCTCCATACCGTTCTACATAGTGGCTGAACCAATTCACATTCCCACCAGCAGTGTGAGAGTGATCCCTTTTCTCCACTCCCTCTCCAGCATTTATTGTTTCTAGATTGTTTGATGATGGCCATTCTGACCAGTGTGAGATGATATATCATTGTAGTTTTGATTTGCATTTCTCTAATGATTAATGATGTTGAGCATTCTTTCATGTGTTTCTTGGCAATCTGTATATATTCTTTGGAGAAATGTCTATTTAGGTCTTCTGCCCATTTTTGGATTGGGTTGTTGGTTTTTTTGTTATTAAGCTGCATGAGCTGCTTGTAAATTTTGGAGATTAATCCTTTGTCAGTTGCTTCATTTGCAAATATTTTCTCCCATTCTGAGCTTTGAAGTTTCATTAGGTCCCATTTGTTTATTTTTGTTTTTATTTCCATTTTTCTAGGAGGTGGATCAAAAAGGATCTTGCTGTGATTTATGTCATAGAGTGTTCTGCCTAAGTTTTCCTCTAAGAGTTTGATAGTTTCTGGCCTTACATTTAGGTCCTTAACCCGTTTTGAGCTTATTTTGTGTATGGTGTTAGGGAGTGTTCTAATTTCATACTTTTACATGTACCTGTCCAGTTTTCCCAGCACCACTTATTGAAGAGGCTGTCTTTTCTCCACTGTATATTCCTGCCTCCTTTATCAAAGATAAGGTGACCATATGTGCGTGGGTTTGTCTCTGGGCTTTCTATCCTGTTCCATTGATCTATCTTTCTGTTTTTGTGCCAGTACTATACTGTCTTGATTACTGTAGCTTTGTAGTATAGTCTGAGGTCAGGAAGCCTGATTCCTCCAGCTCCGCTTTTCGTTCTCAAGATTGCTTTGGCTATTCAGGGTCTTCTGTGTTTCCATACAAATTGTGAAATTTTTTGTTCTAGTTCTGTGAAAACTGCCAGTGGTAGTTTGACAGGGATTGCATTGAATCTATAGATTGCTTTGAGTAGTAGAGTCATTTTCACAATGTTGATTCTTACAATCCAAGAACATGGTATATCTCTCCATCTATCTGTATCATCTTTAATTTCTTTCATCAGTGTCTTCTAATTCTCTGCATACAGGTCTTCAGTTGCCTTAGGTAGGTTTATTCCTAGATATTTTATTCTTTTTGTTGCAATGGTAAATGGGAGTGTTTTCTTGATTTCACTTTCAGATTTTTCATCATTAGTGTATAGGAATGCCAGAGATTTCTCTGCATTAATTTTGTATCCTGCTACTTTACCAAATTCATTGATTAGCTCTAGTAGTTTTCTGGTAACATCTTTAGGATTCTCTATGTATAATATCATGTCATCTGCAAATAGTGACAGCTTTACTTCTTCTTTTCCGATTTAGTTTCCTTTTCTTCTCTGATTGTTGTGGCTAAAACTTCCAAAACTATGTTGGATAAGAGTGGTGAGAGTGGGCTACCTTGTCTTGTTCCTGATCTTAGTGGAAATACTTTCAGTTTTTCACCAATGAGGACAATGTTGGCTGTGGGTTTGTCATATATGGCCTTTATTATGTTTAGGAAATTTCCCTCTATGCCTACTTTCCAGAGGGTTTTTATCATAAATGGGTGTTGAATTTTGTCGAAAGCTTTCTCTGCATCTATTGAGATGACCATATGGTTTTTCTCCTTCTATTTGTTAATATGGTGTATAACATTGATTTATTTGCATATATTGAAGAAACCTTGCATTCCTGGAATAAACCCCACTTGATCATTTTGTATGATCCTCTTAATGAGCTGCAGGATTCTGTTTGCTAGTATTTTGTTGAGGATTTTTACATCTATGTTCATCAGTGATATTGGCCTTTAGTTTTCTTTCTTTGTGACATCCTTGTCTGGTTTTGGTATAAGGGTGATAGTGGTCTTGTAGAGTGAGTTTGGGAGTGTTCCTCCATGTGCTATATTTTGGAAGAGTTTGAGAAGGATAGGTGTTAGCTCTTCTCTAAGTGTTTGAGAGAATTAGCCTGTGAAGCCATCCGGTCCAGGGTTTTTCTTTGTTGGAAGATGTTTTATCACAGTTTCAACTTCAGTGCTTATGATTGGTCTGTTCACAATTTCTATTTCTTCCTGATTCAGTCTTGGCAGGGTGTGCATATCTAAGAATTTGTCCATTTCTTCCAGGTTCTCCATTTTATTGGCATAGAGTTGCTTGTAGTAATCTGTCATGATCTTTTGTATTTCTGCAGTGTCAGTTGTTACTTCTCCTTTTTCATTTCTAATTCTATTGCTTTTAGTCTTCTCCCTTTTTTCTTGATGAGTCTGGCTAATGGTTTATCAATTATGTTTATCTTCTCAAAGAACAAGCTTTTAGTTTTATTCATCTTTGCTATCTTTTCCCTCATTTCTTTTTCTTTTATTTCTGATCTGATCTTTATGATTTCTTTCCTTCTGTTAATTTTGGGGTTTTTTTGTTCTTCTTTCTCTAATTGCTTTAGGTGCATGGTTAGGTTGTTTATTTGAGATGTTTCCTGTTTCTTAAGGTAGGATTGTAATGCTATAAACCTCCCTCTTAGAACCGCTTTTGCTGCATCCCATAGGTTTTGGGTCGTTGTGTCTCCATTGTCATTTGTTTGTAGGTATTTTTTGATTTCCTCTTTGATGTCTTCAGTGATCACTTCGTTATTAAGTAGTGTATTGTTTAGCCTCCATGTGTTTGTATTTTTTACAGATCTTTTCCTGTAATTGATATCTAGTCTCATAGCGTTGTGGTCGGAAAAGATACTTGATACAATTTCAATTGTCTTAGATTTACCAAGGCTTGATTTGTGACCCACGATATGATCTATCCTGGAGAATGTTCCATGAGCACTTGAGAAAAATGTGTATTCTGTTGTTTTTGGATGCAATGTCCTATAAATATCAATTAAGTCCATCTTGTTTAATGTATCATTTAAAGCTTGTGTTTCCTGATTTATTTTCATTTTGGATGATCTGTCCATTGGTGAAAGTAGGGTGTTAAAGTCCCCTAGTATGAACGTGTTACTGTCGATTTCCCCTTTTATGGCTGTTAGTATTTGCGTTATGTATAGAGGTGCTCCTTTGTTGGGTGCATATATATTTGCAATCGTTATATCTTCTTCTTGGATTGATCCCTTGATCATTATTTAGTGTCCTTCTTTGTCTCTTCTTTTTTTTTTTTTTTAAGTTTTTATTTATTTTATTTTATTTTTATTTTTTTAAACATCTTTATTGGAGTATAATTGCTTTACAATGGTATGTTAGTTTCAGCTTCACAACAAAATGAATCAGTTATATATACACATATGTTCCCATATCTCTTCCCGCTTGCGTCTCCCTCCCTCCCACCCTCCCTATCCCACCCCTCCAGGCGGTCACAAAGCACCGAGCTGATCTCCCTGTGCTATGCGGCTGCTTCCCACTAGCTATCTACCTTACGTTTGGTAGTGTATATATGTCCATGCCTCTTTATCGCTTTGTCACCGTTTACCCTTCCCCCTCCCCATAGCCTCAAGTGCATTCTCTAGTAAGTCTGTGTCTTTATTCCTGTTTCACCCCTAGGTTTTTCATGACATTTTTTTTTTCTTAAATTCCATATATATGTGTTAGCATACGGTATTTGTCTCTCTCTTTCTGACTTACTTCACTCTGTATGACAGACTCTAGGTCTATCCACCTCATTACAAATAGCTCAATTTCGTCTCTTTTTATGGCTGAGTAATATTCCATTGTATATATGTGCCACATCTTCTTTATCCATTCATCCGATGATGGACACTTAGGTTGTTTCCATCTCTGGGCTATTGTAAATAGAGCTGCAATGAACATTTTGGTACATGACTCTTTTTGAATTATGGTTTTCTCAGGGTATATGCCCAGTAGTGGGATTGCTGGGTCATATGGTAGTTCTATTTGTAGCTTTTTAAGGAACCTCCATACTGTTCTCCACAGTGGCTGTATCAATTTACATTCCCACCAACAGTGTAAGAGGGTTCCCTTTTCTCCACACCCTCTCCAGCATTTATTGTTTCTAGATTTTTTGATGATGGCCATTCTGACTGGTGTGAGATGATATCTCATTGTAGTTTTGATTTGCATTTCTCTAATGATTAGTGATGTTGAGCATTCTTTCATGTGTTTGTTGGCACTCTGTATATCTTCTTTGGAGAAATGTCTATTTAGGTCTTCTGCCCATTTTTGGATTGGGTTGTTTGTTTTTTTGTTATTAAGCTGCATGAGCTGCTTGTAAATTTTGGAGATTAATCCTTTGTCAGTTGCTTCATTTGCAAATATTTTCTCCCATTCTGAGGGTTGTCTTTTTGTCTTCTTTATGGTTTCCTTTGCTGTGCAAAAGCTTTTAAGTTTCATTAGGTCCCATTTGTTTACTTTTGTTTTTATTTCCATTTCTCTAGGAGGTGGGTCAAAAAGGACCTTGCTGTGATTTATGTCATAGAGTGTTCTGCCTATGTTTTCCTCTAAGAGTTGGATAGTTTCTGGCCTTACATTTAGGTCTTTAATGCATTTTGAGCTTATTTTTGTGTATGGTGTTAGGGAGTGATCTAATCTCATACTTCTACATGTAGCTGTCCAGTTTTCCCAGGACCACTTATTGAATAGGCTGTCCTTTCTCCACTGTACATTTCTGCCTCCTTTGTCAAAGATAAGGTGACCATATGTGCGTGAGTTTATCTCTGGGCTTTCTATCCTGGTCCATTGATCTATATTTCTGTTTTTGTGCCAGTACCATACTGTCTTGATTACTGTAGCTTTGTAGTATAGTCTGAAGTCAGGAAGCCTGATTCCTCCAGTTCCTTCTTTCGTTCTCAAGATTGCTTTGGCTATTCGGGGTCTTTTGTGTTTCCATACAAATTGTGAAATTTTTTGTTCTAGTTCTGTGAAAAATGCCAGTGGTAGTTTCATAGGGATCGCATTGAATCTGTAGATTGCTTTGGGTAGTAGAGTCATTTTCACAATGTTGATTCTTCCAATCCAAGAACATGGTATATCTCTCCATCTATTTGTATCATCTTTAATTTCTTTCATCAGTGTCTTATAATTTTCTGCATACAGGTCTTTTGTCTCCTTAGGTAGGTTTATTCCTAGATATTTTCTTCTTTTTGTTGCAATGGTAAATGGGAGTGTTTTCTTGATTTCACTTTCAGATTTTTCATCCTTAGTGTATAGGAATGCCAGAGATTTCTGTGCATTAATTTTGTATCCTGCTACTTTACCAAATTCATTGATTAGCTCTAGTAGTTTTCTGATAGCATCTTTAGGATTCTCTATGTATAGGATCATGTCATCTGCAAACAGTGACAGCTTTACTTCTTCTTTTCCGATTTGGATTCCTTTAATTTCCTTTTCTTCTCTGATTGCTGTGGCTAAAACTTCCAAAACTATGTTGAATAAGAGTGGTGAGAGTGGGCAACCTTGTCTTGTTCCTGATCTTAGTGGAAATGCTTTCAGTTTTTCACCATTGAGGACGATGTTGGCTGTGGGTTTGTCATATATGGCCTTTATTATGTTGAGGAAATTTCCCTCTATGCCTACTTTCTGCAGGGTTTTTATCATAAATGGGTGTTGAATTTTGTCGAAAGCTTTCTCTGCATCTATTGAGATGATCATATGGTGTTTCTCCTTCAGTTTGTTAATATGGTGTATCACGTTGATTGATTTGCGTATATTGAAGAATCCTTGCATTCCTGGAATAAACCCCACGTGATCATGGTGTATGATCCTTTTAATGTGCTGTTGGATTCTGTTTGCTAGTATTTTGTTGAGGATCTTTGCATCTATGTTCATCAGTGATATTGGCCTGTAGTTTTCTTTCTTTGTGACATCCTTGTCTGGTTTTGGTATCAGGGTGATGGTGGCCTCGTAGAATGAGTTGGGGAGTGTTCCTCCCTCTGCTATATTTTGGAAGAGTCTGAGAAGGATAGGTGATAGCTCTTCTCTAAATGTTTGATAGAATTCGCCTGTGAAGCCATCTGGTCCTGGGCTTTTGCTTGTTGGAAGATTTTTAATCACAGTTTCAATTTCAGTGCTTGTGATTGGTCTGTTCATATTTTCTATTTCTTCCTGATTCAGTCTTGGCAGGTTGTGCCTTTCTAAGAATTTGTCCATTTCTTCCAGGTTGTCCATTTTATTGGCATAGAGTTGCTTGTAGTAATGTCTCATGATCTTTTGTATTTCTGCAGTGTCAGTTGTTACTTCTCCTTTTTCATTTCTAATTCTATTGATTTGAGTCTTCTCCCTTTTTTTCTTGATGAGTCTAGCTAATGGTTTATCAATTTTGTTTATCCTTTCAAAGAACCAGCCTTTAGTTTTATTGATCTTTGCTATCATTTCCTTCATTTCTTTTTCATTTATTTCTGATCTGATTTTTATGATTTCTTTCCTCCTGCTAACTTTGGGGTTTTTTTTGTTCTTCTTTCTCTAATTGCTTGAGGTGCAAGGTTAGGTTGTTTATTTGAGATGTTTCCTGCTTCTTAAGGTGGGCTTGTATTGCTATAAACTTCCCCCTTTGAACTGCTTTTGCTGCATCCCACAGGTTTTGGGTCATTGTGTCTCCATTGTCATTTGTTTCTAGGTATTTTTTGATTTCCTCTTTGATTTCTTCAGTGATCACTTCATTATTAAGTAGTGTATTGTTTAGCCTCCATGTGTTTGTATTTTTTACAGATCTTTTCCTGTAATTGATATCTAGTCTCATGGCGTTGTGGTCAGAAAAGATACTTGATACAATTTCAATTTTCTTAAATTTACCAAGGCTTGATTTGTGACCTAAGATATGATCTATCCTGGAGAATGTTCCATGGGCACTTGAGAAAAATGTGTATTCTGTTGTTTTTGGATGGAGTGTCCTATAAATATCAATTAAGTCCATCTTGTTTAATATATCATTTAAAGCTTGTGTTTCCTTATTTATTTTCATTTTGGATGATCTGTCCATGGGTGAAAGTGGGGTGTTTAAGTCCCCTACTATGAATGTGTTACTGTCGATTTCCCCTTTTCTTTGTCTCTTCTAATAGTATTTTTTTAAAGTCTATTTTTCTTGATATGAGAATTGCTACTCCAGCTTTCTTTTGGTTTCCATTTGCATAGAATACCTTTTTCCATCCCCTCACTTTCAGTCTGTATATGTCTCTAGGTCTGAAGTGGGTCTCTTGTAGACAGCATATATATGGGTCTTGTTTTTTTTATCCATTCAGCCAGTCTGTGTCTTTTGGTTGGAACATTTAATCCATTTACATTTAAGGTAATTATCAATCTGTATGTTCCTATTCCCATTTTCTGAATTGTTTTGGGTTTGTTATTGTAGGTATTTTCCTTCTCTTGTGTTTCTTGCCTAGAGAAGATACTTTAGCATTTGTTGTAAAGCTGGTTTGGTGGTGCTGAACTCTCTCAGCTTTTGCTTGTCTGTAAAGATTTTAATTTCTCCATCAAATCTGAATGAGATCCTTGCTGGGTAGAGTAATCTTGGTTGTAGCTTTTTCTCCTTCATCACTTTAAATATATCCTGCCAGTCCCTTCTGGCTTGTAGAGTTTCTGCTGATAGATAAGCTGTTAACCTTATGGGGATTCCCTTGTGTATTATTTGTTGTTTTTCTCTTGCTGCTTTTAACATGTTTTCTTTGTATTTAACTTTTGACAGTTTGATTAATATGTGTCTTGGTGTATTTCTCCTTAGATTTATCCTATATGGGACTCTCTGTGCTTCCTGGATTTGATTAACTATTTCCTTTCCCATATTAGGGAAGTTTTCAACTATAATCTCTTCAAATATTTTCTCAGTCCCTTTCTTTTTCTCTTCTTCTTCTGGAACCCCTATAATTCGAATGTTTGTGCATTTAATGTTGTCCCAGAGGTCTCTGAGACTCTCAGTTCTTCTCATTCTTTTTTCTTTATTCTGCTCTGCAGTACTTATTTCCACTATTTTATCTTCCAGGTCACTTTTCCGTTCTTCTTCCTCAGTTATTCTGCTATTGATCTCTTCTAAAGTATTTTTAATTTCAGTTATTGTTGTTCATCATTGCTTGTTTCATCTTTAGTTCTTCTAGGTCCTTGTTAAATGTTTCTTACATTTTCTCTATTCTATTTCCAAGATTTTGGATCATCTTTACTATCATTATTCTGAATTCTTTTTCAGGTAGACTGCCTATTTACTCTTCATTTGTTAGGTCTGGTGGGTTTTTATCTTGCTCCTTCATCTGCTGTGTGTTTTTCTGTCTTCTCATTTTGCTTATCTTACTGTGTTTGGGGTCTCCTTTTTCAGGCTGCAGGTTCGTACTTCCTCTTGTTTTTGGTGTCTGTCTCCAGTGGCTAAAGTTGGTTCAGTGTGTTGTGTAGGCTTCCTGGCAGAGGGGACTAGTGCCTGTGTTCTGGTGGATGAGCCTGTATCTTGTCTTTCTGGTGGGAAGGTTCATGTCTGGTTGTGTGTTTTGGAGTGTCTGTGGACTTATTATGATTTTAGGCAGCCTCTCTGCTAATGGGTGGAGTTGTGTCCCTGTCTTGCTAGTTGTTTGGCATAAGGTGTCCAGCACTGTAGCTTGCTGGCCATTGAGTGAAGCTGGGTGTCGGTGTTGATATTGAGATGTCTGGGAGATTTTTGCCATTTGATATTACATCGAGCTGGGAGGTCTCTTGTTGACCAGTGTCCTGAAGTTGGCTCTCCCACCTCAGAGGCACAGCACTGACTGCTGGCTGCAGCACCAAGAGCCTTTCATCCACATGGCTCAGAATGAAAGGGTAAAAAAATAGAAAGAAAGAAAGAAAAAGAAAGAAAGAAAGAAAGAAAGAAAGAAAAAGAAAGAAAGAAAGAAAGAAGAAAGAAAGAAGCAAAGGGAATAAAATAAAATAATGTAAGATGAAATAAAATAAAGTTATTAAAATAAAAAATAATTATTAAGAAAAAAAATTTTTTAAGTAAAAAAAAAAAAATTAAAGGACAGATAGAACCCTGGGACAAATGGTGAAAGCAAAGCTATACAGACAAAATGTGACACAGAAGCATACACATACACACTCACAAAAGGAGGAAAAGGGGAAAAAATAATAAATCTTGCCCTCAAAGTCTACCTCCTAAATTTGAGATGATTCGTTGTCTATTCAGGCATTCCACAGATGCAGGGTACATCAATTTGATTGTGGAGCTTTAATCCGCTGCTCATCAGGCTTCTGGGAGAGATTTCCCTTTCACTTCATTCGCACGGCTCCCAGGACTCAGCTTTGGATTTGGCCCCACCTCTGCGTGTAGGTCGCCTGAGGGCGTCTGTTCTTCGCTCAGACAGGACGGGGTTAAAGGAGCCGCTGATTCTGGGGCTCTGGCTCACTCAGACCGGGGGGAGGGTGGGGCACGATGCGGGGCAAGCCTGTGGCGGCAGAGGCCAGCGTGACGTTGCACCAGCCTGAGGCACGCCGTGCGTTCTCTCGGGGATTGTGTCCCTGGATCCCGGGACTCTGGCAGTGGCAGGCTGCACAGCCTCCCCGGAAGGGAGGTGTGGGTAGTGACCTGTGCTCGCACACAGGCTTTTTGGTAGTGGCAGCAGCAGCCCTATCGTCTCATGCCCATCTCTGGGGTCTGCACTGTTAGCCGCGCTCGCACCCATCTCTGGAGCTCCTTTAAGCCGCGCTCTTAATCCTCTCTCCTCGCGCACCAGGAAACAAAGAGGGAAGAAAAAGTCCCTTGCCTCTTCGGCAGGTCCAGATTTTTCCCGAACTCCCTCCCAGCTAGCCGTGGTGCATTAACCCCTTCAGGCTGTGTTCACACCGCCAGTCCTCTCCCTGCACTCTGACCGAAGCCTGAGCCTCAGCTCCCAGTCCCGCCCGCTCTGGCAGGTAAGCAGACAAGCCTCTCGGGCTAGTGGGTGCTGGTCGGCACTGATCCTCTCTGCGGGAATCTCTCTCCTTTGCCCTCCGCACCCCTGTGGCTGTGTTCTCCTTCGCGGCTCTGAAGCTTCCCCCTCCACCACCCACTGTCTCCGCCCGTGAAAGGGCTTCCTAGTGTGTGGAAACCTTTCCTCCTTCACAGCTTCCTCCCACTGGTGCAGGTCCCGTCCCTATTCTTTTGTCTCTGTTTATTCTTTTTTCTTTTGCCCTACCCAGGTAAGTGGGGAGTTTCTTGCCTTTTGGGATGTCTGAGGTCTTCTGCCAGCATTCAGTAGGTGTTCTGTAGGAGTTGTTCCACATGTAGATGTATTTCTGATGTATCTTTGGGGAGGAAGGTGATCTCTGCATCCTACTCTTCCGCCATCTTCCCCCTCTCCCTCGACACTGATTGATTTTGAAAAGACTAGAAATATTCAGCAATTTCAGCATCTCTTATAGAAAGAGTTCATGAAAATATTTGAAAATTTCTCCACCCTTTCTTTCTGGTTCCCCAAATCAACAACTCCTGATCCTGACCCAAATGTGAGTACATTGATTCCAAATAAAGCTTAAATCTCTTGGAAATATAAACATTTTTTTCTTTAGCCCTGAGAGGAATTAGAAGCTGTTAATTCTGCATCCATTTTAAACTAAATTTAATATATAAACAATTTAGGTCTTCCCTGGTGATGCAGGGTTAAGAATCCACCTGCCAATGCAGGGGACACGGGTTCAATCCCTGGTCCGGGAAGATCCCACATGCCAGAGAGCAACTAAGCCTGTGCACCACAACTACTGAGCCTGCACTCTAGAGCCCATGAGCTACAACTACTTAGCTCATGTGCTACAACTACTAAAGCCCACAGGCCTAAAGCCCGTGCTGCACAACAAGAGAAGCCACTGCAATGAGAAGCCCACACACCACAACAAAGAGTATCCTCGCTTGCCACAACTAGAGAAAGCCCACAGGCAGCAACGAAGACCCAAAGCAGCCCAAAATAAATAGATTTTTAAAAAAGATGTAAACAATTTAGCTACCTCAGTGAGTGCTGACAAGGAACCAGTCACTTCTTACTCCCATACTGTCCCTATTTAGGCTGCCTAACCACTGGTTTTTATAAATAAAGAGGAGAAAAGGGAAAGAAAATAGAGATTTATCTCATCATTAAAATGGAGACTTATTGAGTTGATCTGGTTGACATTTTTATTTTCTGATCACATGTTAAGCAAGATTGAGTACCACTATGATAAACTATCGATGGAGCTGGGGTTGGGTGGGGTTGACGTGGTCTTGCTCTTAGTGTGTGTTTGTTTGGAGAGCATTTTGGTTCTTTGCAAAAATCAAGTCCTCTTGTTAAGATGGTTTACCAGTGATACTGTAATGCCAAGGATGCAGATTTGGTGTCTTGGGGTCTTTGTCCAGCCCGTCAGACTTGCTTGTTTGACATTCACAGTCTTAAAAAAACTGAGCCAACACTTAAAGATCAGATGATATCATATAAAACTCTCATTTCTAGCTTTCTTGAAAAATAAAAATAAGATAACATTTGATAAGAAAACAATGGCCTGTATTTCCCCCAAATTCTAATTGCATAAAGTTGAGTAGCAGTTGTCTACCCCAGTCTGTGTTAGTCTCATATTCACAACTCTTTCCTTTAGCTGAGTTTCACTTGTCGTTTAGCATCATGTTTGTGCTGCTGTTTTTCTTAGTAATAGTAAAATAAATCTCGAGAGTGGGAAAATGAAAGGCAGGCTAAGAACTGTTTTCTTTCCCCAAGATAAACAACTGACCATGTTTATTTGTGCAAGTGAAAAAATATCCATATGTTTAATAAGCAAACAAGGATCTGATTCATAAGAAAACTTAAGTTGCCAACCCATCATATTAATTTGTGTTACCCTCATGCCCTATGTAGGTGTTGGAGTTGGAACTCCTGAATTATTACATTCTCTTCATCAGTGGTTCTCAACAAAGGGGAGTAAAGGAATATCAGAATCATAGAGTGCATTTTTCAAAGTACACATCCTTCCACATGAGCATTTCTGGGAAGCCAACCCCTCCTGGAGGCCTCATCTAATTGCAAAAGCTGTCGAGGAGATACTGATATGATTATCTGGTGGAGAGCTCCACATCTGGTATATTGAAAGACATCGTTATGCTTTTATTATAATTTGTCTCCCCGTCCATCCCCAAATAAAGTGCCTGACATCCCTAGAGTTCAAGCGTTATGCCCAACACCCTTAATAGGGCTAAAGTTCTGTGTATACATGGTGAGAAGCTGCCAAGAAGACTTCTGACTGTGAAGTTCTTGCTGAAATGGTATGTGGGAGTTAAGGTTGGTGCAAAGACTTCCTGACACCTTAGAAAATGTGTTAGAACAGTTAGCTCCAAGTCAGGATATCTCTAGACGGGTGGTTCACAAATTTGTGAACCTGAGGAGCTTATTAAAATATCAATGTTCAGGCGTCATATCATTGTTTTTTGCTAGTAATTCTGTGTGGATGTTGAGAGACAAACCTACAAATCAGCATCAGCCACCATATATAAAAATAGAGCTCTGACCCCCAACCTCTGCAGCAACCAGTCCAGGAAGCCAAACCATGACATCTTTTGTCCCTGCTTCCAAGTTAGTACTAACCCAAGAAAGCCAAATATGCTCTCCTAACTAACCTCATAGGATGCCCCAGCTCTAGTTAGTTGGCTTCCAACTTCCCTGTGCCAACAACCTTCAATCAGGGCATACCAGAATCTTTTCTTTTTCCACTGTAACCTTTTATACTGCCCTGCCTGCCTTTGTGTTTCCACCAAATGCAAATGACGATGGCTAACTTCTTTACTATAGCAAACTCTGAACAAATAACCGTTGTTTGTTCTCTTTATTTATTTTCACAGGTTCTAGATAATTCTGTTACACACCAGCTTTTAAGAATTACTTTTGTGTATATGTGTGTGGAAAGGGGGCACAGATTCTCATGTGCCCCAAGCCACACTCAAAGTTCCAATAGAAACAGAATCTCTGGGAAGTGTACTGGGAAATTTTTTTAAAAAGTTAAAAATCCTCTTCCAGGTGATTCTAATAATCAAAGAAATTAAAGAGACTCTGGATTATGCTGCTGTCCACAGGTCTGTGCCAGGTTGGTGGAATATAAATCACCTAGAAAACTTATTATAAATAGAAATTTCCAGGTTTCATCCTTGGAAATTCTGATGTTATAAGTCTGGGCTCCCCTACTGATTCTGATGAATAACATGTTTTGGAAAGCAGTACTCTATCTTTGTGATTCTCAAACAGCAATGTGCCTGCAAATCCCCTGGAGATCTTGTAAAAACTCAGATTCTGATTCTGTAGGTCTGAGGTAGGGCTGAGATTCTGCACATCTAACAAGCTCCCATATGATGCTTCTGTTGCTGGTCTGCTAACTCTACTTAGAGCAGTCAACATTGGCTACACAACAGAGCCAAACAGCCTTGGGAGTGAGACTCAGGCATCAGGCAATCCCAACGTACAACCAGTCATAACACTGGTTCATCTTCATACTGCTTAGCCCTATGATTGGAGCAGTGTTTTCACAGGAATGGCAGCACAAGCAATCAGATTAGAGCTCTGTTGAAATCATCACTGATATGTTACTCACATTTCAGCATGGTTTTGTGGTTCTTGCAATTTCCTGTAGGCATGAGGATGCCTGGAAGGCCACCAAATGCACTAAGGAAGGGTTATTCCATGGAATTCCTGTTGAACAACCTTGTCTTGATCTTTGAAGGGCTTCCTGCTGAGGGGGAGGTATAACAGTGATCTGGAATATCCCATGTGGAAAACTTTGAGCTGAGAGATATTAGTCTTCAACGACTGAGGCAATTTCCATAAGTTAAATTTATCTTCATCTCAGAGTTGGGTATGATTGGATGCTACCAACTTACACACACAACACTGGTGATCAGATCTTTTATTTTTCATTTTTCTTCTCTAGCGTTTCATGACTGATTACAAGGATAAGGGAGATGATAGTGTTGTTGATGAGAAGGAACATTTGTATGGGTTATAATTACAATTCATCCTTCACCAGATGGCTTCATCCTGTTGCCAGGCATTTGATGAGCTAATTCATGAACACTGTTGCTGGGATGTGTTAATGTCTAAGAACTTGCTCACTTAATGGACCATTGTGAAAGTGGTTGACAGATCTTTGGATGCTTGGCTCATTTTTGCTTAGAGGATAAATGAGCTAGCACATAATTAAATCTGAGAGCTACTCCAGAAGAAAAAGTACCTCATACCCAAGGATTATGTGGGTTTCAAGCAAGAATGGATGACAACAGAATTGAGCAAATTTGTGATAACAGTCTTGGGACCATTTTATCATGAGTTAAATGGATACAAGATTTTTGAAAATCCTCTATCCAAAATGCGCTGTAACAGATAAATTGTAAAGGCCTCATGGCTGATAAATATTCCAATCTGCCTGTGCTCTGTAATTATTCAGAACAACCTCTGTATAATGAATGTCTCATTTTCAACCATGTCTTAGTGTATAAACAATAGATATCTCTAAGAAATATTCAGACATCTGAAAACTGGGTCACATTAGAGTCAAACATGGTGAGTCAAAGGCTATATTTAATTACTGTAATTTAGTACCTAATTCTCAGGCAGAGGCTAGGAAGTTAGCAGGGAGAAGGCAGTAGAATGCCCAAGTGAAAAAAAAAATCTTTATCATACATAAACCAGTGCATGTCTGCTTTCAAAGGATCAAGTTAGCTCTAAAATATAGATATCCAGATATCCAGTGGTGGGCCTATGGCCATGAGTCATTGTCCATGAGTCATGGACAGTTATAAATAAATAAATATTAACATATAAATATAGAACCATTATTTTAACAACATACCTTATTTTCACAATATACCCTTGTATATATAACATGTACCTTTATTTTAAAAAGAAATTTGATGTGAGTTCAAAACTTTTCTGAACAGAGAGCTCTAAAAGATAAAATGGGTAAAAGATTGACTGAATTTTATACCAATGTTTAGCAAATTGAGATATAGTGACTCCAAATCAAAGAAAGGAAACAAATGTGAAATTAACATCTTGCATTATAATGTGATAATAGGTTAATACTGCTTTCTTTCACCATTGTATTTTAATACCCAAGGAGACATATTTCAAGGAAGAAAACCTAGCAAAGGCACTAAATCTGGAGGTTAGAGAAATCTATATGACACAGTCTGGAGAATTTCTAATGATTACCTTATCAATGGGTTTAGCTTGAGAAACACAATATTGAACTGCATATACCCAGCCTTATTTCATCCCCACATACATCCCCATGGACAGAAACCCAGGGAGCCCACCACTGACCACACAATGGGCACTTCCTTCTAAGGGGCCAGGGCCCAGTCCCCTCCCTTGCACCCACCACACAGCAGCATGTCTATCTCCATTCAGACCCAACTTTGAGAAAAGTACACAGGTAAGAGAACTGACTATTCCCCTTGTTTCTGGGATATGTAGTCATCTCAGAAAAGCCTGGGAACTATGGATATATGTGTATCACATATATAAAAATAAGAGCTGCAGATTAGAGCTGACTCTTTTCCATCTTTAGATAACTTTGTTACTGAACCAAACTTGGGTCCATTCACCCATATGAAGTAAAGCCAATCTATTGACACTAGGTTTTGGTAAAGGAAAGTGCAGTGTTTATTGTAAGGCAACATACAAGGAGTGCAGGACAGCTAGTGCTCAAAAAGCCAGAACTCCCTGAGGGTTTCAGCAAAGCATTTTTTAAATTAATTAATTAATTTTTTTTTTGCGGTACGCGGGCCTCTCACTGTTGTGGCCTCTCCTGTTGCAGAGCACAGGCTCCGGACACGCAGGCTCAGCAGCCATGGCTCATGGGCCCAGCCGCTCCGCGGCATGTGGGATCTTCCCGGACCGGGGCACGAACCTGTGTCCCCTGCATCGGCAGGCGGACTCTCAACCACTGCGCCACCAGGGAAGCCCTTAAATTAATTAATTTAAAAAAATTGAAATATAGTTATTTTACAATGCTTTGTTAGTTTCTGTTGTACAGCTAAGTGATCCAGTTACACACAAACACACACTCACACACACATTTTTTTTTCTTTTTCATAGTCTTTTCCATTATAGGATATTACAAGATACTGAATATAATTCCCTATACTATACAATAACTCCTTGTTGTTTATCTATGTTATATATAGTAGTGTGTATTAGTTAATCACAAGCTCCTAATTTATCCCTCTCCCTTTTCCCCTTTGGTAACCATAAGTTTGCTTTCTATGTCTGTGAGTTTGTTTCTGTTTTGTAAATAATTTCATTTATATCATTTTTTAGATCCACATATATGTGATATCATATGATACTTGTCTTTCTCTGACTTACTTCATTTAGTATGATAATCTTTAGATTCACCCATGTTGCTGCAAATGCCATTATTTCATTCTTTTTTATGGCTGAGTAATATTCACTTGTGTGTATCAGAATATTATATATATATACACTATATGTATGCTATATATATGCAATGTATATATATACACACACAATGGAATATTATACATAGTGTATATATATACATATATGTACACACAATGGGATATTATACAGTGTGTATATATATATATATATATATACACACACACACACAATGAAATATTATACATATTATACATGTTTTGTGCCCAGGATCACCAAAGGATCCTGCTCAGTATCAACATCTGCAATTTAACACTCTGTGGGAACCAAGAAGCCCCTTCTGAGTGCCAGTGAGTCAACCTGTCTACCCCAGAGGCTGGCAGAGAGAAGGGAGCAGCCATCAGGGAAATCAGATGCAGCTGTTGGAAACTGGGGAGAAGTCAGGATTTGAATTCAGGTTTACTTTATTCCCAAGGCGTTTCTGCCATAACCATATGCTCTCAAAACAACACATTCCCACTTCTCTATCTTCTGATTAAATTGATGTCTTAGGCAGAATTATGGTCCTTAGTTATTTCTCTTAATAGCTCCCTTTCCTAAATCTTGGGTCAGTTTACTATGCCTATTTGAGCCTGTACTCTGAAATTTACTTTTTCCTTGGCACACATTCTCTCATTTGGACCAGCCACAATTGGCTGGCGATTGTCAGACAATTAGTAACCAATTATCATCAACCTGATAGCAATTCACCAGATGAAGAATATTAAGGTAATATTGATACCAAGCAGGGCCCTGTGGGGCTCCTGGGCACCAAGGTTTTCTGTGTCCCTCATTTCTTTGATTACAGGAAATAGCCTTCATTTAGCCTCCATGACCTCCTTGAGTTCCAAGGGCAGATTCAAGCAGTTGTTAATTATGGAAGGGAGGGGATACGAGACAAGGGAGAAACAAAGTCAAGAGAAACAGGTTCAGCCTTGAGGCAATGTCCTGGTTCCCCATCAAGGACACACACAACAATATCTTTGAGTTGTTTTGCAGATGCTGAAACCACCTCCAGGTAGGAAAAGTTAACAATTAATGATGGTATGCTGCTGACAAGAACATAGACCCCAGACCAGTGGGAACCTAAAGGTTGATGATGCTAACTCCCACTTACCTCACCACTAACCAGTCAGAAAAATGTCCATGAGCTGATTACTCCTTTGAACCATTACTATAAAAACTTCTCACTACCCTCTCCAAGGGGAACACTGTTTTTGGAGGCACTAGCCTGCTATGTTCCCTCTTTGTGTGGCGAAGAAATAAAGCCACTCTTTTTCCTTCTTCCTAAATTCTGTCTCTGTATTTCTATTCAGCGCCAGTGTACAGAAGTCAATATTTCAGCAACAATATTAAGGGGAGAAAAGTTTTCCCCTACTTTCCAGTCTCTGTCACAAAAGAAACTTAAAAAAAAAAAATTACTTAAACCAGTATTACTCACTTTGATAAGTCATCTCAGTAGATATGATTTCAAATGATTTTCTAAGAAAATCAAATCCACTTTTAAAGGACAAAAGTTTGGCATAATTCAGATAGTCAAAGGAATATGATGTATATTCTGAAAGCAATTAAAGGTTAGTTTAAAAATAAAGTCTGAGCAATGATGGTATTGTTGGAATAAATACAGTCTTTCAAACTGACAGTGTTAAAATTCAACATTCCTTTGAATACAAATTTTCTGGCATGTTATTAAAAACTTCATTTTCTTATTTTTTCAGTACCTGAAAACTATCCTCACCTTTCCAATAAGTATTGCTTTATGCCTAAACTGGACAGAGTTGTTTTATGCTACTTACAATTAAAAACACTAATTAATACACAATTTTGAACCTGAAGTAAGAGTTCATATGACAGACCTTAAAATATGACCTTAAATATAAAACCCGGATTACTCAAAGCATGCAGCGTGGTTCCTTCTGTTCTGTCTCAGATCCATTTAATGCACTATAGGAAAAAAAAAAAAAGGTTAAACTCTTAGCTGTTTACTGGGATTCAACAGTTTTTTGGGATTCAGATCATATACCTCACATAAAACTCCATGGGACTTGGCAGAAAATGTTGCATTATTAAGAGATATTGGCTACTTCTTGTGGCTTCCGGAAAGGGTACTATTCACGATAAGGTTAACAACAGGTGTATCCCCAGGCCCACCAATCAGAATGGATGCTGGATGTGTTGAGCCCCACATCACCCTTTAGTTTTTGGCCATGGTGTCCTATATGTGGTCCTGGGGAGGGGCCTGGAAAGAATGGAGGATAGTAAAGCTACTAAAAAGAGGCTTAAAGCTATAGTTCTTACAGTGCTTTAACAATAGTTTTGATCTTAAAGGTAAAACTAATTAAATTTTACTTCTGGCCTTCAGGAAGATCCTTCAAGAAAAAAGCTCTTGTCCAAGTTGACACATTTGATAGGAGCAGAAAGAGATTAGAATGCAGCTGAACTTTCTCTGTGACCAATAATCCAGCATCTATGAGGGCGAGTTAAACTGACAAAGAAAACCCAGCTTAGAATAAAAGCCCATAATACCCAACTCCTAAAACAATTCCCAGGCTCCAAAATCAACAGTGAGGGGACTGTTGAAGCAGCTCCCTGAAGAGGAATCTTCCATCCATGTTTCTTAATCATAGTCCTAGAAGTCAAACATATATGGGAAACTTCACCAGGATGAGAGTTCAGGGACCAGGCACAGTAGGAGAGGGTATGTTATGAACCAGTCTGGCACAGATCATGCATTTTCTGTTTTCCCCTTCATAGATGGGAGCTCCTCTTAGGGTTATCCTGCTTTCTCTCCACTATTGGTTATTCACTGAGTTGGGGGTGAATTAGCCATAAAGTGTCAGACAAAAAGAAGCCATAACCAGACTATACGCATCACCTAGGGGTCTTGGTCTTAGAGCTAGATGAGAAACTGGATGTGATTTGGGGTGATCTCCTTTTCAGGGGATGGTGGTGAATGTGTATGTGATTTCACATGAGCCAGTTGTTACATTGGGAATTCTGGTATTGTGAGTATGGGAATAAAGGTTAGTATAAGCCCTGGGCAACCATGAGGTGGAATGTAACAGACTATGATAGCTGCATTTATCTGCCTAACAAACTTTCCTTTTCTTCTGTTGAGAGCTTCTACTTCCATGTCACCAAGCAGCCAGTGAGACAATGCCTGGCCAATCAAAAGCCCCCATTGTCCAGTGAAGTGATTCCTTCTGGTGTGGTAACATGACTCAAGTAGACATGAGGAGAAATGTGTTCCCTGCTGATGGTGACTTGGTAAACTTCCCCACCACATGGGGAAGGGATAAGAACTGAACAATGACAATATTCATAGTGTGGAGTATACAATTTCCGATGCTGAGGCCCTCATTCCTGGTTTCCATAGCTCTTCCAAAATTTTTGTGAGCTAATCTCTGGATCTACCAATCTATCTATCCTCTATCTATCTATCTATCTATCTATCAATATTTTATTTATATGAATATATATAATTACACATATGTATTCTATATAGAATTCTAAGTATATATATGTATTTATTTTCCTTCACTTGCAACTAAAAAAAATTACCATGAAATATAAACTTGAATTCTATTATTAGCAATAGAATGATCAAAATAACCCTCCAAAATGTACAGCCTTCTTATAACTTGTATCATTTAAATAATTCTGCCATTATTTTTAAAGAGGTTATACACAGAATGCCATGAGAGATTAAAAGCTACCATAATGTGTGTGACACTACTATGTGTAAAAATTAGGAAAATATTTTAGAATTTATTTAACCATTTATACAAAATACATTCACACTTCAGTTTTCACGGAAAAGGAACAATACAATCAGCTGGTGATGATAATAGAAATCACTTATTAAGCACCTACTAAGTGCCATATCTTAGTAGGCACTTTACATGGATTACCTCTAATATAATGACCCTGCATGGCAAGGATTTGTGTCCCAGTTTACAAATAGGGGAAATGAGGTTCACAGAGGTTCAATAACTTTACCAAGTTCCTAGACAGTGGATTGTAGGGTCAGGTCTGAAGTCCAACTTTGATGCTTTCAAAATTTGTGTGCTTTACCCCATATCACACCACATCTCTTCTTATTGGGATACCATCTTTCAAATAAGAAGCAAGAGTGACTAGTTGCACTACCAGACCCAGCATTTAGATACAGAGACGTCTGGCCAGGAAAAGATGTGAGATGGAATGCAAGACAGTAGGAAGGATTGCACATTGTTAGAGATAACATTGATTCCTACAGAGGTGCAGCTTTTCAGTTTGCACAGCCCTTCTGTGTTGTCTCATTACAAAGGCATCTGACTACAGATTGCAAGTAGCAAAAAGCACTTTCTCTAGGTATCAACAAAAGTAAAGCTAAAAAGTGGTGGGGGTCAGGGAGGGGGCAGTACATAAACATAAGCAAGGTGCTGTCTATGAGCAGCAGCTTCCTGGAGCACAAGTGGCAGGACAAGAAGACACTGTCAGTCTGTACTGGGGCAATCAAGTGCAGATGCCTCTCTGCATAAACAAGAGTGCTGCATTGATTAGTGCTGCCAAATGCTCGCAGGGGCTGGAGGACCACCCAAGCAGCCACTGGCTGCTGTAGATTATATGCTGAATATTCTTCCAGCTGCAGAGCAAAGGAAGGCTACAGGGAGGCTGAGGGAAGAAGGCAGCTTTCCCCTTCCATTCACAGCAGACATAGCAGCCCCTTTCAACCAGAAATGCAAATACCTAGGCTTAAGTGAGCGGAAAATTCTTCTGCTGATTTCTTTACTCACACTGCTCTCTGCTCTGTGTGCCTGCTCAAGGCTAATCTAAGAAGTATCAAATTTGTGTATTTAACAGCCTGATCATACCTCAAAGGTCACAGAAACCACAGGGTCCCCAAGATAAATAGCCCTCCCCCTTTCCTCTGGATTATATCCAGAGTGTTATTAAGGTATTAGCATCTCTGCCAAATCTTGTTTGTAGAAACAAGATGCACTTTGGTTAATTATTCTTAGCTAAATTAAAATGTCTGCTCAAACCTGGCTCATTTACTCCAGGAATTCGGGTCTTTCTAAGAAATAAAAGATCTTGACATTTTTCTCTTTTCACAGGCAGGAGACATTTATTTTGCAGGTGACAGAAGATATCCTTGGTTATATTCTTGCTTGAGGACACATTTCCAGCTCTAATTCTGTTATTAGCCATGGCCTTTGGAGAATTGGTAACAAATAACTAGGAAGGGAGTGAAAACACTGATTCAATAAGTTGAGCTCAGAAAACAACGAAGTCAGAAATAAGAAGGAAGTGTGAAGTGTCAGGCTCCTGACAAGGTTAGGTAGAAAGATTTGTAAGCCAGAGGTAAATCACACTTAGACCTGAACTACTACATCCTGTCCCCCTTGCAACCTCTGATGTCAGGACTAAGCCCCCAGAAATAAGTGCCTTTGATTAGTACTGGTGAATCAGTTCAGTTAAGAAATCCAGTGGCTTCAACTTCCAGTTCAAAATGGCAGTGAATAGCAGTTCCTCTATTGTCCCTGGTCTCATAACCAGAGTCTATAACCCACGGATGTGGGTTTTGAGGTGGCCTGAGCATTCTTGTCCTTCCCACCCTTTACTCTTCCCTCATGGTAACTGAGCAGGACCTTACAGGGCCTTTCCAGGACAGGCCCTTCCCAAGACAGGTCCTTCCTGCATATCCTTTGCTTTAGCTCCTCTCTGAAGTACCTAGGTAACAAGATTTGATGCACATTTCCTGATTTGTTTTACAGATGTAAACCGCCCCCCCCCATCAAATGTAAGATGTTAACCACTGGATGACCATGAACACATAACCCCAGACCTCGTGGAGCCTAAGGACTGATGATGTTAACCCCTATGACACCACCCTGTTGCCTCACCATCAGAGGCAATCAGAGAATTGCGCATGAGCTGATCACATACCCTGCGACTCCCCTCCCTCACCTGGCTTTTAAAAATGTTTTGCTGAAATCCTCTGGGGAACTCAGGTTTTGGGGGGGCATAAACAACCTTTCTCCTTGCATGGCCTTGCAATAAACCTTTCTCTGCTCCAAACTTCGATATCTTGGTTTATTTGGCTTAACTCTGCATCGGGCACACAAACTTGTGCTAACATCATCATACTAAACTTTCTACTGTCAGCAACTATTGTCAGCCCTCCATATGTACTGGTTCTGCGTCTGGGGATTCAACCAAAGGCAGATAGAAAATACTTGGGAAAAAAAAACTCCAGAAAGTTCCAAAAAGCAAAACTTGAATCTGCTGTGCAGCAGCAACTGTTTACATAGCATTCGCATTATGTTTACAACTATTTACATAACATTTACATTGTATTAGCTGTTATGAGTAGTCTAGAGATGATTTAAAGTATATAGAAGAATGCGCATAAGTTACACACAGATACTCTGCCGTTAATATATAAGGTATTTGAGCATCCATGGATTTTGGTGTTCACAGGGGATCCTTGACCCAATCCTCTGTAGATACTGAGGGACGAACATACTAGAAAATGATTAAGCCCTAATGGGAGTGGGACTGGGACTGGGAGAGAATTCTGGGAGGCACAGCCCCACCTGTAAGTAACCTTGTAACAGTTGGGCTCACCTGTGTTCTTAATGTAGCCCATGGGTCTAGGATGCCAGGTACCCAGGGAGTGATCAAAGATATCAGTTTTGTTCAGTAGAACCTGCTTCAATGATACTGGGTCACTCTATTATTGGTATTTCAAATGTATTAACATAAAGGATGGAGCCTATGCATTAAAAGTTAAATTTCTCAAATGTCGCTAGGAGAAGTTATCCTATCTTACTACAGTGAATTAAGTAGATTTCATCTCAGTATATGATCCAAGATATTCTCTAAAGAGCATGGGAGTTGCACCTTTCTTAAAGAGTTGAAAGGATAAAAGAATACAATTATCTGGGTTCAGAGCATTTTTTGGATATGATTGTCAAACTTTAAACATGTCTTCTATCATTATTTCTCATGTAATTCAAGTTTCTACTATGTCTTAGCTAATTATTATCATTTATACTTTAAATATTACAGTTCATCAATATTTTAAAAATTTATTAGTGTAGAATTAATATATAATGTGTCCTGCCTTGTTGAACTGTTTGGGACTGGTCTTTTGATTAATGGTCTTTTGTCCTCAGAGCAAGACACTCATCTCCAATAAATATCCATTTGGTCCAACTTGGTATGTATAATCCTCTGAATCAGGACCTTATCTTCAAAGATATTTGCTGTCTTGAAATCCACTTGGTATAAATCTGGAGACACATTACTGTTACTTTCAGTTCAACAGGCAGCAAGGAAATAGCTTGATTTTATTGAAACTTAATTCTCTATGATTTCCCATTTTCTCATAACTTCTGGTCTTGGTTTCTTTGACACTGCTTACCTTGGACATTCATGTGTGAAGAGGTCCCCACTAGATAAAGTGTAAGTTCTGAGAACCAGTGGGGAGGTTGTGCCCACTGATGGATGCGAATTCTTACCTGGTTGCCTCTGTTTGCCCCTTCTTCCTGCTTTATAACAGGGTCCTTTCCCTCATGGGAGATGAGAACTGCCAACTAAAAATTGGCACTTGCCATCTGCCTTTATAAAGATTAGGTCACTAGCCCCTGCAGTCACTGACCTTCAACACACCCTGAAAGGTGTTCAGTGTGGGGATCAGGAATGAGGTTCTCTGTGCTCTGGGAAAAAGTGGCAGAACAGGCCTTCAGGAGAATATTAGACATTCTCAGGAGAATATTTTATGAGCCCAAATTCTTGCATCATCTCATACCTAGAAAAGCACTAAAACCATTAATGCAGACATCTGTTCCTCATGACTAGCAGTAACCTTCATGAGATGGCAGCAACTTTCTGCAAAAATGTGTGCTGATTTCATGTATCCCCCTTCACTAAAATCATATATTATATTTAACCCCCGCCCACCTCTTCAGAGCAGTTCCTCAGAGCTATCTGATATGCTCTCTCCCAGGCTGTAGTCCTCATTTTGTCTCAAAATAAAACTTACCCACAACTCTCACATTGTGCATTTTTTTCAGAACTCAATATGCTGACTGAACTCAATATGAGACATTGTTAGCCATTGATGGTAGGAAAAAATAAGCCAAGCCTCTTGGGGGAGGAATTAGAAACAATTTAGGAAGGCCAAAGCAAGGATCTACATAAGGGCTACACATGGAAACAGCTAAGAGTCAGGTGTTTAACTCATACAGGAATGAAAAAGGACCAAGTTAGGCAAAGCAGGAGTTGTTTTGGGGAGGCTGTTCTGGACAACATTGCACTCTCCATGGCGGGTGTGTTCTTTGAACATATGTCAGGCTGGAGTCACAATAGAAGTCACTCACAGATTGTGACCAGCACTTTGAAGAATGCCAAGTCTCCTAGGAAAACTGATAGGAAACTTTCCAGTCCAAAGAATTCAAAAGCTCCCACCAGCCCCTGGCTCTTGATGGAAAGGTACTGCCTAAGCAGAGGAATTATCTCAATGGCTACCTCTTAACTCCCTTGTCAGCTCTCTGTCATCTCCACAATCTCTAAATATCTAAGTGTCCCAGGCCTTGGGAATCTCTCTCTCTCCTTTTAAGAATCCTCATTTCCTAGATCATCTCATCCAGACCCATGACTTAAATGCTATATATATATATACATATATATATAATTTTCATTGAAGTATAGTTGATTTACAATATTATGTAAGTTTCAGTTGTACAGCACAGCGATTCAGATATATATACACACACATATATTTATATGTATATATATTCTTTTTCAGATTCTTTTCCCTTATAGTTATTACATAATATTAAGTATAGTTCCCTGTGCTATAGAGTACATACTTGTTGGTTATCTATTTTATATGTAGTAGTGGATTTATATTAATCCCAGTCTCCTAATGTATCTCTCCCCCTCCACCCCGTTTTTCCCTTTGGTAACCATAAGTTTGTTTTCTGTGTTTGTGAGTCTCTTTCTGTTCTGGAAACAAGTTCATTTGTGTCTTTTTTTTTTAAGATTCACATATAAGCAATATCATATGATATTTGTCTTTCTCTGTCTGGCTTACTTCACATAGTATGATAATCTCTAGCTCCATCCATGTTGCTGTAAATGGCTAAATGCCATTTATATATTGATGATTCCCAAATTTTTCTCTCTCCTCTGAACTCAGAACTTTTATACCCAACTACTTATTTGACATCTTCACTTTCGATCTAATGGATATCTCCAAATGAATATGTCCAGAATTGATTTCGATTTCCTTGCCCCAAGTCTGCTCCTCCTGAGTCTTCCCTATCTTAGTAAACAGCATCTTGATTTTAAGGATTGCTCAGGATTAAAAAACAATAGCTAGTTGGAAACAGCTGCATAGCACAGGGAGTTCAGCTCAGTGCTTTGTGACCACCTAGAGGGGTGGGATAGGGAGGGTGGGAGGGAGGGAGACGCAAGAGGGAAGAGATATGGGGATATATGTATATGTATATTATTCACTTTGTTATAAAGCAGAAACTAACACACCATTGTAAAGCAATTATACTCCAATAAAGTTGTTAAAAAAAAAAAACTTGGGGTTATCATTAACTCTGTTCTGTCTCCCACATATATATCCAAGATGTTGGTAAATCCAGTTGATGCTTTCTCCAAAATATATCCAGAATAAGACCATTTCTCACTACCTCTATGTGGTGGCTCAAGCTACTGTTATTTTTTAGATTATGCAGTAATCTCCTGACTGGTCTCCCCGCTTTCACCCTCTCCTTCTTCCCAGTTTTCCACATAACATCTGAAGAGATTAATTTAAAACAAAGTCTGACTAAGTCACTCTTCTACTTCAATATTGACTCTCTTTCCTGTGCTAGAATGTAAGCTTCACAAGAGCAGGAACTTCGTTGTGTCACTGCTATATTTTCAGGCTCATAGGATGCTCTCAGTAAATGTTTGTTGAATGAATGAATGGAGATGTACAACAAGTTCTGTGCTCTGACCCTGGTCCTGCAATAAAGAGGACAGGCTCCTTGGCCTATTTGAAATATCTGGGGCAGTTGACCCCATACCTGGCCCTCTCCAACTCTCTTCCTTTATATGGACCACCTTAACCCTCCAGTTCTCAGTGATATCTCACTGAAAGGAACCATACTGTGCAATCTCTATCTCTGTAGCTTGCCTTGATGGTTGTGGAAGAAAGCCAATGTATTTGTGGAGTCTAATGAATTTTTCAAGTCATTGATTCCAGAATTCAAATGCATGTTTTGTTTTCCTGTAACTGAACTTAATTTAGTTGTTAAGACTGTATTTCCACTAACCGTTGAAAACTTAATCATCAATTCAAAGTAGCTCAGATAGTCTAGCTTTATGGCAATTCAAGATTTTTATACCTCCTTTTATTTTTGTCCTCTTTGGGACAAGATTGGGGCTGGGGAGGCTGAGCTATCTTCCTGTCATTAAAGGAGGGAACTTCTGCTCTATGAACCATCGTCTTTCCTTCTTGGCCCTGGTAAGATTCTCTTGTCAGATCCATACTCCTGTCTTTACCTCAGGCCAAAAACACCACACGTTTCACCTTCCTCATCCTGAGCACAGACCCCTTTGGGATATTTCCTCTCAAAACTTCTTGCAGTCCCTTTGCATGGCTCAGGAAGTCTAGGCTGGAAGTTATGGATGTATCCTTATTTTATGGGGCCTGTACTTTATATAATTTGGGGATGGGGGCTTTTTAAAGAAATAAAACATACAAAATTAGGAAAAAAGTGAATTTTTACTTTTAATGAGAAAAGAAATTACAACAAATTTAACATTTAAAAAAGTTGAGATACCACAAACATTACAAAATCTATAAAAATACTTTTACTTAATTTACTGTCTTAGCTCAGTAGTAATTTTGCTCCCCCCATCCCCGCTTTTCTGGCATGTCTTCCATTACCTCTTAAGTTACAACAATTTTAGAATATTTTTTTAAGAAGTAGAATAGAAAGATAATTCAGTGTTTCCTTCAGGATGGTTGATGAAACATGTGGCTTCACAGGCAGACATATGCTCTCTTGAAAGTATTAATACAAGCTGTGCCTTACTAACAAAGAAAGTCTGGTAAATTCTATTTTGTATGATTCTCATTAAAAAAAAAATTGAGTATGTTTTCAAGAGGAGAGAATGTCTATGTTGATAAGATGGCAATGAGAACCAAACTCTCAGTTTACAATTTTACACATGGTTGTTTAGAAGAATTTCCCACAGATTAGCCTCTAGTGCCATACATTTCAGCTATGGTTTCTTCTCCACTACCCACATTTTTCCGGTAGTTCTGGGCACTACAAGGTATATTCATATTATAATATGTTCTTTGACTCTGAATCTTTCCATAATGATGTCAGATATGACAGCACAGTTTAAGGTAATAAGAGTATTCCTGGAAGATATTTCTACACTAGGATGACTATGTAAAGTGTCTGCTAGCCATGTAAATATATCCAATACATGCAACTGGTATGTATTATCAACTAACCTTTCTTTTACACAGATCTCAAACATTTTACTCTATACAAGGGAATTGTGACTGAGAGGCAGATGGAAAAGAAAGAAACAGTAGTCTTAAGTAATTGCAGCTAAGATGTCTTACTTGTGAACACATTTTTGGGCCCTCCCTGGCTTTATATGGGGGAGGTCCAGAACTTAAGTCTCTTTAGCTTCACAGTAATTTACTCTTCCTTCTGTTGGGAAGTGCTGATTGTGTGAAGCTGCCTTTAGGCACATATACCCAAACTCTTCCCTGGGACATTGCCACTCCACCATTCAAGAGCAATGTTGGATGAGACTTGAGACTCCCAGGCTATGCTCTGACAAGTGAATCCCAAGGACACATCCTATGCTCTCATATTGGCCCTAAAAATATGTCTTAAGTTCCCATCACATATGCAGCACCTGAAACTTGAGGTAAGGACCTGATTCTATTCTTGGATATCCCAGCAGCATCAAAGTTCTCATTAACTTCCTGCTAGTTTTCCCTTATTGCTGACTGGAACTCTTACCTCTTTTAAAGAAGAAAAATTTTATTACATTACACCTTTTCTTTTTCTAACTCTGTATGTTATGGTGTAAACTCCACACCTTTTGTTCTCCAAGCTTGGTCCTTGTTCTTTCTAAGCTAGACCATTTTGTTTTAAGAATTCAAAATGAAAATTATTTCTCTCTTATAAACCCAGTTCTTATAAATCAATAGTGCACTGGCTTTCAAGACTATTCTCTTAGCCAAAGATTTGAAAGTCTGTTTGAGAACCAAAAAGTCAAGAAAATGACTCTTCTTTGTCTATGTGTTTTCTTCCTCTGAGTACTCTTTGGGGAAAAAAATAAATAAATAAAGCTACTTCTGAAGACTAAACAAGGGAGGGTAGACTATGGGACAGGAAAAAGCAATCTATCAATATCTCAACATATGTTTCTGCTTTAGAAAGTACTGATTTGGGCTTCTAGGTACCAGAAAGATTAACTAGAATAATTGTGATAAATTATTATCAATGGGGGAGCTGTGATATCAGCAAGAGTCCCATTAGACACAAATAGAAAGGGATTTAGGTGCTTCCAAATTTTTGGAAGGGTTTAAAATAGCAGGTTCTAGGTTAGGTCTCTAGAAATGACTTTTGGAACAAAACTGACCAAGAGATCTGTACTTGTGCCATAATTAGAAATTTGGTAAATCAATAAGACATTGTACCCCAGTCTGGCTCCAGGATCACACACCATTCCATTTCTAACTGGGGATCAAACAGCTGCCACCAGAGGAGTTAGCTCCTGGACATTTACATGCCAATTAGAGCCATAATTAGCAACATGGATGTCTCACATGCTGTCACCTCCTTCCCTCAGAACTCGGTTCTAAATTCAGGCCTCACATGAATGCATCTGATCACTTTAGTGCAGAGAAGTCTGGAACATATAATTTTCAGCTTCCCAGCCTCTGTAGTAGAAAAGGAAGGCACACTAGGAGGAGGTTGGAAGAGACGTTAGCATCCCAACTTGTCATCTACCTGCCAGAGCTGTGTACCTTATCCTACCTCTGGGAGCTACATCTTTGCCTCGTCCCTTCTGATTGGCATATAATCCATTCCACCTTGGCCCTTCCCGGAGGTAAACCTATGTCTTCTTTTACCTGATGGAATTTCTATAAATAGCCCTAGGACTATTCTTCCCCGTGAGATAGCCTTGAATGTAAGTGTGTTCTTCCACTTCCATCCAATTTGTCTTAGATTCTGGGGTGTGACTTGTTTACAAACCAAATTTTGATGCTGGAAACAATCTAGTTTTACTTTCCAAATAACAGATTTTAAAAACCTCATTTTGGTACAAACAATGCTCTCATGGAAGGGTCCTAACATCAATGATTGAAATTCTGATTTCTTGACACAAAACTGGAGAGATTCAGGTTGTTTGTACTGTGAGAGTCTTACTATTCTCAACAAACATGCATCTTGGCTATAAAATATGATGTGGGGTCATGACCCCATTAAATTCTGTAAATTAAATTTCAATTGTTTATTATAGTAAATGATATCAGACCAAGAATAAAGGAGTCTGTAGAAACAATATCATTTAATCATGGAGAAACTGAAAGAATTTTATTCATGATGGAGCATAAATAGCATGTTTAGATTTCATTATTTAATAAAAATTGATATAAATTAGCTTTTCTCCTAATTTAGTTTCATTCAGGCATGCCTTTTAATTCCTCTTAATTCACTCATTCATAGAGTCAGTACAGAAAGGTATGAAAGACATTAATCTTAATCTCATAATAATTTTAGCAAAGGTCCCTTGTTCATGTCTAGTTAGTATTTTACTTCCTTCCATTGTGACACTAAAACTCAGTATGTTGGTAGGATGTGTGGTAGGAGAAATAGATACAGGTTATAACAATGCACATGGTTATCTGGAATCTTCCAACAGTGTCATTAGGTGTCCTCTGGGACATGATCTTCCTTCCATCACCTTCTCCCACCTGGCACTCAATGAGATGGACATACTTACATGAACGCACTTCACATCCTCCTCTTGACTTCAACACTGGCTGCACAGGGAACCCTTGTGGCTATGCCTAGATACTGTACACTTATGCCTCCTGCACTTCTCTATTACCCATATCAATCTACCATTCTGCCCTGGGCCTTCTGATCCTTGAAAGTGTCCTGGGGTGGAGTGTTCCTCAGGAACTATAGAAGTGTCCCTTGGAAGGAGGGACCCCCACCTCAGTGTGGATCAGGACTCCTGCCCACTTTTATCCCCCTCTAGCTGGAGTACGACAGAGTGCCCCGTTCCCTACTGTGTTTCTCTCCCTTGTCTGTGAACAAGGACATGGACCCATGTCATCAGGTAAGGAAATGTTGAAAGGATCCGTCTCCATACCAGGAATAAAAGGTGGCAGTCAAACATTCATCCACTTATTTACTTTGGAGCCTCTGTACTCCTCTGAATTCCTAGCTACCCCCTAACACACACACACACACACACACACACACACACACACTAACCCCCATAAGCTATGAGAGCAGATAATTTTGAAATCTCATATATCACCAACCCCAGAGCAGAGTTCTTGGGTGACAGTGAGAGCTGCTGCCTCTGCAGCTGGTGCACAGATAACTTCAAACCTGCTATATATGTTTATTGAAGTATAGTTGATGTATTGGTTTGGCTAAAAAGTTCATTCAGATTTTTACGTAAGATGTTATGGAAAATCCCAAACGAAATTTATGGCCAACCCAATAAAATATTACATAAGTTACAAGTGTACAATATAGTAATTCACAATTTTTAATGTTATACTCCATTTATAGTTATTATAAAATATTGGCTATATTTCCTGTGTTATAAATATAAAGATGAATTTATCCTTATAGCTTGTTTTATACATAACAGTTTGTACCTTTTAATCCCCTACTCCTATATTGCCCCTCCTCCCTCCCCTCTCCCTGTTGTTAACCACTAGCTTGTTCTCTATGTCTGTTTCTCTTTTGTTATATTCATTTGTTTGTTGTATTTTTTAGATTCCATGTAAGTGATACCACACAGTACTTAAAACCGGTTGTTTTTAAAAGGTCCATTTGCTGCTTTCAGTCAACCCATGCTGTCGTTTACATATCGCCTTCCTGTTATTCTCTTGCTACCTTAATTTTGTTTGGTTTTGATTTAAAGCTTTGTTTTCATTTTACATGAAAAATAAAAAAAAGAAAAACACAAAAAAGAAATCTCTCTACATTCTTACATCTATCTCTTGAGCCCAAGATGTCACAGTCCTTTCACAGCTTATTGCTTCAGCCAAAAGATTAATACATGTCTTTCTAAAAATTATGGAATATTCCAGACACAGAGAGTTGTAAAGAATGACATAACAAATGGCCAAGTACCTACCATCTATGACTTAAGATGTAAAATATTATCAATGCATTTGAAGACTCCTGTATACTTCCTGATCAAATTTTCCTCTCCCTCACAGGTATTCTGATTTTAGTGACACACATTTCTTAACTTTTCCTATGCTCTTTGGTCTATTTATTTTTAGGCAACTCAGTTAAACAGGGGAGTATTCCCTGGCTCTCCTTTGCCCCAGTGGTATCTGTTTTCAACATGGACCTGTATAATGTCAGGGAATAGGGGGAGGTGTGGTCTTGATTTACAACTGAAAACCTGGCTTCTAAGGTATCTCACCAGATCCTACACCTGGCCACTTTCTAAGATGAGGACATTGAGATGTCCATATCTCCAACCAGCCCCTGACAGTAGTCAGTGAAACAACTGGCCTTGAGCCTCTCCAGGACAAGAGAACTAATTTCATTGAAAATGAAAATCTCTTTTGAGGATGCACCAGGACCTGGGAAGCATCTTCTGTGATTCAACCAGAGTTTCACAAACTGTGCTTTGCATTTTCATCTGGAGAAATGTTTGCTTTGATAAAAAAATATGTCAAAGAAACTGAGCTTTAACTTTTATTCTTGCACATGTATATGTTTCAGTCACCATCTTTGTACATACAGATTTGTCCATAGTATAAATTCCTAGATATAAAATTTCAGAATTAAAGAAAATACACATTTCAAAGACTTTTGTACATATTACAGATTGCTCTTTGGAAAAATTGTGCCTATGCACACCTCAACGTTTGAGGGCAACCATGGATTGATTATTCATTTTAGGTTGTGCTCTTTGCTACATATCAATTAACTTCAACTTATTGGTGTCGTTATTAAAATTCTCTAACATTAAGTTTTGTCTACTTGGTTTACCAGATTGATTGGTGGTATGTCAAACTATCTCACTACTGTCTTTCAGCTTATGTTTATCTTACTAGCAGTTTATGCTATTTGCACAGAATGATTTTTATAACTTCATGTGACCTATACATGTCATCAATTGTTAAATGATCCTATGTATTCCATTCCATGTGTTTGAGCTTGAATTCTTGTGTGTGTATGTGTGTACAGTAAATGTTGTTGAAAAAATGAATGACAGTGCCTAGCCAAGTCCCTGGTGTGAGGTATATTTGAAATAAATCCTACCTATCTTTCAGGAGCCCTTTCTGTTACAAGAGTGGGCTGTCTCCTTTTATAATAGACTCTTTGTAAAGCTCCATCATTTCAAATGTGATTTTCTAATCTTCATATTAGTAGTTCCTCCTCTCTCATATTCTTCTTTCATATTCTTTAGGCTCTTTTATCTAATCAAAGGGTGAGACAAGGCTAACTTCCTCCTCACCTTGCCAGCCTGACAGCTGAGGCTTTGGTGGCTGCTTAGAAAGCAAGAATAAAGACCCCGTGGGCATGAGTCTTATAATATACTGTGTGTAAGAACCACCCAGGGAGCTTGTTAAAGTTCAGAGTTGTGGGCCTCCCCACTATAGAAGCTGAGTTGTTAGGTTGAGAGTTGGGTCCTGAAATCTGTATCTTAAAGCACAAATGACACTTTGAGGAGCACTCTCCACAGGACCCAATTTCTCCCACTATTTAGGGATTTTAGGGCTGCCAAAGTTTGGAAGTTCAGCAGGGGTTGAATTTTTCCCTTCACTAGTATCTCAGATGGCTTATATTTGTTAATTTACAAGGGACACCTTAATCTGCAAAAAGAAAATTAATCTCTGAAAGCTAATTAAGGGTGTTATCATAAACCTTCCTTCAGACACCAACATCTATAGGGACTTGCTCTTCTTATTAGTGAGCTCAGGCCCAGGAGGTTTCCCTTCCAGTGTGTCTGCATGGGATATTGATTTTAAAGGCCAAAGAGGACCCTAGGGAATTTGACCCTGAAGCAGGAATTTCTAAAATACAAGATAGTGATATCGTAAGTTTGGGCTGTAATATTTGCTCTAAAGCCATGTGCCACCTTGCAGAGGAAAGACCATTTCAACATTCAAATCTTGTTGGGGGAATGGGGACATGAGGGAGGAGCAAAGAAACAAATCAAGGAGAGATCCCCTATTACCTGTGTCTGGCACCTGTGTGGAGGGTGGGGTCACCTGTACATCTGAAGAAAGAAAAAGGGGGAGCAATCAGAATTACAAAGCAGTTGAGGCCAAATGGTGAATCCTGCAAAAGTTCTCTGATTCCTCCCAAGCATCTTTTGTACCACATGATGAATGCTTGATCAGAGTCACAAAGACATGTATCTTACTTATGCAGAGAACATGCGTCATACACAGACATGAGTTTTGAAAGACTACAGTGTTTCCATGTTTCTGGAATTAGTTGATCACATTGAAACATTGAGATTTCATATAAAAATCCAGGTTTCTGGTTTTCCCTGGAAAATGGGAAGATCTGAACACATTGGGCCCTCACACTGTGTGGTAACCTTAGTTCGAGCTAACGAACCAGCTGTCTCTGAGAGAGGCCTCTCAATCTTCCACATCTGCATTCCTCAACTATTGTTTTACCTACCAGTCCCCCAGTGCTTTTGGCCTTACACATGATATTTAAAAGCTGCCTTTCACATGTAATGAATTCTTTTCAACTCATCTGAAACGATATGATTTCACACTCTTACAGTGAGTTTCCTGTCTTCCAGTCACTGTCCCTGTGGAAGAGGCCAGGGGGACCAAAGGTATTCCCAAGTCAGCCCTTGCCTGCCTAGCAGAGATGCCTATCAATCCCCTCCTCTGCTGCTCTAATAATGACCTCCAGCAAGGGTGACTTCCAGCAAGAGTGACCAACTCATCCTGGTTTGTTGGAGTTATTCCTCATTTTAGCACTGAAAGTCCTCAATCCCAGGCAAGCTGGGACAGTTGCTCAACCTATCTCCAGTTGGCCAAAAGGACTTTGGAATTTGGGGCTGTGGGCATCAAGCTCGGAAGCACATTCTTGAGCTCCACCTGCCCTAGCTTTGGAAAGCTCAAAGTGTTGTCGGGAGAAGTTCTAAGGCAACCTATCATAAGAACACTTGCATGCTGACAACGGAGGAGCAATTTATGATGTACTGTGTCTTTCTGTAGGAATGGAAAATTAGACTTCTTCCTCTTCCTTCTTTGTATATTTAATGTAACTGAACAAGGAATTAATGGTTACGGATGCCAACAATCTTACCTGCCTGCATCTGTCTCCTGCCCAGCTGGACGCTCACTGTGTACCTGGACTCCTGGATCCAAGGGAGAAAGCTTTTCCTGTAATTATAAGGATGGTAAATAGAGATTGTAAAAAGACTGCCTCCATAACACTCACATCCAATTTTTGACTCAGACATTTCGTTTCAAATGTTTTGGGGGCTATTGTTTATGAAAGTGGAGGTTAGCCTGTACCAACTTATAAGATCCAGATACATAGGTGTGGTACAAACCCATGATTGTATCTGTCTATGAGTTTTATTGTGTTCACATTCTTACTTTTTTTTACAGTCTTAAAATTAATATGTGCTTTTAATGGAAATATCCAAAACATTCAGACAAGTGTAAAGAGAAAAAAGAATCCATTATTCCTCACATAAACTTTTATCAACTTTATAATTTTATTAAATTTTTTTTTTATTGAAGTACAGTTGGTTTACACTGTTGTGTTAGTTTCTGGTGTACAGTAAAGTGATTCAGTTACACATCCACATATTTTTTTTTCTTTTTCACATTATTTTCCATTATAAGTTATTACAAGATATTGAATATAGTTCCCTATGCCAGTGGTCCTTAACCTTTTTGGCAGCAGAGATCTGCATCATGGAAGACAATTTTTCCACGGACAGTGGAGGGGAGGGGAGGGAGAGAGGGGATGGTTCAGGCGGTAATGTGAGCAATGGTTCAGGCAGTAATGCAAGCAATAGCGAGCAATGACGAGCGATGGGAAACAGCAGATGAAGCTTCACTCATTTGCCCTCCGTTCACCTCCTGCTCTGAAGCCCTCACCGGTCCACAGCCCAGAGGTTGGGGACCACTGCCATATGCTATACAATAACTCCTTGTTGTTTATCTATGTTATATATAGTACTGTGTATCTGTTAATCACAAGCTCCTAATTTATCCCTCCCCCCTTTCCCCTTTGGTAACCATAAGTTTGTTTTCTATGTCTATGAGTCTGTTTCTGTTTTGTAAACAAGTTCATTTGTATCATTTTTTAGATTCCACATATATGTGATATCATATGATATTTGTCTTTCTCTGTCTGACTTACTTCACTTAGTATGATAATGTCTAGGTGCACCCATGTTGCTGCAAATGGCATTATTTCATTCTTTTTATGGCTGAGTAATATTCCATTGTATATATAAGCCACATCTTCTCATCCATTCACCTGTTGATGGACACTTAGGTTGCTCCCATGTCTTGTCTATTGTAAATAGTGCTGCTATGAACTTTGGGGTACAAGTATCTTTTCAAATTAGAGAGTTGTTTTCAGATATATGCCCAGGAGTGGGATTTCTGGATCATATGGTAACTCTATTTTTAGTTTTTTAAGGAATGTCCATACTGTTCTGCATAGTGGCTGCACCATTCCTACCAACAGTGTAGGATGGTTCCCTTTTCTCCACATCCTCTCCAGCATTTATTACTTGTAGACTTTTTTTCTTTTTTTTGGCTACATCAGATCTTAGTGTGGCAGGTGGGATCTTCATTGCAGTTTGTGGGTTTCTCTCTAGTTGTGGCGGGTGGGCCCCAGAGCACACAGGCTCAGCAGTTGCAGCACATGGACTGTCCAGTCATGGCATGCAGGCTCTAGTGTGCGTGGGCTTCATTGCCCTGCAACATGTGGGATCTTAGTTCCCTGACCAGGGATCAAACCCACGTCCCCTGCATTGGAAGGCAGATTCATAACCACTAGACCACCAGGGAAGTTCCTACTTGTAAACTTTTTGATGATGCCCATTCTGACTGGTGTGAGGTGATACATCATAGTTTTGATTTGCATTTCTCTAATAATTAGCAATTCAACTTTATAATTTGAATCTTATAATTTGTATCATATAACTCGTATCTTCCTTCTTTCACTTAGTGTTATTTCATTAGCAAAGATGCGATTAAAAAAATATTTCACAACTGAGAGAACATAGGTACAGGACCAGTGGAGATGATGCTGATGTTCGGCTAGCTGTGGAGTGGGAACAGGGTCCTGGAGCTGCCTGCTCTGACAGGCTTTCACCCTCTAGTGACTAATTCCTTCAAAAATCTATGTCAGCATCAAATATACCTAGAGGACAATATACTATAGTTATATATGTGCGTGTAATACATGCACATAGTTTTAAATTAGAAATCAAATGCTACTAAATGGCTACTAGAAGCTACGATTACTATTTTTTCTTTTCTTCTGGCATTTATCTCTATATTTCAAATACACACACATACATCACCTGCAATAAAGTCAATAAACATCTAAATGTACACACACACACATACACACAGATATATACATGTGTGTGTTTGGATATTACTTATTGACTTTATTGTATTACAGGTGAAGTGTTTTGTGTCATTTGTTTATTTGTTACCACACTCTTTTTTATTCCTACTCTTCCATCCTCTTGATATGGCTATATGACAGTTTGGGGGTCAATCTGTATTCATCAGTTTTATCATTTTGACTATGCAAATATTGTTCACTGCTGCTGCAAACTGAGTACTGTGATTACATCTTCTTTCTTAGAGAAGTGGCTTAGAACCTGACAATCTGAGTTTGAATTCCACTCTGGTACCTTAGGTACATCACTGCTCTATTATTCCCTCACTGTATAATAGAGATATCAAGAATATCAACTTGTTAGGGTGATTTTAAAGATTAAATGAGTTAACATGTAAAAAGGCTTAGAACATTAGTCTCATATCAGAAGTATTCAATAAAATTTAGCTATAATTATTGCTCAACTTATTCTGTATTATGGTATTAATATTGCCCCACTAAAATTTTGGCTTTTGTTTTAATCTCTTAGTCTTTTCACACCATTTAATAGTTCTATAAAACACCTCAAATCAATTTCCTACACATTCAGATATATCAGGTAGTCTTTCAGGGTTGAGGGATTTATAAGAGTGGTAGGGATTATGGTAAACTGGAGGAGATATCCATTCAGAAATTCTCTGTCTGCTTGGTGCACAGCTGTCCCCAGAGCTTTTTTTGCCATCATTCTTGGAGTTTCCTGGCCTTCCTTCTATCTGAGACCCTGGCTTACTGAGCCCTATGCTCTTCTCTTTTTGGTGTAATTCCTTGCTTTGGTAAAAATCATCCATCTGTGGCTTCTTGAGAATATTTGAGCAAGGCTAAATTCAGGCACAGTTTTTGAGATTTTGCTTGTCAAAATATGCCTTTATTCTATTTTTCTACTTAATTTATGGTTTGGTTAAATATAGACCTCTAGGTCAAAAATCTGATTTTTAAAGGCATTTTTGTTTTCTGGCCTATAGTGTTCCTGTTGAGAAAGTCTACTGCCACTCTCATTCCAGTCTTTTGTCTGAGACCTGATTCTCCTTTCTGGAAGAATTTAGACTCTTCTATTTAACTCCAGTGTTCTGGGATTTCATAATCATGTTTGTGTGTTGTGGTTCCCCCCCCTCCACCCCCACTCCCCATTCAGTGTGCTGGGCACTCTACTCATTGGGCTGAGAAATCTGGAAATGAATATTTTTAGTTCTGGAAAATGTCCTTGCATTTCTTTTCTTTGATCATTTTCGTTCCCACTAATTTAATTAATTCTCCTACTAGTAGGATGTTGGCCCTCCCAATGGGTTCCCTGATTTTCTGCCTTTCTCATCTTTGTCTTTTCTTCTGCTTTCCAAGAAATAGTCCCAGTTTTGTCTTCCAAACACTTTACTGGATGTTTTCTTAGCTATCAGTTTTTTAAATTTCTAATATGATAGCACCACTCATTAGCAGCATATTTAACTTTATGAATAGAACATAATTTACTTAAATTTTCTCCTAATATTGGCACTTTGATAGATTACAAATTTTTATAGAAAATGAGGCAATAAACATATGTAAATATATCTGCAACCACAGATCCAATGAATTCAATACAATTTTTCAAAAGTGAACATACTGAGACAAATAATATGAATATTTTAAAGTTCTTTGTTATTGATTTATTTTTCTTTATTTCATTTTTTATTGAAATATTGTTGACATGCAATATTATTAGTTTCAGTTGTACTATATAGTGATTTGGTATTTTCACACATTATAAAATGATATCATGGTAGGTGTAATAACCATCTGTCTCCATAAAAAGTTATTACAATATTGCTGATGATATTCCTTATGCTGTATATTACATCCCTATCACTTATTTTATAACTGGAGATTTGTAACTCTTAATCCAGTTCACGTATTTCACTCCCCACCATTCCCCTACCCTTAGAAAACCACTTATTTCTTCTCCGTATCTATGAGTCTGTTTTTGTTTTGTTTTTTGGATTCCACATATAAATGAGATCATATGGTATTTGTCATCTCTATCTGACTTATTTCACTTAGTATAATACCCCTTAGATCCATCCACGTTTTCTCAAATGTCAGTATTCCATTTTTTAATGGTTGAAATTATTCCATTGTATACGTACCACATCTACTTTGTCCATTCCTTTATCATTGAATACTTAGGTTGCTTCCATATCTTGGCTATTGTAAATAATGTTGCAATGAACATAGGGATGTATATATCTTTTGAAATTAGTGTTTTTATTTTCTTAAATAAATACCCAGAAATGAAATTCCTGGATCATATGACAGGTCTATTTTTAATATTTTGAGGAAACTCCATACTGTTTTCCATAGTGGCAGCACCAATTTGCAATCTCACCAGCAGTGTACCAGGATATCCTTTTCTCTACATCCTTGCCAACACTTGTTATTTGTTGTCTTACTGATAACCGCCATCTGACAGATGTGAGATAGTATCTCACTGTGGTTTTGGTTTGCATTTCCCTGATGATTAGTGACATCAATCATCTTTTTTATGTGCCTGTTGGTCATCTGCATGTCTTTGGAAAAATGTCATTTCAGGTCCTCTGCCCAACTTTTAATCAGACTGGGTTCTTTTTTGTTTGTTTGTTCGCTAGTTTTGTTCTTTTGTTTTTTGCTGTTGAGTTGTATGATATGAGTTCTTTGCATATTTTGGATATTAACCACTTATCATATACATTGATTGTTAATATCTTCTCCCATTCAGTAGGCTGACTTTTCATTTTGTTGATGGTCTCCTTCACTGTGCAAAACTTCTTATTTTAGTGTGCTCCCATTTGCTTATTTTTGCCTTTATTTCCCTTACCTGAGGAGACATAGCCAAAAAAGTATGCCTAGGACTGATGACAAAGAGTGTATTGCCTATGTATTCTTCTTGGAGTTTTATGGTTTCAGGTCTTTGAGTTTATTTTTGTATATGGTGTGAGAAAGTTTGATTAACTTTCCCAACATTATTTATTTAAGAGGGAGATATTCCCCCAATGTAGATTAACTGACAATATAAGTGGGAGTTTATTTCTGGCTGCTCTATTCTGTTCCATTGATCTATGTGTCTGCTTTTGTGCCAGCATTGTGACACTGTTGTGATTAGTATAGCTTTGTAGTATATTTTGAAATTAGGGAGCATGATACCTCCAGCTTTGTTCTTCTTTCTCAAGATTGCTTTGGCTACTTGGGTCTTTTGTGTTTCTACACAAATTTTTAAATATTTTGCTCTTGTTCTGTGAAAAACACCTTTGTATTTTGATATGGATTACACTGAATCTGTAGATTGCCTTGTGTAGCATGTTTTTTAACAATTTTATTTCTTCCAATCCATGAGCACATTATATCTTTCCATTTCTCTGTGTCTTCTTCAAATTCTTTCAGAAAACACTCTCATTTACCATTGCAACAAAAAGAATAAAATATCTAGGAAAAACCTACCTAAGGAGACAAAAGACCTGTATGCAGAAAATTATAAGACACTGATGAAAGAAATTAAAGATGATACAAATAGATGGAGAGATATACCATGTTCTTGGATTGGAAGAATCAATATTGTGAAAATGACTCTATTACCCAAGCAATCTACAGATTCAATGCAATCCCTATCAAACTACCAATGGCATTTTTCACAGAACTAGAACAAAAAATTTCACGATTTGTATGGAGACACAAAAGACCCCGAATAGCCAAAGCAATCTTGAGAACACAAAATGGAGCTGGAGGAATCAGGCTCCCTGACTTCAGACTATACTACAAAGCTACAGTAATCAAGACAGTATGGTACTGGCACAAAAACAGAAAGATAGATCAATGGAACAGGATAGAAATCCCAGAGATAAACCCACACACATATGGTCACCTTATCTTTGATAAAGGAGGCAGGAATGTACAGTGGAGAAAGGACAGCCTCTTCAATAAGTGGTGCTGGGAAAACTGGACAGGTACATGTAAAAGTATGAGATTAGATCACTTCCTAACACCATACACAAAAATAAGCTCAAAATGGATTAAAGACCGAAATGTAAGGCCAGACACTATCAAACTTTTAGAGGAAAACATAGGCAGAACACTCTATGACATAAATCACAGCAAGATCCTTTTTGACCCACCTCCTAGAGAAATGGAAATAAAAACAAAAATAAACAAATGGGACTTAATGAAACTTCAAAGCTTTTGCACAGCAAAGGAAACCATAAAGAAGACCAAAAGACAACCCTCAGAATGGGAGAAAATATTTGCAAATGAAATAACTGACAAAGGATTAATGTCCAAAATTTATAAGCAGCTCATGCAGCTTAATAACAAAAAAACAAACAACCCAATCCAAAAATGGGCAGAAGACCTAAATAGACATTTCTCCAAAGAAGATATACAGAGTGCCAACAAACACATGAAAGAATGCTCAACATCATTAATCATTAGAGAAATGCAAATCAAAACTACAATGAGATATCATCTCACACTGGTCAGAATGGCCATCATCAAAAAATCTAGAAACAATAAATGCTGGAGAGAGTGTGGAGGAAAGGGAATACTCTTGCACTGCTGGTGGGCATGTGAATTGGTACAGCCACTATGGAGAACAGTATGGAAGTTCCTTAAAAAACTACAAATAGAACTACCATATGACCCAGCAATCCCACAACTGGGCGTATACCCTGAGAAAACCATAATTCAAAAAGAGTCATGTACCACAATGTTCATTGCAGCTCTATCTACAATAGCCTGGAGATGGAAACAACCTAAGTGCCCATCACCAGATGAATGGATAAAGAAGATGTGGCACATATATACAATGGAATATTACTCAGCCATAAAAAGAATCAAAATTGAGCTATTTATAATGAGGTTGATAGACCTAGAGTCTGTCATACAGAGTGCAGTAAGTCAGAAAGAGAAAGACAAATACCATATGCTAACACATATATATGGAATTTAAGAAGAAAATGTCATGAAGAACCTAGGGGTAAGACAGGAATAAAGACACAGACCTACTAGAGAATGGACTTGAGGATATGGGCAGGAGAAAGGGTAAGCTGTGACAAAGCGAGAGAGAGGCATGGACATATATATATACACTACCAAACGTAAGGTAGATAGCTAGTGGGAAGCAGCCGCATAGCACAGGGAAATCAGTTCAGTGCTTTGTGACCGCCTAGAGGGGTGGGATGGGGGGGTGGGAGGGATGGAGTCTCAAGAGGGAAGAGATATGGGAACATATATATATGTATAACTGATTCACTTTGTTATAAAGCAGAAACTAACACACCATTGTAAAGCAATTATACTCCTATAAGGATGTAAAAAAAAAAACACCAAAAAAATAAAAATAAATAAATAAAAATCATTGTACCATAATGACATATTAAAAAAGTAAAACCATAAAAACGTAAAAAATTAAAAAATAAATGTCTTATTTTTTTTTACCTTTTGCCTCTTTGGTAAAATTTATTCCTACATATATTCTTTTTTTTTGCAGTTGTAAATGGAATTGTTTTCTTAATTTCTTTTTCTGATAGTTCTATATTAGTGTGTAGAAACACAACAGATTTCTGTACATTCATTTTGTATCCTGCCTCTTTAATGAATTCATTTATTGTTTGAATATTTTGTGGTGACATCTTTAGGATTTTCTATGTATAATATCATGTCATCTGCAACCAGTGACAAATTTACTTCTTCCTTTTCAGTCTGAATTACTTTTTTCTTTTTCTTATATGATTCCTGTGGCTAGGACTTCCAATAGTATGTTGAATAAAAGTGGCAAGAATGGGTATCCTTGTCTTGTCCCTGATCTTAGAGGAAAGACTTTCAGCTTTTAAGCACTGAGTACGATGTTGGCTATCGGTTTGTCATATAAACATTTATTACCTTTATTGTGTTCAGGTATGTATCTTATACCTCTTTTGTTGAGAGTTTTTATCATAAATGGATGTTAAATTTTGTCAAAATCTTTTTCTGCATCTATTGAAATGATCATATGATTTTTTATTCTTCAGTTTGTTAATATGGTGTATCCCATTGATTTGCAGAAAACTGAAGCATCATTTTATCCCAGAGATAGATCCTACTTGATCAAGGTGTATGATACTTTTAATGTACTGGTGAATTCTGTTTGCTAATATTTTGTTGAGGTTTTTTGCATCTATGTTTATCAGTGATTTTAGCCCATAATTTTCTTTCTTTTTTTTTCTTTTTTGTGGTATCTTTGTTCTGGCTTTGGTATCAAGGTGATGTTGGCCTCATAGAATGAGTTGGGAAGCATTCCTTCTTCTTCAGTTTTTTGGTATAGTGTGAGAAAAATAAATGTAGAATTCCCCTATAAAGGCATCTGGTCCTGGACTTTTGTTTGTTTGGAGTTTCTTTACTACTGATTCAATTTCATTACTGGTAATTGATTCATATTTTGTCTTTCTTCCTGATTCAATCTTGGGAGATAGTACATTTATAGGAATTTGTCCATATCTTCTAGGTTGTCCTTTTTTTTTTTGTGTATTATTGTTCATAATGATCTCTTATGATCATTTGTATTTATTTGGTATCAGGTGTAACTTCTTTTTCATTTCTGATTTTATTTATTTAAGTCCTCTTTCTTTTTTCGTAATGAGTCCAGCTAAAGTCATTTTTCTCCAGGTATTTTTTATTTTCCTCTTTGGTTTCTTCAGTGACTTATTGATTGTTTGGTAGCATATTGTTTAGCTTTCACATGTTTGTGGGGGGGGGGTTCTTGCAGTTTTTTCTTGTAGTTTATTTCCAGTTTCATAACATTGATTACCTATGGAATCATACTTGGAACCAAGATGGAAAAAATGCTTCATAGGATTTCAATCTTCTTAAATTTACTGAGATTTGTTTTGTGACCTAGCATGTGATCTATCCTGGAGTATGTTCCATGTGCATTTGAAAAGAATGTGTATTCTATTGTTTTTGGCTGGAATGTTTATATACATATTTAAATAGTTATAAATATATATATATTTATTAAGTTTATCTGTTCTAATGTATCATTTAAGTCCACTGTTTCCTTATTGATTTTATGTCTGGATGATCTGCACATTGATGTACATGGGTTGTTAAATTTGCGTGCTATTATTGTGTTGCTGTCAACTTCTGTCTTTATGTTGTTAACATTAGCTTTATGTATTTAGGTGCTCCTATGTTGGGTGCATATATATTTACAATTGTTATATTGTCTTCTTGGATTCAGCTTTTTATTATTATGTAATGTCCTTGTCTCTTGTTACTGTTTTTGTTTTAAAGTTTATTTATCTGATATAAGTATTGCTACTGTGATTTTCTTTTCATTTCCATTTTCATGGAATACCTTTTCTCCAACTCCTCACTTTCAGTCTGCGTGTGTATCTTTAGATCTGATCTGAGGTGAGTCTTGTAGGTAGTATATATTTGGGTATTGTTTTTTATCCATTCAGGCACTCTATGTCTTTTGATTGGATCAGTTAGTCCAGTTACATTTAAAGTAATCATTGATAGGATCTTTTTACCATTGTGTCCAACTGGAAAACATCTGATTATTTTTGTAGTAGTTGTTGTTGTTTTGGTTTCTTTCTTTTGTCTCCTTTTGCTCTCTTCCTTTGTTATTGTTTTTTTAAACTTTTATGTATGTATCTATGTATGTATGTATTTATTTAGGCTGCACTCTACAGCTTGTGGGATCTTAGTTCCTCAACAGGGATTGAACCCGGGCCCTGGCAGTGAAAGCACTGAGTCCTAACCACTGGACTGCCAGGGATTTACCCTCTTCCTTTGTTTTTTGATGACTATTTTTTATTTTATGTTTTGATTCCTTTGTCTTCTTTGTGTGTGTATCTAGTACAGATTTTTGGTTTGTAGTTATCATTAGGTTTAATTTTTAACAATCTATATATTTACATGTAATTATTTTAAGTTGCTGATTTCGTTTGAAAGCATTTAAACAACCCTGCATATTTACTCCTACTCTCATGTTTACTGTTTTTGACATCATATTTACATCTTATTATCCCTTAAATATTTATTGTGGATCTATATGATTTTACTACTTTTGTCATTTAACCTTTCTACTAGCTGTGTAAGTGGTTGATCTACTACCTTTAGTCTATATTTGGCTTACAAATGAGACATTTCCTCCTGTAAATTTTATTTTTCTAGTTGTGGCCTTTCTTTTCTGCTTAGAGAAGTCCCTTTAACATTTCTTGTGAAGCTGGTTTCATGGTGCTGGACTCTTTTAGCATTTGCTTGTCTGGAAAACTTTTGCTCCCTTCTTCAAGTGTGAATTCTTGGTTGTAGGTTTCTCCCTTTCATCACTTTAAATATATCATTCCACTCTCTTCTGTCCTGCAGAGTTTCTGCTGAAAAGTCAGCTCACAGTCTTATGGGTATTCCTTTCCTTGTATGTAACTAGCTGCTTTTCCTTTGCTGCTTTTAATATTCTCTCTTTATCTTTAACTTTTTGGCATTATAATTACAATGTATCTTGGTGTGGTCTTTTTTGGGTTGAGCCTGTTTGGGACTCTTTGTGATTCCTGGTCCTAGAAGTCTGTTTCCTTTGCCAGGTTAAGGAAATTGTTAGTTCTTATGTCTTCAACTATGTTCTTTGCCTCTCTCTCTTTTGTCTTTCTGTGACACTTATAATGAGAAAGTTAGGAAGTTTGATGTTGTCACAGAGGTCTCTTAAACTGTCCTCATTTTTTAAAATTCTTCTCCTTTTTTCTGTTCAGCTTGAGTGATTTCCACTATTCTGTCTTCCAGTTTGCTGATTTGTTCCTCTGTATCATTCATCCTGTGCAGAGGCTGCCAACTGCTGGTGGGTAGGGATGATGGGTCTTGTCATGGCTGGCTGCACAGCCAAGGGGGTCTAGGTCCTGGTGCTGGGCCACTTGTGGGTAGGGCCAGGTCATGAGGAAGCTGGCTACAGAGTCTGAGGGGTCCTGGGACTAGTTCTGACCCAGTGGTGAGAGGAGCCAAGGTCTCAGTGTGACTGGCTCTGGGACTAGTGGTCTTGGAGTTAGTGTCAGCCTGCTGATGGGTATGACCATGGACCAGAGGGGTCCCAAGACTGCTGTTGGCCTGATAGTGGTTGGGGCCTGACATGGCTTGCTGTAGGGTCCATGATGTTCCAGATCTAGTGTAAGCACACTGGTGGGTAGGACCAGATCCTGACGTGGTAGACTATGGGACCCAAAATGTCCCAGTGCTGGTGTCTACACATTGATGGGTGGGGCCAAGGCCCAGAGAGTCTTGGGGCTGGTGCCAGACCACTAGTGGGAAAATCTGGGTCCTTGAGTCTCTGGCTGTGGGGTTAGGAGTCCCTGAGATGGGTTGGCCCACTGGTGAATGGGGCCAGAATCTAAGGGGTTAGTTCTGGACCACTGGATGGTGGGGTCAAGTTCCTTCATCTCTGGCTATAGGCCTGGGGTTCCTGAAGCTGGTTTTGGCCCAGTGGTGTGTATAGATGAGGTTTGAGGGGTCCCAGAGCTGGTGCCTGTCCCCTAGTGGGTGAGGCCAGGTCCTGGGGCTAATGCTGGTCAAATGGTGGACAGAGCTGGGTCCTGTGGTCTCTGGCTATGAGAACCAGGAGTCCTGGAGCTGGTTGGTGGCTCTGTTGTTTGGCTATGGGTCCCTGGGTGTCCTGAGGTTAGTGCAGTCCCACTGGTGCATGGGGCCAGGCCATGGGCCCTTGGTGGGTGGGGCCAGCTCCACTAGCTCTGAGCTAGAGGTACTTTGGAGAACAAATAGGAAGTAATTTCTTCCACCCTTGAAATTATGAGACAGAAAGAGAACAGCAGCTATTGGAGGTGAGATAATGAATAAATATCAATAATTAAGTGTAAGCAGGAATTCGGAACAATAGGTGACCATGAGATAATAAAAAATCTTAGAATGGGGCAGGGGCTTAATCCACTGTACTTGAAAACGAAAGAAAGGATGACCTCAGAAGTCTAGATGACCGAGAAACATTTGGATTATACATTGTCATTATTTGTCTCATTTTTCTTCTCCTGCTGCACTCCATATCTAACTTATTCCCTTATTTGTTCCCCTAAATTTCATCTCTCTTTAGACTTACTTACCTGGAAATTGACTGGAATTATTATGACCCTTTTCAAGCCTAGTAATTTATTGTCTACCCTTAGGAGGCAGCTTATTTGACCTTAAATTTTTATAATAAATAAGAAACATGATCCTATTCTTTATAATTATAATTTTCTGAGGGTGATTAAAACAGATTTCTAGCCATAGCTTATAATATGACTGAGACATGAGTCATAGACTCAGCAGTGAAGTAAGCTACTGTCTTCTATCCTCCATTGTTTCTGATAAGAAGCCAACCATGATTTACATCATTGTTCTACTGTATGAAATACATGAGTTTTCTCTGGCTACTTTAAATTTTTTCCTTATCTTTAGATTTCACCAATTTGACTATGTGTCTTGATGTAACTTTCTGCTTGATGTTTGTGTGGCATTTTGAATCTCTAAGTTGATGGCTTTCATAAATTGTATTCATTAGTTCTTTAAGAATTTTTTCTCCATTCTTTCTCTTTTCTCCTTCCAGTACTCCAACTGTGTATGTATTAAGCTGCTAAATAAATGGTTCCACAGGTCTTTGAGTGGCTCTGATGATTTTAAGTCAATCTTTTTCTCTATGACCTTCAGATTAGATAATTCCTTTTGATCTATTTTCAAATTAACTGACTTCTGCTATTTCCAATCTATAGTTAAGTCAATCCAATGAATTTTCATTTCAATAATTTTATTTTTCAGCTCTAGCATTTACATTTGTTTCTTTAACATAGCATCTATTATGCTGTTTTCCACTTGATTATTTATTGCTGAGATTTTCCACTTGATTATTTATTGCTCATATATTTTTCTTTAAGTTCTTAAACATATTTATAAGAGATGCTTTAAAGTTCTTTTTTGCTAATTACAGCATGTAGGTAAACTTGGGATTGGCTTTTATTTTCACTTCCTCCTTCTCCTTCTTCAGCATGGCCATGATTTTCATGTTTCTTCACATGTCTCATGACTTTTATTGAAAACTGGAGATTATGAGCTTTGGAGTTTTAACTGGAGATATTGTACATGTTGAGAGCTGCAAAGTGTCAAGGTGGTCAATTTAGCCAAACTAAATCCTTACTTCACTTTTTGTGATGGTGTAAGCAAGAGGCCAAAAAAAGAAGGGTATTGTTGGCTTTCCCAATGTTCCCAGTGACAAGGGTCAGTTGGATCACTGCAGCTGGGGAACCAAAAGTTCCTGCTCTTTTCTGGAACTGAATGCCAGGGTGAGAGAGAGAGGAAGAACTGGATTGGAAAAGACTGAGTCAGAGTAGGGAAAAGTATCCTCTTGGAACTTTGATAAGGAAACCTTGGCAGAGGAGTCTGAAGATGTCTTAGCAAAACATCCTCCCCACCCTCCTCCTTCCCCACATAAGGAGGTCTCTGAATGGAAGTGCCTGGGATAGAATTGAAGATATTCATAAGAGCATAGTCAGCCCAGGGAGAGGAAGTGACTAAGTCCATTACTACAGCTAACTTCAGAGGACACAGGGCACTAGCTGTGCACCAAATCAGATGTGAAGAGAGCAGCTTTTCCCCCTATGAGGCTTGCTAGGTAAATTTTGTAACTGTCTACGGTCAGGCCTGAAAGATCACACACAGGATTCTGACCTGCAGCTAACTCCAGTAGAGGCTTTAGATTCTGTCATGCTCCTTTGGAAAGTGATTTTTTTTTTCTAGCAAGAGTTAACTTGGCTAGACTCAAACTACAAACTGTCTTTGTTTCAATTGGCAGCTGCTAAAATCTTCATTTAGTTCTTTCAGCCTCTGGCTGCCGCTTTGTGATCAGGCTCCCTTGGGTCTCTCCCTTATTTGTGTAGTTTGGCAGCTAATCAAAGTTTTGGGCATATTTTAAATGAATATTTTGGGGTTCAATTGCTCTGAAACATCGTTCCTTCTAGAATGTCTCCCATGTAATAAGTTGAATAGTGTCTATATCCCCATTGCAATCTCAGGAACCTGTGAACTTTACCTTATATGGCAAACGATGTGATAGTTAAGAATCTTGAGAGGAGAAATTTATCCTTGATCATTTGTGTGGGCCCTAAATGCAATCACATATATCATTATAAGGAAGAAGCAGAGGGTGAGACAGACAAACAGAGGAGAAGACAGGCAGAAGAGGAAGAGGCAGAGATTCGAGTGATATGGCTACAAATGAAGGAATGCCTGGAACCAAGAAGCTAGAAAAGGCAAGGAATTGAGTTTCCCTCGAGCCACCAGAAGGAGCATGGTCCTGTAAACACCTTGATTTCATACTACTGATTTTCAGAACTATAAAAGAATAACTTTCTCTTGTTTCAAGCCACGCAGTTTGTGGTAATTTTTTACAGCAGTCAAAGGAAACAACTAAACCTCCTAACTTTCTGGCTGCTCTGCCACTCTGACCTTTGTCCTCTGACACCTCAAAACAGTAAGGCTGTTGAAGTCTGTGGTTTGGTAAATGGAAAAAAGAATCATCAAGAAGGAAAAAATAAAGGGAGTTTCATGGTAAAGGTCCCACAGCAAGTTAATGGCCAATCGATGTCATCATTATTTACTTGTAGAAGTGGTGTGATTTTTAGGCATTCAGACACTTTCCCTGTCTATGTTGCCTCTGTGGTGCCTAAAATCCTGTCATCACTAAGGAGAAGTTTTATATGAATTGTAAAGACTTTCTGGCTTTTAGGGTCTTCCATTATGATGGAACTACTCTCGGATGAGGTAACAACTTCTTCCACAAACAGACATGATAGTGAAACTGAGCACGACTCTGTGGGGCTCCTGGGCACGGAAGCATTTGTATGTTTCCTGTTTCTTTTTTGAAGGGAATAGACTCCAGCCTCCATGACCTTCCCTGAGTTCCAAGGGGCAGATTCAAACAGCTGCTAATCAGTGAAGGGAGGGGATGCAGAGACAAGGGAGGGGCAATCAAGAAACAATAGTACAACCTTGGGGCAGGTCTAGTTCTGCTTCAAGTGATACACATAACAATATCTTTGAGCTCTTTACAGAACTAAAACTCCCAATAAATGAAAGACATCAGCATTCTTCATTCCAGAGAAGATCACCTTAGGCCAGATTAAAGGAACCAGGAAACTCATCAGGAGATTACCTGAAACCAGATTAAAGGAGTGCAAGCCCTGCACACACCTTAATCTTATCAGCAACCACACTCTTGAACTGTTGCTATAAAAATCCTCATCAAAGAAATAAAGCTATTCATTTCAGCATCAACAATATTGAAAGCAAACTTAAAACTAGGCTCTGTGGGAAAGAGACAATGTTAGCCTTCTTTGGGAGGGTAAGGACATGACCCATGTCCACTGATTTCTGCTTCATTCCTTAGCTTCCACAGTATTTAGCTTATATATTTAACACCCAGAACTAGGATCAAAGTGTGCTGTTGAGCCAGGCAGATTGAAGGGAAAAGATAGCCTAGGAATGGAAGAAGTGGCAGGAAGATATGTAAAGTAGCTGACCTAAAAGTATCTACTAATTCAAATTAAGGTGGATTAATTTCTCCAGAGGGTTGCAGGATGCTTTGTTTAGATGGGGTGAGGTAATTGAAGCTGTTCTGTAATTCATCACTGAAGTTACTGCTTATCACTCTTATTTCCCATGGAGGCCTAACCATAAGTAAGCAGAGTATGCTACCTAGAGGGTTGGAATGTGCTTGTTATATTTCTATTTAAATGCAGTGCTGAATCCAAGTCTTGTGGTGATATGATTGCTAGGGTCTTCAGTGGAAGATTTAATTCCTCAGTACATCAGAATATGTCCAAGTTGTCATGGTAGTGCTGAGCATAGTTGGATATGAATGGCATAATCAATTAAGGAAATCATCAATCTATTAATAAATTAATAAATGCTAATTGACTGTAGAAAAGTGGGTTAAGCATTTTAGGGGGATATAAATAGGCATAAGAAGTCCCTGTCTTTAAATTATGTAGGAAATACTGAAAGGCCATTTTCAGTCCTATAGACCTCACCTCACTGTATCAATATTACCCACCACCTATAGCTTCATTCCAAGTCCATTATAGGTATATCAGGCACGCCTTTCCCTGAGAGAACTCTGGGAATCATTTGCCATCACCAGGCTGCCCTGACTGACACATACATGAGACTACATTAATATTGAGACACAACTTCCTCTTCTACTACTGCTTGGGGACTCTTCATTTAACTGTCCTTCTGCCTTAGTTTCTAGGTTTTTGTTTTATTTTGTTTGTTTGTTCCTGTTCTTATTATTAATGGAGCCCAGCCCTGAACACCAACTAAGTCTCAAGGTACCTGCTACCCTTAGTCTCTTTGTCCTAGCACTAAAGCAAGATTTCTCCACTTTGGCATTATCAACATTTAGGGTAGGATGATTCTTTGTTGTGGGTGGCTGTTCTGTGGATTGCAGGATGCTCTAGTAGCATCCTGGCCTCTAATCACTAGATGCCATTAGAACCCAACTATTTCCCTCCCAGGTATGACAATCAAAATTGTTTCCTCCAGATATTGCCAAATGTCTTGGTGGGGCAAAATCACCCTGAATTCAGAATCCTTGCTCTAGACCCTCCTATGCATCTCTCCATTGACTCAGAAAGACTTCCTTTATCTAGGAGTTGTCGACTATAATCATAAACTTCTTACCTTTACTTTTTTTCCTCCCACAAGTAGACTAAGCATTTAATATTTATTTTCTTAATGCCTACGAGGCTAAGTACTTCCATCCTTGAGCCAAGCACTCCTGAAGATGGATGCTGACTGGAATCAGACTGAGGTTGGCAGTATCCTTTAGAGTTGGCAATTTAGACAGCTAGCTGGCTGGTTATGCTTAGTACACAAGTTGGCTTGTCCATCCCACTTCTACCTCCCCACCTGACAGAACAGGCTTGCACTTGCCTAACAACTTAGAACACTTAATACACCTTCAGATAAGGCCATGATTTTTATGGCAAACATAAAACCATAAGAAGATTCCTAACACTGTAAAGCAGTATACAATAAATGCAGACTGAAAGATGGCTGCCATTAACTGGGATAATTGTGGAGCATCTGCAACTTGAATTGGGCTTTAAAGAAAGGGATGATTTGAGGGAGTAAAAGTAGGAGAGTAAGGGAGTTAGTAATTCTAAGTGTTTCATGTGCAAAAATTAATATGAGCAGTGCAAAAAGTTGGGAAAAACATGACATGCTTTGGAGGGCCAATGTTATGAGGAAATGACCCAGATAGGAAAGAATGAAGATGTTTAGGTGTGAAAATACACAAGAATTTTTCAACAGTAGTTTGAAAGTATGCCTGTCTAGAGTGATTATTATGTAAAAAAAAAATTAAGTATCCCTTAGAAGACGCCTGTCTTCTGGCAGAGAGGACCTGAGAAAAGGTGTATTTGATCAGATACACTATTCATCAACAAAAATACATTGGCAAAATTCTCCTAATTGTATGAAAAGAAATGAAGAGGCAAGAAATTTATGAAGTTTTTGAGAAAAATGAATATGGGGCCCTGTCTCCAATGTCAAGAGTGAAGGTTTGGGAAAGAGGAGATCAAGCTGGCAGAGTAGAGGGACATAGAGCTCAACTCCTCCTACAAATACATCAAAAATACATCTACATGTGGAAAAATTCTCACAGTACACCTATTGAAAGCTTGCAGAAGGTCTCATCCAACCAGAGCTGCAGGAAAGATCCCCATGTAACTGGGTAAAAAGGAGAAGAAGAGTAATCGGGATGGGACCTGAGTTTCTGGGAGGGAGCTGTGAAAGAAGAAAGGTTCTTTCACTCTGGAATCTCCTTCACCGGCTGGGAGGTTCATCAAGACAGATAGGGAGGTTCAGGGGCTTGAGAGGAGAGTGTGGAAGCTGGCCTGAGGCCAAACAGGGAAGAGAGAGGCCAGCACAGATGGCCCTTGCCACATCATCACACTTCCCAGCCCGAGACAGGTACCTGCTGGTGTGTGCAGTGACTGGCTGCAGGAACTCAAGCTTCAGTGGACTGACCTGGGGAGAAAACTCAGCTTTGCTGTGCAGAGACAGCCTGAAGGGCCTGGAGTGTAGCCTGGACCAAAACTGGAGCAGGATGGAATACAGGTTCACCATAGGAACACCATTGTCAACATAGGAAGGGAAGGGCGTGGGTTACCATTGCAGCCTCATTGTGTGCTCACAGCAGGGAACAGCTCCAGCCATCACAGGTTTTGCAAATTTTGTGGGTGCACACATGGGGAGGCAGGGCTAAAATCGGAGCCAATTACCAGCACTCCCACTGTGGAAATGGAGTTGTGGCTTTGGGGAATTTTTGCACTGGTGGCTTTGTGAGTCTGCACACATGCCTGCACATCTAAGCCAATTACTGGCACTCACACAGCAGAGGTGACCCCTGAGGGCAGCAACTGTGATCTTTTTGGGTGTGCACAGCAGGTGGCAGGCAGTATCACAGAGCCACATGTCCCAGAAGACAGCTCCTGGGGAAGAACCTGCAATGGCTCCTTTCCCAGAGGGAGCACTCAAGTCCCACCTACCTCACACTGAAGCTTAGAATTGGATCTGGGGGCTTCTACTTCAATAACTGGGCAGCAGAATCTGTCTCTGACAGGGCATTGACAACCACAGAGCAAAGAGGAGGCCCCACCCAACATCCACTGCAGGCTCTGGTCACCACAATACCAAACACACTCCCTAACAAGGGGACAAGGGTCAGCACAATCTGAGGAAAGATGTGGCAAACATCAATAACATAAAACAAACCTTGAACCAAAAATATTGGACTCTCATAGTCTACACATGGCTGTTCCCAAATAAAAACAGCACTTCAATACCACAGTAGATAACTGTTTCTCCTAAATTCATAGAGTAAAATGAAAAAGCATAGGAACTGTCCTTTTCAATTAAAAAAACAACAGAAATTCCCCTGAAAGAATAAACTATGAAACAAACCTCTGGTAGACCAGGCCACCAGAACCTGAATTCAAAAAGGAGGTAATAAAAATGCTGAAGGTACTAAGGAAGACTATTGATAGAAATGTGGATCACTATAGCAAGGAACTAGAAAATATAAAGAGGAGCCAATCAAAATTAGACAACTCAATTACCAAGATAAAAACCAATCTAGAAGCAGTGAATAGAAGACTAAATGAAACAAGAAAACAAGTAAGTTATCTGGAAGATAGAATAATGCAAATCACCCAATCAGACAGAAGGGAAATAAAAAAAAAAAAAAGCAACATATGAGATCTATGGGATAATATAAAATGACAACCAATTCATTATGGAGTTCCAGGAGGAAAGGAGAGAGAGAAGGGCATCAAAAAAGTATTTGAAGAAATTATGGTTGAAAACTTCCCAAACCTAAAGAAAGAAACAGATATCCAGGTACAGGAAGCATAAAGGGTCCCCAAAAGATGAACCCAAACAGACCAAGACATATCATAATTAAAATGGCAAAAGTTAATGATAAAGAGAGGATTCTAGAGGCAGCAAAAGATAGGGTCAGTTACAAGGGAACACCCATAAATCTATCAGCTGATTTCTCTGCACAAACTTTGTAGGCCAGAGGGAGTGGCATGATAGGGAAAAAACTAAAACATAAGATACTATATTCAGGAAGATTATTTTTTAGAATAGAAGGAGAAATAGAATTTCTCAGTGAAGCAAAAATGAAAAGAATACAGCACTACTAAACTTATCCTAAAGAAATATGGAAAGGTCATCTCCAAATAGAAAAGAAGCAAGAATCTATAGAAAAGGGAAAATCACAATAGGAAAAGTGAATATATAAAAGGATTGAAAATCACTTAAATAAGCCAGTACATAGATTAAAAAATAATCCAAAAATTCTGTGAAAGAGATTATAAATACAATGAACTGCAAAAGGATAAGCATGAATATGTAAAATATGACATCAAAATCACAAAATATGGGGGATGGGAGTAAGAAAATATAGATCTTTTAGAATGTGTCTGAGATTTATGACTACCAGTCTAAAGCAAGTAGATATAGTTATGGGCTTACATAATTGAAAATCAGGATAATCACAAGCCAAAAACATACAATAGATTTACAAAAACAGAAAAAAAAAGGAACTCAAGCAAAATATAAAAGAAAACCATCAAACCACAAAAAAGAAGAAAGGGAAAAAGAAGAAATACAAAATCAACTAGAAAATAAGGTTAAAAATGGCAATAAATATATACTTATCAATAATTACCTTAGGGCTTCCTTGGTGGTGCAGTGGTTGAGAGTCCGCCTGCTGATACAGGGGACGCGGGTTTGTGCCCTGGTCGGGGAGGACACCACACGTCGCAGAGTGGCTGGGCCTGTGAGCCATGGCCTCTGAGCCTGTGCATCCAGAACCTGTGCTCCGCAATGGGAGAGGCCACAACAGGGAGAGGCCTGTGTACTGGAAAAAAAAAAAATTACCTTAAATGTCAATGGACTAAATGCTTCAGTCAAAAGACATAGTGTGGCAGATTGGATAATAAAGTAATTAATATCCTACATATGCTGCCTACAAGAGACTCACTTTAGGGTGAAAGACACATATAGAATGAAAATGAGGGGATGGAAAAAGATATTTCATGCAAATGGAAGGGACAGGAAAGCAGGGGTAGAAATACCCATATCAGAAAAAATAGGCCATAAACACAGTCCATAAAAAAAGACAAAGAAGGACATGATACAATGATAAACTGATCAATACAAGAAGAGGATATCACACTCATTAACCTCTATGCACCCAATATAGGAGTACCTAAATATATAAAATAAATACTAAGAGACATAAAGAGAGAAATTAGGAATACAATAATATTCCTAATACAATAAGGATACAATAACACTAGGAGATTTTAACACCCCCCTGACATCAGTGGACCAATCTTCCAGACAGAAAATCAATAAGACAGCAGAGATCCTAAATGAAACAAGAGAACAGTTCAGGACATTACATCCAAAAAACACAGAATACACATTCTCTTCCAGCACACATGGAACATTCTCTAGGATAGATTACATACCAGGACACAAAACAAGCCTCAACAAATTTCAGAGGATAGAAATTATTTCAAGCATCTTTTCTGACCACAATGGCATGAAAATAGAAATCAATCACAGAAAAACAAACGAGAAAAGAATTACATGGAGACTAAACAGCATGCTACAAAAAACCAATAGGTCAATAATAAAATCAAAGAGGAAATTAAAAAATACCTTTAGACAAAATGACAATGAAAACACAACCTTACAAAATCTATGGGATGCGGCAAACACAGTCCTAAGAGGGAAGTTCATAGAGCTACAGGCTTCCCTCAAAAAACAAGAAAAATCTCAAATAAGGAACCTAACCTACCACTTAAAAGAATTAGAAAAAGAAGAACAAAATAACACCTAAAGTCTTCATAAAAAGAAATAATAAAGATCAGAGAGGAAATAAATAAAATAAAGATTTAAAAAAATAGAAAAAAATCAGTAAAACCAAGAGCTGGTTTTTGGAAAAGGATAAACAAAATTGGCAAACTTCTGGCTGGGCTCACCAAGAAGAAAATAGAGAACCCAAATAAACAGAATAAGAAATGAAAGAGGAGAAATAACATCTGGTACCACAGAAATACAAAAAACCGTCAGAGAATATTATGAACAATTAGATGCCAAAGCAATGTACAAGAAACAGACAAGTTTCCAGAAACATAGAGTTCACCAAAACTGAATCAAGAAGAAATAGATAATTTGAACAGACTGATCACTAGACGTGAAATAAAATGTGTAATTATAAAACTCCCTGTTAACAAAAGTCCAGGACCACCGGAGAATTCTACCAAACATACAAAGAAGAACTTATACTGATCCTTCTTAAACTCTTCCAAAAGATTGAAGAAGAGGGAACACTCCCAAATTTATTCTAGGAAACCACCATCACCCTGATACCAAAACCAGACAAAGACACTACCAAAAAAGAAAACTACAGGTCAATATCTTTGATGAATTTAGATGCAAAAATCCTCAGCAAAATATTAACAAGCCAAATCCAACAACACATAAAAAGGATCATACACCATGATCACGTTGGATTCATGCCAGGGCACAAGGATGGTTCAACATATGCAAATGAATCAATGTGGTACACCACAGCAACAAATGAAAACACAAAAATCACATGTTTATTTATTATCTCAATAGAAGCAAAAATGCATTTGATAAAATTCAGGATAAAAACTCATGATAAAATCTCTTGCCAAAGAGTGTATAAAGGGAACATATCTCAACATAATAAAAGCCATTTGTGACACACAGACAGCAACATAATACTCAATGGTGAAAAACTGAAAGCCTTCCCACTAAATTCTGGAACAAGACAAAGATGCCCACTCTCATCACTTCTATTCAACATAGTATTAGAACTCTTAGCCATGACAATCAGACAAGAAAAAGAAATAAAATGTTAAATGCAGATGACATGATGCTCTATATAGAAAACCCTAAAGACTCCACACAAAAACTATTACAATTGATGAATGAATTCAGCAAGGTAGCAGGATACAAGATTAATATACAGAAATCTGTTGCATTTCTTTACACTAGCAATGAAATATCAGAAATAGAAAGTAAAAAAAAAAAAACCCCACTTAAAATCACATCAAAAAAAAAAAAAAAACCAACCTAGAAATAAACCTAATCAAGGAGGTGAAAGACTTATATGCTGAGAACTATAAAACATTGGTAAAGGAAATTGAAGATGATTCAAGGAAATGAAAATATATCTCATGCTCTTAGATTGGAAGAATTAATATTGTTAAAATGGCCATTCTAACCAAAGCAATCCAGAGATCTAATGTAATCCCTATCAAATACCCATGACACTTTTCACTGTAATAGAACAAAGAGTCCTAAAATTTATATGGAATCACAAAAGGCTTAAAATTTTCAAAGTGATCTTTAGGAAAAAGAACAAAGCTGGAGGCATAACTCTTCCAGTCTTAGGACTATAGTACAAAGCTACAGTAATCAAAACGGGAATGTACTGGCACAAATAGAGACATATGAATCAATGGAACAGAAGAGAGCCCAGAAATAAACCCACACCTACAGTTAATTAATCGTTGACAAAGGAGGCAAGAATATACAATGGAGAAAAGACAGTCTCTTCAGCAAGTTGTGTTGGGAAAGCTGGACAGCTACATGTAAATCAGTGAAATTAGAACACTCCCTCACACCATACACAAAAATAAATTCAAAATGGCTTAAATACTGAAACATCATATAAGACATAATTAACATAAAACTCCTAGAAGAGAACATAGGCAAAACATTCTCTAACATAAATTATAGCAGTATTTTCTTAAGTCTGTCTCCCAAGGCAAAAGAACTAAAAGCTAAAATAAACAAATGGAACATCATCAAACTTAAAAGCTTTTGCACAGCAAAGGAAATCATAAACAAAATGAAAAGACAACCAACAGAATGGGAGAAAATATTACCAAATGATACGACTGACAAGGGCTTAATTTCCAAAACATGCTAACAGCTTATACAACTAAAGATCAGAAAAATGAACAACCCAATCAAAAAATGGGCAGAAGACTTAAATAGACGTTTCTCCAAAGAAGACATACAAATGGTCAACAGGCACATGAAAAGATGCTCAACATTGCTAATTATTAGAGAAAAGCAAATCAAAACTACTATAAGGTGTCACCTCAGACAGGTTAGAATGACCATCATCAAAATATATACAAATAATAAATGCTGGGGAGGGTGTGGAGAAAAGGGAACCCTCTTACACTGTTGGTGGGGATGCAAATTGGTACAGCCACTATGGAAAACAGTATGGAAGTTCCTTAAAAAACTAAAAATAGAGTTACCATATAATCCAGCTATCTCACTCCTGGATGTATATCTAATTTGAAAAGACACATGCACCCCAATGTTAATCACAATATTATTTGCAATAGACAAGACATGGAAGAAACATAAGTGTCCATCAACTGATGAATGGCTAAAGAAGATATGGTATACATATACAGTGGAATATACTCACCCATATAAAACAATGAAATAATGCCATTTACAGCAAGATGGATGGACCTAGAGATTATCATTCTATGTGAAGTCAGATAAAGACAAATATTATATGATGTCACCTATATGTGGAATCTAAAAAATAGTAAATTGAACTTATTTACAAAACATAAACAGACTCACAGATATAGAAAACAAACTATGGTTACCAAAGAGGAAAGGGGGAGGGATAAATTAGGAGTATGGGATTAACAGATACACACTACTATACATAAAATAAACAATGAAGATTTACTATATGGCACAGGGAACTATATTCAATATCTGGTAATAACTTATAATGGAAAAGAATTGAGTTTGGATATATATCTGAATCACTTTGCTGTAAATCTGAAACTAACCCAAAGTTGTAAATCACCTATACTTCAATTAAAAAAAAAAAAAGAGAGTGAAGCATTGGAATCTAAGAGTCATATAATGGTTTCATGATCTTGAGCAAATTCCTTAAATGTCAATCTTAAGATAGTGAAAATAGTACCAGTGCATGCTTGTTGAGAAAGTTATTAAATATAATATTTGTAGCATAGTGAACTACTATGGTGAGGACCATATGGAAGCTACTTTTAAATATATATCAAATATTAAAACATCACTTAAAGTTACAATGTATATTACAATCTACTCCTGGTACATGGATATAAAGATATCAATAGATAACACTACATAAATGAAAACAATAACATTAATATATGTAACAGAGCTGGATTAAGTAGTATGTAAGCAGAAAGCCACTGTATTTTTTTTTTTTTTAGATTAGATTTTTTTTAATTCTTTTTTTTTTAAACCCCACATTTGTTTATTTATTTTTATTTTTTGGCTGTGTTGGGTTTTCGTTTCTGTGCGAGGGCTTTCTCTAGTTGTGGCAAGCGGGGACCAGTCTTCATCGCGGTGCGCGGGCCTCTCACTATCGCGGCCTCTCTTGTTGCGGAGCACAGGCTCCAGACGCGCAGGCTCAGTAGTTGTGGCTCATGGGCCTAGTTGCTCCGCGGCATGTGGGATCCTCCCAGACCAGGGCTCGAACCCGTGTCCCCTGCATTAGCAGGCAGATTCTCAACCACTGAGCCACCAGGGAAGCCCCAAGCCACTGTATTTTTTTCTCACTGTCCCTTGATACACTGGCTCTCTATAATCATCCTTCTATGGCACTGAATATAAATGTCTGGCAAATTCCAGAACTTTTCCATGTATTCAAAAGTCCCAACCTTCAAAACCAAATACCAAAACACCAAAACTTTAATCTTTTAACCAATCTCAAACTTCTCTTTTTTCTAAGTTCTGGTCTGAATCATATTCTGAAACTGATCATAGGGAAAGGGATTGTGGAGACTCTTTCATTATTTCTCTCTGCCTTGATTTTCTGTCAAAACAATCTTCACTGATTCTGCAGTTGGTTCCTCCAGGGTTGCAGACCCCCTTCCAGCAGGAGACCTCCAACTGCAGTTCCCTGTTATGCACAATGCCTTCTCTCCTGGTCACTTATAACTCCTCCTCAGACACTTGTTTCCAGGATAATTCAGAGTCCCCATCTGTGCTACAGGGAACACACATTCTTGTCCAACAGAAGTCAGGAAGGCACTCTCCCTTCTCTATGCTGTCAGAACTGTTAGACAGCCTCTTATCTTTGGACTATTTAAGGAGCATCTTCTGCTCTGTGGGTGGGGGGCACCATAGCACACTTACTCTCTGTCCATCTTGGAATATCCTTCTTATATAGCCTGGAGGTTATAGGAACTAATGATGGTGAAATTTGTTTTCTATCTTCCTATTGCAAGTTCTGTAGAGATATTCTTCCTATTCCAAGTCCAACAGAGATATGCTTTTGAATGATGGGGTAATTGATACCTATTTTCCCAGGTTTACAATGTAAGTTAAAGCTCCCAAAAGGGAAGAAGTCTCATTTTAACATCCTATTACATGTACACTTAATGATGGTTGAGGCACAAATAAAAACACAACGTGATGACTTTTATTGATAGATTATTTGTTGCTACTCATTGTACAAAGGGTGGCAAAATATTAACTCACTAAATCCCACAACAGCCCTGTGAGATAAGAACTCTTATGAGGAAACTCTGACTCAGAGAAGTTATGTGATTTGGCTAAGTTCACACAGCTAGTAGTTAGAAAAAGAAACAAGAATTTATAAGATGTGCTGGGACAATTGATTATCTTATTGTAAAATTTCTAGTTTCTTTCATCCACTTAACTGAAACAAACCTCAGACTATTAAAATAGTCATATGTTAGTGAACAAAAAGGAAAAGCAGGGGAAGGAGATCAAGATGGTGGAGTAATAGGACATGGAGCTCACCACCCCCCATGAACACATAAAAAATACATATACATGTGGAACAATTCTCACAGAAAACTAACTGGAAACTGGTGGAAGGACTCCTGTACAACCTAAGAAAAATACACATGCAATTGAGTAGGACAGAAAGAAAAACAGTTGGGTCAGGACGTGTGCCCCTGGGAGTGGATTCAGAGGAAAATGGAGATCGCATGGCTGGACACTTGCCCCCAGGAAGTTAAGGGGTTGAGTCACAGACAAGGTGTCCCCGTCCTGGGGTTCTACACCCCATAGGAGACAAACACCCTTGGCTGCTTAGAGAACCCCTGGAGAGAGAAAAAAGCTGGAGAAGACTAGAACCCACTTGTAAGGAGTGTGTGGGTGCTGACTTGTCCCCAGGCAGGGTGGATAGGTCTGTCTTAGCAGTTGTCACCTCGCTGTTCCCCCTAGCCTGAGCTGAGTGAATGCACTGAGCCCACCTACTCCAAGCAACACCGTGGCACTGGGTAGAGGGTGGCCAGAATCTGGACAAAAACTTGATCTAGGGATGGAGGGGTGACCCAGGGGCCAGAAGCATAGCCCAGGTGGGGCTGAAGTAGCTATTGTTGGTGTTTACAAAGCAGCACCCTAGAAGCAACCCATACTTCTAATTGCAGGGCATCTGCTGGAATTTCCATGACTGCCTGGTTTCATGCCCCAGCACAAACCAAGCATATGCTCCAGCTCTGATAACTCCACACCACAATGCAGTGCTAGATCTGGGAGGCCACACCAAGGAAAACACATGACAGTGGGCTCCAGTTGAGCAAAGCCACAGACACCTGCACAGGCAGAGCATTGGATCTCTGTAAGTGCACGAGTCTCACTTGCTTTATAACTCCCCTCCTTTGAGACAAATGTTGCCATGAGGGGAGAAGGAAAAACATACTTGGAGGGAACAGAGCCAGCTTGAGCACAACCCACAGTGCATAGGCTCCAGCAACTTGATAGCAGACCCCACTCCTAACAGGATGGTGACAGCTACTGAGCAGAGAGGAAGTCCTGCCTCACACCATGAGTGGGCTCTCTATATCCTCCATCAATCAGCCACATCCTCTACCAAGGTGATAGCTGCCAGAACACCCTGAGGAAATAATTGACTGGCAACCACATTAAATCCAGCCCCCACCACCAAAGGCTTGGGGCACAAACAGTCTGCGTAGGGATGCTCCCACATAAGAACATCCATTCAAGACCACAAAAGCAAACTTTTTCATCTAAATTAATAGAGACAGAGAAGGTTAAGTAAAATTAAAAAGAGGGGAACTACTCTCAATTGAAAGAGCAAGAAAAAAGCCCTGAAAAAATAAATAATAATACAGAAATAAACAATTCACCAGATAAAGAATTCAAATCATTGGTATTAAAAATGCTAACTGAATTAAGGAATAAAATTGATCTAAACATAGATCATTTTTACAAGGTACAAGAAAATATAAAGAAAACTCAATAAAAAATAGATAATTCAATACCTGAGATAAAAAACAGTCTACCACACTCTATCTTGAGACTGGCCATGGTTGTGGAGTATAAAATCCGTGAGCTCACCTCTTCTCATGACCACACCAAAAATCACAACTATTTGTGGAACAACTATCAATGAAAAAGACTGGAACTTACTAGAAAAGATCTTCCACAACTAAAGGCATAAAGAAGAAACAATAACAAGATGGGTAGGAGAAAAAGACTGGTGATATAGTCAAGTCATACCCCCAGGTGGGTGACCCACAAACTGGACTATAATTATATTGCAGAGGTTTTCCCATAGGACTGAAAGTACTGAGCCACACATTGGGCTCTCCAGCCCAAGGATCCTGCACCAGAAAGATGAGCCCCCAGAGCATTTGGCTTTGAAGGCAAGCTGGGCTTGATTTCATGAGTCCCACATGACTGGGGGAAATAGCGACTTCACTCTTAAAGGGTACACACAAAACCTCACTTGTTCTGGAAACCCAGGAAAAAGCAGTAATTTAATAGGAGCCAGGGCTAGACTGACCTGTCTTGGAGAGTCTTCTGGAAAGGCATGGTGTGGCTATGACTCACCCTGCTGAAATAGACGCTAGCAGCCATTCTTGAGAGCTTCATCTACTGAATAAATGCTGGTGCTGGTGGGTGTCACTGTGGAACCCTCACTCTAGCTTATTTGCTCCAAGACCTGGCCCCACTCAATAGCCTGTAGGATCCAGTGCTGAAATGCCTCAAGCTAAGCAACTAATTGGTTGAGGACACAGCTACCCCCCCACGAAACCACATTAGCAGACAAGCTACCTAAAATCCTCCTGAGCACACAGCCACCTCTGGACATGGCCCAGCTCACCAGAGGGCCCAGAACCAGCTCCACCCACTAGTGGGCAGGCACCAGCCCCAGACTACCCTGGGCTCAAGCCCTGCACTCAGGAAGCTTGCTCTAAGCTCTGGACCAGGCTTACCCACCAAGACTCAGATACCAGATGCAAGAAAACCACAAATTCACAGCCTGCAGACTCAGCCTGCCTATAACATGTGAGAACCTGCCATGGGATCACCTGGGCCACGCCCTGCCCACTAGCAAGCCAACACAAGCTTTGGGACACACTGGACAGCACACAAGATGTGTCAGGAACAGGTGCACCCCCCACCAGTGATCTAAAACAAGCTCTTGGATTTCTGGGCCATGTAAACAGACTCCAGGACTCGGCTCTGCCTGTCAGTAGTCCAGCACTAACCTCAGCAACTGACTTCACATACCAGTGGATGGGAAACAGCCCTAGAATCTTTGGACTCTGACTCTACCACCAGTGAGCAAGCATTAGCCCTGGGGCCCCCAGGGGTTCTGCAGTCAGCCACCTTGTGAACTTGCCCACCAATCAGCAGCCTCCACACAAAACCAGCCTTGGAAACCAACCAGAATGGGGGCCAACCAAGCCTACCAAACTGCCCATATAGTCAGCATGCCACAACAGAAAGACCCATGTCACCCTCGTGGGGGAACCCCCTAGAGCATATAGTTTGCGTTACGAGAAGTGAGTGCACTGCAAGGATGCATAGGACGTCTCCTACAGAAGGAACACTTCTCCAAAGTTGGAAAGCATAACTAGCCTACGAGACACACAAAAATAAAAGCAACAACTTAAGCAAACTGAGGAGACAGAGGAACATGTTCCTGTTGAAGGAACAAGATAAAACCCCAGAAGAAGAACTAAGTGAAGTAGAGATAGGCAATCTACCCAAGAAAGAGTACAGGGTAGTGATCATAAAGATGATCAAAAACTTGGGTGAAGAATGGGTGTACAGACTGAGAAGTTAGAAGTTTTTAATGAAGAGTTAGAAAATATAAAGAACAACCAAACAGAGATGAAGAATACAATAATTGAAGTAAAAAATATACTAGGAGAAATCAACAGTTGACTAAATGATACAGAGGAATGGATCAGTGAGCTGGAAGGTGGAGTAGTGGAAATCACTCAAGCTGAACAGAAAAAAGAATGAAAGGAAATGAGAACAGTTTAAGAGACCTCTGGGACAACATTAAGTGCACTAATATTTGAATTATATAGGTCCCAGAAGGAGAAGAGAGAAAGGAGGTAAGAACAAAAAAAAAACAAAAAAACCAATCCAAAAATGGGCAGAAGATCTAAATAGACATTTCTCAAAAGAAGATATACAGACTTCCAACAAACACATGAAAGAATGCTCAACATCATTAATCATTAGAGAAATGCAAATCAAAACTACAATGAGATATCATCTCACACCAGTCAAAATGTCCATCATCAAAAAATTTAGAAACAATAAATGCTGGAGAGGGTGTGGAGAAAAGGGAACACTCTTGCACTGCTGGTGGGAATGTGAATTGATACAGCCACTATGGAGAACAATATGGAGGTTCCTTAAAAAACTACAAATAGAACTACCATATGACCCAGCAATCCCACTACTGGGCATATAACCTGATAAAACCATAATTCAAAAAGAGTCATGTACAAAAATGTTCATTGCAGCTCTATTTACAATAGCCTGGAGATGGAAACAACCTAAGTGCCCATCATCGGATGAATGGATAAAGAAGATGTGGCACATATATACAATGGAATATTACTCAGCCATAAAAAGAAACCAAACTGAGTTATTTGCAGTGAGGTGGATGAACCTAAAGTCTGTAATACAGAGTGAAGTAAGTCAGAAAGAGAAGGACAAATACCGTATGCTAACACATATATATGGAATTTAAGAAAAAAAATGTCATGAAGAACCTAGGGGTAAGACAGGAATAAAGACACAGACCTACTAGAAAATGGACTTGAGGATATGGGGAGGGGGAAGGGTAAGCTGTGACAAAGTGAGAGAGTGGCATGGACATATATACACTACCAAACGTAAAATAGATAGCTAATGGGAAGCAGCCACATAGCACAGGGAGATCAGCTCAGTGCTTTGTGACCACCTAGAGGGGTGGGATAGGGAGGGTGGGAGGGAGGGAGATGCAAGATGGAAGAGATATGGGAACATATGTATATGTATAACTGATTCACTTTGTTATAAAGCAGAAACTAACACACCATTGTAAAGCAATTATACTCCAATAAAGATGTAAAAAAAAAAAAAAAAAGACATAATAAATGAAAAATTCCTTAACCTGCAAAAGGAAACAGTCATCCAAGTCCAGGAAGCCCAAAGTCCTATACAAGATTAACCCAAAGAGGAACATACCAAGACATATTGTAATTAAAAAGGCAAAAATTAAAGATAAAGAGAGAATATTAAAAGCAGCAAGGGAAAAGGAACAAATAATATACAAAGTAACTCCCTTAAGGCTATCAGCTGACTTTTTGCAAGAAACTTTGCAGGCCAGAAGGGAGAGGCATGATATATTTAAAGTGATGAAAAAGGAAAACATACAATCAAGGATATTCTACCCAGCAAGGCTATCTTTCAGAATTGATAGAGACAATTCACAGAGCTCCTCATTAGGGTTTAGGTTCAGGCCATCTGACTCCAGAGTCTGTGTGTTTAACCATCCTTCTCTTTTGCCAAACAGTCAAAACTGCAAACAAACAAACAAAAATGCAGATTTGATAGAGAGATTAAAAGCTTTATACAAGCAAAAGCTAAAAGAGTTCAGTATCACAAAACCAGCTTTATAATACATGTTAAAGAAATATCTCTAAACAATAAAGAAAAGACCACAACTAGAAACATGAAAATTATGAAATGGAAAACCTCATTGCTAAAGGCAAAAATACAGTAAGGTAGGAAATCATCCACACACAAAGCTAGTAGGAAGAATAAAAGACAAAATTAGTAAAATCATCTATATCCCCAACAAGCTGTTAAGGGGTACACAAAACAATTAGATGTAAAATATGATATCAAAAACAGTAACCATGAGGGGAGGAGAGTACAAATTCAGGGTTGTTAAAATCCATATGAAATTAAGAGATCAGCAACTTAAAACAATCATGTATGTAAATAGATTGCTATATAAAAACCTGATGGTAACCACAAACCAAAAATCTATAATAAATATATACAAAAAAAGACAAAGGAATCTAAACATAAAAATTAAAATAGTCATAAAAGCACAAAAGAAGTAAACAAAAGAAAAAGGGGAAAAAATACCTGAAAAAATAATCGAAAAACAATTAACAAAATGTCAATAAGAACATGCATATCAGTAAGACAGAGAAATACAAAAACTGAATGATATCACTTATATGTGGAATCTAAAAATTAAAACACACTAATGAATATAACAAAAAAGAAAGAGACTCATGGATATAGGGAACAAATTAGTGGTTATCAGTGTGGAGAAGGGAGTCGGAACAGGTGAGATAGTGGTAGGGGATGAAGAGGTAAAATCTATTATGTATAATATAAGCTACAAGTATATATTATACAACACAGGGATTATAGCCAATATTTTATAATACTATAAGTGGAGTATAACATTTAAAAATTATGAATCACTGTATTGTATATCTGTAACTTATATATCATTGTTTTTCAACTACACTTTATAAAAAAAACACTCTAGAAACAATGTATAGTAGACTAAAAGAGAAGAATGCATAAGTGATCTGGAATATAGAGTAATGGAAATAAGCTAATCAGAACAACAGACAGAAATACAAAGGAAACAAACAAATAAAAGCAACATACAAGATCTATGGGATAATATCAAGCATACCAACATTTGCATTATAGGGGTTCCAGAACGAGAAGAGAAGAGAAGGGAATTTAAAAATGCATTTGAAGAAATTATGGCTGAAAACTTCCCAAACCTAAAGAAGGAAACAGCCAGGTACAGGGAGCACAGAGGGTCTCAAACAAATGAACACAATAGACCCACAACAAGACATATCATAATTAAAATGGCATAAGTTAACGATAAAGAGAGAGTTCTAAAGGCATCAAGAGAAAGACAAAGAGTCATATACCAGGGAATCCCCATAAGACTATCAGCTTCTTTCTCTGCAAAACTTTGCAGGCGAGATGGGAGTGGCATGATATGTTCAAAGTACTGAAAGGAATAAACCTGCCACCTAGTATACTGTACACAGATAGATCATAATTTATAATGGAAGGAGAGATAAAGAGCTTCTCAAACAGGTAAAAAATAAAATAATACAGCAATATTGAATTTACGTTAAAAGAAACGTTGAAGGGTCTTCTCTAAATTGAAGAAACCTAAGAATCTATAGGAAAGGGAAAATCCTGATAGGAAAGGTAAATATATAGTAAAGATAGAAGATCACTTAAATAAGCCTACACATCCATTAAAAGACAAAAAATTGTAAACCAAATGAAATCTCAGTAAATAGTAAATGGATAAGCTATGACATCAAAAACACAAAATGTGGGGGAGACGAATACAATATCTTTTAAAATGTGTTTGAAACTTAAATGACAATCAGTTTAAAGCAAGTAGATACAATTATGGGCCAACATATATGAACTCCTTGGTAACCACAAATCAAAAACCTGCAATAGATAAACAAAAACTAGCAAGAAAGGAACCCAAACACACTATTAAAGAAAATAATCAAACCATAATGGTAGAAACAATAAAAGGGAATGAATAGAGAACAACTACAAAAACGACTGGAAACAAGGAATAAAAAGGCAATAAACACATACCTTTCAATAATTATTTCAAATGTCGATGTATGAAATGCTCCAATCAAGAGACACAAGTTGAACGCACCTACGGTCACCTTATCTATGAAAAAGGAGGCAAAAATACACAATGGAGAAAAGACAGCCTCTTCAATAAGTGGTGTTGGGAAAACTGGATAGCTACATGTAAAAGAATGAAATTAGAACACTCTCTAACACCATATACAAAAATAAACTCAAAATGAATTAAAGAACTAAATGTAAGGTCAGACACTATAAAACTCTTAAAGGAAAACAAAGGCAGAACACTCTTTGACATAAATTGCAGCAAGATCTTTTTTGACCCACCTCCTAGAGTAATGAAAATAAAAACAAAAATAAACAAATAGCACCTAATGAAACTTAAAAGCTTTTGCACATCAAAGGAAACTATAAGCAAGACAAAAAGACAACCCTCAGAATGGGTGAATATATTTGCAAATGAAGCAACTGACAAAGGATTAATCTCCAAAATATACAAGCAGTTTGTGCAGCTCAATATCATAAAAACAAGCAACCCAATCAAAAAATGGGCAGAAGACCTAAATAGACATTTCTCCAAAGAAGTCATACAGACAGCCAAGAGGCACATGAAAAGATGCTCAACATCAGTAACTACTAGAGAAATACAAATCAAAACTACAATGAGGTATCACCTCACACTGGTCAGAATTGCCATCATCAAAAAATCTACTAACACTAAATGCTAGAGAGGGTGCGGAGAAAAGGGAACACTCATGCACTGTTGGTGGGAATGTAAATTGATACAGCCATTATAGAAAACAGTATGGAGGTTCCTTAAAAAACTAAAAATAGAATTACCATATGTCCCAACAATCCCACTACTGGGCCTATACCCTGAGGAAACCATAATTCAAGAAGACAGAGGCACCCTAGTGTTAATTGTAGCACTATTTACAATAGCCAGGACATGGAAGCAACCTAAGTGTCCATCAATAGATCAATGGATACAGAAGATGTGGTACATATATACAATGGAATATTACTCAGCCATTAAAAAGAAAGAAATTGGGTCATTTGTAGAGATGTGGATGGACTTAGTGAGGGTCATGCAGAGTGAAGTAAGTCAGAAAGAGAAAAAAAAATGTCATATATTAACACATATATGTGGAATCTAGAAAAATGGTATAGATGATATTATTTGCAAAGCAGAAATAGAGACATAGACATAGAGAACAAATGTATGGATATCAAGGAGGAAAGAGCGGGGCAGTGGGAGGAATTGGGAGATTAGGATTGACACATATACACTATTGATACTATGTATAAAATAGACAACAAATGAGAACATACTGTATAGCACAGGGAACTCTACTTAATGCACTGTGGTGACCTAAATGGGAAAGAAGTCCAAAAAGAGGGGACATATATATATTCATAGCTGATTCATTTGGCTGCACAGTAAAAACTAACACAATATTGTAAAGCAACTATACTCCAATAAAAATTAATTTTAAAAAAAGACACAAGGTGACTGATTGGATTAAAAAAACCCACAAGACCCTTCAATATGCTGCTTCCAATAGACTGACTTCAGGGCTAAAGAAACACACAGACTGAAGGTGTGGGGATGGAAAAAGATATGCAAATGGAAAAGAAAAGAAAGTGAAAACAACATTGCCCATACCAGGAAAAAAAATAGACTTTAAAACAAAGTTTATAACAAATAAAGGCATTGTATATTAATAAAGGGAATGATAAAGGGATAAATACCAGAAGAGGATATTACACTCGTTAACATGTACACATTCAATACAGAAGCACCGGGCTTCCCTGGTGGCGTGGTGGTTGGGAGTCCGCCTGCCAATGCAGGGGACACGGATTCGTGCTCTGGTCTGGGAAGATTCCACGTGCCGCGGAGCGGCTGGGGCCGTGAGCCATGGTCACTGGGCCTGTGCGTCCAGAGCCTGTGCTCCGCGATGGGAGAGGCCACAACAGTGAGAGGCCCGTGTACCACAAAAAAAACAAAGAAACAAACAAACAAATACAGAAGCACCTAAATATATAAAGGGACAAATTGACTATAACATAATAATAGTAGGGAAATTTAACATCCCATTGACATCAATGGACATATCATTCAGGCAAAAAATAAATAAGGCAACAGCGGTCTTAAATGACACAATAGACCAATTGTATTTAATAGATATCTACATGACATTACATCCAAAAATAGCAGAATAAAAATTCTTTTCAACTCTACATGGGAGGTTCTCCAGAATAGATCACATACTATGCCACAAAATAAGCCTCAACAAAATTAAGAGGATAGAAATTATATCAAGCATTTTCTCCAACCACAATGGTATGAAACTAGAAATCAACTACCAAGAAAAATGGGGGAAAAAAACAAGCAAGTGGAGACTAAACAGCATGCTTCTAAAAAATACCAACTGGTCAATGATTAAATCAAAGAGGAAATTAAAAAATACCTCAAGATGAATGAAAATGGAAATATCACTTTCCAAAATCTATGGAATGCAGCAAAAGCAGTTCTAAGAGGGAGGTTCATAGCAATATAGGTCTTCCTCAAGAAACAGGAAAAATCTCAATCAATCTTACCTACCACCTAAAAAAACTAGAAAAAGGAAACTAACAAAGCCCAAAGTCAACAAAATGAAGGAAATAATAAAGGTCACATAGGAAATAAATAAAATAGAGATTGAAAAAACAATAGAAAAATCAATGAAACAAAGAGCTGATGTTTTGGAAAGATAAACAAAACTAATAAACCTTTAGCCAGAAGAAAAGAGAGAGGACACAAATAAACAAAATAAGAAATGAAGCAGAAGAAATAACCAATACCACAAAGATACAAAAAATGATGAGAAAACATACAGATGGCCAACAGGCACATGATATGATGCTCAACCTGGCTAATCATCAGAGAATTGCAAATCAAAACCACCATGAGATAGCACCCTACACATAACATAATAGCTATCCTCAAAAGGTCTACAGATAACCAATATTGACAAGGATATGGAGAAAACTTAACCCTTGTACACTGTTAATGGGAATGTAAATTGGTGCAACCACTATGGAAAACAGTATGGAGGTTCCTCAAAAATCTAAAACTAGAACTACCATATGATCCAGCAATTCCACTCTTTGGTATATATCTGAGAATAAAGAAAACATCAATTCGAAAAGATACATGAACCCCAAATTTCAGAGCAGTATTGTTTACAAGAGCCAAGATATGGAAGCAACTCGTGTCTATCAACAAATGAATGGATAATGAAGATGTGGTTTATATATATATATACACACACACACAATGGAATATCAGCCATAAAAATGAAATTCTACCTCTTGCAACAATATGGATGGACCTAGTTTTATTATGTTTAGTGAAATAAATCAAAGATAACACTATGTTATTATTTATATGTAGAATCTAAAAAATGAAACAAACAAATCAATATAACAAAACAGAAACAGACTCACATATATAAAGAACAATCTAGTGACTACCAGTAGGGAGAGAAAAGGGGGAAGGGGAAAATTAGCAATGAGGATTAAGAGGCACCAACTACTATGTATAAAATAAATAAGCTACAAGGATATGTTATACAGCACAGGGAATATAGACAATATCTTATAATAACTTTAAATGGAATGTAATCTGTAATAATATTGAATTACTATGTTATATGCCGGAAACTAATATAAATTTGTAAATGAACTATACTTCAATTTTTAAAAAGACACAGTATGTACCATAAGGGAGTGTAGATACTAAAAGTAAGATGTTTAGGTAAGCAGTGTTACATCGCTATTACCATCATTTACGTAATCAATGCAATGTTAAAGACATACACATTATCTTCTTTAGTTCTCAAACTGCTCTTGAGGAAGGTAATACTCATATCATTTTATTGTTGGACATCTTTATGATCATTACCTTGATCTCTTTATTGGGTAAATTGCTTATCTCTACCTCATTTAGATCTTTTCTGAGTTTATGTGTTGTTCGTTTGTTTGAAGCATACTCCTCTGTTTCCTCATTTTGCCCAATCTCTGAGTTTATTTCTATGTATTAGGTAGGTTGATTACATTTTCCACTTGTAGAGAAATGGCCTTATGTAGGCGTCATCCTGAGGGACCCAGCAGCATGCTCCCCTCTGGTCACCAGAGCCATGTGCTCTACAGGTGCCCCTATATTTGTTGTGTGCACCTTTCTATTGTGGTGGGGCCAACTATTATGTCTGTGTTGGTAGGTGGGGTTGACCCCTGTCCTGATTGTCTGTGAAGCTGTGCTTCATGCAGTGGCTGCAGGCACAGTGGATGGTGGGGTGGTCTTCCCATGCAGTTGGCTGCATGGCCCAGGGGGCTCGGAGTTGGTGCTGGCCCACTGGTGGGTGGGGAGGGGCCCCTGGTACTAATATACTAGAGGGGGGGATTCCAAAATGGCACTTGCCAGTGATAGCTCCTCATAAGGAGCTCCCCAAAAAGGCTGCCACCAATGGCTCTATCCCCAGCACAAGTCCCAGTTGCCTCCTGCCTCTCTGGGAGGCTCTCCAAGAAATCAGGAAGGGGGTCTGACCCAGGCCACTTGTAATTATTGCCTCTGCACTGGGACTCCAAGCATGTGAGATTTTGCATGCACAATTTAAGAAAGGATTCCCCATTTCCTATAGCCCTCAGACTCTCCCATATGCAAGTTCCACCGGCCTCCAAAGCCAAATGTTCCGAGGGCTCGTCTTCCTGGTGCAGGACTCCCTGGCTGAGGAGTCTGATGTGGGGCTTGGACCTCTCTTTCCCTGGGGAGGACCTCTGCAATTGTGATTATCCTCCCATTTGTAGGTCACCTTCCCAGGGGAGTGAGTCTTGACTATACCATGTCTCAACACTTCCTACCCATCTTGTTGTGGTTCCTTCTTTATACCTTTAGTTGTAGAAAATCTTTTCTGCTAGTCTTCAGGTTGTTCTCATAGTTGCTCTGTAAATAATTGTAATTTTGGTGTGTCCATGGGAAGAGATGAGTTCAGGGTCTTCCTACTTGGCCACCTCCTCTAATACCCTATACTTTAGAAAGAGGTGACAGCAAATGAAAATATTGATCAAGCCTGAGATTTTTTCTGTTAAATGTGATATGTGTCACAGATGACACATTTTTATATATTCACATCACTTATCCCAAGAGGACATCACACAGAAGCCATAAATCCTGGCAAATAGAAGTAAAAGCAGAACCATAATTGATAATGTATTAATTTTTCATCTACCCTGTATATTAGCTAGAATTTTACTCTTTAGAGAGGAATGACTATTTTTAATTTTATTCCTTCTTTCTCTTCCACTTTGCAAAGAAACATTCGGACTCTCATAATCACTCTGCATCTACTTCAGCTGTTCATATACACTATCCTTAAAAAAGTTCCCAGATAGATACACTAAAATTACTGCCAGCCCCTGACCATGTTAATTTTTGTTTCCATCTCAGTAACTCACAATTATATTCTGTTCCCACGGATGTCAGTACATCCATTGTGTGTTCTTGCTCTTTCTCGCAATACAGCCTTTTTCTTGCAATCGTTAACTAAATAACAACTCTTATCCAATTCATCTAAAATGAAATAACTTGTTTCAAGGCTTTTTGTGACCAATCATCCTTTAAAACTACTTTGGATGACCTTTAGGTCATTACCTCTAAAGACATGCTGTTGTCTGCCTCTCTTTAAAAAATAAAATCAGTAAGGTTAATATCCTCATAAAGTTCCTATATTTTTGACTTCCAAGGTGCTTGGGGAACGTTAGCTCATCAGGTCAGGGTCCCAAATGCAACACCTGCTCCTAGTGGTTGCCTCAATCACTCCTGGTGTTCTATAAACGCTGGATCGTAGGAGTCTAGGGCCTTCAACGTGGGTTGGTGGGAAGCGCAAACCAGAGGAATTTATAGCAGGAGGAAGAGGTGCCAAAAAGCCTAAAGACTTCCCCACAGTCACCTGATGATTCAGGCTGAACCCCAAAAAGAGCCCAGGCACGCACTCCAGGCTTTGGAGAGGAACCAACTGGGCGGTGGTGGCCACAGGCCATTAAGAGATGCTTTGTAATAACAAGGACCATGTCCTGGAGCAGTTCTTGGGGCCTCCACAGTGCTGTGAAAGAGGACTAGCACCTCTTCCAAGCCACTGGAGTGAAAGGAAAGGGAAGAGACTGGATAGGACGTCACTGCACAAGTTAGGGATCAAAAATTCAGAGAAGAGCTTTCCTAAGGCAAGTGTTTACTAAGGTCCTACTGTGTGTGTGGCATCGGATATGGGGAGACAAAGGAGACAGGTGACCCCCTCAGGGAGCCCACCATCACCTGGTGGCAGCCCTGCTGGGTAAACAGCAGGCTCTGCACAAGGAAGAATGGAGTGAGTGTTATGACAGGCATGGAGGGGGTCTGCTCACTTTGGGCCATCTTCATCTGAGTCACCAGCACCTCCCATCTGACCTCTGCATTGGTCTATCAACTGCTTTCCTGCAGCCACCACACAACAACCAGAGAGTGAAAAAACACAACACTCCCCTGTGTCAATATCCTCATGGCTTCTCCCAGCACGAGTTAAAATCCTAACTCCTTATTGCAGCCTGCAGGGCTCCAGTCTGGCTCCTGCCTCTCTCCCAGACCTCTTCCCCTATCATTGCCTTTCTAATTCATTATTCCCCCAACACATGCTTTTCTTTGCTCCAGGAAAACACTGCCTCAACCCTCCCCACAGTCAGCATCTTCTAATCAATCAGATGTTGGCTTACCACTCTCCTCCTCAGAAAGGCCTTCACTCCGCTTCTTGTATATAATAGCCTGTGCAAGTCCCTCTCCATTATGTGAACCTGTCTTATTTCCTTCATGGCAGTTGTCCATATCTGAACTGCTTACTCTCCCTTATATATTTGTTCACTTACGTATTGCCAGTCTTCCTGTATTCGTTAGCTGTTGTATAACAAGCCACCTCAGAACTCAGTGGCTTAAAATAACGATTGACTGTTTTGTTCATGAGTCTGCAGGTCAACTGGGTGATTCATCTGGTATTGCCTGGGCTCATGTGACTCTACAGATCTGGGTACCCACACGTTTGGAGATTGACGGGCTATGATCTGGTCTAGGAGGTTCTTGGTTGGGACAACTGGGGTCTCCTGTACATGACCTCTTATCTACCTGCAGGCTAGTCTGGGCTTGTTTTAATGTGGTTAGCAGAGTGTGTGTGTGAGAGAGAGAATGGGAAAAGAAGTTCACAAGGCCTCATAAGGTTTAGGCTCAGAGCTGTGTCTGCCACCCTTTAAGAAACAAAGGCTTTGCACTGGAGTTTTTCAGATAGACCACAGTGTCTGTCCCTACCGTGACTGAGCAGACCACACTGCCTACTCCCACCACCTTCAGTTCAGTTCAGAGGCATCTCACTGTTCAGAACACTATGAGGAACAAGGGTCTGTGTGGGAAATGGTTACTTTAAGAAAAATGTTTCATGAGTCTGGAGAAGTAGGAGGGGAATAACATCCACGTACAGTTATAATCATAGTACTCATGTTATTATATTAGAAGTGCTGACACAAGATAAAATAAATTTATTATATGTAAAGCACATAGAATAGTGCCTGGCACATAGTAATCATTGTTTAAGTGCCAGGGATCCTCCTCTTCCTGCCCCTGCCTCCTGTTATTATTATTTTTTATTGTTGTTTTTTTGTTTGGAAGATTTACAGTTTAATGATTTCTGATCTGTTGCTGCCTCCTTGCCTTTCTAAATTCAACCATTTTTGTGTAATTCAATCCAATTTAATACATATGTATTGATCACTCACTCTGGGAAGAACACTGTATGGAAGGGAATGCTAACAAATAACATTTTTCTTGCCTTCAGAGAACTAACAATCTAATTTGAATGAGGTATAATGCACACCAGACAGTCCGTCTTGTGAAAGGATGTCTGAGGAAGGGAGCCAGTGACTAAGTAACACATCAACACTTGAAGCAGGGAAGGAGTTGCTTCCACACCAGTGGTTCCAGGGGACCAGGGTTTATGGGGACTGGAATGCAGCTTCCCTCCCTTTCTCAGCCAACTCCAATATACTCTCTCAACATCCAAGTGGCTTCAGACCTTAAGGGCAGCTGGACATAAAGTGATTCCTGGGACTCTGTTGGGGGTTGAACTAAGAGAATGATAGAATTCGGCAGAGCTTCCTCTAGCAGACTGGGCTTTGTTGGGAGATCAGAGTGAAAACTCGGAGGAGAACCAAAACAGAGGACACTGGGTACTCAGATCTTAAAATAGGGGCAAGTGTCTGCCCTGGGTTGGTGTACCAGGGAGTCTCCATGATGCTCAAAATGTCTAGAGGAAATAGGAAGGATGAGGTAGGTCTCCCTGCCCCTGGGGCAGAAAAAGGCTAGGAGAATGAAGGCAGGGATGCTCCCTGGCATCACAGCAGGACTTTGATAGCCTGTATGTTGGGGGAGGGAGTGGACAACCCTAACCCTAATCCCACAACTTCTTTCATAACTTGGGTAATCACTAAATGTCCACTGTTTAGAATGCTTCAACCTGAGTCCTGGTAATGTAAGAAAGAAAAGAGCAATCTATGCAATGGTACCTAGCAGTCAGAAAAAGAATGAAGCTAGACGATCAGAAAACATGTTCAGGTAAGACAGCTGCTGAAAGAGTTACATGAACACCTGAATAAAACATTACAATAACAGTAAGTATTCTTAAGGAGATTCAAGAAACTAAACAAAAACATTTTGGCTAAAATACTCTACATCTGTATTAAAAGACCCAAGAGAAAGGCTGAGAAAAATCAAGTGCAAGAAATATATTTGATCACAAATCAGAAATATAAAAAAGATGGAAACCATGAGGAAATTTTAAAGAAACTTTCAGAATCACGTTCAAATTTTTTTTTTACTGCAATTCACACAAGGCTGTAATGGAAATAAAAATTTCACAAAACAATACTTACCCTTACTCTATGTGTTATGCACTCTGACATTTTCTATTCTGTTATTTCATCTTTTAGATACTAGTTACCACCAAGGGGTGAAGCATAGTTTTTAAAGCATTCACAGAATGAATACAAGAGATATAGCATGCCAAAAATAAGAGTCCCAAAAAGGAGAAAAAAGGATTAATGGAAAAGAGGTAATAATTTCAAAAAATACTAGAAGAAAATTTTCTTCAGATGAAGAAAGGAATCATCTAGTTTCATGCTTCATTTTAAATAACAGACCCCTTTATTTCCAAAACTTGCTTGAAGAGAAGACTGACCCAAAGTACTTGATAAAAGCACAGATCACTGAGCCTCAATCCAGTCCTACCAAATTAGAATTTTTAGGGGAAAATGATAACATGTTTATTTAACAAGGAATTCAAGATATTCTTATCATCTGAGAAATTTGGAAAACACTTAGGCCTCTTTTAAGCTCCCCAAACTTTAATGTGTATACGAGTCACCTACAGTCTTTATTTTTAAACATCTTTATTGGAGTATAATTGCTTTACAATGTTGTGTTAGTTTCTGCTGTATAACAAAGTGAATCAGCTATATGTATACATATATCCCCATATCCCGTCTTGCGTCTCCCTACCACCCTCCCTATCCCACCCCTCTAGGTGGTCTCAAAGTACTGTGCTATGCAGTTGCTTCCCACTAGCTATCTGATTTACATTTGGTAATATATATATATGTCAATGCTACTCTCTCACTTCATCCCACTTTACCCTTCTCCCTCCCCGTGTCCTCAAGTACATTCTCTACATCTGCATTTTTATTCCTGTCCTTCCCCTAGGTTCATCAGAACCTTTTCTTTTCTTTTAGGTACCATATATATGTGTTAGCATACGGTATTTGTTTTTCTCTTTCTGACTTACTTCACTCTGTATGACAAACTCTAGGTTCATCCACCTCACTGCAAATAACTCAGTTTGGTTTCTTTTTATGGCTGAGTAATATCCATTGTATATATGTGCCACATCTTCTTTACCCATTCATCTGTTGATGGACACTTAGGTTGCTTCCATGTTCTGGCTATTGTAAATAGTGCTGCAATGAACACTGTGTAATAAGACCTACAGTCTTATTAAAATGCCTACCTAGTTTGATAGTTCTGCATTGGCCCAAGCACTTACATTCCCAAGTAGCTTCTGGGTGATGCTAATGCTGCTGGTTCAGGGACCAGGAGTAATACTTTGGCCATAGTTAAAGATTAGATGCTTCACAGTTCACTTTTTGATGCATAACATGGATACCAAAACCTGATATTGCGATTTGCCTGTTTTCCTGAACATCTTCTGTTACTGTAAATAAATATATTTATTTCTGTAAATAAATGAGATAAAACCATGAAAAAAAAAGATAGAAAAGGAAAAGAGGAAAAAAACCCAGACATCAATCTCGCTTAGGCAAATAGATGCAAAAATGTTAAATAAAACACGAGCAATTTGATTCCAGCAATGTATCAAAGGAATGATATAGCCTCTGGCCAAGCAGAATTCATGCCAGGAAGGTTAGGGTAGGTCAGTGTTTGGGTCAGTGTTGGGAAGTCTATCCATTTAATCCATTGTGTCAACAAGTTAGTGAAAAAAATTGCACATTCATATCAACAAATCCGGAAAACGGCATTAATAAAAAGAAATGATATGACATTCCAATGAAAACTTCAAGGCAAAATATAGTAGAAGGAAGCTATTTAAACATAAAAGACTGTTTAACAAATTTAACAACAAATATTATCCTAAATGGTAAAAAACCAAAGCCATCCTAATTAACTTCAGAAACTGTATGGAAATACCTGCTATCACTGTTTTGAATTCGACTTTGTCTTGGAAGGTAAAGGAAATTCAATGAGACAAGAAAATGCTAAAGATGTGATTGAAAACTACAGAAACTCAAGTGGAAAACACTAGAATTTTCTTGAATAAGAAATTAGGTAGGATGGCTAGGTCACACACACAGACACATATAAACAAATACGTATACACAGAAGTCAATAGGCTTTCTTTGATCTAAGGTAAAAAAGGAAAATATTTCATTTACAATAGAAACAAAACACATGGAAATACATTTAATCAAAAGACTGGATCTATTTTAACCAAAATTATAAAATCATTTTGAAAGGCATAAAACAAGACTTGAAGAAATGGAAAGGCATACCAGGTTCTTGGAGGAAAAAATCTAGTATCAAAAATGTCAATTCTGTCAAAATTAAATAAATTACAGGCAGTTCCAATTAGAATAGTACTGCAGTCTATTTTGTTTGGAATTTTTAAAATTGAATTAAAAACACTAAAATTTAAATGTGATGTCCCAAAATAGATAAGAAAATCATGAAATGAGCACTTATGTGAACTTGCCTTACCAGTATCAGAATATTTTATTTCTGTGTTAGTCAGGATAAGCTACTATATCATAGTGAGTAACAAATTAATCCCAAACCCTAGTGCTTTTTTTTTTTTTTTTTTTTTTGCGGTACGCGGGCCCCTCACCGCTGTGGCCTCTCCCACCACAGAGCACAGGCTCTGGACACACAGGCCCAGCGGCCATGGCCCACGGGCCCAGCCGCTCCGCGGCATGCGGGATCCTCCCGGAGCAGGGCACAAACCAGCGTCCACTGCATCGGCAGGCAGACTCCCAACCACTGCACCACCAGGGAAGCCCCCCTAGTGCTTTAACACAAGAAGAATTCATTTCTTGCGTATGCTACATGTCCATAATGATCTGGCAGGGGCCTGTGTTATGCAGTCACTCCGGAATTCCAGATGATTGGGACCTGTCCTCTTGTAGCTGCATCCTTTGCGACTTGGCAGGAGACAATATATGGAGAAGTCTCTCTCTCTCTCACTCTCTTTCTTTTACTCCCTCCCCTGCCCACACACACACACACTTCTATGCTTTAGCCTGGAAGTGATACATATCATTTCATTTCCACTAACAACCTGTTGGCTGAATTAGTTGGCTCTGCCTCATTGCAAGTGGGCTAGGAAAAGTAGGAGCTCATATGAATTATATGTATAATGTTGCTATAGAAATAGATAAATAGATCAGTGGGAAAGACTGGAGAATATAAATATTAAATCACATATATTCAAAAATTTATTCTATGACAAGGATAATGAGTTAATTCACTATGAAAGTGGATAGAGCTGTGAAAATGAGCAAACTACATGAAAAAAGTATTTTACATAATATAAAATAGCAAACTCGAGGTGAATTAAAGACCTAAATGTAAAAAAAAGAAACAGTAAAAAACTGAAAAGAAAATCTAGGAAACAATGTGAAAAAAGCCAGCATTTGGGGAGGTTCTTTTAAACCAGAACATAAAAACCCCAAAAGCTATTAAAGCAAATACAGACTACTTAAAAATTGTTTACATTTTTATGGAAAATACATAAATTCAAGAGATAAATAATAACACTAGAAAAAATATTTGAAATATTCATGACATGCAAAGTGTTTATACCTATAACATACAAAGAGCACCTAGAAAAAAATGACCAGAAAGCAATCCAACAGAAAAAGAGACAAAGGGGTATGAATAGACAATTTATAGAAGGGAAAATCCACATAGCCAAAAAATATTAAAAGAAGTCCAAATTCTCTAGCTGTTAGGAAAATAAAAACTATGTATTAACAATGTTAACGTATTTTACATATTTTAGACTGACAAAACTAAAAAAAACCTTAATATCTATTACTGTAGGTGATGTGGGGAAAATGGTAAATTAATCACTAGTGAAATGTTATAGTGTTATACCCTTTTAGAAGGCAATCTGGCAACACAAAATAGAAACATACAACCCATATACATATATGCACATGAATATAAATACAATCCACTAGCAATTCCACTTGGAATCTATCTCATTGAAATAAATCATCGGACTGTGAAGACATAACAATGTTTATAGTAGCATTGTCTTTAGCAGCAAAAACTGGAAGCAAAGTGAATTTTAATACAAATAGGGAAGAGAGTGTATAAATTATGATACATCTATACCACAAGAATAATATTTAGCCATTGAAAAGAAAGAGTTAAATCTACCTGTTGTCTCTGAAGCATCCAAACAATATTTTGAGTGAGAAAAACAAAATTCAGATGATAGTGAAAATCCTATATGTGTAAATGTATGGCTATTGTGTTTGTATTTCTGCCTATACTATTAAAGGACCTGGACAAATAAGAAAGAATTTATACTAGGTTGTCAGAATTTTCTTTGAGCCCGGTGGGTCTGTGTTGTGTGCCAAGGAGGAAGTTCAGTAGAAAGGAGAGCTAAGGAAACAAATATCAACTCTTGGAGAAAAAAAGCATATATAGGATCTTACTGATAAAATTTTGCAAACAAAGTTATTCCCTGTGTGGGGAAGGAGTGATGCCAGAGCAAGTCCCTGCTTATAAGGTGTGTGTGTGCGTGTGTGTGTGTGTGTGCAAATTAAGGACAACTTTTGCTACTGTATGGCTGAGTCATTTTATTAATGTGAAACTATCATGAATATGCTTTGTTTTTTTTGTGGGAAAGAAATTAACTTCAGCAAGTCATATATACTTAGGACATGGCTACCAGCCATGAGGATCCAGGAAGAGGAAGGAGCCACCTAAGCCAGCCTCACCTACTCTTCGGGGCCAGGAATGCAGACTCTTGAAGGCCAAAGAAATGTAGGTGTTCTTCTGAGTTAGCTGGACCTTGTGGGACTTTAAGCAGGGTGACATGATTTGACATATGAAATGTATATATGGGATATTCTCCTCCCTTTCACCCTCAGCCTCCTCTCATCCTTAACATTCTTCAGGCTTAACATTCAAATCCACAGATATGATTTTCTACACTCTTCTCTGGTTCCCCTCATTGTCTAGATTAATGCCTCCCTCTTCTCTTATCAGGCCTAATACCTTTGCTCATCATAATACTGCCCATTTTGTGTAGGTAATTTTCTCTTTCTCTGTCACTATACTGTAAATGTTTTCTAGGCTATATCCACAGCACAGTAGTACCTGGTTCAAATTATCATCTTGCCCCACTAATGGAGGATTAATAGATAAATCCTGATTTTTTAGCATTTATTTTAAATTTATTTATATTTAGCTTTTATTATTTACTTAGGATTTATTCTCTTTCTCCCCACCCCACCCCCAAGCATTGAGTAAAATTCCTTTAGAAAAAGTCAGGCTGTCTCCACCAGACAGGGAGAAAGAGGGAAAGATAGCCTTAAGACAGCTTGGGAGGAAAAATTAAAGGTGGACACACACATACATACTCACACTCTCTGTCAGCTCTGCGAGGTGGTGGAAGCAGAAGTGAGAGATCCAGAGTGGAAGAGAAGGTGTTCCCTTCCACAAGAAGGCTCTCCTTTGCTGTCTCTCTAAATGGGGTGGGGTGGGGCGGGATGGGGCAGGGTGAGCACTGTTCTCTTCAAGGTATCACTGGAGTTTTCTTTTCAGGGTTTAAGGGTGCTTGGAGGACCAGGCAGTGCAACATGCGATTCATATAAACGCTGAAATTCCAGGATTCGACAAAAGCAGAGTGAACTAGCAGATTCCCCGAAAGCATCGGATTTTAGCCCAGCTTAAATCCAAGACAGGAATAAGGACACAGACCTACTAGAGAATGGACTTGAGAATATGGGCAGGGGAAAGTGTAAGCTGTGACAAAGCGAGAGAGAGGCATGGACATATATACACTACCAAACGTAAGGTAGATAGCTAGTGGGAAGCAGCCGCATAGCACAGGGAGATCAGCTCGGTGCTTTGTGACCGCCTGGAGAGGTGGGATAGGGAGGGTGGCAGGAGGGGAGACGGAGGAGGGAAGAGATGTGGGAACATGTGTATATGTATAACTGATTCACTTTGTTGTAAAGCAGAAACTAACACACCATTGTGGAGCAATTACACTCCAATAAAGATGTTAAAAACAAACAAACAAACAAAAACCTTTCTGAACATTAAAGCGCTTCCCTGGAGATACTTTTCTCCCTCGCAGGAGAAGCGCTCAGCCAGGCAGAACGAGTGCATAAACTCGGCTCCCAGTAGAGTGCCGGCTTACTCAAACCCGAGCTTCCGCGCCCATCTCAGCCCACATCCCACAGTTCCGAGTCCCCGCAGTGAAAGGTGTGGTATCGGGCAGAGGGGTAGATGGCCCCCAGAAAGGGTCGGAAGACTCGAGTGCCCACGGAACCTCATCTCCCAGGGCGTCTGGCTGGAACGCCCTCAGAACCTCAGTCCACCTCGGTTTCTGCGAAACGGTTGGCACCTACTGGCGAGCCCCTCCCAGCTTCTCCCAGCGCCCTGTACCAGCTTGGCCATTTGAAATGGTCTTGGACTAGGAGACGAGGCCTCGAAGCCCGCCAGGGGCGGGTCTGGGGTGGGGAGATAAGACGAGCAGACATGCCCTCCAGTATTTATGCAAACCTGGCAGCCGGGTGGGGAGAGGAGGAAGAGCCCCCGACGCCACCCCGGGACCGGCTCTGGCCCACAGGCCGGAGAGGCGCGGAGACAGAGGCTGCTGGTCTCGGGACGGCCAACGCGAGGCCGCAGTGGTTGCTGGCAGAGAGCCCAGAGATGCGTGCCTGGGAGGCATACCCCTTCGCAGGGAGCTCAGCCCAGTCCCCACCGCCTGCGCGGGGGCCTCATCTGGAGAGCGCTACTGGAGATTTTCATGGGACAAGGGTGGCTGGGGAAGGTGTCCCCAAAGCTTAGAACCTATCACTGCTTCCCAGGGGAATCGGCCTGCTAGGGAAAGGAACTAGGTGTTTTGGGAGCGTTTCGGGCTGGAGCGAGGCCCGGAGCGAGCGCTGGCACGTCGCCCCCACACTTGGCCAACTCCGACCTCCAGAAGCAGGGGCCTCTGCAGAGCTATGGCAGCATTCCTGACCTCCCTGGATGTTGAGCGTCCATCGCTACAGCTCTTTCGCGAATCCTTCCTTTCCCCTTGGTTCATCTGGGGTTCCAGCTGCGGACCCCATCTGGCGCAGTTACTCCGAGGGGACCTAGCTAGCGCCCCCTCGAGGAGTGCGTGGGGAACCCGGCTTGCAGACTCTCACAGCAGGTAGCAGCAAAAAGCTTAGTGGCTGAGATGGTGCAGTGAGACTGTTGTTAACAGATGATGCAGCTGCAGCTCTGCGCAAGGGGACTGGCGAGCACGTAGCCAGGTACTGCCCCTTCCCAGTGACGTCTTTACAGTGGGTTATAAAGACCTCACGCGCAGCCTGCCAAGGTTCTGCTAACTCCCGAGCCGAGCAGGACCCGAGCCAAGAGGCGCCTGCAAAGCTGCAGACGGTGGCGGCGGCGGCGGCGGCTGTAGTGAAAGCAAAGGAAAAAATCTCCAGCTGGACGCAGGGCCCCAGAATTCCTGCCACAGGCTCTGAACTTTGACAGGTCGTGCTGTGACTAATACCTCCCACGCCCACCTTCGCCCCGAAGTCCTCACGCAGCACAGGACTTTGCCTTTCCCGCTGCAGATAGGAGGAATAGCAGTTGCAAGCAGCAGCAGGTGCAGTAAGGTGGAGGATCTCTGCCTCCTGGAACAGCGACCCCTGGAATTTCTTTCTCTTTTCCAGCTCAACGCAGGAGAGACGCTGTCTCCAGATTACAGAACTCAAGTGCTTTCTGAAGCTCAAAAGTGGAGGAATTCAAAGCCACCAAGGGTATACAGCACATCTAGAAGCTTTTATCTTAGCGTCAAGTCTTCTGCTTACAAGGAAAGAGTTCTGTCTAGAAAGAGCCTGCAGCCCTCCTGTCTTGGTTAAACAGGACTCTGACCCCAGGCGCTGGCTCAGGACCCTGCTGCAAAGGATTTGTGTGTGTGTACAGAGAGGAAGGTTTAATCGCTTAGCAGAAAAATGGATAACGTCCTCCCTGTGGACTCAGACCTCTTCTCAAACATCTCCACCAACACCTCGGAGCCCAACCAGTTTGTGCAGCCGGCCTGGCAAATTGTCCTTTGGGCAGCTGCCTACACAGTCATTGTGGTGACCTCCGTGGTGGGCAACGTGGTGGTGATGTGGATCATCTTGGCTCACAAGAGAATGAGGACAGTTACTAACTATTTCCTGGTGAACCTGGCCTTCGCAGAGGCCTCCATGGCTGCATTCAATACAGTGGTGAACTTCACTTATGCTGTCCACAACGAGTGGTACTATGGCCTGTTCTACTGCAAATTCCACAACTTCTTCCCCATTGCTGCTGTCTTTGCCAGTATCTACTCCATGACAGCTGTGGCCTTCGATAGGTGAGCTTGCCCTTTGTGGAAAAGGGGAAAAAATCCTTAAAGGAAGATAGCATTGCTATGCAGCTTCAGGGTTGGATAGTGCCTGGTTCAAGGTGGAGATTGGCCACCTGAACCCCTGGATTTATACTGACAGTCAGCTGAGTCAGTTGTTGATGGGGTATTTTATCTTATCTCACGATTTTCTTTTCTATTTCTTTCTTTTTCTACTCTTTTTCACCCATCACCAGTCTCCCTTCCTTTATGTATACATCCTACCTTTTTTCTTCATTTCTCTCTTTTATTTTTCCCTTCTCCACTCATCTTCCTGACATTTTCCGTTCAACTCCTACTTTGCTTCTTTCCATATATTCCTTCTCTCTTTTGCCTTTAAAGCCTGAAGGGGATACCCAGGATGTGGCCAAGGGGCCAACCCCGGGCTAGGGCTTTGTGAATCCTTGCAGGCCTGCTATTCAGCTATACAGCCTTTTGATACCTTCCAGTTTTAAGTACCCATAGGACAACTTTCTCATCTTCAATTTTTCCTGAATATTCAGGAGCTTTCTGCTCCCAACACAACTCTCCAATATTATTTGGATGTGAAAAGCATTTTATTAGAATCATAAAATACTCAGGATTCTAATTCAGCTCTCTCTATGCTGCTAGGGGTTCTCATTCAGAAATGAGAGGCAGCTATGCTGTTCTTAAGGATCCAGGAGTTTTTCTAAACTTCTCTGGCCATGTGAGGTCAATGTTTTTAGCCTCTCTACATCTACAGATAAACATGCTTGGCAAAGGCAATTAAAGGCAATTGAAAGCTCTTTCTTTCCCTCACCCAACAGGCTAGGGTTTCAGAAGCTGATTAAAAGTGAAAGTGTTGGCATTTTCACACATTAGAGCTACAGTTCTGGAATGAAAGTGTCCTCAGGTGGCATGATGGAAAATTGATCATTAGAGCACAGCTCTATTTGTATTGACTTTTTGGTGGGTGTACTAGGTCTCTAATGTGTATATCTCTGGGTGTACAAGTGTTAAATGTTTACCTAGGATGTGGAGGTATGTTTAAAACACCTACCACTGTGATTTTAAAATGAGTTCTTTTGATGGCCTTGCTGAGATAAATGAATATGAGAAGCCCAAAGAAGGAGCTAAGAGAAAAACTTCAAAAAATATCATTCCCAAATTACTGAATTCTTTTGTATAGAGATTTGCAATTGATTTGAGGTCTTTTGCAGGTTCTGTAGTCAATGATCACTTTTAAAATCAGAGAAAACTATGTTTTCTTTGCAGTGATGTCCAAATGCTAATTTTTAAGTTCCCTTTATGCAACTCTTAAGTGCTTAATATGTTGTGTGTAAAATAAGTTGTGGTGAATCAATTTATATTTTAAATGTAGAAGGGAAACCAATTACTCAAAGTGGTAGTGAAATGAATTCTTTTGTAAATTTATCTCTTACGCTATTCTGGTTTTTAGATATTTGGTTTGCTGAAAGTGAGGTACCTGTAATCTTTCTGCACTAACTTGCTCTTTTAACTTCACATCAGCCCTCTTAAACTTAGAAAACTCACAGCATGATGTATAACTGATTATATGTGCAGTGAAACCTGGTGCCTTTTCGGCCTTACAAACGCTGTCTTGATTATCCCTAAATTAGAGGGGAAGTTGGTATTTTTACTGCATCAGGTACTTGTGTGAGCTCAAGGGAGACCTGACAGTCAGCATGAGCCCAAGCATTCAGTAGCTGATGGAACACCAGAGGACAGCTCTCTTGCTTTGGCTTACACAGAAATGACATGTTCCACAGCCCTTCTCTTTCCCTTTGAACTTAGAAGGTTAGGGGCAAGATACAGGGTCAAACTCTTCAGTGGGTTGGGCAAGGAGCCAGATTTTGGCTGCCTTGACTCTGGCATCACAGGCTCCACTGTTTCTCTCCAGGCAAACCATAGACCCTGACCCTTCATGACACCTGCTCAGTGAGGTCAGAGGATCTCTGGTGTCAGAGTTGAGAGCAATGACAACAAGAAATGTCATCTGTGCCTGATGTGTAGATTATCAATGGCATGCTCAGGGTTAGAGTTCAAGGTAGAGTGAGGGATGATGCCTCAAGGCTGTGTCTCCAAGTCCTCCAAGTGCTCCTTCTGTTTTTCCTTGCTCAGCCTCATGAGCTGAGTAAATTAATCTCCTCAGGCCCTCTGATGAATCTAGCTCCACCACAGGCATGGTCATCCATTCTCTCCCAAGAATGCTTTAGAAAGGAAGAGACCTCGAGCTCTTTCCATATGAATGATTGCTTCTTTCTCCACCATGACAATGCAGACTTTGAGGAAATGTTAAATTATCTTTTTGTATGCTCCTTGAATTTTTAACAGATAACCTTTGAATCATATTAAAAATGAAAGCAACATGGTTTTCCAGATTATAAAATTAAACCTTGTTCATGAAGGACATAGAAACAAAAATACAAATCAACCATTAATTTGCAATGTAAAAATAACACCTGTTAACAGTTGAATTTCTTTTATGACTATTACACTACATAATTGAAGTCAGATTCTAGATAATTTTGTAACTTACTTTTTTCCATTGATATTAATGGAAAACATTAATAATATTTTCCCATGTTATTAAAATGTCTTCAGTCACATAATCATAGTGGCTTCCTATTATTCCATTTTTTGAATGTGCCATTATTACTTTAACCATCTCCCTAATGCTGGGAACCTAGGTGATGTCTAGATTGTTTTGTCATTATGATTAAGGTACTAATAAACATTTCTGTATGATAATTTTATTTTGCTTTCTTGATTATTTCTTTAGGGTAGATTTCCCAGAAGTAGAATTACTGGGTAAAATGAAATGAAATTTTTTAAAAATGCCATTGGTATTTTAATAGAAATTGCATTTAATCTGTAGATTTCCTTGGATAGTATGATCATTATAACAATATTAATTTTTCCAATTTGTGATCATGGTATATATTTCCATCTGTTTGTGTCATCTTAAAGTTACTTCATCAGAGTTTTCTAGTTTTTGGAGTACAAAACTGTCTTAGTTAACTTTATTCTTAGGGATTTTATTCTTTTTGATGTGATTTTAAATAGGATTGTTTTCTCAATTTCTCTTTATGATAGTTCATTGCTATAACATAGAAACAGAACAGATTATTGTATATTAATTTGGAGGCTGCACCTTTACTGAATTAATTTATTAATTTGAATATTTATTGGTGGTGTCTTTAGGATTCTCTATGTATAATATCATGTCATCAGCAAACAGTGACAACTTTACTTGTTCCTTTCCAATTTTGATTCCTTTTATTTATTTTTCTTGTTTAATTGCTGTGTCTAGGACTTCTAATACTATGTTGAATAAAAGGGGAAAAAGTGGACATCCTTGCCTTGTTCCTGATCTTAGAGGAAATACTTTCAGCATTTCACCATTAAGTATGATGTTAGTGGTGGGCTTGTCATATATGACCTTTATATGTTGAGGTACATTCTCTCTATATCCACTTGTTGAGAGTTTTTATCATAAATGGATGTTAAATTTTGCCAATAACTTTTCTACATCTAATGAATGAACTTATAATTTTTATTCTTCATTTGTTAACTTGGGTGTCACATTGACTGATTTGCTGATATTGAACCACCCTTGCAACCCTGTGATAGATTCCACTAGATCATAATGAATGGTACTATTAATGTATTGTCTAATTCAGTTTGCTAGCATTTTGTTCAGGATTTTTGCATCTATGTTCATCAGTGATATTGACCTGTATTTTACTTTTTTGTGTTATCTTTGTCTGATGTTGATATCAGGGTGATGCTGGCTTCATATAATGAATTTGGAAGTGTTCCTTCCTCTTGAGTATTTTGGAATAATTTGAGAAGGTTAGATGTTAGCTCTTCTTTAAATGTTTTGTAAAGTTCACCTGTGAAGCTGCCTGATTCTTCACTTTTGTTAGTTGGGAGTTTTAAAATTACTGATTCAGCTTCTCTACTGTTAATTTGTCTATTCATATTTTTTTATTTCTTCCTGATTCAGTCTTGGGAGACCATGCATTTCTAAGAATTTTCCATTTCTTCTAAGTTGTCCACTTTATTGGTGTATATTTTTCATAGTAATCTCTTATTACCCTTTGTATTTCTGAAGTATTTATCTGTAACTTCTCCTTTTTCATTTCTGATTTTGTTTATTTAGGTCCTCTCTCTTTTTCTCTTGATGAGTCTGGCTAAAGATTTATCAATTTTGTTTATCTTTTCAAAGAACCAGCTCTTAGTTTCATTGATTGTTCCTATTGTTTTTCAGTCTCTATTTCATTTATTTCTGTTCTGATATTTTTTATTTTTTTCCTTCGACTACTTTGGATTTTGTTCCTTTAGGTTTAAGGTTAAATTATTTGTTCGAGATTTTTCTTGTTTCCTGATGTACACTTGTATAAACTTCCCTCTTGTAAATGTTTTTGCTGCACACCATAGATTTTTGGATCCACTTTCAATTTCTTTCCAGGTATTTTTTATTTTCTCTTTGATTTCTTCAGTGACCCATTGGTTGTTTTCTAGCATATTGTTTAGACTCCATGTGTTTGTGTTTTTGCAGTTTTTTTCTTGTAGTTGATTTCTAGTCTCATACCATTGTGGTCAGAGTAGATGCTTGGAAACTTCCCTGGTGGTCCAATGATTAAGAATTCACCTTCCAATGCAGGGACACAGGTTTAATCCCTGGTTGGGGAACTTATATCCCACATGCTGCAGGGCAACTAAGCCCCCATGCCACAAGTACTGAGCCCGCATACTCTGGAGCCCGTAAGCCACAGCTAGAGAGAAACCCACATGCTGCAAATAGAGAAGTCTGTGTGCTGCAACAAAGAGACCGCACACCACAACTAAAGATCCCATATGTCACAACAAAGATCCTGCATGCTGCAACTAAGACCTGATGCAGCCAAATAAATAAATAAATAAAATAGTAAAAAAGAATAGATGCTTGATATGTTTTCAATTTTTCTAAATTTATTGATTGTTTTGTGGATCAGTATGTGATCTATTTTTAGAGAATGTTCCATGTGCCCTTGAAAAGAATGTGTGTTCTGCTACTTTTGGATGAAATGTTCTATATATGTCTATTAAGTTCATCTGATCTAATGTGTTGTTTCTCTAATGCATTGTTGCCAGTGTTTTCCTGTTGATTTGTGTCTCAAAGATCATCCATTAATGTAAGTGGGGTGTTAAGGTCCCCTTCTATTATTGTATAAGTATCAGTCCTTTATTCAGTGCTTTGCTCTTCTCCACTTCACTTAGTCCTTCACCTGGAGTTTTATTTTGTTCCCTCATTTGGAATATATTTCTTTGTTGTCTCATTTTGCCCAAGACTCTGTGTTTATTTGTATATATTGGTTAGGTCAGTTATTTTTTCCAGTGTTAGAGAAAAGAACTTATGTAGCAGATTCCATTGGGTACCAGTAGCACATTCCCCTTTGGACACTAGAGATATATTATCTTGGTGTGCCCTCTGTGTGGGCTGAATGGGCCCATCTGTTGTAGTGGGACCAACTACTGTGAGTGTGCTGGTTGGCAGAGCTGTTTTCCAACCCAGCTGGCTGCCAGTCCTGCCTTGTGTGTATGCTGCCAGTCACTAGTGGGTACATCCTGGTCCTGGGATGGCTGACTACATGTGCTGGGGGTCCCAGCCCTGATACTGGCCCACTAGTGGACAGGGTTATGGCCTTGGGTGTCCTGGAGCTACTGCAGTACTGCTGGTGAGCAGTGCTAAATTCCAGCATGGCTGTGTGTGCCAGGAGGCCATGGGGCTGTTCCTAGTACATGGGTGGGTGGTATAGGGTCCAGCATGGTTGATTATGTGGCCCAGGAAGTCACTGGGCTGATCCTATCCTACTGGTGGGCATTTCTGGTTCCTGGCATAGTTGACTGCGTAGCCCAGGGAGTCCCAGAGCTGGTTCTGGACTACTGGTGCATGGGACCTGGCTCCAGTGTTAATAGGCTAGAGGGAAGATGTCAAAATTGTCCTTGCCAGAACCAGTGTCCTTGTGGTAGAGTGAGCTCTCAAAAATAGCTGTCTTTAGAGACTTGCCAGCAAGATGGCAGAGTAGAAGGTTGAGAGCTTATCCCTTCTTACAAAAGCATCAAAATCAAAACTAACTGCTGAAAAAACATCTAAAAAACTAAAACGCTGGAACCTACCAAAAAAGATACCTTAAGTCCAAAGACAAAAAAGAAGCCACAATGAGATAGTAGGAGGGGTGCAATTGCAATAAAAGCAAATCCCATACCCGCCAGATGGGTGGCCAACAAACCAGAAAACAATTATACCACAGAAGTTCTCCCACAGAAGTGAAAGTCCTGAGCCCCACATCAGGCTTCCCAGCCTGGGGGTCTGGCAATGGGAGGAGGAGTCCCAGAGAATCTGGCTTTGAGAGCCAGTGGGGTTTGATTGCAGGAATTCTACAGGACTGGAAGAAACAGAAGCTCTATTCTTGGAGGGGTCACCCAAGGTCTATTGTGCAGGAAGACCCAGGGAAAAAAGCAGTGACATCATAAGAGACTGGGCCAGAGCTACTTGCTAGTATTAGAGGGTCTCCTGCAGAGGCAGGGGGTGGCTGTGGCTCACTGCAGGGAGAAAAACACTGGCAGCAGAAGCTCTGGTGAGTATTCATTGGTATTAGCCCTTCTGGAGGCCACCATTTTCCCCCAAGACCTAGCCCCACCCAACAGACTTTAGGCTCTGGTGCTGGGATGCATCAGGCCAAACAACCAACAGGGCAGGAAAACAGCCCAACCTATCAGCAGACAGTCTGCTTAAAGTCTTCCTGAGCACATCCCTGACACCAGAGGGACAAGACCCAGCTCCACCCACCAGCAGACAGGAAAAGACCTAAAATAACAAACTCAAAACAATTCAGGAAATGGTAATAGAAAGATACATATCGATAATTACCTTAAATGTAAATGGATTAGATGTTCCCAACAAAAGACATAGACTGGCTGAATGGATACAAAAACAAGACCCATATATATGCTGTCCACAAGAGACCCACTTCAGACCTAGGGACACATAAACACTGAAAGTGACGTCATGGAAAAAGTTATTCCATTCAAATGGAAAACAAAGAAAGCTGGAGTAACAATTTTCATATCAGACAAAATAGACTTTAAAATAAAGACTATTAGAAGAAACAAAGAAGGACACTACAAAATGATCAAGGGATCAATCCAAGAAGAAGATATAACAATTGTAAATATTTACGCACCCAACATAGGTGAACTTCAATACCTAAGGAAAATACTAACAGCTATAAAAGGGGAAATCAACAGTAACACAATCATAGTAGGGGCTTCTAACACCCCACTTTCACCAATGGACAGATCATCAAAAATGAAAATAAATAGGGAAACAGAAGCTTTAAATGATACTTTAAACAAGATGGACTAATTGACATTTATAGGACATTCCATCCAGAAACAACAGAATACACTTTCTTCTCAAGGGCTCATGGAATATTCTCCATGATAGATCATACACTGGGTCATAAATCAAGCTTTGATTAATTTAAGAAAATTGAAATCGTATCAAGTATCTTTTCCAACCACAGTGCTATGAGACTAGAAATCAATTACAGGAAAAAAATCTATAAAAAATACAAACACATGGACGGTAAACAATACACTACTTAATAACCAAGATATCATTGAAAAAATCAAAGAGTAAATCAAAAAATACCTAGAAACAAATGACAATGAAAACACCAAAACCTATTGAATGCAGCAAAAGCTGTTCTAAGATGGAAGTTTATAGCAATACAATCCTACCTTAAGAAATAAGAAACATCTCAATTAAACAACATAAACTTACAACTAAAGCAAATAGAGAAATAAGAACAAAAAACCAAAGTTAGCAGAAAGAAAGAAATCATAAAGATCAGATCAGACATAAATGAAAACGAAATGAAGGAAACAATAGCAAAGATCAATAAAACTGAAAGCTGGTTCATTGAGAAGATAAACAAAATTGATAAACCATTAGCCAGACTCATCAAGAAAAAAAGGGAGAAGACTCAAATCAATAGAATTAGAAATGAAAAAGGAGAAGTAACAACTGACAGTGCAGAAATACAAAGGATCATGAGGGATTACTACAAGCACCTATATGCCAATAAAATGGAAAACCTGGAAGAAATGGACAAGTTCTTAGAAAAGCGCAACCTTCCAAGACTGAACCAGGAAGAAATAGAAAATATAACCAGACAAATCACAAGCACTGAAATTGAGACTTGGATTAAAAATCTTCCAACAAACAAAAGCCCAGGACCAGAAGGCTTCACGGGAGAATTCTCTAAAATATTTAGAGAAGAGCTAACACCTATCCTTCTAAAAATCTTCTAAAATATAGCAGCAGGAGGAACACTCCCAAACTCATTCTCTGAGGTCACCATCACCATGATAACAAAAACAGACAAAGATGTCACAAAGAAAGAAAACTACAGGTCAATATCACTGATGAACATAGATGTAAAAATCCTGAAGAAAATGCTAGCAAACAGAATCCAACAGCACATTAAAATGATCATACGGCATGATCAAGTGAGATTTATCCCAGGAATGCAAGGATTCTTGAATACACGCAGGTGAATCAACGTGATAAACAATATTAGCAGATTGAAGGAGAAAACCATATGATCATCTCAATAGATAAAGAAAAATCTTTCAACAAAGTTCAATACACTTTTATGATAAAAAATCCTCCAGAAAGCAGGCATAGAGGGAACTTACCTCAACACAATAAAGGCCATATATGACAAACACACAGCTAACACCATTCTCAATGGTGGAAAGCTGAAACCATTTCCTCTAAGATGAGGAATAAGACAAGGTTGTCCACTCTCACCACTATTATTCAACATAGTATTGGAAGTTTTAGCCACAGCAGTCAGAGAAGAAAAAGAAATAAACGGAATCCAAATAGGAAAAAACGAAGTAAAGCTATCATTCTTTGCAGATGACATGATACTATATATAGACAATCCTAAAGATGCTACCAGAAAACTACTAGAGCTAATCAATGAATTTGGTGAAGTAGCAGGATACAAATTAATACACAGAAATCTCCTGCATTCCTACACACTAATGAGTGAAAAATCTGAAAGAGAAATTAAGGAAGCAGTCCCATTTACCATTGCAACAAAAGGAATAAAATACCTAGGAATAAACCAACCTAAGGAGACAAAAGACCTGTATGCAGTAAACTATAAGACACTGATGAAAGAAATTAAAGATGATACAAATAGATGGAGAAATATACCATGTTATTGGACTGGAAGAGTCAATGTTGTGAAAATGACTATACTACCCATAGCAATCTACAGATTCAGTGCAATCCCTATCAAACTACCAATGGCATTTTTCACAGAACTAGAACAAAAAATTTCACAATTTGTATGCAAATGCAAAAGACCCCAAATAGCAAAAGACAACTTGAGGAAAAAGTGGAGCTGGAGCAAACAGGCTCCCAGGCTTCAGATTATACTACAAAGCTACAGTAATCAGGAGAGTATGGTACTGGCACAAAACCAGAAATATAGATCAATGGAACAGGATAGAAAGCACAGAGATAAACCCATGTATATATGGTCACCTTATTTTTAATAAAGAAAGCAAGAGTATACAATGGAGAAAAGACTGTCTCTTCAGTAAGTGGTGCTGGGAAAACTGGACAGCTACCTGTAAAAGAATGAAATTAGAACACTCCTTAACACTATACACAAAAATAAACTCAAAATGGATTAAAGACCTAAATGTAAGGCCAGACACTATAAAACTCTTAGAGGAAAACATAGGCAGAACACTCTATGACATGAATCACAGCAAGATGCTTTTGGACCCACTTCCTAGAGAAATGGAAATAAATCAAAAATAAACAAGTGGGACCTTATGAAACTTAAAAGCTTTTACACAGCAAAGGAAACCATAAACAAGGCAAAAAGGCAACCCTCATAATTGGAGAAAATATTTGCAAATGAAGCAACAGACAAAGGATTAATCTCCAAATTTACAAGCAGCTCATACAGCTCAATATCAAAAAAAAACACAAAAAAACTACCCAGTCCAAAAATGGGCAGAAGACCTAAATAGACATTTCTCCAAAGAAGATGTACGGATTGCCAACAAACATGAAAGGATGCTCAACATCACTAATCGTTAGAGAAATGCAAATCAAACTTCAATGAGGTATCACCTCACACCAGTCAGAATGGCCATCAGCAAAAAATCTACAAACAATAAATGCTGGAGAGGGTGTGAAGTAAATGGAACCCTCTTACGCTGTTGGTGGGAATGGAAATTGATACAGCCAGTATGGAGAACAGTATGGACGTTCCCTAAGAAACTAAAATTATAACTACCGTATGACCCAGCAATCTCACTACTGGGCATATACCCTGAGAAAACCATAATTCCAAATGAGTCGTGTAACACAATGTCCATTGCAGCTCTATTTACATTAGCTTGGACATGGAAGCAACCTAAGTGTCCATCAAAAGATGAATGGAATAAGAAGATGTGGCACATATATACAATGGAATATTACTCAGCAATAAAATAAAACGAAACTGAGTTATTTGTAGTGAGGTGGAAGGACCTAGAGACTGTCATACAGAGTGAAGTAAGTCATAAAGAGTAAAATAAGTACCGTATGGTAACACATATATATGGAATCTAAAAAAAGAGAAGAAAATGGTTCTGAAGAACCTAGGGGCAGGACAGGAATAAAGACACAGATGTAGAGAATGGATTTGAGGACATGGGGAGGGGGAAGGGTAAGCTGGGACGAAGTGAGAGAGTGGCATTGACTTCTTTATACTACCAAATGTAAAATAGATAACTAGTGGGATGCAGTCGCAAAGCACAGGGAGTTCAGCTTGGTGCTTTGTGACCACCTAGAGGGGTGGGATAAGGAGGGTGTGAGGAAGACACAAGGTGGAGGAGATATGGGGATATATATATATATATATAGCTGATTCACTTTGTTATAAAGCAGAATGTAACCACCTTTGTAAAGCAATTATACTCCAATAACGTTGTTAAAAAAATTAAAAGATCAAAAGCTGGTTTTTGCAAAGATAAATAGAATTGATAAACCTTTATCCAAACTCATCAAGAAATAAAGGGAGAGGGCTCAAATCAATAAAATTAGAAATGAATAAGGAGAAGTTGCAACGGACACCACAGAAATACAAAGGATCATAAGAGACTATTACAAGCAACTATGTGCCAATAAAATGCACAGCCTGGAAGAAATGGACAAATTCTTAGAAAGGTACAATCTCCCAAGTCTGAACCCAGAAGCAATAGAAAATATGAACAGACAAATCACAAGTACTGAAATTGAAACTGTGATTTAAAAACTCCCAATAAACAAAATTCCAGGACCCAATGGCTTCACAGGAGAATTCTATCAAACGTTTAGAGACAAGTTAACACTTATCACTCTCAAGCTCCTCCAAAAACTTGCAGAGGAAGGAATAATTGCAAACTCATTCTATGAGGCCGCCATCACACTGATACCAAAACCAGACAAAGATACCACAGAAAAAGAAAATTATAGGCCAATATCACTGATGAACATAGATGTAAAAAATCCTCAGGAAAATACTAGCAATCCAAATCCAACAATACATTATGATGTACTCCATGATCAAGTGAGATTTATCCCAGGGATGCAAGGATTTTTCAATATCCACAAATCAATCAGTGTGATACACCACATAACAAATTGAGGAATAAAACCCATATGATCATCTAAATAGATACAGAAAACCTTTTGACAAATTCAACACCCATTTATGGTTAAAAAAAAAAAACCTCCAGAAAGTAGGCATAGAGGGAACTTACCTCAACATAATAAAGGCCATATATGACAACCCTACCACTAACATCATGCTCACTGGTGAAAAGCTGAAAGCATTTCCTCTAAGATCGGGAACAAGACAAGGATGTCCAATCTCACCACTTTTATTCAACATAGTTTTGGAAGTCCTTGCCATGGCATTAAAGCAGAAAAAGAATAAGATAAATGCAAACTGGAAAGGAAGAAGTAAAACTCTCACAGTTTGCAGATGACACGATACTATACGTAGATAATCCTAAAGATGCCACCAGTAAAATACTAGAGCTCATCAATGAATTTGGTAACGTTTCAGGATACAAAATTAATACACAGAAATCTCTTGCACTTCTCTACAGTAACAACAACAAAAGATCAGAAAGAGAAATTAAAGAAACAATCCCATTTACCATCACATCAAAAAGAATAAAATACCTAGGAATATAACTACCTAAGGATACAAAGGACCTGTACTCCAAAAACTGTAAGATGCTGATGAAAGTAATTGAAGGTGGCACAAACAAATGGAAAGATATACCATGTTCTGGATTGAAAGAATCAATAATGTCAAAAAGACTACTACCCAAGGCAATCTACGGAGTCAATGCCATCCCTATCAAATTACCAATGGCATTTTTCACAGAACTAGAACAAAGTATGTTAAAATTTGTATGGAGGCACAAAAGACACCGAATATCCAAAGCAATCTTGAGGGAAAAAACGGAGCTAGAGGAATCAGGCTCCTTGACTTTAGACTATACTATGAAACTACAGTCATCAAAACAGTATAGTACTGGCACAAAACCAGAAATATAGATCAATGGGATAGGATAGAAAGCCCAGAAGTAAACCCATGCACCTATGGTCAATTAATCTCTGACAATGGAAGCAAGACTATACAATGGAAGAAAGTCTCTTCAATAAATGATGCTGGGAAAACTGGACATCCACATGTAAAAAAGTGAACTTAGAACATTCTTTAACACCATATACAAAAACAAACTCAAAATGGATTAAAGCCTAAATGTAAGACTGGTTACTATAAAACTCTTAGAGGAAAATTAGGCAGAACATACTTTGACATAAATCACAGCAATATCTTTTTTGATATGTCTCCTAGACAGATCAAAAATAAACAAATGGACCTAATTAAACTCAAAACCTTTTGCACAGCAAAGAAAACCATGGACAAAACAAAAAGACAACCCACAGAATGGGAGAAAGTATTTGCAAACAATGCAATGACAAGGGATCAGTCTCCAAAATTTACAAACAGCTCATGTAACTCAATATGAAAAAAACAAACAACCCAATCAAAAAATGGGCTGAAGACCTAAACAGACATTTCTCCAAAGAAGACGTACAGATATCCAAGAGGCACATGAAAAGATGTTCAATATCACTAAGTATTAGAGAAATACAAATCAAAACTACAATGAGATATCACCTCACACTTGTCAGTATGGCCATCATCAAAAAATCTACAAACAGTAAATACTGGAGATGGTGTGGAGAAAAGGGAACCCTCCTACACTGTTGGTGGGAATGTAAATTGGTACAGCCACTGTGGAGAACAGTATGGAGGTTCCTTAAGGGACTAAAAATAGAGCTACCATATGATCCAGTAATCCCACTCTTCGGCATATATCCAGAGAAAAACATGGTTCAAAAAGATACATGCACCCCAATGTTCATTGTAGCACTGTTTACAATAGCCAGGACATGGAAGCAACCTAAATGTCCATCAACAAATGAATACATAAAGAAGATGTAGTATATATGAAATGGAATATTATTCAGTCATTACAAAGAATGAAATAATGTGACTTGCAGCAACATGGATGGACCTGGAGATTATCATAGTAAGTGAAGTCAGACAGGGAAAGACAAATACCATATGATATCGCTTATATGCAGAATCTTTAAAAAATGATACAAATGAACTTATTTACAAAACAGAAACAGAGAAGGAACTTATGGTTACCAGAGGTGAAGGGTGGGTGGGAGGGATAGATTGGGAGTTTGGGATTAACATGTACATACTACTCTTGTATTTAAAATGGATAACCAACAAGTACCTACTGTATAGCACAGGGAACTCTGCTTAATGCTCTGTAATAATGTAAATGGGAAAAGAATTTTAAAAAAGAATAGACACATGCATATGTATAACTGAATCACTTTGCTATACACCTGAAACTAACAAAACATTGTTAATCAACTATGCTCCAATAGAGTAAAATAAAAATTTTTAAAAAAACCCACAGAGATTGATATCTGGATGTGAATGATCCAGAGCCTATTAAATGTTAACCTACCCATACCAGCTACCCCAGCTCCTTTGAAAGCTTCCATTATAGAAAGTGGGATTGCTTAAAAGCCTTCATTACAAACAGATTGGTAGATTAAAATACCAGCATCCCTACTGACATCAGGTGGTGTGTGGTTTTAACTTGTTTGCCGTTCCTTTTGTTTGTTTTTAATATGGAATAAATATCTTTGCCCATTTTTAAAAAAATGGCTGCCTTGATTGTCTATGTCTCCAGTGGGAGTCCCAGTTCCCTCTTGCCTCTCTGAGGGGCTCTCTAAGATCAACAAGTGGGTCTGACCTGGTCTCCTTTCAAATTACTGCTTCTGCAGTGGGTCTCAGAGAGTGTGAAATTTTGCATGTACCCTTCAAGCCCAGAGTCTGTTTCCCAAAGGCCTCCAGCTCTCCCATATGCAAACTTGGTTAGCCTTCAAACCCCGATGTTTGGGGACTCACCTTCCAAGTAAAGGACCTCTGGGATTGGGAGCCCTCTGTGGGGCTTGGACCCCTCACTCCTTGGGAAGAACCTCTTCAATTGTGATTATCCTCCTATTTGTTGGTCAGCTCGCCAGGATTGTGGATCTTGACTATACCATGTCTTTGCCCCCCATCCCACCTGTCTCCTTGTGGTTCCTTCTTTATATATTTAGATGTGGAAAATCTTTTTGGTTCATCTTCATGTCATTCTCACTAATTTTGGTGTGTCCATGGGAGGAGTCGAGCTCAGGGTCTTCCTACTCTGTCATCTTGGCTGTTCCTCAAAACACTCAGGATATTATATTTGGTTTAGACCTTTACTGCATTTTACCCATAGTCCATTTCAGTCTTTAGTCATGTATACTTTTATGGTAACCCTGGCTGGAGACTCTACATCTGAATCATATTTGAACCACATGGGTCCACCTGAATAGGACAACTTGGACAACAGTCAGCCACATCCCCTCCTTCAATTCACTCTAAATTGTCACAGGCTCTTGGTTTCATCTGTCTTTGTACCCATTTCTTATGGTCTTGTTTACTGAAATCTTGTTGTTATTTGGTACTTTTTGAAATGAGTCCACCAACAGTGTTATGAATCTACTTGGGCTTGGAGGCAAAAAATTCATGCTATTTAGAGTTGTACATAACAGCAGTGAGAACGTGAGAGGCTCTGCCATTACCACAATGATTTAGTAGATGACTCTGTGTCATCTCTATTGGCTGCTCAAAGACCTCTTTGGTTATAAGTTGTGAGATTTGTCTTAGTTGAGTAGATAAAGTTGCTGGTCAAATGATCTGGCTAAATAAGTTCCCTGAATTTTGATGATTAAGGAAATGTCCTGGAAGAAAACCCCAACTGATGAAATGTTAGTGACCTCAGGTAGAAGGACTATGTGCTCCTTATAATGGAAGGGAGGGGAGTAGGAGAAAGGATGAAGTGACCTCTTGTTCAGAGGAAGAGCCAAAGGGTGATGCCATGTAGAAAGACTGAGTTTTGTTTTGTACAGTTCCCAACATGCTGGTCAATGCAGAATTTATTTGACAAATAATTATTGAGAATTTAAGGGCTTAATGTCAAGATCTAGGAAATTCTGAAGACCTGGGTCCAGTGAGATCACTCCTGCAGGATGATCCTGGATGTCTGTACAACAGAAAACACTGAGCAATAATTATTCTCACATATGTTCAGACTGGGAGAAACAAAGGTATAATATGCATGTACTTCTCCTGCTGCATGTATTTTTATTCAACAACCATTTACAGAGCCCCTGCCATGTGCCAAGAAATTTGTATATTCATTTATTAAATTAAGCTTTCATTGAGTATTTACTATATCCTAGGCACTGAGGAAGCCAAGGATACCAGCATGAATAAGTCACAGCAACTACCATCCTCAAAGAATCTGTGGAGGATAAAGAGAGAAGAGATAGCCATGCTCTTAGCTGTCACCCCTCCTGGTCATTTGAACCCAGGGAGATGCAGTCCCTCAAAGGAAACTTGTACCATCACAGGAAGAAGTGAGTGTGGATAAGGGAGAGCAAGGACTGGAATTGGAAGGGAAATGTAGAAGAAGGATGTGGTGAGACAGATATCCTAGTAGAGGAAAGACATTCTGTTTGCCAAATGACTTAGGGCTGGTATAGGTGAAAGTTATGAGAATACTGCAGCTTGTCAGAAGATTGGAATTCTTTCTCACAATAGGATTGTTTCATTCTGTGTTTTTAAAAATGTGCAGGCTTATATTTTGCCAGACTTAAAGCACTATATGGAGAGTTCATTTTATAAAGCAAAATTATGCAAGAGGAAGACAGCACCTCAAGTTTTCATCAGAGAGGCCACATAAAATTCAAATCAGAACTCATGGCCCACCACGGAACTGAAACAACCTGAAGTGGAGAACATAATCTACATCCCACACAGCCTCCAGACAGTCTCTCTGGTAGCCTGATGATTAATGCATAAACTAGAAAGACATTTCATTGACTGCCTTCTAGTCCCATGAGCGCAATGTAGTCAATAAATATTTATTGAATGTAATTTCCTGGGGCTTGCAGCACTTACTCTGTGATAACTTACAAGCGAATAAGCAAGAATTGTTCAGGGTGGTTACAAATAAATATATAAATGTATGTTAATGGAATCCAAAATACAAATGGACAGTAAGAAAGGAAATATGTATCCTTCTGCAGACAAGTCATCCAAGTGGTACTAGATTTAGGGTAAATAAGAAAGAAGTGCATTACACAAGCCCCAGAAGTGAGAATTGCAAGAGAGAGAAAGAAGAAAGAAAAAAAGGGAGGAAGGAGATTTATAAATGGCTCTATTTCATACAAATGAAAATATATACATTTTTAAAGTCAATCTTTTTTAGTCTCTCTGGCTTTATGTGTACAATACTTTTATCTGTCACTGAAATAGCGCCTACACTCAGGAAATGGCAGAGTTAACTGAAATGGGCTTCCAAATTACAATTTTTGCAATAAAAATAAAATATGGCTTTCTGCCACCCATTTGGAGCTACAGCACTGATATGCTTATGCGATCCCCCTTAAGCCCCAGTCACATTAGATTCTGAGCCATGTATCACCAATTCGGCCATGAGGATGACTGTTAGGTTAAATTTATTAAAGTCTGAACATTTATTCTGAGTTAAAAGTAAATTAAAAATTTGCATTTGAAATAATATCCAAAAGACACAGTGTAATCACCACATTCTCCCTTGTGCATCCTCTCTAAGCTCCTGTGAAGTCTGAGAATGTACAGACACAGTGAAAGCAGGAGCCTGGGAGGTGCTGAAGCTGAGACAGGCATCTTCACGGCTGCATGTCCAGCTTTGTAGGGGAAAGATCTTGTCTCTGGGAAATGCTTCAGTAAGCAATTCTACAATTTTAATACAAACACTCAAAAGAGACTCTAGTCATGACCAACCAGGTCCAGCCCTTCAGCAAATTGGAAAGAAGACAATAGTGATTGCACAAATCCACATCCACTGGCTCTGATCCTAGGATTGCCACAACAACCCCATGACTAAAGAGGAAACAAAGGTTTCATTGCTGTCAGGCAGCAGGAAAGAGGCAGAACCAAGAGGGAAATTAAGACTTCTCAGGATTCTTTTCAGGACACCACCCCAAGTATAGAAGGTCATCAGGTCTGCAGTATACTGGACCTCCGTTGGAAGTAGCCAGACAATGCTTGATTCACTGCAGGTTAAGAGTTGTCTTTGCCTTCTTTCTTTCTTTCTTTCTTTATTTTTTTTGCGGTACGCGGGCCTCTCACTGTTGTGGCCTCTCCCGCCGCGGAGCACAGGCTCCGGACGCGCAGGCTCAGCGGCCATGGCTCACGGGCCCAGCTGCTCCGCGGCATGTGGGATCTTCCCGGACCAGGGCACGAACCCGTGTCCCCTGCATCGACAGGCGGACTCTCAACCACTGCGCCACCAGGGAAGCCCTGCCCTTTCTTTCTTATATATAAATTTATTTATTTATTTTTGGCTGCGTTGGGTCTTCCTTGTTGCGTGCGGGCATTCTCTAGTTGCGGCAGGCAGAGGCTACTCTTCGTTGGGGTGCGTGGGCTTATTACAGTGGCTTCTCTTGTTGCGGAGCACGGGCTCTAGGCACGCGGGCTTCAGTAGTTGTGGCGTGTGGGCTCAGTATTTGTGGTTCACGGGCTCTACAGCACAAGCTCAGTAGTTGTGATGCACAGGTTTAGTTGCCCCGTGGCATGTGGCATCTTCCCGAACCAAGGCTCAAACCCGTGTCCCCTGCATTGGCAGGCAGATTCTTAACCACTGTGCCACCAGGGAAATCCCTGTCTTTGCCCTTTCAATGCTCTGTAGATGGTAGTTGAGTAACAGACTTTATAGCCACCAAATCAACCAGGGAAATTTGCCCAGAGATTTATAGATTACTACTCACCTCCACCACAATATCTTTTGCAAGTCTATTCCTAATTCCGCTCTCTCCTGACTTCAAGACTACCTACACTTAGTGTCCTTTTGTTAAAGCATAATTATATTTCCCAAATAGGTGATAACATTTTCAGAGTCATGCTGACACTTTTGTGTGTTTGACAAAGGAGGGGCACAGTGACTTGCTGATATGTCATGACTAAAATATTCAAATAAGAGTAGAGACATGGGTATGAAATGTACAGTGTGGGAAGTCCATAATTATGTAATATCTTTTTATGGTGACAGATCACAACCAGACTTCTTATGGTGATCATTTTGAACTGCATAGAAATATCCAATCACTATGCTGTATACCAGGAACTAACATAGTGTTATACTTCAAAAACAAACAAACTCATAGAAAAAGAAGATCAGATTTGTGGTTTTCAGAGGTGGGGGTTGGGGGAGTGGGAATTGGGTAAAAGTAGCCAAAAGGTACAAATTTTCATTATAAGATAAAAAAGTACTAAGGATGTAATGTACAACATGATAAATATAATTGACACTGCTGTATGTTATATATGAAAGTTGTTAAGAGAATAAATCCTAAGAGCTCTCATCACAAGGAAAAAAATTACTATCAACCCTTAGAATGTACATATATATATATATATATATATATATATAAACCACTTTGGTGTACAGTAGAAACTAACACTATATTATAAATCAACAATACTTGAATAAAATAAATTTTAAAAAAGACTACCTAACCACTTTCCAAAAGAGGGAGAAGGAAAAGATCCTGGGGATTTCCTTCCGGGGAGCTATCATCAGTTCTGATTACATGTGTAAAAGCTGACCTGAGGCATCCTAATATTCTTTCATATACTGAACACTGTCTGTGCCATCGCTCTTACAGACCAGAGAAGGAAAGCCTAAGTCCCTAGCAAGAAAATCTAGGAAAAGTTATTCTAAAAGGTATTCTATAAAAGGACAATCAGGGAAGCCTTCATGAAAACTGAGCCATCACGCTTCTCAGACAGGGAAGATCTAACTAATCATAACATGGAGAAGGGAGGAAGTCTCTGAATGCTTCTTGCCCTTCAAGCCAGATGCTCAGCAGGCTCACCCCAAATCCAGCCAAGCACACCCCTTTAAGCCTCTTCAATAATCCACCTGCCATTCCGAATCTGCAGCCTCCCTAAGGCTCTGAGGTATTTATCAGATTACCACTTGAGGTCACATATCCTACTGTCATGTTTTGTGGCTGTTTATTTATATGCGTTTTCTCCTTGGAGAAATTAGAAGCTCGGAGTTCACAAGGAAACACAGTGCTCTGCGTGCGGCAGGTGCACAGTGTGAATTTGTAGTGCACATACTGAATGAAATTGCTTTCCTTGTAAGCCTGGCCCCAGTTCCAGCCTAGAGATCCTAGAGTCCAAAGACTGTAGAAAAGAATTATGTGGAATTATTTGGAGCCAGCTGACAGCTGTTCTATTTGTCTGCTCATTTCTGAAGTCTCCATTGACTATTCAGTCCCATGGAAGCCAGAAACACCTGCCTGTCAGAGAATCAAATGCATGATTCGGAGACTTTGTCAGATACTTAAACCCAAAAGGCGGTATAAGACATAATTCCTACTGTGAAAAAAAAAATGCATATTTTAAGGGATGGATCCATGAACTCTGCAAAAAATAATTGTTTTCAGTGTAGACAATATTTACTGGCAGGTGTTAAGAGTGCAAAATAGTAACAAAGGGATGGGAAAAGAGGTTGGCATGGCTCCCCTTCCCCAAGTGAGGACCCTGTAACCAGGCCAGTGAGGTAGGAGTACTTGACTTCAGCCACTTTGAGTCCAGCATCCACTGGAGAACAAGATTCCAGGCAGGAGGGGTCCTCACAACATGGGGGAAGGGAGCAGTACCCTAGAAGGGGCGTGAGCTGTGTTCCATCCCAAGCTGCTTCGTTCCTGTCCACCACACACCTCAAAAGCTCGGGGCAGGGGTGTTAGGGGACTGGGCTAAACCTATTCCTTTAAAAGGTAGGTGATTTTTTCAATGCAGGAGGCAGAATTGATGTGACTATAACTGATATGAAATGCTGATTGGAATATTTGTTAATTCTAAAATCTCAAAGTCTATACACAAATTCAGACGTGGACACTCATTCAGATGACACCACTCAGTGCTTGATCCCAAGTAAGAGATGGAGAAATGGCTCCAGACCTAAAGTCATCATTCACTTTGCTTCCCTCTTCCTGCAGAGAGGTTTCATCTACCCTGGGCTTTGATATGCTCAAGTGTGTCTGTCTCAGGAGGTGGAGAGTCTCTTTCTCTTCATGAAGCATACTTTGTTAGCCATACACTGACTTCTAGATGTTCAAAGAATTGGTGAAGATTTCTCCAGGAGCTATTGGTTTTTTGTTAGCTTTAGGCCACTGCTTTCTCATTTGTACACATTCACTTCCCTTCAAATTGTATGGACCTGTACAGGATTGCTAGCCTTTAAAATTGCCACACCAGGACTTTAAAAACTACTATTTCTATCACCATTATTCCTTAATCCAAAAAAGGTAAAGATAGGCTTTACATTGGCTAAGTTCACAAAGTTGTTCTTATTTTTCTTATTTCACTGTAAACCACTGACATATACTTAGGCATCATGTCCCTAGCATAAGGACAAGGATGAAAATTTCTCTCCTGAAATGTTGCTAGATGGGTTCTAAAATATTAAAAATATATGGCTGAGTTTAGCATTTATGTCATAAAAGTCATAAAACTTAAGGATAGAATATGAAAAAGAAAATAATTGTAAAAATCACCAGGACTCAAAGGGCTTCTGGAGAATTTTTCACTGGGCAGGAACAATACATAATCACTAATGCAGATTTTGGTGACCAAATTGGAATTTTTGTCCTTTCTTCTCTGTTCCAGGTACATGGCCATCATCCACCCCCTCCAGCCCCGACTGTCGGCCACAGCCACCAAGGTGGTCATCTGCGTCATCTGGGTCCTGGCTCTCCTCCTGGCCTTCCCCCAGGGCTACTACTCAACCACGGAGACCATGCCCAACCGAGTGGTGTGCATGATCGATTGGCCGGAGCATCCCAACAAGATTTATGAGAAAGTGTGAGTAGAGATGAATTTCAGTGCCTTCTTTGCCCTTTCTTGTTCCTTCTTTCTTTTGTTCTTCTGGTGGTTAGGATTTAATTTGTATGTTAGGTTTTAATTTGTAAACATTTCTCACAACCACTCTGTGTCAGGTTGATGTGTCCATAATTTTCAGGAGACTGTTATGTCCCAAATACTATTCTGGACTTTGAATGAAAAGTTTTAAAATATAAGACCTGGATCCTGATATAGCATACCATTTGGGCACACTACCGTGTCCCTCTTACCAGTGACTTTGCCCTGCCAGTGTCTGCATTTCTTTGCCTGGGAACTTTTTCCTACCCTATAGAATGCCATTTTGCCCTCTTGCACAGCATGCCAGAGGGTAAGGGAATTATCCTTCCCTCCACACTCCCAGCAGCTCTCAAAAACAACTGATGGGGGAACTTCTCTGGTGGTGCAGTGGTTAAGAATCCGCCTGCCAATGCAGGGGACAGGGGTTCAAGCCCTGGTCTGGGAAGGTCCCACATACCATGGAGCAACCTAAGCCAGTGCACCACAACTACTGAGCTCGTGCTCTAAAGCCTGCGAGCCACAGCTATTGAAACCCACACGCCTAGAGCCTGTGCTCCGCAAGTGATGCCACCGCAATGAGAAGCCCGCACACTGCAATGAAGAGTAGCCCCCGCTCACCGCAACTAGAGAGAGCCTGCACACAGCAACAATGACCCAACTCAACCAAAAAAAAACCACACACAAACTGATGGGAGTTGGCATATGAACACCCCAGCTCCCTCCCCCTTCAGGTGGGAGGTCTCTGAGGTGTGTGTTTTACTGTGTTCAGGGTTTCCTCTTGGGATTAAGCTCCAGTCACCCTGGTAGCAGCTGGCTCAATGACACACGCTTTGTTAGCCCCACTCCCTACTAGTGTTTCTTTCTCCTTCCAAATAAGTCATTTGCACCTGAATCTTTATCTCAGGATGTGTCTCTGGGGAAAACTAAACCAAAACACCTACCTTCTAGGATTTTGCAGCTGGAAAAATACCTATACATGTGAAATGCATGGGAAGGCAAGGCCAGAACATTGAGACCTTATGAGTAACAGGTCCCCCACAGGACAAGCCTGTTTCTCTTCCAGCGGCCTGACCGATCACATTTAGGGCTTTTTAAAGCTATCTTGGCACATTTTCCAAAATTTCTTATCTTAGAGGCAACATTAAAATGGCTTATTCTTTGTTTTGTTCTATTCAAGTGAGCAGCAATTTGACATTTATATTATCATCAGTTTTCTGGATTCAAAGCACATTGATAATATGGCTCCTTTTGAAAGTCCTCTATAATTTTCCAATCTTGGGTTTATTCAGTGAATTGTAAAAGAAAGACCACTTGTATTAGAATCAGAAGATCTGGGTGTTAATTACAAGATTGCCAGTTTCTAGCTATGTGACCCTGGGCAAGAGCACAGTCTCTCCTCGTTGTTAAATGGAATATGATAAAGCACTGCCTCACATAAAAAACTGTTTTGAAGAGCAAACAAGATAATGTATTCTCGCCTTGTAAGCTATTAAATGCCATACGAAAGATAAGATACTGTTATTGAACTAAATTCATTAGATAGTATAATATAATCATTATAGACCTTTGAACTTATTAAATGGTAAAATGAGACACTGTACCTGTTGGCCCTCTAGATTTGAGGGTCCAAAATCCTGTTGCACACAGAGTTACACTACTGCATCTGTTCCATGGAGCATGGAAATGTAGCCTGTCAGAAAGCAATACATAAAGTTCAGACTTTGCCTTCCAGACACAGACAGCGGGATTTAATTGATCAGGCAGTGGGAGGATTAATGCTTAGCCTAGGAGATGTTGAACATTTTTCTTTCAAGTGAAACTACAAGCCTGAGCAGAGTCACAGTGGGAGAAAGAACATAGCTTTACAAGCTGTACGGGACCCATGAACATGTTCAAGCCAGAAGCTTCCCTCAAAAGGGGGAAAAGAAAACCCTCTGAATTAAAGTTCATTATATAAACTGCTTCAGAAACTGCCGTCAACTTCATGGACCTTAGCTCAGTTCTTAGTTCTTGTGAGCTTTTCAAAGTCTGATCACCTTTCTGAAACTTTTTGCTTCAAATAAGCACAGTTCTTTTATCTTCCAACAAATTCAAATTTTAACTTGGAAATAAAGGTTTATTTTCTCACAGATCTCTGGGATCTCATGCAAGAAACAGTAGTGTTTTACTTTTAAACATTTTTCTGTTTTATGCTTACTAATGATTAGAAAGTCCCTTTGAGACTCAATGTTTTGGACTGTCCTTTCAAGTTACCTTTAAAGAATTTTGGGTAACTGCTACTGGATGCATGGTTAGGTTTGCCATTATTGTTTATTTCATGATTTTAACCTAAAAACAAATGGGCCTGGAATAAGAGCTCCTGATTTTATCTATTCAAGATGTATAAAATGTTTATAGATGCAGTGGTAAGTTGAAAGCATCCACATTTGCCATTCACATATTGTCTGTGATACAAACATAAGTGTAAGCTTTATGCAAACCTATTTTATTTTTGTCAGTATCTGTCATAATGCATCATGATATATTTTTTAGGGAATTTAAATTCCATCAGTTCTAAACTAAGTACTTTATTATATTCTCTTTTATTAGAACTAATGATTGCCATTTCCACAGTACACAGTAATTCCAAATTTGAAACCATAATGAAATTTTATTTTGAGACAGGGTAAGAGCATAGGCTTGAGAGTTAAATGAGTGATCAACTCCCAGCTACATCTCTCTCTAGTTGAGTCGTAATAGTCAAGTTATTCAAGCTCCTAAGCCTAATAGTACAGTCCATATAGAGGTGTTGAGAGAAGTAAATAAGGTACTTGCTTAGCTCAGTGCCATGCACATTGGAAAGAATCTAGTGAATGTTACCTACTGTTGTTAGCGTCATTCATTGATCTGGGTACATGGGCAGAAAACTGGCAGCAGGGAGTGAGATGGGCAAATGCTTAGGCCCAATTCATCTGATGAATAATTTATGCCAGATAATTACGCTAAAAGGTTTTGTGAAAATCTGGGTCTTTTGAAAATCTTTGAAAATCTGGCATTTGCCTTCTGGCTACATGGTTAACCTCTAACCCTGATCACTTATCATTTAGATTCTTATTAATACATGTATTAAAGTAAACACTTTTAAAGAAACGCAATCCAATAAAAGGACAGGCAAAAGATATCCTTATATATTAAATGGCCAATTAATATATAAGGAGGCACACAACTTCATTCATCAACAGTGAAATGAAAATTAAAACCATAATGAGATCTTACTATCTACCTATTAGACTAGCAAATGTTCAGAAGTCTGACTAAACTAAGCATTTAGAACTTTTGGTGAAGAACCTTAGTAGACTGCTAAAAGTATACATTGATAAAACCACATTGGAAAACATTTTGTAGTATCTAGAAAAGAAGAAACTATTCATACCCCATAACCCTGCAATTTCACTCAGGGGTAATTAATTACCCTAGAAAAACTCATGCTATGAACCCACATACATCTAGATATTGTTTATATCAGCATCATTCTTAAAGCCCTAAACTGGAGATATTCCAAATGTCCGTCTTCAGTTAGATGGATATTTTAACTGTGGTACAAGCATGCCATGGAATATTATGTAGTTGGCAGAATGAACAAAATGTAGCTCCATGCAGCATAAATGGCTCTTGTAAATAAGGTTTTAAAACAAGCAAAATGAAAGGTGGTAATACTACAACTGCAAGCAAAGAAGTAGTTACCATGAAAGTGAAGACTGTGATTATCTTTCAAGGGAGAGAAAGGGATGTGATCAAGAAGGGACACTTGGAGTTGCTTCTGAGGATATGGCATTATATTTCTCCAGCACAATGGTAGTAGCATGAGTGTTTGCTTTAAAATTACTCGTAATACCAAGTAGTTTGACTTATGCACTTTGTCTGGAATTTATGTTTCATTTTTATTTAACTTAAAATTAAATGCTATCCAAAGGTTTTTGCTTTTGTAAGCTCTCAAGATACTACTTCCATTGGGATAACCCCAAATTTCCTCCATAAGAAATTATCTTCTGAAGTGTGGGCTGTGCCTGGGGTGACATTCATAAGTACTCATCTCTGAATTAGCCGAAGTATGGATGGGCCCCGTTTCATTCTCATGTTTATTTGCATTTTGCCTTGCTAACTCCTATGTGTCAGCCCATTTGGAATTTTTCCAATTGGTCTAATGGGGGTTAGGACAAATTATTGTCCCTGGAAGGATGTGACAAATGTTAACCAGAGAACAAGCCCATAGACTCTCCACAGCACTCATCCCTTGCTGCTATTATTCATAAGCATGTACATCTGGGCTACAAAATGCTACAGATAGACTTGTTTCATCTTCCTGGAAAATCATTTAAAACTTCATTTTGCATTTAAAAATATAAATAAATTATGGGGTATAATGAAAGTTCTTATAATTTCTTTAATCACCCATATTCCCATCATTTACAAAGGCTCTAACATTTTGATGAATTTCCATCCAGGGAAATATTGTTCTTAGTTTCTTTTGAAGTGTCTTGTGTACCTACAGGTCAACACAAATATAGATTGTTTCCCTTTTTGTAACACAAAATGTAGCTTATTATGCACATTGTTCTGTTTTTTATTTAACTTAATACGTCTTAGAGATCTTTTCATATCAGTTCATGAAAAGCTTCTCTATTCTTTTTTTCAGCTACACAGTACTCCATGTTATAAATGTACAATATTATTTAACCAGTCACTTTTAGTGAACTTGGGATTGTCTCCAGCCTTTTGCTATTGGATTGCTGTCATGAATAACCTTTACATTTATAATGTAAGGCTATGTGGAGCATAAAAATCCCCAAAATGGAATTGCTGGGTCAAATTTTTATATTGGCCTTCCATACTAATTTACATTCCCACCAGAAATGTGTGAAAGTCTCTGTTTCTCCACAGCCTCGTCAACAGACTGTATTGTCAAGATTTTAGATTTTTACCCACTAAAGTTAAAAATGCATTTCTCTTATTGGAACGGGGTTGAATTTTTTTCATAGTTTGAATCATTTGTATTTACATTTTATAATCCGCCATTTACCATATCATAAAGAATTTCTTATGTCATTATACATGCTTGTACAATTTGATGTGAACATATATGTGTGTATGCATATGTAAATAATAGTTTTTTTAACTAATCTCCTTCTTTGAAAATTGATTAGTGATTTCCCTTAGCTGACTAGTAAGATAAAACAGCAAACTTCGTAAGCAGGCTGCTTCTAGCTACATCCCTAGATCCCTGCAGGGACAGGTTCAATGTCTTCTGTCATCCACTGTTTATGTCTACAATCTGCAGTTATGGAATGTTATTCTAAAATTATTCATGAAACTGGAGACTTGAGTTCATTATTAATATAGTATTGTCATAGTTTGTGATTGAGTCCTGCCATAATTTTAGCAACTTGGCAGCTGTGACTGCTCTTGTGAAACTGTGACACTACCTAGGAAGTCCTGTAATGGTAGAGTGATTGACTGGTGAGGAAGAAAAATTTCACGGGTAACCAAAAGTAACTCTTCCCGATGGAGAAAAAAAGCACAGTAAAAGAAAAATTAAAGTATAAAGAAGAAATATTTGGCTTTGAAAAATGCAAATTCAGTAGCTTTCAAAATTATTTGGATCCAAGCCCACTCTTGAGGATGCTATCCAGGGTGTCAAGTTGCCGTGGCCCTGGAAGGTTATGGGGTAATACCCCTGAGGACAAGGAAGATGAATGAGTCAATATTTCTTTATCAGAGGGCTCACCAATATGGCCAAGAAAAAGTCTATAATAAGGATGAAAAATGAGAAATACATCCCAAAGAATGAGATTTAGGCAGCCTGGGGAATTTCAGCTTCCCTGAATCATTTATTAATATTGGTCATATGTCATTTTCTGTTAATTAAACTTCTTTGTACATAACTTTGTGGTAAAGTTTTAGCATGAAGTAAGATGTGCTTATCTGAATTACAAATATTACCAATAGTCCTGGGAAAGGAAACTATGTCAGAAAACAGCATCACTCATGACTATAATTACCTGGAGATTTTGTGAAAGTGTACATGAATGTGGATATATTAACTCTAATATAATTCTTTTATTTTTTATAAATTTATTCATTTTATTTATTTTTGGCTGCATTGGGTCTTCGTTGCTGCCCTTGGGCTTTCTCTAGTTGTGGCGACTGAGGGCTACTCTTCGCTGCAGTGCACGGGCTTCTCATTGTGGTAGCTTCTCTTCTTGCAGAGCATGGGCTCTAGGTGCATGGGCTTCAGTAATTTTGGCATGCAGGCTCAGTAGTTGTGGCACATGGGCTTAGTTGCTCTGTGGCATGTGGGATCTTCCAAGACTAGGGCTCCAAGCCCTAGTCCCCTGCATTGGCAGGCAGATTCTTTTTTTTTTTAAACATCTTTATTGGAGTATAATTGCTTTACAATGTTGTGTTAGTTTCTGCTGTATAGCAAAGTGAATCAGCTATACATATACATATATCCCCATATCCTTTCCCTCTTGCTTCTCCCTCCCATCTTCCCTATCCCACCCCTCTAGGTGGTCACAAAGCACTGAGCTGATCTCCCTGTGCTATGCAGCTGCTTCCCACTAGTTATCTATTTACATTTCATAGTGTATATATGTCACTGCCACTCTCTCACTTCGTCCCAGCTTACCCTTCCCCCTCCTTGTGTCCTGAAGTCCATTCTCTACATCTGGCAGGTGGATTTTTAACCACTGCACCACCAGGGAGGTCCTCTAATATAATTCTTTATTAGTACCAATTGTAACAGAAGACTGTCTTTATTTATAGCATTTTGTCTTTTGTATGTCATATCCCGTCATCTTAGCTGAAATATTTACATTTATACATATCCTTTAGTTTCATTAATAATAATGAAAATTAAAAATCAACTAATTGGTGGAGAATAAGAAGGAAAAAAGAATATTAGAAAAAGTACCTGTAGTTTACTTCCCCAATTTTCCACATTCTTGATTACTTCACAAATAAAAAAACAAGTGTGGATCCTTTACCAAGCTGCTCCAGGCCTTGCCAAAAGGGTGTCAGCATATTAGTGGTTCCAGGACTGTTTATGCTAGCTTGTATGATTAATCTCCTCCCTGACACCCACGACATTTATATAGCCCAGCACTCCTAGTATTGTCACTGCTGTTGATGGAAAGCAGTTAAACTGATAATGAAAAGTGCATTGATATTTCAGGGGAAAATGGTTGCACAAAAGCAAGTCTTTAACCCTGACACTCAGACAAAAAATTTCCAGTAAATAAAATTTTAAAAAAAGAAGGAGAAGGAGAAGAAGCCTACATTAATGCAGAAACTAGGAAGGTTGCCATAAAAATGCCATAAATTTCACTACCTTTCTGGTAGATATTGCACAGATAGAGACAAAGAGGAGGCAGTAGCCACCATGGGAAGTCATGTGCAATACATATGGCAACGCCTAATTTGGAGGTGAAAGTGTAAGCTTGAAAAAGATGGGACTACCAAATTTGGGATTCCTTTGTGCTGTCATGTTAAATTTCCAGAGATAGCTGACCTTACTGAAAGAGAAAACACAACCAGGCCTGAAAGTGTAATTGAATGTAAGATTAAATGGACAATTTTCTACAAAACTGTAAATCACATTAATGCAGCTTGAGAGGCGAAGAATGAAAATACTGTTCAAGAGTTACAATTATAAAAGGCAATGGAATCAAAATTTGTGCAGAAAATTTCTTTCAAATACCTTATAAACTCTTAATGAGTTCAGAACCATATGGAGAACTTGCTAATTTATTATATGCATTTGGTATGACCTAAATGTAAAAAGTTGACAAACTAAGCTCCAAAAACAAACATTTAGGCCAATTCCATTTCCAACTATAGATAAGAGATCCACACAAAAGAATTCAAAATTATATTAAAATAACAATGTTTTATTTTTTGAGCATGACTTCTTCCAACAATAACATTAGTAAGTTATCAGTAAATTGTTATTTTATTTTATCAAATGAATTGGTCAAAGGGAAGTATATATTTGTCTCAATAAATGTCAAAAATAAAATTTTTAAAAGGTAATATGTATTAAAGAAAAAAAATAGTTTATATCAATAATAATCCTTGAGAAAATAAAGTGAATAACACATCTTCTTTACAACAGAAACAAACAAAGAAAACCCCAGAAAATTAAGAAATAGGCATTATATGAAGAAAAACAAAAAAATCATGCTATTTTAGACTTTACTGAATGGCATAACAGAATACTTGAGAAACATTTCACATGATCCAAAACCTGGAAATTATCTAAGGGTATATAGGAAACAGTCTCCCTTCTATATACATTTTTTTTTTGTACACCAATGTTCATAGCAGCATTATTCACAATAGCCAAAAAGGTGGAAACGCCCTTCTGTCTTTATGTAATTCCATGAAGATATCAGTTCTTCTCAAACTATTCCAACCAGTATGTTTAGGTGGCTGATAAAGCAAATCATCTGAAAGAATAACTGGATAAAAATAGTTCAAGAAAATATTGAAAAAGAAGAATTAATTTTGATATCAGCAAAATAACAAAAAAGAAATATAAGAAGTGGCTTGTTCTTTCAGATATGAAAATACTCAATACTGAGGATAGAATTGGTCAATAAAAAACAGAATAGAAATCACACACACAGACACACACACACACATACATACACACACACAGAAACCCAAGAATATAAAATTTTATATATAGTATATGCTACAGATAACATGTGAATTCTGAAACGATTTTTCCATAATTTTTTTGGAAACGTGAGAACCCCAAATTCTGTAGGATTTTGTAACTTGAATGAGTTTATAAGTAACCATTATGGGTAACCACATAACTCACAGCTACCCACAACTTAGAGAGTCAAAATTACATTAGTGTACTGAAGCCTCTAAGAGGCTTTCCATTTTTAAATTTTTTATTTACTTTTTTAATATAATATATTCATGTGGTTTAAAAACCAGTAAGTTTCAAAAGTAATCAGAAAAAATATTTCTCCCTCTAACCACTGTTCTTAGTTTCTTTTGAATTTTTAAATGTTAATTAATTTATTTTTTATACAGCAGGTTCTTATTAGTTATACATTTTATACATATTAATGTATATATGTCAATCCCAATCTCCCAATTCATCACAGCACAACGCCTACCCCACCACTTTCCCCCCTTGGTGTCCATATGTTTGTTCTCTACATCTGTGTCTCTATTTCTGCCCTGCAAACCGGTTCATCTGTACCATTTTTCTAGGTTCCACATATATGCGTTAATATTTGATATTTGTTTTTCTCTTTCTGACTTACTTCACTCTATATGACAGTCTCTAGATCCATCCACATTTCTACAAATGACCCAATTTCATTCCTTTTTATGGCTGAGTAATATTCCATTGTATATATGTACCACATCTTATTTATCCATTCCTCTGTCAATGGGCATTTAGGTTGTTCTATGACCTGGCTATTGTAAACAGTGCTGCAATGAACATAGGGGGGCATGTGTCTTTTTGAATTATGGTTTTCTCAGTGTATATGCCCAGTAGTGGGATTGCTGGGTCATATGGTAATTCTATTTTTAGTTTTTTAAAGGAACCTCCATACTGTTCTCCATAGTGGCTGTATCATTTTACATTCCCACCAACAGTGCAAGAGGGTTCCCTTTTCCCCACACCCTCTCCAGCATTTCTTGATTTTAGATTTTCTGATGATGTCCATTCTAACTGGTGTGAGGTGATACATCATTGTAATTTTGATTTGCATTTCTCTAATAATTAGTGATGTTGAGCAGCTTTTCATGTGCTTCTTGGCCATCTGTATGTCTTCTTTGGAGAAATGTCTATTTAGGTCTTCTGCCCATTTCTTGATTGGGTTATTTGTTTTTTTTTAATATTGAGCTGCATGAGCTGTTTATATATTTTGGAGATTAATCCTGTGTCCATTGATTCATTTTCAAATATTTTCTCCCATTCTGAGGGTTGTCTTTTCATCTTGTTTGTAGTTTCCTTTTCTGTGCAAAAGCTTTTAAGTTTCATTAGGTCCCATGTGTTTATTTTGGTTTTCATTTCCATTAGTCTAGGAGGTGGATCAAAAAGGATCTTGCTGTGATTTATGTCAAAGAGTATTCTGCCTATGTTTTCCTCTAAGAGTTTTACAGTGTCTGGTCTTACACTTAGGTCTCTAATCCATTTTGAGTTTAATTTTGTGTATGGTGTTAGGGAGGGTTGTAATTTCATTCTTTTACATGTAGCTGTCCAGTTTTCCCAGCACCACTTATTGAAGAGATTGTCTTTTCTCCATTGTATATCTTTATCTCCTTTCTCATAGTTTAGTTGACCATATGTGCGTGGGTTTATCTCTGGGCTTTCTATCTTATTTCATTAATCTATGCTTCTCTTTTTGTGCCAGTACCATATTGTCTTGATTACTGTAGCTTTGTAGTATAGTCTGAAGTCAGGGAGTCTGATTCCTCCAGCTCCGTTTGTTTCCCTGAAGACTGCTTTGGCTATTCGGGGTCTTTTCTGTCTCCATACAAATTTTAAGATTTTTTTGTTCTAGTTCTTTAAAAAAAAAAATGCCATTGGTAATTTGATAGGGATTGTATTGAATCTGTAGATTGCTTTGGGGAGTATAGTCATTTTCACAATATTGATTCTTCCAATCCAAGAACATGGTATATCTCTCCATCTGTTTTGTTCTCAGTTTCTTGTGAGCTTTCCAAAATTCCTCTCTGCTTATCAAAAAGGGTTTGACTATATATTCTAATTGTCTCCTTTCTTAACACAAAGTGTCATATATGACATACCATATTCTTGTTTCTTCCACTTACAGTTTAACTCAGATATTCTTTCCCCTTAGTATTAAGCAAATAGTCTCATTTTTTTCTTTACAGCTGCATAGTACTACTTTGTATAGAAAAATCATAACTTATTTATCTGGCATGATATTGATTTATATTTGGATTGCTCCTAGTGCTTTGCTATTTCAAATAATATTGTAATGAATAGGCTCCACTCTGATAATTTTTCAGCAAAGAAACCTGATGGTTTTGGTTAAACCTTGTGTTTCCCAAATTTACTTGATCATAGAATCCTTCTTTTGACTAACCCTGGTAACATCCCACAGAAATAGTGTCCATAATATATATTCTGGTGAAACTCTGCACTAATCAAAAAAATGTGTTTCTTTCTGACATCTTAAAATGAATATAAATTCCAAATATATTGGAAAGGAGTGAAAACTTTCAAAAAATAACACTCAAGACAAAACTAAAATGAAGAGATGGTTGGTTTGAGTATAAACATAGATATAGATACAGGTATAGATATATTTGTTAAATACTGTATGCCAGGAAACTCCATGAGAGAGTTTGGCAAATGACAAACTGAGGGAAAAACCCACAATGTATGAGACAAACCATTGACATAATTAACATAGAGGAGACCTGAGCACCTGTGGTTGGAGCACCAAGTCCAAACCACTGGACTAACAGAGATCTTCAGGTACCAGGAATATTAGTCAGTGTGAGCTCTCCCAGAGGCCCTCATCTCGGCGACAAGACCTGCCTCCAACTAACTGCCTGCAAACTCCAGTGGTGGATGCCTCAGGCCAAACAATCAGCAAGACAGGAACACAGCTGCACCCATCAAAAAAATGAGATGACCAAAAAATATGTTACAGATGAAGGATTAAGGTAAAAACCTACAAGAGCAAATAAATGAAGAGGAAATAGGCAACATAACTGAAAAAGTATTCAGAGCAACAATAGTAAAGATGATCCAAGTAGTAATAGAAATGGAGGCATGGATTGAGAAAATAAAAGAAATGTTTAACAAGGACATACAAGACCTAAAGAACAAAAAAACAGTGATGAACAACACAATTACTGAAATGAAAAATACACTAGAAGGAATCAATAGCAGAATAACTGAGGCAGAAGAACAGATAAGTGAACTGGAGGATAGAATGGTGAAAATAACTGCCATGGAATGGAATAAAGAAAAAAGACTGAAAAGAAATGAGGACACCCTCAGAGACCTCTGGGACAAATTAAATTCACCAAAATTCGAATTATAGGGGTCCCAGAAGAGGAAGATAAAAAGATAGGGTCTGAGAAAATATTTGAAGAGATTATAGTCAAAAACTTCGCTGACATGGGAAAGGAAATAGCCATACAGGTCCAGGAAACACAGAGTCCCATACAGCATAAACCCAAGAAGAAACACACTAAGACACATATTAATCAAACTAAAAAACATAAATTCAAGGAAAAATGTTAAAAGCATCAAGGGAAAAGCAACAAACAATGTAAAAGAGAATTCCTATAAGGTTATCAGCTGGTTTTTAAGCAGAAACTCTGTAGGATAAAAGGGAGTGCCAGGATATATTTAAAGTGATGAAAGGGAAAATCCTACAACCAAGATTACTCTACCCAGCAAGGATCTCACTCAGATTCAACAGAGAAATGAAAAGCTTTACAGACAAGCAAAAGCTAAGGGAATTCAGCACCACCAAACCAAATTTCCAACAAATGCTAAAGGAGCTTCTCTAAGTGGCTTCTCTTCTCTAAGCTTCTCTTCTCAAGAGAAGAAAGAGACCCACATAAACAAACACAAAACAATTAAGAAAATAGCAATAGGAACATACATATCAATAATTATCTTGAATGTAAATAGATTAAGTGCTCCAACCAAAAGACACAGATTGGCTGAATGGATACAAAAACAAGATCCGTATATAAGCTCTCTACAACAGACCCATTTCAGTCCTAGGGACACATACAGACAGCAAGCGAGGGGATGGGAAAAGATATTCCATGCAAATGGAAATCAAAAGAAAGATGGAGTAGCAATATTCATATCAGAAAAAATAGACTTTAAAATAAAGACTGTTGCAAGAAACAAGAAATGACACTACATAATGATCAAGGGATCAATCAAAAAAGAAGATATAACAATTGTAAATATACATGCACCCAACATAGGAGCACCTCAATATATAAGACAAATGCTAATAATCATGAAAGGGGAAATCGACAGTAACACAATAATAGTGGCGGACTTTAACACCCCACTTACATCAATAGACAGATCATCCAGAGAGAAAATAAACAAAGAAACACAAGCTTTAAATGACACAATAGACCACATAGATTTAATTGATATTTATAGAACATTCCACCCGAAAGTGGCAGAATACACTTTCTTCTCAAGTGCACATGGAACATTCTCCAGGATATATCACATCTTGGGTCACAAATCAAGACTTGGTAGATTTAAAACAATTGAAATCATATCAAGAATCTTTTCTGACCACAACACTATGAGATTAGAAATCAATTACAGGGAAAAAAACTGTAAAAAACACAAACAAATGGAGGCTAAACATTATGCTACTAAATAACTAAGAGATCACAGAAGAAATCAAAAAGTACATAGAAACAAATGACAATGAGAACATGAAAACCCAAAACCTATGGGACACAGCAAAAGCAGTTCTAAGAGGGAAGTTTATAGCAATTCAATTTCACCTCAAGAAACCAGAAAAGTCTCAAATAAAAAATCTAACCTTACACCTAAAGCAACTAGAGAAAGAAGAATGAAACCCCCAAAGTTAATAAAAGGAAAGAAATCATAAAGAGCAGAGTAGAAATACATAAAATAGAAATGAAGAAAACAATAGTAAAGATCAATAAAACTAAAAGTTGATTCCTTGAGAACATAAAAAAAATTGATAAACCTTTAACCAGACTCATCAAGAAAAAAGGATAGAATTCAAATCAATAAAATTAGAAATGAAATGGAGAAATTATAACTGACAATGCAGGAATACAAAGGATCATAAGAGACTACACAAGCAACACTATGCCAATAGAATGGACAACGTGGAAGAAATGGAAAAATTCTTAGAAATGTACAACCTTCCAAAAATGAACCAAGAAGAATTAGAAAACATGAACATACCAATCACAAGTAATGAAATTGAAACTGTAATTAAAATCTTCCAGTAGGGCTTCCCTGGTGGTGCAGTGGTTAAGAATCTGCCTGCCAATGCAGGGGACACAGGTTCAAGCCCTGGTCTGGGAAGATCCTACATGCCGCGGAGCAACTAAGCACATGTGGCACAACTGTGGGGGCTGTGCTCTAGGGCCCGTGAGCCACAAGCAGTGAGCCTGCATGCTGCAACTACTGAAGCCCACACACCCAGAGCCCATGCTCAACAACAAAGAGAAGCCACCACAATGAGAAGCCCGTGCACTGTAACCAAGATTAACCCCCACTCACCACAATTGGAGAAAGCCCATGCACAGCAAAAAAAAACCCCAATGCAGCCAAAAATAAATAAAATAAATTTAAAAAATTTTTTTCAGTAAACAAAAGTCCAGGACCAGAGGGCTTCACAGGCGAATTCTATGACCAATATCACTGAAGAATATAGATGCAAAAATCCTCAAAAAAATAAAGCAAACAGAATCCAGCAACACATTAAAAGGAGCATACACCATGATAAAATTGGATTTATCCCAGGGATGCAAGGATTCTTCAATACACACAAATTAATCAGTGTGATACACCATATTAACAAATTAAGAATAAAAAGCATATGATCATCTCAATAGATGCAAAAAAAAAAAAGCTTTTGACAAAATTCAACACCCATTTATGATAAAAACTCTCCAGAAAGTGGGCATAGAGGTAATCTACCTCAACATAAAAAAGGCCATATATGACAAACCCACAGCAAACATCATTCATAATGTTGATAAACTGAAAGCTTTCCTCCAAGATGAGGAAAAAGACAAGGATGTCCACTCTCTCCACTTTTATTTAACATAGTTTTGGAAGTCCTAGCCATGGCAATCAGAGAAAAAAAAAAGAAATAAAAGGAAAACAAATTGGAAAAGAAGAAGTAAAACAGTCACTGTTCACAGATGACATAATACTATATAGAGAGAGAAAATCCTAAAGATGCTACCAGAAAACTACTAGAGCTAATCAATGAATTTAGTAAAGTTGCAGGATATAAAGTTAATGCACAGAAATCTCGTGCATTCCTATACTCTAATGATGAAAGATCAGAAAGAGAAATTAAGGAAACACTCCCAATTACCATTGCAACAAAAAGAATAAAATACCTAGGAATAAACCTACCTAAGGAGACAAAAGACCTGTACTCACAAAACTATAAAACACTGATGATAGAAATCAAAGATAATGCAAACAGATGGAGAGATATACCATGTATTGGAAAAATCAATATTGTCAACATGGCTGTACTACCCCAAGTAATCCACAGATTCAATGCAATCCCTACAAATTACCAATGGCATTTTTCAAAGAATTAGAACAAAAAAAATTTACAATTTGCATGGAAACAGAAAAGCTGTAAATAGCCAAAAAAATCTGGAGAGAGTAAAACAGAGCTAGAGGAATCAGACTCCCTGACTTCAGACTATACTACAAAGCTACAGTAATCAAGACAGTATTGTACTGGCACAAAAACAGAAATATAGATCAATAGTACAGGATACAAAGCCCAGAGATAAACCCACACATATATGTCACCCAATCTATGACAAAGGAGGAAATGATATGCAATGGAGAAAAGACAATCTCTAGGTCCATCCATGTTGATGCAAAAGGCATTATTTAGTTCTTTTTTATGGCTGAGTAATATTCCATTGTATATATGTACCACATCTTCTTTGTCCATTCCTCTGTTGGACATTAAGGTTGTTCCCAAGTTCTGGCTATTGTAAATAATACTGCAATGAACATTGGGGTGCACATATCTTTTTGAATTATGGTTTTCTCTGGGTATCTGCCTAGGTGTAGGACTACTGGGTCATATGGTAGTTCTATTTTTAAATTTTTAAGGGACCTCCATACTGTTCTCCATAGTGGCTGAACCAATTTACATTCCCACCAACAGTGAGGAGGATTCCCTTTTCTCCACACCCTCTCCAGCATTTATTGTTTGTAGATTTCTTGATGATAGCCATTCTCACCAGTGTGAGGTGATACCTCATTGTAGTTTTGATTTACATTTCTCTAATAATTAGCAATGTTGAGGATCTTTTCATGTTCTTTTCAGGCACCTGTATGTCTTCTTTGGAGAAATGTCTATTTAGATCTTCCCCCCATTTTTTGATTGGGTGTTTTGTTTTTTTGATATTGAGCTACATGAACTCTTTGTATATTTTTGAGATAAAGTCCTTGTCAGCTGCTTCATTTGCAAATATTTTCTGCCATTCTGAGGGTCGTCTTTTCGTTTTGTTTGTGATTTCCTCTGCTGTGTAAAAGTTTTAAGTTTCATTAGGTCCCATTTGCTTATTATTTTTCTTAATTTTTGTTACACTAGGAGGTGAATCAAAAAATATCTTCCTGCGATATATGTCAAAGAGTGTTCTGCCTATGTTTTCCTCAAATAGTTTTATAGTGTCTGGTCTTACGTTTAGGTCTTTCACCCATTTTGAGGTTTTTTTTGTTTTTTTTTTTTAACATCTTCATTAGAGTATAATTGCTTTACAATGGTGTGTCAGTTTCTGCTTTATAACAAAGTGAATCAGTTATACATATACATACGTCCCCATATATCTTCCCCCCTGCATCTCCCTCCCTCCCACCCCCCCAATCCCACCCCTCCAGGTGGTCACAATACACCAAGCTGATCTCCTGTGCTATGCAGCTTCTTCCCACCAACTATCTACTTTACGTTTGGTAGTGTATATATGTCCATGCCACGCTCTCACTTTGTCCCAGCTTACCCTTCCCCCTCCCCATATCCTCAAGTCCATTCTCTAGTAGATCTGCATCTTTATTCCAGTCTTGCCCCTAGGTTCTTCTGACCATTTTCTATTTTCTTCTTTTTTTTTTTAGATTCCATATATATGTGTTAGCATATGGTATTTGTTTTTCTCTTTCTGACTTACTTCACTCTGTTTGACAGTCTCTAGGTCCATCCACCTCACTACAAATAATTCAGATTCATTCCTTTTTATGGTTTAGTAATATTCCATTGTATATATGTGCCACATCTTCTTTATCAATTCATCTGTTGATGGACACTTAGGTTGCTTCCATGCCCTGGCTATTGTAAATAGAGCTGCAATGAACATTTTGGTACATGACTCTTTTTGAGTTATGGTTTTCTCAGGTTATATGCCCATTAGTGGGATTGCTGGGCCATATGGTAGTTCTATTTGTAGTTTTTTAAGGAAAATCCATCCTGTTCTCCATAGTGGCTGTATCAGTTCACATGCCCACCAACAGTGCAAGAGGGTTCCCTTTTCTCCACACCCTCTCCAGCATTTATTGTTTCTAGATTTTTTGATGATGGCCATTCTGACTGGTGTGAGATGATATCTCATTGTAGTTTTGATTTGCATTTCTCTAATGATTAATGATGTTGAGCATTCTTTCATGTGTTTGTTGGCAATCTGTATATCTTCTTTGGAGAAATGTCTCTTTAGGTCTTCTGCCCTTTTTGGATTGGGTTTTTTGTTTCTTTGTTATTGAGCTGCATGAGTTGCTTGTATGTTTTGGAGATTAATCCTTTGTCAGTTGCTTCATTTGCAAATATTTTCTCCCATTCTGAGGATTATCTTTTCATCTTGTTTATGGTTTCCTTTGCTGTGCAAACGTTTTAAGTTTCATTAGGTCCCATTTGTTTATTTTTGTTTTTATTTCCATTTCTCTAGGAAGTGGGTCAAAAAAGATCTTGCTGTGATTTATGTCATAGAGTGTTCTGCCTATGTTTTCCTCTAACCATTTGATGGTGTCTGACCTCACATTTAGGTCTTTAATCCATTTTGAGTTTATTTGTGTGTATCTTGTTAAGGAGTGTTCTAATTTCATTCTTTTACATGTAGCTGTCCTGTTTTCCCAGCACCACTTATTGAAGAGAGTGCCTTTTCTCCATTGTATATTCTTGCCTCCTTTGTCATAGATTAGGTAATCATGGTGCATGGGTTTATTTCTGGGCTTTCTATTCTGTTCCATTTATTTCTATTTCTGTTTTTATGTCAGTAACATACTATTTTGATGACTGTAGCTTTGCAGTATGGTCTGAAGTCAAGGAGTTGATCCTTCCAGCTCTGATTTTTTTTTTTTCCTCAGGTTTTCTTTGGCTATTTGGAGGTTTTTGTGTTTCCATACAAATTGTAAAAATTTTTTGTTCTAATTCTGTGAAAATTGCTATTGGTAATTTGATAGGGATTGCACTGAATCTGTAGACCTCTTTGGGTAGTTCAGTCATTTTGACAATGTTGATTCTTCCAATCCAAGAACATGGTATATCTCTCCATCTGTCTGTGTCATATTTTATTCATTTCCTTAATATCTTATAGTTTTCTGAGTACAGGTCTTTTGCCTCCTTATCTAGGTTGAATCCTAGGTATTTTATACTTTTTGTTCCAATGGTAAATGAGATTGTTTCCTTAATTTATCTTTCTTATTTTTTGTTGTTAGTGTATAAGAATGAGAGATATTTCTTGTATTAATTTTGTATCCTGCAACTTTACCAAATTCATTGATGAGCTGTAGTAGTTTTCTGGTAGCATCTTTAGAATTTTTTATGTATAGTATCATCATCTGCAAACAGTGACACTTTAGTTTCTTCCTTTCCAATTTCTATACAGTTTATTTCTTTTTCTTCTCTGATTGCCATGGCTAAGACTTCCAAAACTGTGTTGAATAAAAGTGGCGTGAGTGGACATCCTTCTCTTGTTTCTGATCTCTGAGGAAATGCTTTCAGTTTTGCACCATTGAAAATGATGTTTGCTGTGGGTTTGTCGTATATGGCCTTTATTATGTTGAGGTAGGTTCCCTCTATGCTTACTTTCTGGAGAGTTTTTTTTATCATAAATGGGTGTTGAATTTTGTCAAAAGCTTTTTCTTCATCTATTGAGATGATCATATAATTTTTATTCTTCAATTTGTTAATATGGTGTATCACAATGATTGATTTGTATATATTGAAGTATCCTTGCATCCCTGGAATAAATCCCACTTGATCATGGTGTATAATCCTTTTAATGTGTTGTTGGATTCTGTTTGCTGGTATTTTGTTGAGGATTTTTACATCTATGTTCATCAATGATATTGGTCTATAATTTTTGTGTGTGATATCTTTGTCTGGTTTTGGTATCAGGGTGATGGTGCCCTCCTAGTATGAGCTTGGGAGTGTTCCTTCCTCTGCAATTTTCTGAGGAGTTTCAGAAGGGTAGGTGTTAACTCTTCTCCAAATGTTGGATAGAATTTTCATGTGAAGCCATCTCATCCTGGACTTTATTTTGTTGGAAGATTTTTAATTACAGTTTGAATTTCAGTACTAGTGATTGGCCTCGTCATAATTTCTGTTTCTTCATGGTTCTATCATGGAAGGTTGTACCTTTCAAAGAATTTTTCCATTTCTTCCAGGTTGTCCATTTTATTGGCATATAGTTCTTCACAGCAGTCTCTTACGATCCTTTGTATTTCTGTGGTGTCTGTTTTAACTTCTTTTCATTTCCAATTTTATTGATTTGAGTCCTCTCCCTTTTTTCTTCATGAGTCTGGCTAAAGGTATATCAATTTTGTATATCTTCTCAAAGAACCAGCTTTTAGTTTCATTGATTGTTGCTATTGTTTTCTTCATCTCTATTTCATTTACTTCTGCTCTGATCTTTATGATTTCTTTCCTTCTACTAACTTTTGATTTTGTTTGTTCTTCCTTCTCTATTTGCTTTAGATGTAAGGTTAGGTTGTTTATTTGAGATTTTGCTTCTCTCTTGAGGTGAGATTGTATTGCTGTAAACTTCCCTCTTAGAACTGCTTTTGCTGCATTCCATAGGTTTTGGATCATCGTTGTCATTTATCTCCAGGTACTTTTTGATTTCCTCTTTGACTTCTTCAGTGATCCATTGGTTATTTAGTTACATATTGTTTAGCCTCCATGTGTTTGTGTTTTTTACAGATTTTTTTTCCCTGTAATTGATTTCTAATCTCATAGCATTTTGGTCAGAAAAGATGCTTAAATTTACTGAGGCTTGATTTGTGATGCAAGATGTGATCTATCCTGGAGAATGTTCTGTGTGCATTTGAGAAGAAAGTGTAATCTGTTGTTTTTGGATGGAATGTCCTATAAACATCAATTAAGTTTATTGGGTCTAGTTTGTCATTTAAGGCTTATGTTTTCTCATTAATTATCTGTCTGGATTTTCTGTCCATTGGTGTAAGTGGGGTGTTAAAGTCCCCCACTCTTATTGTGTTACTGTCAATTTCCCCTTTTATGACTATTAGCATTTGCCTTATATATTGAGGTGCTCCTATATTGGGTGCACATATATTTACAATTGTTATATCTTCTTTTTGGATTGATTCCTTGATCATTATGCAGTGTCCTTCCTTGTCTCTTGCAACAGTCTTTATTTTAAAGTCTATTTTGTCTAATATGAGTATTGCTACTCCAGCTTTCTTTTGATTTCCATTTGCATGGAATACCTTTTTCTATCCCATTGCTTTCAGTCTGTATGTTTCCCTAGGTCTGAAGTGGGTCTCTTGTAGACGGCATATATACAGGTGTTGTTTTTGTACCCATTCAGCCAGTCTGTGCTTTTTGGTTGGAGCATTTAATCCTTTTACATTTAAGGTAATTACTGATATGTATGTTCTTATTGCCATTTTATTAATTGTTTTGGGTTTGTTTTCATAGGTCTTTTTTCTTCCCATCCTCATGATGTTTTGATAAAGCAGTCTATATTTGTACAAGGTTGTTTAAGTTGCTAGTCTCTTAATTTCAAATGCAATTCCCATTTCCTACCTTTGTTCTCTCTTCTCATCATGGTTACTGGTTTTGATATCACATTTGTGTGTGGATGATTTCCTGCTTTTATTGTATGTTTGCCTTTACCAGTGGGCTTTCCCATTTGTGATTTTCTTATTTCTAGTTGTGGCTTCTCTCCCCAACCCCTTTGATTAGAGAAGATCCTTTGGCATTTGTTGTAAAGATGGTTTGGTGGTGCTGAATTCTCTTAGCTTTTGCTTGTCTCTAAAGCTTTTGATTTCTCCTTCGAATCTGAATGAGAGCCTTGCTGGGTAGAGTATCCTTGGTTGTAGGTTTTTCCCTTTCATCACTTTGAATTTATCGTGTCACTTCCTTCTGGCCTGCAGAGTTTCTGCTGAAAAATCAGTGGATAACCTTCTGGGAATTCCCTTGTATGTTATTTGCTGCTTTTCCCTTGTTGCTTTCAATATTTTTTCATTATATTTAATTTTTGTTAGTTTGATTAATGTGTGTCTTGGTGTGTTCTTCCTTGGGTTTATCCTATATGGGACTCTCTGAACTTCCTGGACTTTGGTGACTATTCCCTTTCCCATGTTAGGTAAGTTTTCAATTAGAATCTCTTCAAATATTTTCTTAGGCTCTTTCTTTTTCTCTTCCTCTCCTGGGACCCCTATAATGTCAATGTTGGTGCATTTAATGTTGTCCCAGGTGTCTCTGAGACTGTCCTTATTTCTTTTTATTCTTTTTTCTTTGTTCTATTCTGTAGCAGTGATTTCCATCATTCTGTCTTCCAGCTCACTTACCCATTCTTCTGCCTCAGTTATTCTGCTGTTGGTTCCTTCTAGTGTATTTTTCATTTCAGTGATTGTATTGTTCATCTCTGTTTGTTTGTTCTTTAGTTCTTCTAGGTCTTTGTTAAACATTTCTTATATCTTCTCAATTTGTGCCTCCATTCTTTTTTCGAGATCTTGGATCATCTTTAATATCATACTCTGAATTCTTTTTCAAGTAGATTGCCCATCTCTTCAAAGGAAGAAGTTTTCTTGTAAGTTTTTATCTTTCTCCTTTGTCTGCAACATGTTTCTTTGTCATCTCATTTTGTGAAACTTACTGTGTTTGTGGTCTCCTTTCCACAGGCTGCAATATCATAGTTCCTCTTGCTTCTGGTGTCTGCCCCCTGTTGGGTGAGGTTGGTCCAGAGGCTTGTGCCATTATCCGCTTGATATGGGTTTTGACTGGTGTGGAGACCAGAGCCTGCCCTAGATATTGAGCAGGGTCTCCCCTTTGCTCTGTGGTTCTCACTGCCCTTCAGGGCCAGTGGCTGCTCCCTCATTGTTGGAGTAGAAGCCCCCATATCTGTTTCTTAGCTGTGTTTCTGACCTGTGGTGTGAGGTAGATGGAATTGTAGCACCCTCACTGGGAGAGAAGCCACTGACTATTCCTCCTTTGGAGCTGTTCACCTGTGAATGTGTTCTGTTGTGTCACTTTTCACCCATTGTATGGGCTCAAAAGGTACACTCTTGTTGACACTGCTCTCAGTCCCACCTTAACTGTGCATGTGCCAGTAATTGGCCCTGGTGACTTTCATTTTCACCAGGCCACTAGCACAGATCCACTGAGATCAGGTCCCACGACTGCAGTTGTCATACACCTGGACCCACTGTGGGAGCTATGGAAGCAGCTCAGACTCTGGCCTTGCCCAACCCCTACATGTACATGCCCACAAAGCCCATAGCTGCTAAATCCAGCCCCATCCCAGCTGCCAGAGCACTTGTTGTCCTTTTGGATGTTTCACAGGTGCTGCATTTAGGAAGTTGTCACCAGAGTTGTAACTCCATAGTTCATGAAGCCATGAGGAGAGATTTCAGCTCTTCTTCCTTAGTCATATGGCCCCTGTGGTTCTGCTGTGGTTTCAGCCCCTCCTCTGGGCTGATTTCTTAGTGGGGGCAGCTATCCATGCCTCTCAGGAGAGCAGGGCGGGTCGCAGTGCCCACTGACAGATTTCCTAGTTTCAGAAGCTATCCCTGACCTTCTGGGTCAGCAGGGGCATGTCCTGGTGTCTGCCCATGGGTTTGGAAGAGGTGGCCAGTGCCCACCTCTGGAGCCCAAGATGGCTACTGCGACTTGCGCCTGCCCCCAGAGCTCCTGTCGGTGGTGTCCTGTTGCCTGGGAACACTCGCAGGAAAAGAAGTTCTTATGGTGGTCCCACCCCTCTCCATGTGCCTTCCAATAACTGTGACTTGCCTCTCTGGTGGGTCCAGGTTTCTTCCTAGTACACCCTCAGTTGCCACTGCCCAACCTCTTAAGGCTGTTTCCACACCTAACCCTAGTCCTCTCATTGGGACTGACCTTCAGAGCCTGAGCTTCATTCCCCAACACCCCCCCACACTGAGAGAGGAATGTCTCAGGTTGGGGAGCGCAGGGTGGTGGTGCCAACCCTCTGTGCAGGTTACTCTTACTTTTGCCTTCCACAAACTGATTGCTGCTCTCTCCTCTTAGGCTTTGAAGCTCCCCATCCTTCCAGGCTGATCTCCCCACCAGTGAGGAGACTTCCCAAGGTGCGGGAACATTTCCTCCTTCACAGCTCCCTCCATGGGGCACAGGTCCCATCCTGATTCGTTCTTTTTCCTTTTCTTTTTTTCCTACCCAGTTACATGGAGGTTTTCTTCCCTTTTTGGATGTCTGAGGTCTTCTGTCAACACGCAGTAGCTGTTCTGTGTGAATCGTTCCACTTGTACAAATACAATTGTTCCACTTGTATTTTCCATGTTTCTGTGGAAGAAGGTGAACTCTGCTTCCTACTCCTCCGTCATCTTGGTCTCTTCTTCACAACAGAAGTTTTTGATGATGTAGGTGATGATGATAATGTACAAGGAAAATAATCTTTATTATTTAGAACCCCAACAAATGCCATGTTAACTGGAAAGGACTTTGTTTTCTGAGCACCATAATAAGTTGGAAACATGAATTTGGAAAAGAAAGCTGGTGGTATTGCATTCTGCACAATCAATGGAGGAGGGATTTGAAGTTGGGGGAGGGATGAGAAGGATGGGAACCAGAGGATTGGCATCATATCAGGAAAGGTGACTCAGAATATGTGAATATGGAATTGTTTACTACAGTGTGTGTGATGAAAACCCTCCCTCCTAACACCCTGTCAGATTATCAGGGAGGTCTTTGCTGCTCATTGATGTGAGTGTATGTTTGGTGTTTGTGTATTCTTTTGAGAGAATTGGAAGGTGTGCTGAGTTCTGCATCCAGGTTAAGTTGGAACAAAAAAAAACCACCATATATAGAGTTTCAGTTTTGCAAGATGAAAAGAGTTTTGGAGGTGGAGAGTGGTAGTGGTTGTATAACAAAATGAATGTATTTAATACCAATGAACTGTACATTAAAAATGGTTAAGATGGTAAATATTTAAAAAATGATGGTAAATATTATATATATTTTACCACAATTTTAAAAAAAATCTTTAAAGCATCACATGCTGATGTTATAATCATTCTTCATTTAAATTTCTCCTAAAAATCCCAGGAGGTAGGTGTTATTATCCTTATTTAATGAATGAAAACAATTTGTAAACTGAGGCATATAAAACTTATGTAACCTGCCCACAGTCATACATCAGTGGGTGGGAGAGCAACTTCTTCACCAGGTGGGCTGTCTTCTGTCCAACTGCCAGGATCAAGGAGCTTCTGAGGGTAAGCCCCAGCCCAAACAGCAGGCAGGTGTCAGAGCCACACAAGAAAATGCAAACAGATTCCTCTTTTTGAGCTTTGAAATACAATTCAAATTTCACCTCAGATCATTTATTGTACCCGGGTATGTCATCCATGGTCAAGAGTAATATAAAAGAAATATAAGGCAAGAAGCCATTTAGAAGTGGGAAATGGACACAGCCTTTGAAGTAAGACAGGCTTAAGATAGAGTTCCAGCCTATCAGTCACTGCTGTTAGTGACTGTCTCACTAACAGTCACTTAAGTAAGTTTTTTTTAACAGTTCTGAGTATTAGTTTCCTAATCTGTAAAATGGGTATAATAGTACCTCCCTTATAGGATTATTGAGAGGATTGGAAACAATGTAGCAAGCAGGAACTTGTGAATGAGAACTGTCATTATTATTATTGGCCATGGACCCTGCTGTCAAACTACTTATCATGTCTTAGAACATAAAATCTGAGGAGAACTTGAATATCACCTAATTGAGCCCCTTATTGTAAAATGGAGAGAATGAGGTCTAGACTGGTTGGGTAATTTTTCAAGGTCATCATTAACTTATGACTAAATTAAGAGTAATAGCCCAGTGTGAAATTATTTTTTACCTCCAAGCACATAAGAAATAGAAGATTACAAAAAGGAATTCTGTCAAACACTGAGATGTGAAATAAAAAATTTACTCCATGAGTAACCAAGGGAGGCAGAATCAGTGCAAACCAGAGACAGGAAAGAAGGCTGGGACTTGATTGGAACTTGAAGGGAGAGTGGAATGCTAATGGGCAGAGCAGATACCCATGCTTAGTTTACATTCTAGTGGGGGTGGGGGGGTAGAAATTAAGCAATAGATAAACAAAAATAAGTAAATTGTATAGCATGTTAGAAGGTGAAAAGCAATATGGGGGAAAAAAATAAAATCAGAGTGGAGATGGAAGTTCAGAGGACAGGAAAGGAGTGGGTTGTACTTTGCAGTAGGATGGTCATGTCATTGAGAAGTGATCTTTGAGCAGACCTGAGGAGGCAATAATATATTTGTTTCAACAAATGCTGTGATAAGTCCTCACACTGTACTTATGGAAAAAAACGGTGCAATATAGATAATTAGATGAATGGTGTTGATAATGATTTTGATGAAATGATGAGTTGCCATATTTGGTGCATTCATTTTAAGACAGGCAGTGTGCTGTGATTTCCAGAAATTTATTTCTTTTAGTATTGATAAAACCCTTGTAATGCACTATGGTTGGGTGGGGGGAAGGTAGGAGTGGTGGTGGTGACAAAGCCAAGCCGTCTCCACTCAGGCTCCCTTAACTGCTTCCAGCTTCTACATTAAGAATTTAGCCTCTCGGCAACACTTTCCCAATCTGTCAGCTAAGAGAGTGACACCTCTGCCCCTACCAACATGTTCACATGGTTATACATTTCATTTCTCTGAAATGAAATTTAAAGAATTTAGGTGTACAACATAATGGTTTGATATATGTATATACTGTGAAATGATTACCACAGTAAGTTTAGTTAACATTCATCACTTCACACAGTTACAATTTTTTTTTCTTGAGGTGAGAACTTTTAAGCAACTTTCAAATACAATACAATATTTTTAACTATAGTCACATTTTGTATATCATGTCCCTAGGAGTTATGTTACAATTGGAAATTTGTACCTTTTGGCCACCTTCACCCATTTTCTCCACTCTCTATCCCTTATTTCTGGCAACCACCAATCTATACTCTGTGAGTTTGGTTTTATTCAGATTCCACATATAAGTGAGATCATACAGCATTTGCCTTTCTTTGACTTATTTCACCTGGGAATATGTGCTCAAAGTCCATCCATGCTGTTTCAAATGGCAGGATTTCCTTCCATTGGAGGACATTAAGCAGAGGAGCAGCATGATTGAATTACAATGTCAATAAGATCACTCAGAATGCAGTGTTGAAATAGGGACTTAAGGGAGAAGCAGGGAGACCATGGCAGTAATTCTGGAGAAAGATGGAAGTGGCTTAGGTCAAAATGCTGCAAGTGGAGGTGGTGAAAAGTGGTCTGATTCTTGATATATCTTTGAAAGGAGAGCTAGTAGATTTTGCTGATGAAAAATCTTATATTTATGCAAAAGATGAGTCATGTGTACTTCCGTACTTCCTATGTAAAATTGTGGCAGATGTGATCTCTGAACATGAAGAACTCTCTGACCAGTGGCCTCATCTGAAACTCTGTACCTGGCCCCCAGTTCTGTGTTCTAGGCCAAAGAGAGGAACATGTGATAAGCCTCCATGGCATCTAATTGAGCCTGGGCTATCTTACGTGGGTATGTTAAAACTGGAAACCACTATAATCAGATGGAAAATTGCCACAGGCTAAGAGCTTGATATTCTCTAAGGGAATCTATCAGACTAGCAAGAAGATGGGGGCAGCACATGGAAAGGGGGGAGAAGGAGTTGTGAGCAGCTAAAGCAGAAGAGCTTTGGGGAAGAGGGAGAAGATTTGAAATCCAGAGATAAGGAATCTCAGGAAGTGAGAATAGGTAGCTCACGTCAAGGGAATTAAGAAGGGAGACGTGATTTAAGGTTTGTGGGTTGGGAGGACACCGTAAGTCATTTTGCTTCCATGTTCCTTGTAAATGACCCACCTAACCCACCATTGCCATACACATGGCAGCTATTGTCTAAAGTACAAGGGTCTCCACCTTATGGAAGAAGAAGGGAAGAGGAGGGAGACACACACACACACACCACACATACATGCACGTGCACATGCACCTTAGCACTCTCACCAATGCAATTTCATCAGTCTAAGATGAAGCGAGGCTTCACATAAATGTCTAAGCTTGACATGCATAGCTTAGGGCTATGCCCTCAGATTCTCCAGAGGATACATGTCCCCAGTTCCTCTGCTGCAAGAAGTAACTTTCATCAAAAAGTCTGAGAGGACCAGTAATTGCCTCCCGCCCCGCTTTCGTTTTCTCTCTCCTCAACCTGAACAACACAGAACTGTCAGAATGACCATGCCACAAAGCAAACACTTTTATGAATTCATTCAGCAAATATTTATTGAGTCTCAACCCCTGGATATACAACAGTGAACAAACCAAAGATTATCCCTATCTTCCATGTGCTTAATATCAAGTGGCAAAGACACACATCAAATAATCATCTAACAATATAATATCATCAACTGTGACAAGCATTTGAAAGACAGTATACCTTGAGAATAAATAAAAAGGCTGGAGGTTTCGAGGAAGATGCCCAGCGGGGCTAAGCCTTGAGGAGTTTGTGAATGAAAAAGGAGAGTAGGGGGACTTATTCCAAGCGGAGAGGCTGCAAGGAATTGTCCTGAGGCTGAAAGCAGTAGGACCTGATCAAGAACAAGGACCAAGTCCAGCCAGGATGGCTGGAACAAGGTTCATGGGAGAGTGGCTTGAGATGTGGCTGCAGAAAGGGGCAGGGCCAAGTCAGACAATGCATTGCTGGCCAGTTGAGGGTCTAGGTCTTTATCCATCACCAAAAGGGATAGGTGGAACTTCAGGCTGCAGGATCAAACCAAGGATCAAGCAAGGACTCAGGTGTGGCAGGACTGCAGATGAGAGAAGTTCATTCTACCACAGAGGAGAGCTTCCCTTGGAAGGATTCCAAAAACAATAACTAAATGCCTGCCCCTGGGGGTCAAGTTCCTTATCAATGAGTAGGTCTCTATGTAACTGCATGTAGCACTTTGCCTCATGAAAATACCACAAATAGCAACTAGGTAATTAGAATCCTGACCCTGCTAGAGCTGCAGTTAGACTTGGTAACAGTATCAAAAATTCTTCAATTCCTCCAGGTGAATAGACTACTTAGTTTAAAGGACCAGGTCTCAGCAGGGGAGAAGTGATTAGGAATGGTAAGGAGATAAACAGGTGTCCAATTATTTGTTTAAAATGGAAAGGGGTGGGGAAATCAGTGACAACCTGGAGATAAAGCTGGAGAAGTACTGACTAGCACAAAAGTGACTTTAATCAAAGGTCTCTACTTGAAGTTGTTTGGGACTGATGGGGCTTCTTTAGGCAAGGGTTTTAATTAGTTTCCATTTGAATTTACACTTCTACAGCTTTTCTCAACAGTAAACCCTATCAAATGTGTGTAGTGAATGATAATTGGTCTTTGTAGCCACCTAGTACAAGTTCCCCCAGAAGGGCTTTTGTTTCTTTAAGGTCAGAATTCTGAAAAGATGTTCCATCCATCAGATTCTCTAACTTAATGTGTATGCGATAAAAGAGCCCCATATTGGCTATTTTCATGGGGAGATTTCCTTTAACACCCAATTAAGTAAGTACTTGTTAAGTATAAGTTTTGTACATACATAAATCTAGCTGGAGTGTTAGTTGGAGGTTGGCTCTCTGGTGCCCCTCATTTAAGCCAGCCTCTCAAATAATCACCCAGTCCAGACTGTTCAGTGTCTCGCAAATGAACAACTCCCAGTGTCTTTCAACCAGATTCCTGCAGTATCTTTCAACTGGGGAGCCAGGTACCTGTTATACACCACCACATAAAATTCAGGATCATCTGCCAATAATCTGAAAATCCAAGAACCGGAAGAGACTCACCCAAATTTGTCTGGACTCTCTGAGAAGGCAGATGGGCACAAGAGGCCTCTGCGGATACTGTCGACTTAAAAAATATTCACAACCTAAAAGTTGAGAGTTATGTTTTATTCGGCAGGAATTTTTAGGACTTCAAGGCTGGGAGGCAGCATCTCAAGTAACCCTGAGAGAACTGTTCCGACGAGGCGAAGGGGGAGCTAGTATATACAGGAGTTTTGCAACAAAGGGCAGATAGTCGAGAACATCAAAAGATTCCTGTTAATTAAAGGAAACCAGATATGCCAGGTTAAGGAATTTAGCACTTTTCTATGTATGGGAAGATGCAAGAGTCTGAGCTCACTGAAATCATTCCTTTGATAGGCACCTCAGCTATCTGGGGCCAGTATCCTCTGTTTTCATATCCTGAGTTTCCTCAGGGCTCACCGTAGGAAGTGGCTGAAGTCTTTTGGTTGCTAGATGGCAGGTATTCTTTACTTCCTGAGTTCCCTCAGGGCTCACCAGTTCACCATAGGCTGTGGCTGCAATCCCTGATGACTGTGACATCCTTTGTTTACTGATATGGCAGGAAATATTCCATTTCTCAATGCCAAGGTTCCAGGTCCTCATAGAGTTCAGGCAAAGGAGAGAAGTCTGCTCTGGGTCCCTTCATTGGTTGCTAAAACTGTCAACTGAAAAAAATGCACAACCTAAAAGTTGAAAATTATGTTTTATTCGGGGTATTACTGAGGACTTAAGCCTGGGATACAGCCTCTCAAAAAGCTCTGAAGGACTCTTCCAACGAGGTAAGGGAGGAGACAGGATATATAGGAATTTTTGCAAAGAAACCAAAAACAAAAACAGGTAAGCCAACATCAAAACATTACTGCTAATTAAAGAAAAACCAGACATCTCAATTTAATGAATTTAGCACTTTTCTATGTATGGGAAGATGCAAGAGTCTGGGCTTAATGAAGTTATTCCTTTGATATGCACCCTAACTATCTAGGGCCAGTATCCTGTTTTTCTCCATCCTGAATCCCCTCAGGGTGCACCGTAATGTCTGATAGCTTGATGGCCGCAACATCTTTTGTTTACTGAAATGGCAGGCAACATTCTTTGTTCACACCTGATATGACCATTGAAATAGTGATCTAACCTCCAGCTACTCAAATGCAGCCATGCTTCCTCCTGGGAATATAGTGCAATGGACTGGGCATATGAGACTCCCCAATATGATTCATTCATTCATTCATTCATTCAACAAATATTTATCAATTGTTCACTATGTGTCAAGTGCTGTGCTTGGCCCTGAGAATAATTCATGTTTTATAAAACTGGCATGATAAATATTCCAGGAGAGTTGGTTTTACTCAGTGATAAGTAATTTAAAACTTAATTTTAACAGATACAAAAATGTATCATGGCATAAAATATAAAATCTGCATGAAGTTTTAAGATAAAGCAAGAGGCTTTACATAAATGTCTGAGCTTGACATGCATAGCTTAGGGCTATGCCCTCAGATTCCCCAGAGGATACACATGTCCCCAGTTCCTGTACTACAAGAAGCAACTTTGATCAAAAAGTCTGAGAAGACTGATAATTGCTCCCCCTCCTTCGTTTTCTCTCTCCTCAACCCAAACAACTTAGAACTGTCAGAATGACCTTGCCACAGACCAGTTTTATTGTCATTCTCTAACTGAAGGGCTCTTGATCCCCACGAGTTCTAGTTTTTGGAGTCAAAAATAACACTCCCAAAAGTATTAGTTCACAATTAAATTCTAAACTGGTTAGTGCCAACTAGTAGTGCCCATGTACAGTAGATTTTCTAAAAATGCTTGTACATGCTGATGGTGTAGATAAAGTATTCCAATGGAAGCAGAAAAGAAAGGTGATTATGAAATGAGGAAATCCAAGTAAGCTCTATGGAAGAAGAGGAACTTCAGTAAGATTTGAAGAAAGGTCAGGAATTTAGCCACATGGGGGACTATAAAGAGTGGTTGGGGCTGGAAGAAATCAACAATGACTGACTCCAGCCAGGTCACCCTCATTACCTCCAGGACTTTGCTCAATAATTTGTGTGCCTTGGAATTCCTTCCCAATATTGACAAATACTGCAAGGCAAAATTCAAACCTTATCTCCTAGGGGAGGTCCTTCCTTATGCTAGAATTATTTTCCTCACAATCTTAATATCCTGAAGTATAAGTAATAAACATGTAACAACCATTTGCAAAATTGGAGAGTAACTGCTTCTGTTAATGCTGTGATCTGTGGTCAGATCCACTTAATTGCTTCAAAACCAGCTTCTGAAAACCTTCTCTGCATCTTGTGATGCAGCAACCTGCCTGAGGTGATACAGCTGCTTAGCAAATGTTTGTCTCTTCCTTCTCCAAACTACTGTAGCACTCAGGCCTGCCAAAACAAGAGTTCATCTTGCATAATATGTCTAAATATTTAAAAGTTATAAATCAAGCTAATAAACCATTCATTAACATCTTTATCCTTTATCTTGAAAATACTATGCCTTAATGTTGACCTGAAGCCCAGGTTTGAACATTTTACTCCTTGACGTTCTCTGTGAGAAAATGATCTTGCAGGACAACCTAGCCTCTAGCTTGCAGACTGGTCTACTTTCCTTCTCACCACTGCTTCTGCCCCTACCCAGAGATGGGGTCTCACACAGTGACACCCCAATCTCTGCATCCAAGTTCTTTCTAAATCCAGTCCCTATAAGCAGTTGTCCCTTGGCCACCTCACAGGCAACACAAGCAGCATTGTCTACCCTTGGGGAGACTGACCCAAAGGAAGAGGCTTACATAGGCCCTAGAAATAGGGTCTAGGGAATTCCAGGGTTCCAAGTACAACATGATGAGGGTGGAGGGGTCACCTACAGGCATGTCTTCTTGACCCCCAGGAAACGCACAGACTCCTTGCTTTATGGGGTTGCCCTGGTCATGAAAGGGCCTGACAGGGGCTCCTATAGCAAAGGACATGGGATAATGACCCCCTCTTGCCTAGGTATAAGGTGGGGCTGGGAGCACTAATGTACTCTCTCTGGAAGAGAGACTAGACACAGAAAGATATGCTAAGAAGACTTATTATAATAGCCCCTTCAACTGTGATAGACAACACTACAGTCCTACGGCCCTTTCACATGGAAGAGGTAAGGGACTTACTTTGGGTTGTTCCAGAGAGCAAAATTAGGACCAATGAATGGAAGTGGCAGGAAGGCATGTTATGTGGCATCCATGTAAAGACAACTTTGGGAATAATTACTACTGAGAAGTAATGGTATAGACTGCCTTGTGAAGTGTGAGCTCCCTGACATTGGTAAGGCCTCAAGCACAGACAGGATTTTGATGCTTTAACACATTTGTCAGAGAGCTTGTGGGTGCATGATTCAATGTCTGTGTTCACTTTACATGAACTTTAGAATTATTTTTTCATATTTTCCCCTTAATAATTCTGAGAATCTTCAGGATTTGTTACTAAATAGATTTTTAAAAATATATGGTGGGTAGTGGAAGAACTACCAAAAAAGAGACACTCTCATTTACTAAGAGCCTATAGGAGACAAGTCATGGTGCTAAACATTTTGCACACAGTATGACTTTGTTCCTATCAGAAAAGGAACAAAGGCAGACAAGAATATGCATGGTTTGAAAACCACTTAGAGTGCTTTTTTGGTGCCCAAAGAGGATCCTTAGTTCCTCTGAATATATCACTTCCAGGACCCTGGTTGCATCTCTGTGCTACCTCCACGATGTTGGAAGTGGCATAGATGGTGTAATTGGAACATATTAGAGTGGAACGTGGAAAAGCAAACCAAGATGCCATTGGACATTTTGCCTAGAAGCAGAGGGTCTTCATAGAAAGGAGAAATAATAAAATGGAAGCAAAGGGGAACTAATAGAAATGAAATTATTATTTTGAATGACATTAATTTTTTGTCAAGCTCTTGTATGAGCCAGGTACTATGCTAAGCACTTTAAATGAATAACCCCTGTTCTTTCCTCCCTGCTGGTGGTCAGAGGCCCTACCTGGGTGATCTAGGGGAGTCCATCTCACTCCCAATCTGGAACATCTCCCTGCTCTAATAGTAGAAGTCACACCAATAGAGAATTGGTTCATTTGATATCAGGAGTCCCAAATCAAAATGTAGATTCTCCAGAAGGGGCAACACAATAGATGTGGATGAGCTTTCCAACCTGAATTAATTGATGTGAGTTTGATTATTGGAGGAAAGAGAGAACAGCACAGAGCTGAGACCAAGAAAAATAGGAAGATTGAAGGATAAAGAGAAGAGGACAAGATCATTAATGGGTTATGTTCCTAGGAGCCTTCCCTGAACCCTCTTGTCTGGAGGAGCAGGCACCAGCCAAAAGCTCCCCATGATACATGTACTCTCCCATCACAGCACTTTCACACCATATTGAAATGCATTATCCAGTGACTGAATTCTCAGTAGACCTGAGCTACTGAGAATTTAGCAGAACTAAAGAGAGCAGGGACTGGGTCTATGTTGCTCATCACTGTACCCTCAGCATTCCAGACCTGTCCCACAATAAATGCTGAGAAAGTATTTGAAAAGTGGATGTAAGAATGAATGAATGCACGTGCTGCCTTGTTGACTACAAGGCTCTGCCTCAGGATGACCTCCTACACATCCCTTGCCAGAATGTTTGTGTATTTGAGTTGTTCCCATGTCAATCATCAGATATTTGTGGAATTTTTGTAGTCCTGTGTCAGCAATTTACCAAAAACCTCTCTTTTCTTTTAGCTTCTTCGGGAAGAATTCTACCTTATAGGAAGAAAAATTCACAGCAGAACAATCTGAACAATCTTTTACTGGAGATGAATTAGCTACTGTAGGTTTGTTGGCATAGAAAAATCACACTCTGTGGTGTCAAAAGACCTGAGTTTGAATCCTGTTAATATTACTGTATTTTTTCTCTGAGCCTCAGTTCTCATAAGTAAAACTAAAATAACAATAGGTATATGGTGAGAATTATATGAAATTACTTATGTAAAGCAGTTGGAACCTCGTAGCACCTAGTAAATGCTAGTACACTCCCCTTTTCCTACTGAGTAAAAATGTCAATTAACAAAAGAGTTATCTTGCCAAGACTTAGAGTTCTCAGTCTCTTCCAGAGCTGGGAAGGCCTTGGAGGTTAGAACCCAGTCCAATCACTTTAGAGAAGAGAAAGAGATACAGAGATAAGCAGCAGTCAGCCCAATGTTGCACCAGTGATTGTCAAGGCCAGCAAAACCAACCTCTATTACACACCAGCACTGTCCAACTAGTCCCTTTATGCTGCACTTGGAATTGCCACTGAAGGAAGCTGTACTCCCAACTTTCACAGATGGCCGCTTCCAGGTTTGCAGGTGCATTTGTCCTGTATTAATGCCAGCCTTCCAGTGGAGGTGGCTTGGACTGCCTACCTCACTCTAATTAGCTGCAAGAGGCAAACCACAAGTACAGCTCCCAGAAGCTGGATCGACTGGACTGTGTTCTCACTCTCTTAGCCTTTCAGCTAACAAATATAAGCTTCTGTATTTGTAAAGCTGCCTGGGATGGGGGTGAGAGGCAGTGGGGTGTTGGGAGGTGACATTGTCAGGGAAAACAGTACGTGGTAGATTCTTAAAAGCATCCATCATATGACAAGGTCTTTTTCCAAACACTGCCTGGCATAGGATTGTGGGTATTTCATGGAATTCCTATCCATATGGTCCAGTCTCTTCTTTTCAGATATGAGAAACTAAGGTTTAACAAGAGGAAGAGACTTGCTCATGGTTACATAAAAATTAGTAGGGACAGAATAGCAGAGGCAGATTGAAGCACAAACCTGCATCTCCCATTCACTTGTGTTAAAATCTCCCACCCAGTGTTGTTGTGAATTTATCCATTTCTCCTAGTACTTATGTTGTGTATTGCTTTATACCTTTCTAACATAGTAAAGCTATGTTATACAGATTAAAATAAGTTTTAACTTTCTGGTGATTTTACAGAGACTCGATTCCTAATATTGGATATTAGGATATTGGATATTCCTAAATTTTGGCTTAACGTCTATTTGTCTGATGTTAACATAGTTACCTCTTGCTTGTAATATCTTCTTCTGCCCTTTTACTGTCAATTTTTCTGTGTTCTTTTGTTTTGTGTGTCACTTTCATAAAGAGCACTTACCTGGATTTCTCATAATTGTTGTTGTTTAAAATATAATCTTACCATCTTACTGGCCTTTTAGCCAGTGAATTTAGTCTCTTTATGTTTATTGTATTCATTGACAATATTTTGATTTATTTCCACATTTTATTTTCCTAAAACATTTGTTATGTATTTTTTATTTTTACAAATAAATGTATGTAACATATATGTAAATAATTGGGCATATTAATAATTTATAATATAAGAATCTAACACTCATCTTGTGAACTAGAACATTATTAAGCTATAGAAACCATCTCTGCTTCCTTCCCATAGGTGGTCTGTATGGATTCCTAAAAAATAGGAATTTTCTTGATTTTCACCTTTATGGAAATGGCTGCATTTAGTTTTCATAATTAGTTTAACATTTTTGCTTGACATTATGTAGCTGCGGTTCATTAGTGTTAACTGCTCCATATTGTCTCCTGTATAAGTACTCTATAATTCATTTACCCATTGTATTACTTGTCATCACTTAGGTGGTTTCCAATTTTTTGCTACTATGAAATACTTGTGTATGATTCCTGAGACCCAAGTAGAAGAGTTTCTCTAGGACATATATCTTAAAGTGAAATTAACTTGAGTTCGCACATGTTCAACTTTATAAGAGTTGAACTTTATAAGTTATAAAGTTCAACTTTATAAGAGTCTATATGATGATTGTTTTCCAAAGTGGGTGTACCAACCTACATACCTGCCAGCAGTAAATAAGAGTTCCTGGTGTTCTGTGTCCTTGTCAACACTTGGTGTTGCCAGACTTCTTTATTTTTTGCCTACATAGTAAATGTAAAATGCTATCTTGTTGTGATCTTAATTTGCATCTTTATGAGGAAGAAGATAGTTGTTTCAAGAAGAGGGAGTGATCAGCTGCATAGAATGTTGCTTCCAGTTATAATGGTTTAATGGTTCACCCCTCTCAAAGATGCCTACATTTTAATATGGACAGTGTTTTAACTCAAAAGAATGGATTTTAAATAGTGTACAATCAGCCCTATTATAGCCATTGAAAGAGGGGACAGCTGGGAAGAGGAGCAGGCTCACAGCAACTCCACATCTAGGGTAAACAACGATACTGATTTGTCTGGAACTGAGGGGTTTCCCTGAACGTAGGACTTTTCATTTTAAAATCAGGAAAATCCCGGGCAAGCCAAGACAATTTGGTCACCTACTTACACTGCATATATAGATGCTCTCCAACCCTATTAGGACTAAAACATTTTATTCCATGAAGGAAGACTAATCCTCATGCACACACACCCCAAATTAGCCTGGCCTCTGTATGGCAGATGGCAGCATATAGACTACAATTCGAAGCTACCGTCTTGCCTGAAAATACTGTTGTTATTAGTGAATAAGGTGAATAAAATAATTTTACTTCTCATTTTAAAAGAGAAATCCGTAAGAAGAGTTTTAAAGAGAAATCTGGATCATATTGCATTTCATGTCAGTATATTCTTCAGTAGCTATTTTTATAAAAATTCTTATTTCTCTGGTCTTCCCTGGTGGCGCAGTGATTGGGAGTCCGCCTGCCGGCGCAGGGGACGCAGGTTCGTGCCCCGGTTCGGGAAGATCCCACATGCCGCGGAGCGGCTGGGCCCATGAGCCATGGCCGCTGGGCCTGCGCGTCCGGGGCCTGTGCTCCGCAGCGGGAGAGGCCACAACAGTGAGAGGCCCGCGTACCGCAAAAAAACAAAAACAAAAACAAAATTCTTATTTCTCCATAGTGGGGAAAGACATCTCAAAAATGATGCAGGATCCAGGGCCAGTCTACCTGGGAAAATCAGCCACATTCTATAGAGCCATGTTACTTGGACATGAAGTTTGAGTTTTGCCTCCCCCACAAGGCAGAGTATGCCCAAGAGCTCCTGATGGACTGTTAACAGGGCTTAACAGTTAAGAGATTTAATAGGGCTCTTGCTAGAGGCTGGAGTTTCAGGGAACAAAAATGACAAAACCCCCATTGTCAATTTTTTTCCTTTGCAGCAAGTTACGACAGTACCAGCCAACACTTGTGTCAGTCGTTTCTTACCTTGCAGATAAGCTGGGTGCTCCTCATGAGCTGGGCTGGCATTCAGCAGAAACAAACAGGCACAGCTGCACAAGTTGTGAAAATATTTTGACACTTCCTTCCATTTAGTAGATAGTATATTACATAGTAGGTGTTTTTAAAAAAAAAACACACCACTTAATAATATACACTAATATAAACTCTAATATGTGTGGTTCATCTCGGACACTATACATGTCATATAATTCCAAGATGTGTTTTGGGTTTGGAAAGAACACAAAATGGGAGGGGTGGTGCAGGTATCCTTTATTTCAGGGCTTGTGAAGTTGCCCTTGGGTAGGAAAGGGCCTCAAAGCTGAGCTGAGGAAACCTATTCTGTAAATGTCTCACTCTGCCCAGCAGAAATGGTCCTCCAGGTGGGTTTGGGAAGCCTTGCTTTATTTGGCCTTATGTCTCTTGGTAAGAGGTGGCCATTCCTATGTGAGGCTGTGGAAAATTCCATTAAATGGAAGTGGGAGAGATTCCTTTCTCTGTTCTCCTATTTCCTCCGTGACTGGTCTCCAGACAGAGGAGCCTCGTTACCCACTGGTTGACTGCTCCCTCCTCCCAGGCCAGCCCCAGTGGGTGCCCACCTGACTCCAGGCAGGGAAAGCCGCAAGCTGCACTCTCACCTGTGAGCAACCACCATGAGCTTATCCTTTATTCCTTTTTGTTTCTTTATTTCTTCTGTCTTGGTCCCACTTAGAAACTGGACTCAAACCAGTTACTGTCTTACCAGCCAACACCAACATCATGTGGCCCCCTTATCACACACCCTCCCTAAGAGGGAGATCAGAGTGAAGATGCAAGCTCCGAGCCCTGGTGACCAGCACCAGGCAGTCATCACACTTCTCCTCAAATGCCTACTCTTGGAAATAAAATCACCCTCTGAGACTTTCACTGGGAGCTTCCACACACAGAGGATGCCAAAGCTGTCTTTACATCAGGAGCTTGTCTGTGAAAGTGACACTGCCCAGTTTGAGAACACCTAAAACCCCAATCAGGGTGATCTCAGAGGTTGGGCTGGACTGTCATTGTGAGTAGATGGAAATAAAATGAATCCGATTGTAGCTTGTCTGGAGGGTGACTGCAGGCAAAGAAAGAGACTGATTGCCCAGCGTGTCAGGTGTTTCCAAATACCCAGTGTGTATACCTGTGGGTAATGAGGTTTTTTTCATTTAAAGGTCTGGTTTTCATGCGGAAATTATACCCATCCTTCTTTTCTGTTATTAAAATATACTTTGCCAAATGGAATGATGAAGACAATCATCAGTAGCTTAGTTTAGCTTACCTTAGTTTAGGTTAGGTTAATTTTGTTGTTCCATCCTTACTTGGAACAATAAGAAACTGAAAACAAAACCTACATCAGTTCCCAAATTTTTTTTTTTTTTAACATCTTTATTGGGGTATAATTGCTTTACAATGGTGTGTTAGTTTCTGCTTTATAATAAAGTGAATCAGTCATACATAAACATATGTTCCCATATGTCTTCCCTGTTGCATCTCCCTCCCTCCCACCCTCCCCATCCCACCCCTCCAGGCTGTCACAAAGCACCGAGCCAATATCCCTGTGCCATGCGGCTGCTTCCCACTAGCTATCTACCTTACTGCGTTTGTTAGTGTGTATATGCCCATGACTCTCTCTCGCCCTGTCACAGCTCACCCTTCCCCCTCCCCATAACCTCAAGTCCGTTCTCTAAGAGGTCTGCGTCTTTATTCCTGCTTTACCCCTAGGTTCTTCATGACATTTTTTTCTTAAATTCCATATATATGTGTTAGCATACGGTATTTGCCTTTTTCTTTCTGACTTACTTCACTCTGTATGACAGACTCTAGGTCTATCCACCTCATTACAAATAGCTCAATTTCGTTTCTTTTTATGGCTGAGTAATATTCCACTGTATATATGTGCCACATCTTCTTTATCCATTCATCCGATGACGGGCACTTAGGTTGTTTCCACCTCCAGGCTATTGTAAATAGAGCTGCAATGAACATTTTGGTACATGACTCTTTTTGAATTTTGGTTTTCTCAGGGTATATGCCCAGTAGTGGGATTGCTGAGTCATATGGTAGTTCTATTTGTAGTTTTTCAAGGAACCTCCATACTGTTCTCCATAGTGGCTGAACCAATTCACATTCCCACCAGCAGTGCAAGAGGGTTCCCTTTTCTCCACACCCTCTCCAGCATTTATTGTTTCTAGATTTTTTGATGATGGCCATTCTGACTGGTGTGAGATGATATCTCATTGTAGTTTTGATTCGCATTTCTCTAATGATTAATGATGTTGAGCATTCTTTCATGTGTTTGTTGGCAGTCTGTATATCTTCTTTGGAGAAATGTCTATTTAGGTCTTCTGCCCATTTTTGGATTGGGTTGTTTGTTTTCTTGTTATTGAGCTGCATGAGCTGCTTGTAAATTTTGGAGATTAATCCTTTGTTGGTTGCTTCATTTGCAAATATTTTCTCCCATTCTGAGGGTTGTCTTTTGGTCTTGTTTATGGTTTCCTTTGCTGTGCAAAAGCTTTGAAGTTTCATTAGGTCCCATTTGTTTATTTTTGTTTTTATTTCCATTACTCTAGGAGGTGGGTCAGAAAGGATCTTGCTTTGATTTATGTCATAGAGTGTTCTGCCTATGTTTTCCTCTAAGAGTTTGATAGTTTCTGGCCTTACATTTAGGTCTTTAATCCATTTTGAGCTTATTTTTGTGTATGGTGTTAGGGAGTGATCTAATCTCATACTTTTACATGTACCTGTCCAGTTTTCCCAGCACCACTTATTGAAGAGGCTATCCTTTCTCCATTGTACATTACTGCCACCTTTATCAAAGATAAGGTGTCCATATGTGCATGGGTTTATCTCTGGGCTTTCTATCCTGTTCCATTGATCTATCTTTCTGTTTTTGTGCCAGTACCATACCGTCTTGATGACTGTAGCTTTGTAGTATAGTCTGAAGTCAGGGAGCCTGATTCCTCCAGTTCCTTCTTTCGTTCTCAAGATTGCTTTGGCTATTCGGGGTCTTTTGTGTTTCCATACAAATTGTGAAATTTTTTGTTCTAGTTCTGTGAAAAATGCCAGTGGTAGTTTGATAGGGATTGCATTGAATCTATAGATTGCTTTGGGTAGTAGAGTCATTTTCACAATGTTGATTCTTCCAATCCAAGAACATGGTATATCTCTCCATCTATTAGTTCCCAAATTTTATTTAAAATTTTTCCATGAAATGCAGAAGTCTGGGAACCATAGATCTTGAGATTTTAGACGAAAGAGTTCTGAAGCTGGTCTCACCCTGCTAAGTCACCTTCAGGACACCAACTGTGTGCCAGGCACTATGCAAGGGCAGGTGTCCCCTCAGGAACAGGTGTGTCCATCCCTCTGACAAATAGATTCTCACTGTGGAAGTGGGTGCACCTGCCTTTCAGGCTCTCAGAGTCTGATGCCAGGGAGGCCCTGGGTTCAGCCAGCCAACGCTCCTGGTGCTGAATCTGGTTACGTGATCTGCAGCCTTTTGATTTGGCCAGCACCAACACCGAGTTTACTTAGCGGTCATATTTCTCCCTTAAAAATGGTTTACAAATCAGATTCCTGAGAGTGTGGTTAGTATGTCCATGCCTGTGAGGCTATGCATGCTGACAAATGAGGGTTCTGAGGCTCAAAGACTGGAGCAAGCCCCTGCACTAGAGAAAACTTATTAAGGAAAATGCCCTTGAGGGTCTCTTGGTGCCTGGCCAACCAGCCATCCGCTGAGACACCACTGTGTACAACAGACACAATGTCCCTCTCTGAGCACCGTTTTTTCACATGTAGGAAGAACTACCTGCCTCAGAATCACTGAGGCACTTGTTAAAATTCGTGCTCCCAGGACTTCCCTCAGAATCCCTAGGGTAGGGCCCAGAAATCATTTTTAAAGTTGGCTCACAGTGATTTTTTTTTAAACATTCTGTTGAGACTAACTGCCATGAAGATGGAAGAAATGAGTTTAAATATGATGGGAAAGTCTCTTGTCTTTCTGCTTCTAGACCCAGGAAACTGTCTTCTTATCTTTAAAAACACTTTTTGTTGTTATTGTCAAGATGGCACCAAAACAGGTTTTCACCAGAGAATTGTACTGAGAGATCTGAGTCTGGAATAAACTGGGGTTATCTTAATTTGGGCTGCTGCAACAAAATACCATAGGCTAGGTGGCTTAAACAGGAAACATTTATTTCTCACAGTTTTGAAGGCTGGTAAATGCAAGATCAAGATGCCGGCCCACTCTTTTCCTGGTGAGAACCTTCTTCCTGGTTTGTGGAGGGACACCTTGCTATATCCTCAACTGCGGAGAAAGAGAGATTATTTCTCTCTTCTTATAAGAGCTCCACCCTCATGACCTAATTACCTCCCAAAGACTCCGGTCTCCTAATATCATCCCTCTGGGAGTTAGCATTTCAACAGGTCTATTTGGGGAACACAGACATTCAGTCCCTAACAGAGGTCTTTCTTGGAGAGTCATAGTGAAGAGGAAAGGGGTCTTGGGGTTGGATCCTTGCTAGTCCCCTTCCCACTCCTGATTTTCTTCTACTGGAGAGAGGGTAAAGCAAGGAGTGACCTGTGCTACCCATGGTTCCCCTAGATGGACACTGGTACCCTCAGGACTCTGCTTTTCACAGACAAATTCAGCAGAGAACAAACACCACTCATGTGGCTGGGTGGACCAGGAGGGGTTAGATGAATGGTGTCACAATGAGGAAGGATATGTGATTCGATAGAAATGAAGGTGCTAAAGAATCTTAACCGTTCAAGGCTCCACTTACCCCCCCACCCAATCTGTGGTACCCTGGGGCCTCTTGACACACCATTTCTATAGTACGAAGGCACAATGATAGAGTGGAAAAGGAAATAAATATCTGGATTAAAGTTCCAGCTCAAACCACATCAGTCAAGGAACATTTTTGAACCTCAAATTAAATTGAAAAATTAGGATGATGAACCCCAATCTTAACAGAATTGGTTAAACAGGGTAAGACATGGTAATTTTCTGGACTGCAGTTGGTGCTAAATCAAAGGTCGCTCAATCCAATGTGTTCACCTAGGCATTGTTCCCAAGGTTTTCCATGGATTCTATGGCCATCCCCAACTTCAACTCTCCCACCTTATATTTTCTCCTGATATTTTCTCCCCTGATATTATCCTGATATTATCAGTCCTGATATTATCAGACTCAGATCTCCCAGGAATGCTAGCAAAAGCCAGGAAATGAGGCTAATTGTGTCCATATTAATTCATGCTACTTGGCAATCTTCTCTTACTGATGTCAGCAGCTGCCTTCCTGTGGCCAGTCTCCTCAGATCTCTAATCCTGTCCTGCATATTTGATTCAGTAGATGGCTCATGTCAACCACACTGAGAAGACAGAAACTGGACCTCCCTCCTCTTCTCTCTCCCTCTCTGCAATTGAGCCCTCTTTCTGCTCCTTCTGAGCTATTCCTAGCTAACTTCCTCTTCATATTGCCGTTGACTCCTGTCATTCACCCACAAATCCATGCAGTACTCACCCTAGACTAAACATTGGTCTTCTGGCTGCCTCACCACTTCTTCCTTCTCAGCACAAACATCTACACTATGCCTGCTACAGTTATTTTTTTCATTGACATATTCCTTTGTTCCTGCTTTCTGGCTTTTGTCCCCATCCTAACACTAAAATTGCTCATGACTGACCTCATCATTATCAAATCCAGAACTGTTCTCAGGCCTCTTCCAATGAAGTAAGAGCATAAGAGAAAGCAAAGTAAGGGAAAGCAGAAAAGACCATTCCTGAGCAGCCACTCTGGGCACTAGTTAGCTAGTAAGAATGGGGGCTGAAGATTATAGAGAGCTTTAAATGTTGTGCTAAGGAGTTCATGCTTAATCTGGTAGGTAATAGGGAGCCTAAACAGGGAGGACATTTGTATCAACAATCAGAGCTGAGTAGTAGAAAACTTAATCCATGGTTGATAATGTAGGGAGAAGAAAGATACCCATGGTCTGTGCTTTCACAGAGTTTACAGGTAACTTGGAAGACAAAGCTAAGCTGCCTGAAATGAAGAACTGTACAAGGCATCAAGTAATCAAAAACTTAGATGTTAAGTGGTCTTGGAGATCAAAGGAATAGGAGGAATTGTGAAGACTAGACTCGTCCAGAGAAGTTCTCAGCATCAGGAGATGGACCTTGAAGAAGGGTAGGAGTTGGGTTGGTGCCAGAAGAAGGGAGAGCATCACGATAGCACTAATAAGACCAGTGAAGGCACAGTATTGATCTATACTACTTTCTTCTTTTTTTTTTAATACATCTTTATTGGAGTACAATTGTTTCACAATACTGTGTTAGTTTCTGTTGTACAACAAAGTGAATCAGCCATATGCATATATATATCCCCATATCCCCACCCTCTTGAGCCTCCCCGCCCCATCCCACCCTTCTAGGTGGTCACAAAGCACCGAGCTAATCTCCCTGTGCTATGCTGCTGCTTTCCACTAGCTAGCTATTTTACATTGGGTAGTGTATATATGTCGATGCTACTCTCACTTCGCCCCAGCTTCCCCTTCCCCCAGGGTCCTTAAGTGCATTCTCTATGTCTACATCTTTATTCCTGCCCTGCCACTAGGGTCATCAGAACCTTTTTTTTTTAGATTCCATATATATGCATTAGCATATGGTATTTGTTTTTCTCTTTCTGACTTATTTCACTCTGTATGACAGACTCAAGGTCCATTCACCTCACTACAAATAACTCAATTTCAGTTCTTTTTATGGCTGAGAAATATTCCATTCCATTCCATATGTTGCACATCTTCTTTATCCAGTCATCTCTTGATGGATATTTGGGTTGCTTCCATGTCCTGGCTATTGTAAATAGTGCTGCAATGAACAATGTGGTACATGTCTCTTTTTGAATTCTGGTTTTCTCAGGGTATATGCCCAGCAGTGGGATTGCTGGGCCATACAGTACTTCTATTTTTAGTTTTTTAAGGAACCTCCATACTGTTCTCCATAGTGGTTGTATCAAATTACATTCCCCCCAACAGTGCAAGAGGGTTCCCTTTTCTCCACACCCTCCCCAGCACTTGTTTGTAGATTTTTTGATAATGGCTATTCTGACAAGTGTGAGGTGATACCTCATTGTAGTTTTGATTTGCATTTCTCTAATAATTAGTGATGTTGAGCATCTTTTCATGTGCCTCTTGGCCATCTGTGTGTCTTCTTTGGTGAAATGTCTATTAAGGTCTTCTGCCCATTTTTTAATTGAGTTGTTTGTTTTTTTTGATATTGAGTTCCATGGGCTATTCGTATATTTTGGACATTAATCCTTTGTCTGTTTTTTCATTTGCAAATATTTTCTCCCACTGTACCATTGATCTATAATTCTGTTTTTGTGCCAGTACCATACTGTCTTGATTACTGTAGCTTTATAGTATAGTTTGAAGTTGGGAAGCCTGATTCCTCCAGCTCAGTTTTTCTTTCTCAAGATTGCTTTGGCTACTTGAGGTCTTTTGTGTTTCCATACGAATTGTAAAATTGTTTGTTCTAATTCTGTGAAGAATGCCATTGGTAGTTTGATAGGGATTACATTGAATCTGTAGATTGCTTTGGGTAGTTTAGTCATTTTCACAATGTTGATTCTTCCAATCCAAGACCATGGTATATTTCTCTGTCTGTTTATGTCATCTTTGATTTCTTTCCTCAGTGTTTTATAGTTTCCTGAGTACAAGTCTTTTGCCTCCTTAGGCAGGTTTATTGCTAGGTACTTTATTCTTTTTGTTGCAATGGTAAATGGAATTGTTTCCTTAATTTCTTTTTCTGATTTTTCATTGTTAATGTATAGGAATGTCAGAGATTTCTGTGCATTAATTTTGTATCCTGCAAACTTACCAAATTCATTGATTAGTTCTAGTAGTTTTCTGGTGGCATCTTTAGGATTTTCTATGTATAATATCATGTCATCTGCAAGCAGTGACAGCTTTACTTCTTCTTTTCCAATTTGTATACAGTTTATTTCTTTTTCTTCTCTGATTGCTGTGGCTAGGACTTCCAAACCCATGATGAATAAAATTGGTGAGAGTGGATATCTTGTCTTGTTCCTGATCTTAGTGGAAATGCTTTCAGTTTTTCACCATTGAGAAAGATGTTTGCTGTGGGTTTGTCATATATGGCCTTTATTATGTTGAGATGGGTTCCCTCTGTGCCCATTTTCTGGAGAGTTTTATTTTTTATCATAAATTGGTGTTGAATTTTGTCAAAAGCTTTTTCTGCATCTATTGAGATGATCATATGGTTTTTATTCCTTAATTTGTTAATATAGTATATCACACTGATTTATTTGTGGGTATTGATAAATCCTTGCATCCCTGGGATAAATCCCACTTGATCATGGTGCATGATCCTTTTAATATGTTGTTGGATTCAGTTTGCTAGTATTTTGTTCATCCATGTTCATCAGTGATATTGGTTTGTAATTTTCTTTTTTTGTGATATCTTTTTCTGGTTTTGGCATCAGGGTGATGGTGGCTTTGTAAAATGAATTTTGGAGTGTTCCTCCCTCTGTAATTTTTTTGCAAGAGTTTGAGAAGAATCAGTGTTAGCTCTTCTCTAAATGTTTGATAGAATTCGCCTGTTAAGCCATCTGGTCCTGGACTTTGTTGGAAAATTTTTAATTACAGTTTCAATTACATTACTTGTGATAGAGCTGTTTATATTTTCTAATTCTTTCTGGTTCAGTCTTGGAAAATTGTACCCTTCCAAGAATTTGTTCATTTCTTCAAGGTTGTCCATTTTATTGGCATATTGTTGTTAGTAGTAGTCTCTTATAATCCTTTGTATTTCTGTGGTATCAGTTGTGATTTCTCCTTTTTCATTTCTAATTTTATTGATTTGCATACTCTCCCTTTTTTTTCTGTACTAGTAATAGCCTCTTCTCTTTGCAGTACAGTGGAACAGAGTGGGCAGAGTTTAAGAGGCCAGGTAGTAAATACTTTATGTTTTGAAGGCCCTATGATCTCTGTCACAACTATTCCCCTCAGCCACAGAAGCATGAAAGCATCTATTGACTAGATTCTCTTCGACCAGCTTGAGGAGGTATGAAAAGCTGTCAACACTCCTTCATTAAAAATGTTTGTCCTCTCACATATAACTCACGGCAGACTTCAAACTGATTAATGTAGTCTCCTTGACAATTTCTTGTGAAACACACAAATTGCATTGCTCAATTTGTTAATGAAAACTATAGACTAGCAGCTTGTGTGGTTCACAGCATAACGGTCTATTGTCTATGCTGAGAAATTTTGGCTGAGGTACCGAAAGTAAAGTGTTTGTCTTTCCCACATATTTCAGCCAACTGAGAGTCTTTGGGCTCAGGGTTCAAGACAGGAAAAGGCTGTGGAAATATAAAAAGGAATCCAGATGTAAGCTGAAATCCAAGACTTGGCCACATTCCAAGTCACCCATGTAGATGGAATTGAATTCTGTGTCTGATATTTTAAGTTATGATATTTTTCAGTGAATTATCTGCATTATTAAATGCTGTGAATAATTTTTGTGCTTAATATACATGCTTATTCTTGAAAACTGTGTTTTCCCTGCTCTAAGAGACATTTATCCATTCTTCTTTCAAGCTCATCTAAACAGAAATAATAGAAATGCAAAGGGTTGAAATGAGAAAAGAACATATCTGTTTTCTATTCCCATTTCAACCCTGAGTGACTTGAACAAAGCAGTTATCTTCCTTGTACGTTTATTTTTCAATTTAAAATGGGGTTAGCAATAACTGTCCCTTACCCCAAGTTCCAGAAGTAATAGATGAAGTCAAATCCACTTTTCAGAAACACCTTTACAATAAAACTACTGCACATAGAAAATGTAAAATTTCTACATCTTCTACAAGCAAATGGCTGTTTATGTTGTACCGCACTTGATAAACTAAATTTCATCAGACTTTATCAAAAGAAAAATGGCCACTACCTGGCCATTTGTTAGTGGTTGTTATGCCAAGATTTTCCTTGTGGAGAGAAAATACTATCAGGGCATAGCAAGGAAAGTGGGCACTCAGCATGAGGGCCATGAGTCTGAGCACTTAGTCCAGACCTGGGGACATGAATGGTTATTAGTTGCAGGCTCTTGTGACTACGATTGTTTTGATTATTTTGCATTTTTCAGATGCCAAGGACTAGAGTATAAAAACACCCACATTTATAGGCAACTTACTTATATAAGGGAATGTTTACTAATACCAGTTAGCATCAATCAAATTTTAAACAATGCCCTACCAAAAAAAACAGTATTTTAAATGCTCAACAGAATGGTAAAGTACAAGCTTCAGTTCTGCTACATGTATCTGAGTCCTCTTTGGCTCAGCATTCATCACAAGCTTCAGCAGCCAAGGCATAAGCTCATCCCAGATCTGTCCCTGCTTGCTTATACAGCAAGGAATATTCCACTGCAGTGATAGTCAGTGAAGCCAACCTCGAGGTGAGCAAAACACATAGAGTTAAGCACTATCTAGAGAGGTTGAAAGTGGGTAAGTTATATAAACAAAACATTTATCAATGTCCACTGACACTCAGAAAAAACAAATTACAGATAAAATTCAATCTTGTTCTCAATGGGCTTGTAATTATCCGAGGAGGTTTGCAAAGCCCAAGCCATGTTGGTAAAGACCAGGCCAAGGTACATACCGGAAAATGACATCATGACATGGTAAGGGATTGGGAGGAGGGGTATGCAGTTTACAATTAATTCAAGCACATAAAATGCATGCTATTTTATTAATAGGTTACAGAAATACCAGTCACCTAAGTGAAATACTGAATGGTCCAGGTGCCAGCTGCAGTTTGGCACCACATGGTGGCAATGTCTGTTCAGACGTCAATTATCTGAGCCCTGTGGCTGGTTGGGGTTTCCAGAACTACCATGGGGATTCAAGGAATATCTACATGATTTGATGTCATCTGCCAGACTGGGAAGATTGACCAGGGAACATAATACAGATTCAGGAAATCTGTCTCTGTCTCCCTGCTTCCTGAGACAGAGACTTCCTCTCCACCACATCTCCTACCCCACACAAGGTAATGGGAACTTTGTGGCCACCACTATTTCTGGCCAGCCCACTTGGTTCCACTCTGGAAACCAGTCCTCTTCATTCATATCTCAAAGCCCCACTGACATGGAATTGTTGGGTGAGGCATATTTTACAGAAGATTTTGGGAGTGGTTAGAGAAATCAGAGATTTACAGTATAGGACAGGATTGTACTTTCTTGAATTGACTTTCCGATACCACGGTTCCTGCAGTATACTGAGCAGTCCTTACCATAGAAAATTTCTTGCTAGATGTGTCCTTTTACAAGTCCCTGCTACCAACCAAGGGGTCTCAATGTCTTTCTCTCTCTCTCTCTCTCTCTCTCTCTCTCTATCTCAATCTCTCCTTTTCCCTCTCCTTCTTGTTACTGGTACTCTTGATATTTTTCTTCCTCACAGACAGTAGTTTGGCATTTTTCACCCCACCTTAAGTTAAGCTATTGGCCTATCTTTTCTTATCGCAAAACACAATAAGATCCTCAGCCAAACCAACTACCAACTACCAACAACCAACAAACCAACTACTAATTTGTTCCTCTTTCTCAGATATATGAAGCCTGCAGAAGCTTTGTAATTTATGGTTTGTTTTTTTTCTTTAACATATCCACCGAATAAAAATTTCAGGCAGGATTACTAGTCACCTGCCTCCACCCAAATCCCTGCCCTGCCCCTAAGCAGGCTGGATGGAGGTGGGGTGTGGATAAGGGAACTGAGTTTATTTCTGCTGGAGTCCAGTATTTAAATATTTCTTGTTAGAGCATTTCCAAACTCTGGAGCCATTCCTGGCAACACATCCTTATAGAACCTTTCTGTTTGCCTGAAAGAGCTGACCAAGAAAGAATCTGAAACAAGGACATAAGGCCCTGGGCAGATCAATAGCATCCACCACTGAACTTCATCATGAGAATCAGTGCTGGGATGGGCCAGTGAACTGACCATATGATATCTTTTGTGAAGCTGCAAACCTGGCTGCAAATAACTAAAACCATCCCTTGACCCTCTTCTTAAGAAATGTGCAGGAATGGAGATACTTTATTTTTTGGAACTTAGTAAAATAATAAGAGATTTGTACTGCCATAGGATTAAAAAAATGTACTACAAAGCCACAGAAATTGAGATGGTGTGAAGCTGATACCAGAAAGGAGAGATAGACCCAGGAAACAGAGCAAAAGCCCAGAAACAGAGCCATGTGAGTGTATAAGACAGAAGTGCAATTTTAAATCATCAGGGAAAGGATGGCGTATCCAATAGTGGTACTTGGGAAACTATTAACAATTGTTGGAGAAAGCAAATTTGGAGCCTTTTCTCATAATACCAAAGTAGATCTCTGAGAGACTGAATAGTTAAATGCAAATAAATAAATAAGCTAAGAGAAAGCATAAGTGAATGTTTTCATGATTTTTATATGGAAAAGACATTTTAACTATGATATGATAGAATCCATAAAGAGTTCTTACAAATTAGCAAAGACAATATGAACACCCCAATGTAAAATTAAGTAAATTATGCAAGTGGTCAATTCACAAAAAAGAAATGACAATAACTATAGCATAATTGTAAAATTTCAACTTACAATGAATCCCCTCCTGTGGTGGATAACATCAGGAGGGATTTCTTGCTGTACGGAATGGATGAGGTGAGAATTCTAATGTCCTTTGAAGCCTGAGATTATACCTTTCTGTGAAGTATTGGGTTGGCCAAAAAGTTCATTCAGGCCAACCCAATATTTCCTTGGTGCCTGTGTTGTAAAAGGAATTAAAGAGAAATAACACTGGGCTCTCCCTCTAAGGACCATATCATCCAATCAAGCAGATATGGGGAGGGAGATCAAGATTGCATAGTAAGGGAACACAGAGTTTACTTCCCCCCATAAACAGATCAAAAATACATCTACGTGTGGAGCAATTCTCACTGGAAACTATCTGGAAACTGGCAGAGAGACTCCTGTACAATCAAAGCTGTAAGAAAGATACACATGGAATTGGGTTGGAAGGGAAGAGAAGCGATCAGGTCAGTACCCTTGGGAGGGGACTAGGAGGAAAAGGGCAATTACACAGGCAGAGATCCTCCCTGGGGAGTGAGCAGTTTGAGCCACATATTGGCCACCCCAACCCTGGAGTCTGATGCCAGCAAGATGAACACCCTTGGCTGGTTGGAGGGCTGGTGGCGCTAACAGGAGAGCAGAGGGAAGCCTGAACTCCAGTCATGAGGAATACATAAACACTTGCTTGCTCCTGAGCCGGGCAGAGAGGGAGAATTTAAATCACACTGGTGGCTGACTGGTTTTCCGCCACCTCCCCGGCATGCACCCCAGCCTGAACTGAGCAAATGCTCCAACACTGCTTGCCTTGCATTGCATCTCCAAACTGGAGCAAGGACTGCTACAACCAAGGGAAAAGCTGGGCTGTGAGATGCTGAAGAAGCTCAAACCCTAAGTAGCGTCTGAGCAGGGAAAAGGCAGCCATTATTGGCAATTGTACAGGTGGCACATCAGAGGCAGTCTGGATTTCTGACAGCAGCCAGACTGCCACAACCCACATCCCAAACCTTGCTGACTACCCTCAACAGTCCCTCTTGTACCAGTACTGCTGGGTGCAGGAGCTGGGAGGGAGAAGAACACACACTTAAAGGGAACAGAGCCAGCTCAGACCCAACCTACAGGATTTCTTCTGCTCCAGCAACTTGGGACCTGACCCCACAACTGATAGGGCAGAAATAACCATTGAGCATAGGGGAAGCCCTGCTTCACACTTGGCTCTGGCCCTAGTCTTTCCATCTCCAGCCCCAGCTCTTTACAAGATGATAGCTGCCAGCACACCCTGAAGAAGATGTGACTTGTGTTCACATCAAATCCAGCTCTCTGACCAAAGCCACTGGACATAGGGAGACTGTATAGGGACACTCCCACACAAGGACACATCTTCAAGACTACAATAGGTAACTGTTTCACTTAATTGCATAGAGACAGAGAAAGATAAGCAAAATGAGAAGACAGAGGAATTTGTCACAATTGAAAGTGCAAGAGAAAATCCATGGAAAAACAACTAATAAAATGGAAATAAACCAGATAAAGAATTCAAAGCATTAGTAATAAGAATGCTAACTGATTTAGAAAAAAGAACAGATGAACACAGTGAGAAATTTAACAAGGAACTAGAATATATCAATAAGAATGAGTCAGAAGTAAAGAATACAATAAATGAAAGGAAAAGCACACTAGAGGAATGAACAGCAGACTTGATGATACAGAAGAATGCATATGTGATCTAGATGATAGAATAATGGAAATCACCCAATCAAAATAGCAAAAAAAAAAATTTTTTTTCAATGAGAATAGTTTAAGGGATCTTTAGGATAATAGCAAACATACCAACATTTGCATTATAGGGGTCCCAGAAGGAGGAAAGAGAGAGAAGGGGGTTAAAAATATATTTAATGAAATTATGGCTGAAAACTTCCCAAGCCTGAAGAGGGAAACAGATATCTAGGTACAGGAAGCACAGAGAATCCCAAACAAGATAAACTTAAATAGACCCACACCAAGACATATAATTAAAATGGCAAAATTAAAGAGAGAATTCTAAAAGTAGCAAAATAAAAACCAAGAATCATATACAAGGGAACCCCCATAAGGTTAACAGCTGCTTTTTCTGCAGAAACTATGCAGGCCAGAAGGGAGTAGCATGATATATTTAAATTACTGAAAGGGAAAAGCCTGCAACCAAGGATAATCTACCCAGAAAGATTATCATTTAAAATAGAAGGAGAGGTAAAGAAATTTTCATATAAGCAAAAACTAAAAGAGTCAATCAATACTAAACCTTCCCTAAAAGAAATGTTAAAGGGTCTTCTCTAAAGGGAAAAGAAAAGGCTAAAACATGAAGATTCTGTAGGAAAGGGGAAAATCCCACTAGAACAGCTGAAAGTCTAAGGATCAATAACTTAAATAAGCTAATCCAAAGATTAAAGGACAAAAAAGTGTAAAATCAAGTATAACTAGAATAATCAGTAAAGGGATAAATATGAAGGTGTAAAATGTGACATCAAAAGCACAAAGTATGGGGGAAGGGAATAAAAAATGTAGATCTTCTAGAATATGTTTGAACTTAAAGGACTACCTGCTTAAAACAAATAGATATAGTTATAAGTGAACATATATGAACCCCATGGTAAGCATAAATCAAAAAGCTACAGTAAATACTCAAAAACAAGAGAGAGGGGAAGACAAGCATACCACTAAGGAAATCATCAAACCACAAGTGGAGAGACTAAGAGAAAAAGAAAAGAATAGGGAAAAACTATAAAAACAACTTGAAAATGAGTAATAAAATGTCAATAAGTGCATATCTATCAATAATTACTTTAAATGTCAATGGACTGAATGCTCCAACCAAAAGACATAGAATGGCTGAATGGATAAAGAAAAAAAACAAGACCTATCTATATGCTGCTTACAAGAGATGCACTGCAGAACCAAAGACACACAGAATGAAATTAAGGGGATAGAAATAGATATTTCATGCAAATGGAAATGACAAGGAAGCAGATAGCAATACTCAGATCAGACACAATAGAATTTAAAACAAATTCTATAACAAAAGACAAATAAGGGCATTATATAGTGATAAAGTGATCAATGCAAGAGGAGGGTACTACACACATTAACATATATGCACTCTATACAGGACCACTTATATATATAAAGCAAATATTAAGAGACATTAAAAAAAGAAATCAGCAATACAATAATAGTAGGGGACTTTAACACCCCACTTACAACAGGGTGCCTTAAAACCCCCTGAGCCCACAGCCACCACTGGACACAGTCCGGCCCACCAAAATGTCCAGGACCTGGCCCCACACACCAGAGTGCAAGAACGAAAACTGGGACCCCCAGGGCCTTGCACTCAGAGACCTCAGGACTCAGCTTCACCCACCAGTAGGCAGACCCATTCCCCAGAACCCCTGGCCCCACCAACCCTGCTCTAGCCTTGAGACCAGCCTCACTCACTAACAGGTAGACATGAGCCACAGAACATACACAGCCCCATAGCCTGAGGACCCAGTCCACACAATAGCAGGCCAGATCCTGCCCTGGGACAAGATGGGCCCCAGCTTTGCCCACCAGTGAGAATGTTCTCCTCAGGACAAGCATAACCCACCACAGGTGGACAACAGCCATAGGACAGCCATAGGACAACCAGCCATAGGACAACAGCAACCCCACAGCCTGAAGACCTAGCCCACTCACCACCAGTCCAGCACCTGCTTGGACTGACTGAACCCAGGCCCTTGGTCTGACTGAACCCAGGCCCTGCCCACTTGCAGGCCAACAGACGCTTTGGGACACACCCGACAAAACAGCCTACTGTGTCAGAAACTGACCCCACCCACCAGCAGTCTGACACAAGCTCTGGGACCCCTGGGTCTTGAAGATAGATCCCAGGACCCAACTCTGCCTGCCAGTGGACCAGCATTAGCCCCAGAACATGGCTTCACCCACCAGTGGGCAGGTAACAATGCTGGAGTCTCCTGGACCCCAACTCCGTCCACCAGTGCATCAGCACTAGCCCTTGGTCCTCCTTGGGTTCTGAAGCCAACTGCCTTGTAACCCAGCCTCACAAACTAGTGTCCAGCAACCTTCACACAAGGCAGGGCCTAGCAACCAACCAGACCAGGGCCAACCAAGCCTACCAGACCACTCACAGTAGTCAACCTGCCACAACAGAAGAACACACAAAGCCCATATAGGGGAACATATAGCTCTAGTGATGAGAGAGGAGTGTGCTGCCAGACACACAGGACATCTCCTATAAAAGGCCACCTTTCCACAGTCAGGAAATATAACCAAACTTCCAGATACATAGGAATTAAAAACAGCAAGTTGGGAAAAATAAGGCAACAGAGGAACTTGTTCAAAATGAAGGAACAAGATAAAACCCCAGAAGAGGAACTAAGTGAAGTGGAGATATGCACTATACCCAAGAAAGAGTTCAGGGTAATGAACTCGGGAGAAGAATAGATGTACAGAGTCAGAAGTTATAAGTTTTTAACAAAGAGTTAGAAAATATAAAGAATAACCAAATAGAGATGAAGAACACAATAACTGAAATGAAAAATACACTAGAAGGAATCAAAAGTAGACTAAATGAAACAGAGGAATGAATCAGTGAGCTGGAAGACAGGGTAGTGGAAATCACTGCCACTGAACAGAAAAAAAAAGAAAGGAATGTAAAGAAATGAGGACAGTTTAAGAGGCCTCTGGGAAAACACCAAGTGCACTAATATTTGCTTTATAGAGATTCCAGGAGAAGAGAGAAAGAGAAAGGGGCTGATAATATATTTGGAAACATAATAGCTGAAAACTTCCCTAACCTGGGAAAGGAACAGTCATCCAAGTCCAGGAAGTGCAGAGAGTCCCATACAGGATTAACCCAAAGAGGAACACACCAAGACACATTCTAATTAAAATGACAAAAATTAAAGTTAAAGAAAGAATATTAAAAGCAGCAAGGGAAAAGCAACAAATAACATACAAGGAAACTCCCATAAGGCCATCAGCTGACTTTTCAGTAGAAACTCTGCAGGCCAGAAGTGAGTGGCATGATATATTTAAAGTGATAAAAGAGGAGAAGCCTACAACCAAAAACACAGTACCCAACAAGGCTCTCCTTCAGATTTGATGAAGGGGTCAAAAATTTTACAGACAAGCAAAAGCTAAAATAGTTCAGCAAACACACCAGCTTTAATAGAAATGCTAAAGGGACTTCTCTAAGTAAAAAAAGGAAAGGTCACAAATAGAAACATGAAAATTATGAAAGGAAAAGACTCATTAGTAAAGGCAAATATACAATAAAGGTAGGAAATGATCCATGCATAAAGCTAGTAGGAAGGTTAAAAGACAGAAGTAGTAAAATCACCTATATCCACAATAAGCAGCTAAGGGATACCTCAAACAATTAGATGTAAAATGTGAAGTCAAAAACAGTAATCGAGAAGAGAGGTGAGTACAAATGCAGGGTTGTTAAAGTGTGTTTGAATTAAGAGATCAGCAACTTAAAACAATCATATATAGACATAGATAATTATATATATATAAACTTTATGATAATCACAAACCAAAACTCTATAATAGATACACACACAAAAGAGAAAGGAATCCAAACATAACACTAAGATAGTCATAAAATCACAGTAGAAGAGAAAAAAAGAAGAAACAAAAAGAACTACAAAAACAACGCAAAAACAATAAACAAAATAGTAGTAAGAAAGTACATATCAATAATTACTTTAAATGTAAATGGACTAAATTCTCCTATCAAAAGACATAGAGTGGCTGAAAGAATATAAAACAAGACCTGTATATAATGCTGCCTACAAGATACTCACCTCAGATCTAAAGACGCAGACTGAAAGTAGGGGATGGAAAAAGGTAATCCATGCAAATGGAAATCAAAAGAAAGCTGGGGTAATTTTTCACAGAACTAGAACAAATAATTTTAAAATTTGTATGGAAACGCAAAAGACCCTGAATAGCCAAAATAATCTTGAAAAAGAAGAGAGCTGGAGGATCATGCTTCTGGACATCAGACTATACTACAAAACTATAATAGTAAAAACAGTATGGTACTGGCACAAAAACAGACACATAGATCAATGGAACAGAATTGAGAGCCCAGAAATAAACCCATGCACTTATGGTCAATTAATCTATGACAAATGAGGCAAGAATATACAATTGGAAAAAGACAGTTTCTTCAATAAGTGATGCTGGAAAAATTGGACAACTACATGTAAGAAAATGATATTAGGGTTAAAGACCTAAATACAAGGCTTGAAATCATAAAACTCCTAGAAGAAAACATAGGCAGAACATTCTTTGACATAAATCATAGCAATATTGTTTTGGATCTGTCTCCTAAGGCAAAGGAAATAAAATCAAAAATAAACAAAAGAGACCTAATTGAACTTAAAAGCTTTTGTACTGCAAAGGGAACCATGGACAAAATGAAAAGACAACCTACTGAATGGGAGAAAATATTTACAAATGATATAACCAATAAGGGTTTAATATCTAAAATACATGAACTGTTCATACAGCTCAATATCAAGAAACAACCCAATTAAAAATGGACAGAAGACCTGATTAGACATATTTCCAAAGAAGACATATAGATGGTTAACAGGCACATGAAAACATGCTTAGTATCACTAATCATCAGAGAAATGCAAATCAAAACCACAATGAGATATCACCTCACACTTGTCAGAATGGCTATCTTCAAAAAGTCTACAGATAACAACTGTTGGTGAGGATGTGAAGAAACCTACACTGTTGGTGAGAATGTAAATTGGTGCAGCCACTATGGAAATCAGAAAGGAGGTTCCTCAAAAAACTAAAAACAGAATTAGCCATATGACCCAGCAATTCCATTCCTGGATGTATATACAAAAAAACAAAAACACTAATTCAAAAATCAAAAAGATATATGCATCCCAATGTTCATAGTAGCATAATTGACAATAGCCAGGACATGGAAGCAACCTAAGTTTCCATCACCAGATGAATGACTAAAGAAGATGTGGTATATAAATATTAATACAATGAACTATTACTCAGCCATAAAAAGGAATGAAATTTTGCCACTTGCAACAACATGGATGGACTTGGAAGGTACTTAGTGAAATAAGTCAGACAGAGAAAGACAAAATACTGTATGTTATCACTTATATGTGGAATCTAAAAAATAGAACAAACTAGTGAATATAATAAAAGAGAAACAGATTCATAGATATAGTGACAAACTAGTGCTTACCAGTGGTGAGAGGCAAGGGTGGAGGGGCAAGATAGGAGTATGGGATTAAGAGGTACAAACTACTATGTATAAAATAAATAAGCTACAAGGATATGTTGTACAGAATAGGGGATATAGTCAATATTTTATAATAACTATAAATGGAGTATAGCCTCTAAAATTGTGAATCACTATGTTGCACTGAAACATATAATTTTATAAATCAACTATGCCTCAGTTTTTAAAAAGACTTAATAAAAAACACAAAAAAATCAATGCACATGTCTCATCTATCTCATCATGTGGGAACCAAGCTGTCCTTTCAGTCACAGTCTATTGCAGTCACTCCTGATTCTTTCCCTGGCTCACATTTGGCACATCCCTGATCCCTGATCCCTGATCTCTTCTCCCAAGGCAGATATTACTTCTGAGAGCTATCAGATTCAAGAGCCAAAAAAACCCATGAAGCTGTACAAAATAAGATTATACTAGGTCCTATTGACCAGTTCTCTAAAATAATGATTTGGGCAAAATATTAAAATGCAGGTTTATCTCCAATTAACTGCAAGAATAGGTAAAACTTCTCCAAGAATGTGTCAAGATGGAAGAAATATATTTATTTTCATATTTTCTAGTGATTAAATTTCATTCACTTGACCTACATTCATTTAGAATTTTTGATAACTTGGACATTGGATTGAGCACTTGCAACTTCCATGTGAAAGGGGTTTATATGAGCAAGATTTACTTACCCTTTGATCACAGTGGAGGATTTTTATTATTTTGGAGGTAGTTGAGGAGTATCTGAGGGGAATAGAAGGCTGAAAATCTGGAGACCCGGGACCCCAGGTCAGATTAAATGTTCTTATGGTTTTTTATTATATTATGTAATATATATGTGTGTGTGTATGACATTTACATATGTGATAAAATATTCATAATGTAAAATTTATCATTTTACATTCACAATGTTATGCAACTGTCACCACTGTCCATTTCAAGAACTTTTTATCATCCCAGATTCTGTACCTATTAAACAGTAACTCCCATCCCCATATCCCAGCTCCTGGTAACCTCTGTTCTATTTTCTGTCTTTATGAATTTTCCTGTTCTAAATATTTCATGTAAGTGGAGTCATACAATATTTGTCCTTTTGTGTCTGGCTTATTCACTTAGCATAATGTTTGCAAGGTTCATCCAGTTGTAGCATGTATCAGAACTTCATTCTTTTTAAGGCTAAATAATATTCTATTTTATGTATATACCACATTTTGATTATCCATTCATCTACTGAGGTGCATTTGGGTTGTTTCCACGCTTTAGTTATTGTGAATAATGCTGCTATGAACATTGGTGTACAAGTATTTGTTTGAGTCCCTGCATTCAATTCTGGGTATGTATCTAGAAGTGGAATTGCTGGGGCATATTCCTGTTATTCTTAATTATCTCTGTTAGAGCATGGACCTGTCTATAACTCATTTTAGTTGAAATTAAGTCCATACTTTTTCTTTCCCACAAATGAATAACAAAATAACTTTTCCTTCTTAAAAAAAAAAAAAGAAACTGATAATTTATGTTTACTGATTTAGCTTAGCATTTTCCTAATGGTCTGATCTGTGATTTTCCAAAGAGCACTTTGTGGGGGTTTTCTTTGTTTTTAACATCTTTATTGGAGTATAATTGCTTTACAATGGTGTGTTAGTTTCTGCTTTATAACATAGTGAATCAGCTATACATATACATATATCCCCATATCTCCTCCCTCTTGCATCTCCCTCCCACCCTCCCTATCCCACCCCTCTAGGTAGTCACAAAGCATCGAGTTGATCTCCCTGGAGCACTTTGTTTTAAAGTATAGATTTCATTTTTTTAATTCACGTACAGTGAGGCCAACAGATCAGGATGTGATTTCCATTGAAAATATAGTTTATTACTCATAGTTCCCAAGAGGAAGGTGCACACCACCCCACAGAGGGTCACAGGCAGAGAGCATGGGGAAACTGTAGGAAAGTCTTTTACTATGTTTTTGAGGGAAGCAACCAGTGAGGCAGGGTAAACAGGCCTAGCATTTTCTTGTTTGAATCATTTCAGTGGGCTCCAGTGTAGGGGCTGCCCATAGATGTCTGAGGTGGCCCTGGGGTGATTAGGGCAGAAGGATAGTATCCTGTAGTGTAAGAGCCCCGAAAAAGCAGATAGACGGCAGGTAGGGGCCTTGGGTTGTTTAGTTTGAATATGAAGTCACACTAGCAGGAGTTATCTCTAGGAGTTAGCTAGCTCTGGACAGGCAGTCCCTCCTAGATTCATCAGCAAGACCCAAGATGTCAAAGCATCAGATACAGAAACTAGAAAATATGGTTAATACATACTTTAGTGATGTAATTAAATCTCCAACAACAATATAGTAGTTCCAACAGGCTTGTAGGCCTTGGATCTGAAAAGGTGATTCTCAATGTCAGCTGTATTCCAGAATGGCTTGGGGAATTTTCTAAACTGTGGTTTTCTGCTCCCACACTCATGACCAATTACATGAGTATCTCTGGACACTGATCATTTAAAAATCTCCCCCGATGTTTCTCATGTGATTCTGAGCTTGAGAACCAGTGGTCTAAATGTTTCTCAAAGTCTGAACCAGAACCAGCATCAGCGTCACCTGGGAACTTGTTATAAATTCAGATTCTCAGACTTACCTCAGACATGCTAAGTTGGAAACTGGGTGGGGCCCAGAGTGGAGCCTAGCCCTCCATATTTGTACAAGCCCTCTAGGTGATTCTGAGGCTGGTTTAAGTTTGAGAACCACTGGTCCAAGGTAAGAAGCATCTGTGACTTGACTGCAGTGTTCTCTCATCATATCCCTGACTCCAAAAAGATGCTCAGCGCTCTGAGAGAAAGACCCCACAAAGCTCAGTTAACATGTTTTTATCACCAAGTAAGTATTGGTCTTCAAAAGGGAGGGCTGTTCTTACAGATAGAAGAAATAGGTGCAACCTGCAGGTTCCCAGGGTCTCCCTGACACCATAGTCCTCAAACATTTTGATTTCAAGCAGTATCTATACAGCAATCAGGAAGAGGGACTGAGATCAAGTAGGAAACAAGTATGCAGTCACTGCTGTGGTGACTAGAGAACTGAGGCTCCCAAGAAGTCTTCTAGAGGAGACAATCAAAGTGAACATTGAAAGTCTGGTAAGACTGGAACAGCCTGTCTGCATGGAAGAGCCTGTCTGCACAGAACAGCCTGTCTGCATGGAACAGCCAGTCTGTACATAACAGCTTGCACTAAACACCCTGCTTTGCTGAATCTGTGGCTTGTTACTTTAAGAACTCTTCAAGTTTCTTCAAGTTTCAAATTTTAGCATTCAGAGGAGGCAGAATAAGTGGTAAAACTGTGGGGCTTTGCAAAGAAGTGATTGAAAACAAACTATTGATAAAGGAGAAATTGTGAGTGAGTAAGTGGGTTTTCCTTTTTGGAAAAAAAATATTGCAGAAAATAAGCATAAATAGTGGAAGAAAATATCACTGGGTGACTAGAGCTAATCAATGAATTTGGTAAAGTTGCAGGATACAAAATTAATGCACAGAAATCTCTTGCATTCCTATACACTAAGAATGAAAGATCAGAAAGAGAAATTAAGGAAATAATCCCATTCACCATTTCAACAAAAAGAATAAAATACCTAGGAATAAACCTACCTAAGGAGGTAAAAGACCTGTACTCAGAAAATTATAAGACACTGATGAAAGAAATCAAAGATGACACAAACAGATGGAGAGATATACCATGTTCTTGGATTGGAAGAATCAATATTGTGAAAATGACTCTACTACCCAAAGCAATCTACACATTCAATTCAATCCCTATTGAATTACCAGTGGCATTTTTTACAGAACTAGAACAAAAAAATCTTAAAATTTGTATAGAGACAAAAAACCCTGAATAGCCAAAGCAGTCTTGAGGGGAAAAAAAAAACAGAGGTGGAGGAGTCAGACTCCCTGACTTCAGACTATACTACAAAGCTACAGTAATCAAGAAAATATGGTACTGTCACAAAAACAGAAATATAGATCAATGTAACAGGATAGAAAGACCAGAGATAAACCCACACACCTATGGTAAACTAATCTATGGCAAAGGAGGCAAGGATACACAATGGAGAAAAGACAGTCTCTTCAATAAGTGGTGTTGGGAAAACTGGACAGCTACATGTTAAAGAATGAAATTAGAACCCTCCCTAACACCATACACAAAAATAAACTCAAAATGGATGTAAATGTAAGACCAGACACTATAAAAATCTTAGAGGAAAACATAGGCAGAACACTCTTTGACATAAATCACAGCAAGATCTTTTTTGATCCACCTCCTAGAGTAATGGAAATAAAAACAAAAATAAACAAATGGGACCTAATGAAACTTAAGTTTTTGCAGAGCCAAGGAAACAATGAACAAGATGAAAAGAAAGCCCTCAGAATGGGAGAATATATTTGCAAATGAATCAATGGACAAAGGATTAATCTCCAAAATATATAAATAGCTCATGCAGCTCAATATTAATAAAACAAATAACCCAATCAAAAAATGGGCAGAAGACCTAAATAAACATTTCTCCAAAGAAGACATACAGATGGCCAAGAAACACATGAAAAGCTGCTCAACATCACTAATTATTAGAGAAATGCAAATCAAAACCACAATGAGGTATTACCTTACACCAGTTAGAATGGGCATCATCAGAAAATCTACAAACAACAAATGCTGGAGAGGGTGTGGAGAAAAGGGAACACTCTTGCACTGTTGGTGGGAATATAAATTGATACAGCCACTACGGAGAACAGTATGGAGGTTCCTTTGAAAACTAAAAATAGAATTACCATGTGACCCAGCAATCCCACTACTGGGCATATCCCTAGAGAAAACCATAATTCAAAAAGACACATGCACCCTGATGTTCCTTGCAGCACTATTTACAATAGCCAGGTCATGGAAGCAACCTAAATGCCCATCAACAGATGAATGGATAAATAAGATGTGGTACATATATACAATGGAATATTACTCAGCCATAAAAAAGAATGAAATTGGGTCACTGATAGAGACGTGGATGGTTCTAGAGACTGTCATACAGAGTGAAGTGAGCCAGAAAGAGAAAAACAAATATCGTATATTAACGTATATATGTGGAGCCTAGAAAAATGGTACAGATGAACCGGTTTGCAGGGCAGAAATAGAGACACAGTGTAGAGAAGAAACGTATGGACACCAAGGGGGGAAAGTGGTGGTGCTGATGGTGGTGGTTGGGTGAATTGGGAGATTGGGATTGACATGTATACACTAGTATGTATAAAATAGATAACTAATAAGAACCTACTGTATAAAAAAATAAATAAAATTAAATTAAAATATTAAAATATATATATATCACTGGGTGACTTTTCTCCAGTGAAAAGAAGCTGGCTCTGTGGCTGGCTCTAATCTCAGCTCCTCATTTTACCAGCTATGAATTTCGGAAAGTTAATTAAATTCTAAGCTTTGGTTTCCTTATCTACAAAATGGGATTATGATAGTATCTACCTAATCATTTGTTTTGAGGATTAAAGAAGATAATGCCAGTAAAGTGCATGGCACTGTGTTATTCACTCAATAAAATCTAACTTCCAGTTCAGCTATTAATACTATCATTAATGTTATTATGAACACAGTGACCTAGAGTAAAACCCTCAAAATATTAGCTGTTCTTCTTCTTATTATTATTATCAGGAATGCTGAGGCTTTGCATTAAACTCACATCAGGGGGAAAGTCCTATAACTAGCCAGACATGCCAAGGACCATCTGAGAAAAAATACTCTTTCTCAAAATTCAAATAACTTATTAAAATGTCCAACTTACAATGAGCTTCATCTTAAACAGAATAGGATAAGTTGTGCTGTTGTAAGAAACCTCAAAATCTGTGGTTTAACACTGCAAAGGTTTGTTTCTTTCTCATATTCCAATCAGACTCAAATCATTTGGTATCTGTCCTCCAAGTGGTAACTCAGAGACCCAGACAGCTTCCATCTGGAGATATATATTTAAGGACCAGGCCTAGAAGTAGCTTAAACTTTGTGGCTCTCACCTACTGATCTTAATTCTAGGATAAGTCTTATCTCTCTCCAAGATAATTATGCTTATATCCGTGAAGCCATTTGTCATTTAGGATAGATTGTCTCATTAACCACCACAATGGTTCTCATCTGAATGTACTAGTTGGTCTATGTTCCTGCACCAAAATTGACCCTAAGTTTAAATCTGACAAGTATGTATTGAGCAGTAAAATCACCTCCTTTATTCTAGAGACTATACTTCCATTAATGCAGCCTAAGATTTCATTTTCTCTTTGGAGGGAGAGGTAAGCAATATTGAACTTAACATCAACTAAAATTGCTGTAGGTATACAACAGATTCAGTTCCCTCTGATCAGTGTTTGTTCTTCTCTTTTCATTCTGAATAGGAATCTCCATTATGGAAAAAGTCCATAAGAAAAACATAAGTTGAAGAGATTTGCTTTCTCTACTTTATCCATTAACATATCACCCTTCTCTCCAATGCAGGTGGCTAGCCTTATTATCAAAGCTTATTAATGGCAAATGCTGAGAAATGTAACCATCAAGGCTTGACCAACCCTATTATTTCTTGAACTGACCCCTTCCATCCACCTTGTTGCAGGTACCACATCTGTGTGACTGTGTTGATCTACTTCCTCCCCCTGCTGGTGATAGGCTATGCGTACACTGTAGTGGGTATCACACTGTGGGCCAGCGAGATCCCTGGGGACTCCTCTGACCGTTACCACGAGCAAGTCTCTGCCAAGCGCAAGGTGAGCAAAGGGCAGGCAGTACTTAACCCACCCTGGCATAGGTGACAGACCGGCAAGTTTATGAGCCCCAGAGCCTCAGGAGACCCAGAGGCAGCAGGCACAAAACATCCCTGGGTCCTGGGAACAATAGAAGGGAGTGGAGGAAAGGGGAAGGGAGGGGAGGGAAGAGATCTTTCTTCAATGTTTTCGTAACCTAGGCCTGCCTGTACAGGCATAAGCCACCTCACTCTCGCCTTAAGGCTAATTGAAAACTGTCAAGTCATTACAACACAAACACACATATTTAACTACAAAAGCATGAAGAGTTATTCAGTTCTCTTTTATTATTAAAATTTGACAAAATAGTACATTTACTTGGTTCAAACATCAAAAAGTACTAAAAGAAACAAAATTATGGTGATGGAGAACAGACTAGGAGTTGCCAGGATTAGTACTGGGGGAAGAGTCTGTCTACAAAGGGACAGCATGAGTGAGTTTCTTTGTGATGATGGAGCAGCTATGTATCCTGATTGCTGTGGGTTTTTCACTTATCTCTGCATATGATAAAATTTCATAGAACTATACATCAAAAAAAAAATGCATGTAAAAACTGGCAAAATCCAAATGCAGTCCGTTAATAGCACTGCACTATCATCAGTTTCCTGATTTTGATCATGTGGCATAGTTATGTAAGATGATATCATTGGGAGAAGCTGTGTGATGGGTACCTGGGAACTCTCTGACCTATTTTTGCAACTTCTTGGGAGTCTTAAATTATTCGAAAATTAAAAGTCAAGAAATATATTGAGTCTTACCATGAAAGGTCTCCCTCCTTTCTAGGTCCTCCATCTACATAGTTCCCAAATGTGTATGCACACACACACACACACACACACACACACACACACACACACACACACACACACACAGTATGATAACCACAGTTGTTGTTAATCCTTTCAGATATTGTAATGCAAATAAATTTATTTGTAAGCCAAATTTATTTGTAAGCCAAATAAATATATATTCTTTTCTTTCTTACACAAATAGTAAATACACGCTGTTCTTCCTCTTATTTTTAAATTTAACAATATCCACAAAATCTTCAAAAATCAATATAGAAAGAGATTTCTCATTCTTTATTTTTCTCTTTTGGTACTTCTTGGCATAGTATTTCATTGTGTGGATGCTAGATAGCTTTTCTTTTTTATTGAAATACAGTTGACTTACAATAGTATATTAATTTCAGGTGTATTACATAATGATTTGACATTTGCATCCACTAGCACCACAATAATTCTAGTAACGATCTGTCCCCATACAAAGTTATTAAAATGTTACTGACCATATTCTTTATGCTGCTTATTACATCCCCATGACTTATTTAAGGTTTGTACCCCTTAATCCCCTTCACCCATTTCACCCACCTACCCATCCCCCTTCTTTCTGGCAACCACCCTTTTATTCTCTACATCTTTATGAGTCTGCTTTTGTTTTGTTTGTTTCTTTGTTTTGTTTTTTAGATTCCACATATAAGTGAGATGATGTGATATTTGACTTTCTCTTAGGATAATACCCTCTATATTCATCCATGTTGTCCCAAATGACAAGATTTCATTTTTTAATGTCTGGGTAATATTCCATTGTATGTGTGTGTATATATATATATACATAAAATATATTTTTATACCCATTCCTCTATCAATGGACACTTAGGTTGCTTCCATATCTTGGCTATTGTAAATAATGCTCCTATAAACATCAGGGTACTTGTATCTTTTCAAAGTGTTTTTGTTTCCTTTGGATAAATACCCAGGGGTGTAGTTGCTGGATCATATGGTAGTTCTCTTTTCAATTTGTTGAGGAATCTCCATACTGTTTTCCAGAATGGCTGCACCAATTTACATTTCCACCAACAGTTTACAAAGGCTCATTTTTCTCCACATCCTTGCCAATGCTTGTTATCTGCTGTCTTTGTGATATAGCCATTCTGACACGTGTGAAGTGATATCTCATTGCGGTTTTGGTTTGATGAGTAATGTTGTGTATCTTTACATGTGCCTTTTGGCCATCTGTATGCCTTATTTGGAGAAACATCTCTTCAGGTCCCTGCCATTTTTTAATGCAGTTGTTTGGTTTTTTTGATGTTGAGTGATATTAGTTCTTTGTATATTTTAGATATTAATCCCCTATCAGATATATTATTTGCAAATATTCAGTAAGCTGCCTTTTTGTTTTTAGTTTCCTTCACTGTGCAAAAGCTTTTCACTTTGATGTAGTCCCATTTGTTAATTTTTGCTCTTGTTTCCCTTGCCTGAGGAGACAAATTTTTTTTAAAAAATGCTAAGACCAGTGTCAAAAAGGGTGCTTCCTGTTTTCTTCTAGAAGTTTTGTGGTTTCAGGTCTTCCATTTAAGTTTTTAATCCAGTTTGAATTTATTTTTATATATGATGTGAGAATGTAATCCAGTTCTATTTTTTTGCATGTAGCAGTCAACTTTTCCCAACACTGTTTTTTGAAGAGGCTGTATTTTCCCCACTATAATTCTTGCCTCCTTTGTCATAGATTAATTGACCATATGGGTGTGGATTTATTTCTGGGATCTCTATTCTGTTCTTTTGAGCTCTGTGACTGTTTTGTGCCAGTACCATATTGTTTTGATTACTGTAGCTTTTAGTATGTTTTTGAAATCAAGAGCATAATGCCTCCAGCTTTGTTCTTCTTTCTCAAGATTTTTATGGCTACTTGGGGTTTTTTGTGTTTCTGTATAAGTTTTAGAATTATTTGTTGTAGTTCTGTGAAATTGCCTTTGGTATTTTGATAGATTGCATTGAATCTGTAGGTTGCCCTGGGTAGTATGGTCATTTTAACAATATTAATTCTTCCAATCTGTGAGCATGCTATATTTTGGTTTTTGCTTGTGTCCCCTTCAATTTATTTTATCAGTGCCTTATAGTTTTCCAAGTACAAGTTGTCTACCTCCTTGGTTAGGTTTATTCTTAGGTATTTTATTCTTTTTGATGCAGTCCTAAATGGGACTGTTTTCTTAATTTCTCATTCTGATATTTCAGTGTTAGTATATAGAAATGCAACAGATTTCTGTATATTAATTTTGTATCCTGAAACTTTATTGAATTTGTTTATTAGTTCTAATAGTTTTTTGGTGGGTTCTTTAGGATATTCAATGTATAGTATCCTGTCATCTGCAAACAGTGACAGTTTGAAGTTTTCCTTTCTAATTTGGATATCTTTTATTTCTTTTTCTTGTCTGATTGCTTTGAATAGAACTCCCAATACTACATTGAATAAAAAGGGTGAGAGTGGGCAACGTTTTCTTGTTTCTGATCTTAGAGGAAATGCTTTCACCTTTTCACCACTGAATATGATGTTAGCTATGGGTTTGTCATATATGGCCTTTATATGTTGAGGTATGTTCCCTCTATACCCACTTTGTTGAGAGTTTTTGTCATAAAAAGATACTGAATTCTGTCAAAAGTTTTTTCTGTATTTATGAAAATGATCATATGATTTTTATTCTTCAATTTGTTAGTGTGATGTAACACATTGACTAATTTGCTGATGTTGAAACATCCTTGCATCCCAGGCACAAATTCCATTCAATCATGGTGTATGGTCCTTTTAAGGTATTGTTGAATTCTGTTTGCTAATATTTTGTTGAGGATTTTGCATGCATGTTCATCAGTTATATTGGTCTGTAATGTACTTATTGCCATTTTGTTGTTTTATAGTTCTCTTTTCTTCTCTTTTTTGCTCTCTTCCCTTGTGGTTTAATGTCTGCCTTTAATGTTATGTTTGGATTCCTTTCTCTTTTTTCATGTGTATCTATTAGAGATTTTTTTGGTTTGTGGTTACCATGATGTTTATATATAGCAAACTATATATACATACACATGTGATTTTTTTTTTTTTTGGCTGCGTTGGGTCTTCATTGCTACATGCAGACTTTCTCTAGTTGTGGGTTGTGGGGACTACTCTTCATTGCGATGTGAGGGCTTCTCACTGCAGTGGCTTCTCTTGTTGTGGATCATGGGCTCTAGGTGCGCCGGCTTCAGTAGTTGTGGCATGCAACCTCAGTAGTTGTGGCTCACGGGCTCTAGAGTGCAGGCTCAGTAATTGTGGTGCATGGGCTCTGCGGCATGTGGCATCTTCCCAGACCAGGGCTCGAACCTTTGTCCCCCACATTGGCAGGCAGATTCTTAACCACTGCACAAAAGGGAAGTCCCACATGTGATTATTTTTAAGTTGGTGACCACTTAAGTCTGAACTCATTCTAACCACCCTTCATTTTTATTCCCCCCCCCCACATTTAATGTTTTGACATCATATTTTACATCTTTTTGTTTTGTGTATCCCTTAACTACTTATTGTGGATATAGATGATTTTACTACTTTTGTCTTTAATCTTCCTACTAGCTTTATAAGTGGTTGATCTACTATCTTTATTGTATGTTTGCTTTAACCAATGAGATTTTTCCTCTCATAATTTTCATATTTCTGGCTATGGTCTTTTCTTTTCCCCTTAGAGAAGTCCCTTTAACATTTCTCGTTAAGCCAGTTTAGTGGTGCTGAATTCTTTTAGCTGTTGCTTGTCTTAAAATTTGTATCTCTCCTTCAAATCTGAATGATAGTCTTGCCAGATAGAGTATTCTTGGTTGCATGTTTTATCCTTTCATCACTTTGAATATATGGTGCCACTCCCTTCTGGCCTGCAAAATTTCTACTGAAAAGTCAGCTGACAGTCTTATGGGAGTTCCCATGTGTGTAACTATTTGTTTCCTCTTGCTGCTCTTAATATTCTCTCTTTATCTTTAATATATGCCATATTAATATAATGTGTATTGGTGTGGACTGCTTTGGGTTCATCTTGTTTGGGACTCTTTGTGCTTCTTGGACATGGATGTCTGTTCCCTTTCCCAGATTGGGGAACTTTTCAACTATTATTCCTTCAAATAAGTTCTTTGATGCTTTCTCTCTCTCTTATCCTTCTTGGACCCCTACAATGCAAATATTTGTACACTTTGGTTGTCCCAGAGGTCTCTTAAACTACACTCATTTTTTTGTTAATTATTTTCTTTTTAAATTTTTTGTTCAGCTTGGGTGTCTTCCAGTTTGCTGATCCACTCCTCTGTATCACCTAATCCACTGTTGATTCCTTCTAGTGAATTTTTTATTTCAGTTATTGTATTCTTCAGTTCTGTTTGGTTCTTCTTTATATTTTCTAATTTTATTTAAATTCTCATTGTGTTTATCCATTCTTCTCTCAAGTTCATTGAGCATATTTATTGTCATTACTTTGAAATCTTTTTCAAGTAGATTGTTTATCTCCACCTCATTTAGTTCTTTTTCTGAGGTTTTGTCTTGTGCCTTTGTTGAAAACATATTCCTCTGTCTCCTCAAATTGTGTGTATTTATTTCTCTGTGCTTATTTCTATGCATTAGGTAAGTTGGTTACATGTTCTGATCTTGGAGAAGTGGCCTTGTGTTGGAGCTGTCCTGTGGGGCCCAGCAGCACACTCTCCTCTGATCAACAGAGCTATATGCTCTAGGGGTGCCCCCTATATGTGCTGTGTGGGCCGTTCTGTTGTGTTGGGACTGACTACTGTGGGCATGTTGGTAGGTGGGGCTGGCCCCCAGCCCAGTTCACTGCCGACTCTGCCTTGTGACTGTTGGTGCACTTGTGCACAGGGCCAGGTCCTGGGGCAGCTGGCTGTGGGTCTATGAGGGCCCTGGGGCTGGTACCAGCCCACTGGTGGGTGGGTAACCTCCCAGAGCTAATAGACTAGAAGAAGAACTCCAAAATGGCATTTGCCAAAACCAGTGTCCTCATGGTAGAATGAGCTCCCCCAAACAGCTGTCACTGGTGTTTTTGTCCCCAGGGATGTTCCCAATTGCCTCCTTCTTCTCCAGGAGGCTCTTCAAGGTCAGCAAGTGGGTCTGGCTCAGGCTCCTCTCAAATCACTGCCTCTGTGCTGAGACTCAGAGCATGTGAGATTTTTTGTGCACTCTTTAAGAGCAGAATCTCTGTTTCCTACAGCTCTCTAGCCCTCCAGTGTGCAAGCCCTGCTTGCCTTCAAAGCAAGAGATTCTGAGGGTTTGTCTTCCCAGTGCATACCCCGCTGATGTGGGGCTCAGACCTCTTGCTCCTTGGGGAGGACCTCTGCAATTGTGATCATCCTTCCATTTGGGGGTGACCTCCCCAGGGGTGTGGGTCTTGACTATACTGCATCTCTGTCCCTCCTATCCATCTCATTGTGATTCCTTATTTATATCTTTAGTTCAAGAAAAGCTTTTCTGCTAGTCTTCAGGTCATTCTCATTAATAGTTTCTCTGTAACTAGTTGGTGTGCCCATGGGAGGAGGTGAGCTCAGTGTCTTCCTACTCCACTATCTTGGCCACACCTCTCTTAGGTCATTTTTTCTCTGAAGGTTTCTTGGGAATAAAAAGGAATGGGTTATATCACCCAGTATTCATAAAACCATTTTATTAATATCCCCTTTAAACATCTGACACTCCCTTGCTGCTGCTGTCCAAATCCCACCCCTTCTCTTTCCCTCTCCCTGAGTCTTCACACCTAGAAGCCTGCTCTGGCTCATGACCCCTTTCCCCCTGCTGCTTCCTCCCCATTCCTGGGTCTTTACCTCCTGAACACCCATTCCCCTTTGCTCATTTATCTGGTCTCCCTTGGCTTCTCCAGTCATTGCCCAGAAGTATGGTATAACACAGAAGTTCTCAAACATGAGTGCACATCAGAACAATCAGAAGGGCTTGTCAAAGTCTGAATTCTGGGTCCCACACTCAAACTTTTTGATTCAGTTAGCCTGGAATGGGGTCCAAGAATTTGCATTTCTGACAAGTACTCAAGTTATGGCCATGTTGCTGGTCCTGGGGCCACCCTCTGAGAATCACTGACATAAACAAAGTCCTTTGGTACCACATATAAATGGTCCTTCCTCCACCTTGAAAGGTGTTATTATAATTACTTTACACTCCATATCACATTGTGCACAGTCAGGGGGCAGGATAAGAGAGAAAATAACATGAGAAAGAGAGGATGTGCTGGTGGTCTCACCTGTCTCACCCTCTTGCCAGGTGGTTAAGATGATGATTATTGTTGTATGCACCTTTGCCATCTGCTGGCTGCCCTTCCACGTCTTCTTCCTCCTGCCTTACATCAACCCTGATCTCTACCTGGAGAAGTTTATTCAGCAGGTTTACCTGGCCATCATGTGGCTGGCCATGAGCTCTACAATGTACAACCCCATCATCTACTGCTGCCTCAATGACAGGTAAGAACCCCATCCCCCATACTCTCTCCAGGACAAGAAACTAATCATCACACTGTTCAATCCCTGCGGACTGAACCATGCGATGATTAGTTCTCTGTAGTCTTTACCACGCCCTCTTGTCTCACAGCTGGCTTTCCTCATTTAGGTTGGCTACTTGGGAACTACAAAGACAAATGGTCTTCTTGTCACCATGCAGGAATATGAGCCCTGAGGAGACTTTTTTTTCTTTTCCAAGATGAACCAGAAATCCATGTTTTTATGTGAAATCTTCTGACTTTTAAACACTCGTTACTAAGTCAGTAGTAGAGGGTGGGGCGCAGGGGCAGATAAAAGAAACCTCTGTGATTAATATATATAAAGCAGGTTGCAAGCTGGATCAAGTTCATGAATTTCTCAATCTGCTCTATGGATTCCATGCACAGAGGGTTGTCCATGCAGACAGAGAGAAAGAGAATCAGAGAGAGAGAGAGAGGAGTCAGAGAGTGAATGAGTCAGAGAGTGATAGTGAGAGAGAGAACAAGAGAGAAAGAGAGAGATTGATGCCCCTAGAATAATTATCCACCACATGGCATCTTTTCCCTTCTCTGGTCTCTCATTTTCTTCTTCCCATCCCATCATAAAATCTGGGCAGCTTTGTCCAGTTTCTTCCAGCACTTCCAGCAGGACAGGGTAAGCAAAAAGAAGTCAGAGCCTCAAAGGCCTGATTCTGCCTTTACTTGGCCACAGGGGCCAGGAGAGCCTTCCCTGAAGTGGAAGCCAACCTCAGACAAGTAAGAGAAGGGAGAGCCATCTAGAATGGTGTTCAGTAATAGGGAATTCACCACTGTGTGCAGAGTCCCCAAGAGGCAGCTGGTATGCCATGGTGGCAGCTCACTCATCTGGAGCACCATCTCAGCCTCTGTGAAAAAGGAGGCAGGAGAAGGAGGGGGAAGGAAAAAAGGCTTGTCACATTTATAGCCAACAGTTATCAGCCTATAACGTGACTTCTCTGAATGAGACACTCAGGTGCTATGAATTTGGGGACAGATATCCCCTGGGACTTGTCCAAATGGTCTTGCTTGTCTAACTCATGGATTTATCTTTCTTCTAGGAGCCTCACAACATACCTAAACACTTCTAAGTTTAATCTCCCAAAAGCTGATTCTGAAGGGACATGATTGGCAGAAAGTCAGTGGGCTACTTGAAGGAAAGGACTGAGTCTTGACACAGTATTGTGCATATAGTAAACACTTGGTGAATGTTTTTACTGATGTTGAATTGACCCAAAATCAGCTGACCCTGAACCAGTGGAGGCAGTATATTTCAACAGCCACCCTAAGTACAGACATGCATTTCACATGAACTTGGGTTCTAGTCCTGGATTTGACCTTGATCACTGACCTTTGAATCTTTTTGCCCTTAGCATCTTCAGCTGTCAATTAATTAAAAAAATTAATAACACAGTGTCTCATTTGGGTATGTCCACGTATTAAAGAGCTACCACAATGATGGGAACACCTCTGAAAGCAGGCCATACTCAAGGATTACCTCTCCTTCTACTCTCTCTTCAGGTTCCGTCTGGGCTTCAAGCAAGCCTTTCGGTGCTGCCCTTTCATCAGTGCTGGTGACTATGAGGGGCTCGAAATGAAATCCACTAGGTACCTCCAGACGCAGGGCAGTGTGTATAAAGTCAGCCGCCTGGAGACCACTGTCTCCACAGTGGTGGGGGCCCATGAGGAAGACCTGGAGGAAGGCCCCAAGGCCATGCCCTCATCCCTGGACAAGACCTCCAATGACTCCCCTCGCAGCGACTCTAAGACCACGACGGAGAACTTCAGCTTCTACTCCAACATGCTCTCCTAGACTATGGGGCGTTCAGTAGGCGCAGTCACCTTTGTGTTTGTCTTGCTTCATTTCATGCATGGATAAATCCTCAATATAGAGACCATAAGAAACGCTTTTGCGGCTTGTGAAAAGGTCAGAATAGTTTAGGAAAAACATTCTATTCTGGAGTCAAAAACCTGCATTCTTCTATGTCTTTGCCACCCACATGCTGTGTGACCCAAAACAAATCATCGAACTTCTCTGAGCCTGTACAATGGGAAGGTTAGGCTCGATTTTCTCTACAATCCATTCCAAGATTCTAGAATTAACTTTAATTGCATGTTGGCACTCATTTCAGGGTAATTCCTGCAATGCAGCAAAAGATCCAACTGATCTGTTTGCCTAAGGCTGCTATCTTATTTCAATAAAGGTGTTCTCAGTCTTGCTTAGATTATTTCCCTTTAGCTGGTGGCTCATACTGCATCAGCCTCTCCTTGATAAGGTGAACAAAAGGAGGAACCACATAAAATCTGAATGAAAGATGTAACACTCTCTTCTAAGGACCCATGAAAAGAAGGCATACTTCTGCCCCTTTTTGGCATCTCAATATCTCAGTGCAGTATGGGATTGAGAGCCTCAAGTTTATCTGTATTATGTCCCCAGTGACTGTCCTGAGCAATCAATGCTGATAGAATATGTCCACTGATACTAGCTAATGTCTGTTATGAACCAAGACTCAGGAGAACTGTGCAATACTTAATCTATCTGATCCTCTCTTTCCTTATTTGTAAAACTATGAGCTGAACTACATCATCTAGGTGTCCTTTTGAATGTTAACATTCATTGGTTCAATGATTGTATGAGTCTTTTTTTGTTGTTCAACCAAAAATTTGTAGTCTCAGGAAGAATAGAAGCAGTAAGTCCAGCGAATTAATACCTAGAGATGTAGCAACTGCTAAGACCATGTATCAGTATCCATATATGACATTCTCTGATTTATCCTAAAACTGTGAGCACTTTCCTTCTCCTGAAGATTTTGGCCTTTGACAGAGCAGAGGACTTCGTGTCAAATCCTACATCTCTCTATAAGGATTTAACAGGCTAAGTCTCCCAGCTGGAGAATGCCACCAGGGAAGAAAAACATGTAGGCTCCCTGCTCTGGACTTTTGGGTATCTTAGGGCAGGGGCACTCACCTAGATTTTTAGCTTTATACTAGCATAAGGCATGAGTTCAGTGACTGAGGAGGCTGCACCCTGCAACAACACTTGTGGGAAGAGGCCACCTTGCATCTTCCCTTTAGACTCTCTGAATCTCCCCTTCCTGCCACCAGCTTTGCTGGCCTCCTGTCTAAAAGAGGTGGGATGATCAATCAACCTTACAGAAGAGTCAGTTGACAGAGAGTCTGAACTTAAAGCTTCGTGTCCTGACAGTTTGGGGGTTATAGCAGGTGAGTGTGCAGTTTCTTTCTGTCTCCCAGATCTGTGCTTTGTACAGATGTGGCTGAAAGCAGAAACCTCATGTAACTACCATAAATGCCTTCTTTGTGGTTTGAAGAATGCATGGACATATTCTGCATCCATCATGTTGAGGGAGAACTGTGCTGCACATAGGTTTACAGCCGTTACCAGCTGTGCTGGCCCTAACCCTACCAGGGCATTGACAGGCCAGGAAGAAGTTATATAGCAACAGTATAAGCCAGAAAGATATCCTCCAAAGCAGCATGAGAAGGATTAAATAAACTAAGAAAACCAACTCAGTGCAAATATATGAATGGAAAACATAATTTAGGGGCAACAAAAGTCAGTGCCCAAAGCATTAGTCTTACTTCTGATAAAGAATCATACCATGTATGGATTATTCACTTCAGAGGGATGTAAAGAACTGGCATGATTATGAGAAGTACCTAAGAAGAAAGTGTTAATGAGTAGGGGACATCCCCTCTATGGAAGAGGTTAGAGTTGAATTCAACAAGGTTTATGGAGCACTTGCTCTGGACTTGGCCCTGAGCTGGGGATGCACAGCTCCTTCTGTTCTTGAGGAGCCTACCAACAGGCCATTGTTAACTCACCAGTCTTAGTGGGTCTAGGCTGCCCAGCAGGCATGGAGGAAGTTGAGAAGCAGATTTTCCACAGGATTCTAAAGACCCACACTCAACATGGGTAATCGGGCCAAAGACCTTAAGATAGCCTTTTGCAATGAGAGCTCTCTGAGATAATTCCAAAGAGAGCACCAGCCAATCCAGGGGAACTGAAGGGGTGTGTTTGGACAGCATCATCACTGCACATAATAGGAGTGTACAGTTTCAAATATGGCAGAACGTTTCCTCTGAGAGAGCCCAGCAAGTCTTCCTCTAACTCACTCTCCAACACCCGTTTAACTTATAAAATTGTTGTCTCCTCCCATGTGTGAGAAACACCATGATCTGCACTGTGCATTGGTCTCATTCTTATAGAAATCTGTCATCCTGTGTTATCTCCTAAGTGTTTTTCCTTGATATTCTGTTCAGCAGTAATAGAATGTAAGGCATCATGGGGCTATCACTGTTATGTTACTTCTAAAATGTGGGATCCAGTTGCTGTCAATGAGCTATTTGTATTGTGCTGATTCCTCCTCATTCTTTCACAGAGAGAAGCTGATGTATATAATGGACTCACAGTAGTACCATAGCAACTGAGGGTTGGGGAGGGACACTATATGGCAAGAACTAAAGGATAGGGGTCCTTGTCTTCCTCACCTCCCACTGGAGTGCTAAGACATACTGGAATGTCCTTTCTCTTGGAAGGACTGAGTGGAACCCTTGGAAAAGGGGACTTGGGAGCTAACCTTATTGACCTGGTTTCAGGAAGAATCATGTAAGTGGAGAGGGGTATTTCTTGAAGTTTCTATGTTTTCCAACCTGAGATCATAGAAAGAATCTCCATATAGAAATAAAGTATGTTTTTAACTGTCTCATGCCTCTGTCTCATCTCCAGGGAAACTAAGCAACCTACAAGACACTGAATGGGGTGGTACTATGAATCTTAATAAATTGCAAAGACCAAAGAATGGAACCCAACACCCAGAAAACTCCTAACTCTGTGACAAAATGGGTTGGCAAGATGTGGGAACTGTTTCCAGGTGGGAATCTGGGAAGGTAATATGGGATTGTATGAAGTGACCAACAGTGTCACCTATGAGTAGAGCTGTGTCAGTTCAAGTCCTCCTAGAAGCAGACACCAAGACAGAGTCAGAAGTGCAAGAGATTTATTGAGGGAACACTTGGGAAAGATAAGGGGTGAGGAAGGTAAGCAGGGGAGGCCTTGAGACCACTATGCAGATCTGACACCTGTGAAAAAAGGGGGAGGGTAAGATTGGGCAGGAGGAGCTTCCATATGAGGAGCAGCCTTGAGAAAGTCTCAGCTGGCCCACCAGTGTGCAAAGGGTGCCCAGAGAAAAGCCCCAGCAGGCAGAAATGGCCAGGCCTGGTACCCTCAACATGCTGGGTCACTGACTGGGAGCTCTCCTGGGAGAGGGTGGTCTGCTCTTGAACACTGTGGTGGTCCCTGAAATCACAGCAGCTGGAGGCAGGCAGCTGATGGCACACCCACTGCAGGGCCTCTCCTGAAGGGAGATCTGTAACATCACTTCCACAGCTTCCACCAGAGCTTTGGTCCAGCCCCCTCTGTTTGAAAACACATATCAGGAAACCCTTGGCAGTATTAGAAACTTCAATGGTTCATCTCTGTAAGCCCAGCAAACCTGAACGGAAGCCCAGGAAGTAGGGGCCACCCTGCACCACCTCACCCCTCAGGCATGCATCCTCAAAAGAGTGATCAGCAGCTGTCAGCAAACTTGCAATGACAAAGATTGTAAAGCTTACAAGAGGGAGTTTGGGTTTTTTTTTTTAACATCTTTATTGGAGTATAATTGCTTTACAATGGTGTGTTAGTTTCTGCTTTATAACAAAGTGAATCAGCTATACATATACATATATCCCCATATCTCCTCCCTCTTGTGTCTCCCTCCCTCCCACACTCCCTAACCCACCCCTCTATGTGGTCACAAAGCACTGAGCTGATCTCCCTGTGCTATGTGGCTGCTTCCCACTAGCTATTTTACAATTTGGTAGTGTATATATGTCCTTGCCACTCTCTCACTTCGTCCCAGCTTACCCTTCCCCCTCCGCGTGTCCTCAAGTCCATTCTCTATGTCCGCGTTAAAACAGGGAGGTTTGAGGAGAATCTAGATAGCGTCGCAACACGATGAGTATCAGAAACAAATAATAAAGATGTTTCTGTTTAAACTAAGGCATCTTAAATTGAGGTGCCTGGATAAGCTTCAAGAAATCCACATCTTCCCTTCAAGGTCTCCACAAATCATATGTAAAACACTGTGTGTGTGTGTGTGTGTGTGTAATAAAGGGTGCAAAACCTGAATCTTCTCAGAAGAAATCATTCATCCTCCACTCTCTAGAGAAGGAGAGAAAATAAATTGTTTATGGGAGAGGGGTGAGGAGCCCTGAGGCCTTCAGAGCACACTGGGAGGTAGGTGAGCCCTGGGAGAATCAGAGTGGCTGCCATGAAACTTGAAACAACTTTGGAACAAAATCATAATTCACCTCAGGCGCCCAGATGTGTTAAAACTGTAGAACATCCTTAAAGATGTTTGTGGCAGTAAAAACACCAAATTCATGATTAAGGGGTGTGCTCACTCTTCCATGGAAATATGAATATTTGTTAGCTGAAGAAAGACTAACCTTAGTTACAGGTCAACATATAATATCAGCTGTGGAGTATTGACATTCTTGTGGAAATGCAAGCACGTTTTCATTTAGTCCTGTGTAGGCACATGTGACCTCATACGCGCTGAAGGTGCTTAGCTTTAGGAGCCAGTCTGGCTTTGGTAATTCTCCCTGCATAGCTGCCTCAGATTCTTTTCATGAGTAAATGGATTTCCTCAGCTCTGGAACCCAAGAGGGGGTTTCAGTCAAGGCCTCAAACAGAGGCAGGCAAGGTAGGGACACACCAAGAGCATTCCTCTCCATTTTCAAAAGTGAAGGGAACACTTAACTGCAGAAACTGCTTTCCTGAACTCCACAGGCAATGTTCTGAGACACCCTCATTTATCTTTACCAGTTAGGAAAACAGGGAGGAAGTGGAATGAGGCATGGAAGGGCACATCTCATGAACACCAAATTCAACATAAAATTCAACCTTTGGTTATGGCTTCTTTCTCAAGCAGTGCAGCTAGCAAGGAGAAAAGGCTGCTAATTAGAAACAAGTGACAAAGTGTATCAACAATGACATAAGCCCCACCGGGGGTGCTGCCCTTGCCTCACCACTGCCTGCTGGAATGTTAGCATCTATTTCACGAGCTTCAGAGATTTTCACACAGACAGATTCAAACCCAAGTCCTCTGCATTGTGTTCACATGTCCTTTGTCTCTTTCCTCTTCTTTTTATGTCCAGTATCCTTTTGTACTCCACTCTTTAGTCCAAAATTATTTTCATCCCTAGAAACTCTCTCCTCCTAACATACTCCCTGCTGAAATCTCTAGGTTTTAATCCCACTACTCTGGATGCCTTCTTAGTACACATTTTAATAAAGAGCGTATTTGGTGGAATAGTGAAAACCCACCATCACTAACAAATTCTCGTTTCCTATCTCTAGTACCCTCTTGCCCACTTCATGTACCCACACACCCACTCTTTTCTTTCACCCCCTAACCTCACCTCCCACTCACCCATTTTCTGAAATTAAGAAGATTTTCAGAGCAGGACTCCTGAATTAGTGCCAACACTCAAAAGAAGCAGCTGAAGCAAGAGATCCAGCCACTAGGCTGGGCTGGGAGAACAGCAGACTCCAGAGGGATGCCAGGTTCCAGTGCTGTCATCTCCTAACCATGCCAATCATGAATTTAAAGAAGAATGTTAGTGCATGAAGAGGCCAGGCAGTGCATGCTCACTGCCCAGAAAGCTCCTTCTGGATTTGGTCGTGCTCCTCGTCCCTTTTCTGACTCATTGACCCATGCCCATTGCCCTCTTGTTCCATAACCACCACCTGGAGGAGTACCTGTTTTGGCAAAAGCGTCCTACGAGACAATAACTATTCCTGAAACATGGCAGCCACCTGGGCTGGTCCAGATAGTCAAAAAGAGATGTTGTTATGGATGATTATGAACATGATTCTGGGTTCACCTCAGAAATTTGGGGACAACCCAAACACTATCTCAAAAAGAGAGGCAGCACTTTTCTGCTTATACCTATACCTTATACCTATAAGGACTTGGCAGCTGGTAATTCAACTTCATCCACTGAAGATTTGCCATGATGTAGCAGTCAGTCTGTGGGGGGGTTGGAAATATAAATTTCAATAGCACATGGTCCCTGCCCTCAAAAAACTTACAGTCCAGAGGGGTAGACAGAGTTTCACCACAGTCCAGTGGGAGGAATGTCAAAGTAGAGATGCTGGAAAGAAACCTTGATGTTTTACCACACCAAATGTTGTTGAAAGACAACAAAATCTTAAGCCCAAGGTTTTCCTCAGTGGCAACGCACATACAATCACTCACAGAAAATGTTTTCCTGTCTCACTGACTGACTTCCACAAACTCCTAAGTTTTCTCATATCAGATAGACATCCTTACTTTTTTAGGTTGTGAAGTTCCAAATTCTTTAACCCTCTTTCAATTGTTGATTTTTCAATTGCGTTTATTGCTGTTGTTTTTTTTTCTACTCTCGCTTCTTGCCTTTTCATAACCCTCCTCTCTTCTTTTTTTTTTTTTTAACATCTTTATTGGGGTATAATTGCTTTACACTGGTGTGTTAGTTTCTGCTTTATAACAAGGTGAATCAGTTATACATATACACATGTTCCCATATCTCTTCCCTCTTGCGTCTCCCTCCCTCCCACCCTCCCTATCCCACCCCTCCAGGCGGTCACAAAGCACTGAGCTGATCTCCCTGTGTTATGTGGCTGCTTCCCACTAACTACCTTACGTTTGGTAGTGTATATATGTCCATGCCTCTCTCTCACTTTGTCACAGCTCACCCTTCCCCCTCCCCATATCCTCAGGTCCGTTCTCTAGTAGGTCTGTGTCTTTATTCCTGTCTTATCCCTAAGTTCTTCATGACATTTTTTTTCTTAAATTCCATATATATGTGTTAGCATAAGGTATTTGTCTTTCTCTTTCTGACTTACTTCACTCTGTATGACAGACTCTAGGTCTATCCACCTCATTACAAATAGCACAATTTCATTTCTTTTTATGGCTGAGTAATATTCCATTGTATATATGTGCCACATCTTCTTTATCCATTCATCCAACGATGGGAACTTAGGTTGTTTCCATCTCTGGGCTATTGTAAATAGATCTGCAATGAACATTTTGGTACATGACTTTTTGAATTATGGTTTTCTCAGGGTATATGCCCAGTAGTGGGATTGCTGGGTCATATGGTAGTTCTATTTGTAGTTTTTTAATGAACCTCCATACTGTTCTCCATAGTGGCTGTACCAATTCACATTCCCACCAGCAGTGCAAGAGTGTTCCCTTTTCTCCACACCCTCTCCAGCATTTATTGCTTCTAGATTTTTTGATGATGGACATTCTGACTGGTGTGAGACGACATCTCATTGTAGTTTTGATTTGCATTTCTCTAATGATTAGTGATGTTGAGCATTCTTTCATGTGTTTGTTGGCAATCTGTATATATTCTTTGGAGAAATGTCTATTTAGGTCTTCTGCCCATTTTTGGATTGGGTTGTTTGTTTTTTTGTTATTGAGCTGCCTGAGCTGCTTGTAAATTTTGGAAATTAATCCTCTGTCAGTTGCTTCATTGGCAAATATTTTCTCCCATTCTGAGGGTTGTTTTTTGGTCTTGTTTATGGTTTCCTTTGCTGTGCAAAAGCTTTGAAGTTTCATTAGGTCCCATTTGTTTATTTTTGCTTTTATTTCCAATTCTCTAGGAAGTGGGTCAAAAAAGATCTTGCTGTGATTTATGTCATAGAGTGTTCTGCCTATGTTTTTCTCTAAGAGTTTGATAGTTTCTGGCCTTACATTTAGGTCTTTAATCCATTTTGAGCTTATTTTTGTGTATGGTGTTAGGGAGTGATCTAATCTCATACTTTTACATGTACCTTTCCAGTTTTCCCAGCACCACTTATTGAAGAGGCTGTCATTTCTCCACTGTACATTCCTGCCTCCTTTATCAAAGATAAGGTGACCATATGTGCTTGGGTTTATCTCTGGGCTTTCTATCCTGTTCCATTGATCTTTCTGTTTTTGTGCCAGTACCATACTATCTTGATTACTGTAGCTTTGTAGTATAGTCTGAAGTCAGGGAGTCTGATTCCTCCAGCTCCGTTTTTCGTTCTCAAGATTGCTTTGGCTATTCGGGGTCTTTGGTGTTTCCACACAAATTGTGAAATTTTTTGTTCTAGTTCTGTGAAAAATGCCAGTGGTAGTTTGATAGGGATTGCATTGAATCTGTAGATTGCTTTGGGTAGTAGAGTCATTTTCACAATGTTAATTCTTCCAATCCAAGAACATGGTATATCTCTCCATCTATTTGTTTCATCTTTAATTTCTTTCATCAGTGTCTTACAATTTTCTGCATACAGTTCTTTTGTCTCCTTAGCTAGGTTTATTCCTAGATATTTTATTCTTTTTGTTGCAGTGGTAAATGGGAGTGTTTTCTTGATTTCATTTTCAGATTTTTCATCATTAGTGTAAAAAATGCCAGAGATTACTGTGCATTAATTTTGTATCCTACAACTTTACCAAATTCATTGATTAGCTCTAGCAGTTTTCTGGTAGCATCTTTAGGATTCTCTATGTATAGTATCATGTCATCTGCAAACAGTGACAGCTTTACTTCTTCTTTTCCAATTTGAATTCATTTTATTCCCTTTTCTTCTCTGATTGCTATTGGTAAAACTTCCAAAACTATGTTGAATAAGAATGGTGAGAGTGGGCAACCTTGTCTTCTTCCTGATCTTAGTGGAAATGCTTTCAGTTTTTCACCATTGAGGATGACGTTGGCTGTGGGTTTGTCATACATGGCCTTTATTATGTTGAGGAACGTTCCCTCTATGCCTACTTTGTGGAGGGTTTTTATCATAAATGGGTGTTGAATTTTGTTGAAAGCTTTCTCTGCATCAATTGAGATGATCATATGGTTTTTCCTCCTTCAATTTGTTAATATGTTTTATCACATTGATTGATTGGCATATATTGAAGAATTCTTGCATTCCTGGAATAAACCCCACTTGATCATGGTGTATGATCCTTTTAATGTGCTGTTGGATTCTGTTTGCTAGTATTTTGTTGAGGATTTTTGCATCTATGTTCATCAGTGATATTGGCCTGTAATTTTCTTTCTTTGTGACATCCTTGTCTGGTTTTGGTATCAAGGCGATGGTGGCCTTGTAAAATGAATTTGGGTGTGCTCCTCCCTCTGCTATATTTTGGAAGAGTTTGAGAAGGATAGGTGTTAGCTCTTCTCTAAATGTTTGATAGAATTCGCCTGTGAAGCCGTCTGGTCCTGGGCTTTTGTTTGTTGGAAGATTTTTAATCACAGTTTCAATTTCAGTGCTTGTGTTTGGTCTGTTCATATTTTCTATTTCTTCCTGATTCAGTCTTGGCAGGTTGTGCATTTCTAAGAATTTCTCCATTTCTTCCAGGTTGTCCAGTTTATTGGCATAGAGTTGCCTGTAGTAATCTCTCATGATCTTTTGTATTTCTGCAGTGTCAGTTGTTACTTCTCCTTTTTCATTTCAAATTCTATTGATTTGAGTCTTCTCCCTTTTTTTCTTGATGAATCTGGCTAATGGTTTATCTATTTTTTTTATCTTCTCAAAGAACCAGCTTTTACTTTTATTGATCTTTGCTATTGTTTCCTTCATTTCTTTTTCATTTATTTCTGATCTGATTTTTATGATTTCTTTCCTTCAGCTAACTTTGGGGTTTTTTTGTTCTTCTTTCTCTAATTGCTTTAGGTACAAGTTTAGGTTGTTTATTCGAGATGTTTCCTGTTTTCTAAGGTGGGCTTGTATTGCTATAAACTTCCCTCTTAGAACTGCTTTATCTGCATCCCATAGGTTTTGGGTCATCGTGTATCCATTGTCATTTGTTTCTAGGTATTTTTTTATTTCCTCTTTGATTTCTTCAGTGATAACTTCGTTATTAAGTAGTGTATTGTTTAGCCTCCATGTGTTTGTATTTTTTACAGATCTTTTCCTGTAATTGATATCTAGTCTCATAGCATTGTGGTCAGAAAAGATACTTGATACAATTTCAAATTTCTTAAATTTACCAATGCTTGATTTGTGACCCAAGATATGATCTATCCTGGAGAATGTCCCATGCGCACTTGAGAAGAAAGTGTATTCTGTTGTTTTTGGATGGAATGTCCAATAAATATCAATTAAGTCCATCTTGTTTAATGTATCATTTAAAGCTTGAGTTTCCTTATTTATTTTCATTTTGCATGATCTGTCCATTGGTGAAAGTGGGGTGTTAAAGTCCCTAGTATGAACGTGCTACTGTCGATTTCCCCTTTTATGGCCGTTAGTATTTGCCTTATGTATAGAGGTGCTCCTTTGTTGGGTGCATATATATTTGCAATTGTTATATCTTCTTCTTGGATCGATCCCTTGATCATTATGTAGTGTCCTTCTTTGTCTCTTCTAATAGTCTTTAAAGTCTATTTTGTCTGATATGAGAATTGCTACTCCAGCTTTCTTTTGGTTTCCATTTGCACGGAATATCTTTTTCCATCCCCTCACTTTCAGTCTGTATGTGTCTCTAGGTCTGAAGTGGGTCTCTTGTAGACAGCATATATATGGGTCTTGTTTTTGTATCCTTTAAGCCAGTCTGTGTCTTTTGGTTGGAGCATTTAATCCATTTACATTTAAGGTAATTATCGATATGTATGTTCCTATTCCCATTTTCTTAATTGTTTTGGGTTTGTTATTGTAGGTCTTTTCCTTCTCTTGTGTTTCTTGCCTAGAGAAGATACTTTAGCATTTGTTGTAAAGCTGGTTTGGTGGTGCTGAACTCACTCAGCTTTTGCTTGTCTGTAAAGATTTTAATTTCTCCATGAAATCTGAATGAGATCCTTGCTGGGTAGAGTAATCTTGGTTGTAGCTTTTTCTCCTTCATCACTTTAAATATATCCTGCCAGTCCCTTCTGGCTTGTAGAGTTTCTTCTGAAAGATCAGCTGTTAACCTTATGGGGATTCTCTTGTGTATTATTTGTTGTTTTTCCCTTGCTGCTTTTAACATGTTTTCTTTGTATTTAACTTTTGACACTTTGATTAATATGTGTCTTGGCATGTTTCTCCTTGGATTTATCCTCTATGGGACTCTCTGTGTTTCCTGGATTTGATTAACTATTTCCTTTCCCATATTATGAAAGTTTTCAACTATAATCTCTTCAAATATTTTCTCAGTCCCTTTCTTTTTCTCTTCTTCTTCTGGAATCCCTATAATTCGAATGTTGGTGTGTTTAATGTTGTCCCAGAGGTCTCTGAGACTCTCCTCAGTTCTTCTCATTCTTTTTTCTTTATTCTGCTCTGCAGTACTTAGTTCCACTATTTTATCTTCCAGGTCACTTACCCGTTATTCTGCCTCAGTTATTCTGCTATTGATCCCTTCTAGAGTATTTTTAATTTCAGTTATTTCTGTTCATCATTGCTTGTTTCATCTTTAGTTCTTCTAGGTCCTTGTTAAATGTTTCTTGCATTTTCTCTATTCTATTTCCAAGATTTTGGATCATCTTTACTATCATTATTCTGAATTCTTTTTCTGGTAGACTGCCTATTTACTCTTCATTTGTTAGGTCTGGTGGGTTTTTATCTTGCTCCTTCATCTGCTGTGTGTTTTTCTGTCTTCTCATTTTGCTTATCTTACTGTGTTTGGGGTCTCCTTTTTGCAGGCTGCAGGTTCATAGTTCCTGTTGTTTTTGGTGTCTGTCCCCAGTGGCTAAGGTTGGTTCAGTGGGTTGTGTAGGCCTCCTGGTGGAGGGGAGTAGTGCCTGTGTTCTGGTGGATGAGGCTGGATCTTGTCTCTCTGGTGGGCAGGTCCACGTCTGGTGGTGTGTTTTGGGGTGTCTGTGGACTTATTATGATTTTAGGCAGCCTCTCTTCTAATGGGTGTTGTTGTGTTCCTGTTTTGCTAGCTGTTTGGCATAGGGTGTCCAGCACTGTAACTTGCTCATCGTTGAGTGAAGCTGGGTGCTGGCGTTGAGATGGAGATCTCTGGGAGATTTTTGCCATTTGATATTCTGTGGAGCTGGGAGGTCTCTTGTGGACAAGTGTCCTGAAGTTGGCTCTCCCATCTCAGAGGCACAGCACTGACCCCTGGCTGCAGCACCAAGAGCCTTTCATCCAAGTGGCTCAGAATAAAAGGGAGAAAAAGTAGAAAGAAAGAATTAGTCAAAGTAGAAAGAAAGGAAGGAAGGAAGAAAGAAAGAAAGAAAGAAAGAAAGAAAGGAGGGAGGGAGGGAGGAAGGAAGGAAGGATGGAAGCAAGGGAAAAAAGCAAGCAAGAAAGAAGATATAGTAAAATAAAATAAGATAAAATATTAAAAGTTATTAAAATAAAAAGTAATTCTTAAGAAAAAAAAATTTTAAAAAGACGGATAGAACCCTAGGACAAATGGTGGAAGCAAAGCTATACAGACAAAATCTCACACAGAAGATACACACACACACTCACAAAAAGAGGAAAAGGGGAGAAAAATCATAAATCTTGCTCTCAAAGTCCACTGCCTCAATTTGGGATGATTCGTTTTCTAAAGGAGGGAAGGAAGGAAAGAAAGAAAGAAGATAAAATAAAGTTATTAAAATAAAAATTAATTATTAAGAAAAAAATATTTAAAAATAAACCAAAACGGAGAGGTAGAACCCTAGGCCAAATGGTGGAAGCAAAGCTATACAGACAAAATCTCACACAGAAGCATACACATACACACTCACAAAAAGAGGAAAAGGGGAAAAAATCATAAATCTTGCTCTCAAAGTCCACCTCCTCAATTTGGGATGATTCGTTGTCTATTCATGTATTCCACAGATGCAGGGTACATCAAGTTGATTGTGGAGCTTTAATTCGCTGCTTCTGAGGCTGCTGGGAGAGATTTCCCTTTCTCTTCTTTGTTCTCACAGCCTCCAGGGGCTCAGCCTTGGATTTGGCCCTGCCTCAGTGTGTAGGTCACCGGAGAGCATCTGTTCTTCGCTCAGACAGGACGGGGTTAAAGGAGCCACCGATTTGGGGGCTCTGGCTCACTCAGGCCGGGGGAAGGGATGGGCATGCAGTGTGGGGTGAGCCTGCGGCAGCAGAGGCCAACGTAATGTTGCACCAACCTGAGGCGTGCCGTGCGTTCTCCCGGGGAAGTTGTCCCTGGATCCCAGAACCCTGGCAGTGGCGGGCTGCACAGGCTCCCTGGAACGGGGGTGTGGATAGTGACCTGTGCTCGCACACAGATTCTTGGTGGTGGCGACAGCAGCCTTTAGCGTCTCTTGCCCGTCTCTAGGGTCCGTGCTTTTAGCCACAGCTCGCGTCCATCTCTGGAGCTCCTTTAAGCAGCGCTCTTAATCCCCTCTCCTCGCGCATCAGGAAACAAAGAGGGAAGAAAAAGTCTCTTGCCTCTTTGGCAGGTCCAGACTTTTCCCCGGACTCCCTCCCAGCTAGCAGTGGTGCACTAACACCCTGCAGGCTGTGTTCCCGCCACCAACCCCAGTCCTCTCCCTGCGCTCCGACCGAAGCCCGAGCCTCAGGTCCCAGCCCCGCCAGCCCCGGCGGGTGAGCAGACAAGCCTCTCGGGCTGGTGAGTGCTGGTCGGCACTGATCCTCTGTGAGGGAATCTCTCCACTTTGCCCTCCCCACCCCTGTTGCTGTGCTCTCCTTTGCGGCTCCGAAGCTTCCCCCCTCCACCACCCGCAGTTTCCGCCCGTGAAGGGGCTTCCTCGTGTGTGGAAACCTTTCCTCCTTCACAGCTCCCTCTCACTGGTGCAGGTCCCATCCCTATCCCCTTGTCTCTCTTTATTCTTTTTTCTTTTGCCCTACCCAGTTACGTGGGCAGTTTCTTGCCTTTTGGGAGGTCTGAGGTCTTCCGCCAGTGTTCAGTAGGTGTTCTGTAGGAGCTGCTCCCTGTGTAGATGTTTTTCTGGTGTATCTGTGGGGAGGAAGGTGATCTCCGTGTCTTACTCCTCCTCCATCTTCCCCTCCTCTCAACACTGTTTTTCTTGTATTACACAATGTGCAACTGAATCTGTGACAAAAATAATGATGACTAAGTGAATTGAAACAATTGTCCAGCTATATAATTCTATATAACAGTAAAAGATTGATTGTAATAGTGTAAACTCTAGATAGGGGAAGAAGCAACAAGGGAGAATCATTTCCTGGACCATAACAGACTAGTAAGACAGGCGGTCCAGAGACATTTACAATTAATAGGGCCCAGTTCAGTCATAGCACATCGAGTGGTCTATCAATGAAGTACTCTCTTGACCTAGGAATTAGCCTTCCTAGGGCCATGGGACAAATTTGTCAAGAAATGCCTCCCAAACTTTGGCTGAATTTATGACCAAAATGGGGGAACTACAAACAAAAGAAAAGCAAAGAGCTTTTCACTCACTATCCAAGTCTACAAATATTAACCTGCTGCAGTCACTGACTGACAATATACTCAGTGCTTCAGAAAAAGAGATTAAGGCAATAACAGGATGAAGCACTCTGTGATTCAGAGAGAAGAAATTAAAGATGATAACAGGATGGTCTGTGCTTTGGACAAACAGGCCTTAGATCGTTAGATGCTTTTCAAGAAGAATTTTAATGAACCTCACTTCTTGCATCTTGCCATACATAGAAAAGCACTATAATCATTAACTTGAGATATCTGTTCTTTGTGACTCTCAGTAATTTTTCACCAAGATTATATTCAACTGCATGTACTCCCTAACAAAAATCACATATAAACTAGCTTCCCCCTTACATCTTTGGAGCAGTTCCTCAGAGCTATCTGAGAGGCTATCTCCCAGTTTATGGTCCTCAATAAGACCCTGAATAAACCTTTATTCACAACACTCACATTGTGCCTTTTTCTTCCAGTCAACACTTTCCATTTCCGTTTTATTTGCTTTGTTGCTACTAATTGCTTCAAAACTTTTTGGAAAGAGGAAGAGTAGACATGTTTAATTAAACAAACAAAAAAAATACACTTTGAGTTTATGCTGAGAGCACTGTCTGAGGAATCGGTGAATGGAGATTGAGAGCAAAAACCCCACAACTTGGGATAACATTTAAACAATTCTGGAAGCCAAATATCTTTTCCTGGACCTTCCAGGATATGGTGGATGTTCATATGTTTTAAGGAGAATGGAGTTATTGGATTCCTACCCAGGGAGAGCCCTGAAATCTATGAAAATATCTTTGGTGAGAACATTAGAGGTCTTTAAAGAGAATGGAAGAATCCTCTATTATAGAAACCACTCTTGAAGCAGCTATACATAAGCATCTATTATGTGCCTCTTACTCTAATAGGAGTATGTAATTAAAAGAATCTTTTTAATTTATAAAATAACTTGAACTTAAATATGCATGTGTTGCCCAGGGGTCATGGTAACAACTGTATTCTGATTCCTCTGGCAAATGAGTACAGCTATCCATGAGATTCAACATATGAGAAAAATCCAAAAAGAATAATGCATTCAGAACAAAATAGGCATACTACAACCCTTTCCTTTCATCTAAAAGAGGTTTGGTATTGTCAGTTTACCTCAGTTGTTTCATTTTAGCAGCTGTGGTGACCACAGAAATATGTCCTTCCCCTCATTAAGACTCTAAAAATTCCTTGGGAGAGATAGTTTAATGTTTAATCAGAAATGTCAATTACTATCCAAATTTCACCAGAAAAAAACATTTAACACAAACGGAGAGAAAGACTTTGAAACCTGTGACTCCTTTAGATTTTCCTTAGCCGGTTCATACTGGGCTTAGGGGCAGGACTTCTAGAATTCTGTATGACATCAAATCTGTGATCACTCTAAAGGCTCTAACCATTCTCCATAATGGTGCTTGCATTCTGAAAATTGATTTCAGATTTTCAGGTCAAAGGAGTTCTGATTCTTCCCTTGAAAGTTTATGCTTCAACTGATCAGTCCAATTTGTCATGAATTTGTGAGTTTTATTTTAAACCTGATTTTTCCAATTTACCACCTCTTAAAACTCTGCTCAGAATGCTTGATTAGGGTCTATCAATGTGTCTGGTTTAAACAATTTCTTGTCTAATAAGATACTCTACCTTTTCTTTTTTCTTTTCTTTTTTCTTTTTTTTTGCTATTTTCACCCTTTTTTAATTTAATTTTTTATACAGCAGGCTCTTATTAGTTCTCTATTTTATACATATTAGTGTATATACGTCAATCCCAATCTCCTAATTCATCCCATTACCACCACCATGCCCCACCCCGCTTTCCCACCTTGGTGTCCATCCATTTGTCCATTGGTGAAAGTGTGGTTTTAAAATTTCCCTAGTATGATTGTGTTACTGTCATTTTCCCCTTTTATGGCTGTTAGCATTTGCCTTATGTATTGAGGTGCTCCTATATTGGGTGCATAAATATTTACTATTGTTATATCTTGGATTATCTTGGAATGATCCCTTGATCATTATGTAGTGTCCTTTTTTGTCTCTTGTAATAGTCTGTATTTTAAAGTCTATTTTGTCTGATATGAGAATTGCTACTCCAGGTTTCTTTTGATTTCCATTTGCATGGAATATCTTTTTCCATTCCCTTAGTTTCCGTCTCTATGTGCCCCTAGGTCTGAAGTGGGTCTCTTGTAGATAGCATATACACAGGTCATGCTTTTGTATCCATTCAGCCAGTCTATGTCTTTTGGTTGGAGCATTTAATATATTTACATTTTAGGTAATTATCGATATGTATGTTCCTATTCCCATTTTCTTAACTGTTTTGTGTTTGTTATTGTAGGTCTTTTCCTTCTCTTTTGTTTCCTGCCTAGAGAATTTCCTTTAGCATTTGTGTAAAGCTGGTTTGGTGGTGCTGAATTCTCTTAGCTTTTGCTTGTCCGTAAAGGTTTTAATTTCTCTGTCGAATTTGAATGAGAATTTTGCTGGGTAGAGTAATGTTGGTTGTAGGTTTTTCTCTTTCTTTCATCACTTTAAATATGTCCTGCGACTCCCTTCTGGCTTTCAGAGTTTCTGCTGAAAGATCAGCTGTTAACCTTATGGGGTTTCCTTTGTATGTTATTTCTTGTATTTCCCTTGTTGCTTTTAATATTTTTTCCTCGTATTTAATTTTTGTTAGCTTGATTAATATGTGTCTTGTCGTGTTTCTCCTTGTATGTATCCTGTATGGGACTCTCTGTGATTCCTGAACTTGATTGACTCTTTCCTTTCCCATATTAGGGAAGTTTTCAACTATAAACTCTTCAAATATTTTCTCATCCCTTTCTTTTTCTCTTCTTCTTCTGGGACCTCTATCATTCGAATGTTGGTGTATTTAATGTTGTCCCAGAGGTCTCTGAGACTGTCCTCAATTCTTTTCATTCTTTATTCTGCTCTGTGGTCGTTATTTCCACTATTTTATCCTCCAGGTCACTTATCCGTTCTTCTGCCTTAGTATTTCTGCTATTGATTCCTTCTAGAGAATTTTTTTTTTCTGTACGTGGCCTCTCCCGTTGCGGAGCACAGGCTCCGGATGCGCAGGCTCAGCAGCCATGGCTCATGGGCCCAGCTGCTCCGCGGCACATGGGATCTTCCTGGACTGGGGCATGAACCCTTGTCCCCTGCATTGGCAGGCAGACTCTCAACCACTGTGCCACCAGGGAAGCCCCCTTCTAGATAATTTTTAATTTCATTTATTGTGTTTTTCATCATTGGTTGTTTACTCTTTTTTTCTTCTAGGTCCTTGTTAAACGTTTGTTGTATTTTCTCCATTCTATTTCTAAGATTTTGCATCCTCTTTACTATCATTACTCTGAATTCTTTTTCAGGTAGCCTGCCTCTTTGTTTGTTTGGTCTGGTGAGTTTTTACCTTGCTCCTTCACCTGCTGTGTGTTTCTCTGTCTTCTCATTTTTCTTAACTTACTGTGTTTGGTGTCTGCTTCTCACAGGCTGCAGTTTCATAGTTCCCGTTGTTTTTGGTGTCTGCCCCCAGTGGCTAAGTTTGGTTTAGTGGGTTGTGTAGGCTTCCTGGTGGAGTGGGCTGGTGCCTGTGTTCTGGTGAATGAGGCTGGATCTTGTCTTTCTGGTGGGCAGGACCTTGTCCAATGGTGCATTTTGGTGTGTCTGTGACCTTATTATGATTTTAGGCAGGCTCTCTGCTAATGGGTTGTGTTGTGTTCCTGTCTTTCTAGTTGTTTGGCATAGGGTTTCCAGCACTGTAGGTTGCTGGTCGTTGAGTGGAGCTGGGTCTTAGCATTGAGATGGAGATCTCTCGGAAAGCTTTTTCCTTTTGATATTACATGGAGCCAGGAGGTCTCTGGTGGACCAATGTCCTGAACTCAGCTCTCCCACCTCAGAGGAACAGGCCTCACACCTGGCTGGAGCAAGAAGACCCTGTCAGCCATAGAACTCAGGAGAAAATAGCGAAAGAAAGAAAGAAAGGAAAGAAAGAAAGAAAGAAAGAAAGAAAGAAAGAAAGAAAGAAAGAAAGAAAGAAAGAAAGAAAGAAAGAAAGAAAGAAAGAAAGAAAGAAAGAAAGAAAGAAGAAAGAAAGAAAGAGAAAGAGAGAGAGAAAGAAAGAAAGAAAGAAAGAAAGAAAGGAAGGGAGAGAGAAAGAAAGAAAGAAAGAAAGAAGGAAGGAAGGAAGGAAGGAAAGAGAGAAAGGAAGGAAGGAAGGAAGAAATAAAGAGAAAGAAAGAAGGAAATACAGAAGGAAAGGAAGAAGTTATTAAAATAAAAAATTATTAAAAATAAAAAACTAAAAAGTAATTTAATAAAAGAAAGAAGAGAGCACTCAAACCAAAAAACAAATCCACCAATGATAACAAGCACTAGAAACTATGCTAAAAAAAAAAGGACAGACAGAACTCTAGGACAATTGGTAAAAGCAAAGCTATACAGACAAAATCACACAAAGAAGCATACACATGCACACTCACAAAAAGAGAAAAAGGAAAAAAATATATACATATCTATATATATATTAAAAAAGGAAGAGAGCAACCAAATCAATAAATCTACCCATGATAATAACCTCTAAATACTAAACTAATATAAACATAAGACCAGAAAATATTAGATGCAGAAAGCAAACCCCAAGTCTATAGTTGTTCCCAAAGTCCACCACCTCAGTTTTTGGATGATTTGTTGTCTATTCAGGTATTCCAGAGATGCAGCGTACATCAAGTTGATTGTGGAGATTTAATCCACTGCTTCTGAGGCTGCTGGGAGAAATATCCCTTTCTCTTTTTTGTTCGCACAGCTCCTGGGGTTCCACCTTGGGGTTGGCCCCACCGTTGCATGTAGGTTGCCTGAGGCCATCTGTTCCCCATTCAGACAGTACGGGGTAAAAATAGCCTCTGATTAGGGGGCTCTGGCTCACTCAGTCTGGGGGAAGTGGGGCGAGTGGAGGTGTACAGAATGCAGGGTAAGCCTGCCATGGCAGAAGCTGGGGTGACGTTGCAACAGCCTGAGGCATGCTGTGTGGTCTCCTGGGGACATTTTCCATGGATCACAGGACGCTAGCAGTGGCCGGCTGCACAGCCTCCCAGGAAGGGAAGTGTGGTTAGTGACCTGTGCTTGCACACAGGCTTCTTGGTGGCTGCAGCAGCAGCCTTAGTGTTTCATGCCCATCTCTGGGTCTGAGCTGATAGCCACGGCTCAAGCCCATCTCTGGAGCTCATTTAGGCAGTGCTCTGCATCCCCTCTCCTCGCACACCCCAAAACAATGGTCTCTTGCCTCTTAGGCAGTTCCAGACTTTTTCCCGGACTCCCTTCTGGCTAGCTGTGGCTCACTAGTCCCCTTCAGGCTGTGTTCACGGAGTCAACCCCAGTCCTCTTCCTGGGATCTGACCTCTGAAGCTTGAGCCTCAGCTCCCAGGCCCCACCCGCCCTGGCGGGTGAGCAGACAAGCCTCTTGGGCTGGTGAGTGCTGGTCAGCACTGATTCTCTGTGAGAGAATCTCTCTGCTTTGCCCTCTGCACCTCTGTTGGTGTGCTCTCCTCCCTGGCTCCGAAGATTTCCCCCACCCACCCACCATCTCTGCCAGTGAAGGGGCTTCCTAGTGTGTGGAAACTTTTCCTCCTTCACAGCTCCCTCCCAGAGGTGTAGGTACTGTCCCTATTCTCTTATCTCTTTTTTCTTTTGCCCTACCCAGGTACGTGGGGAGTTTCTTTCCTTTTGGGAAGTCTGAGGTCTTCTGCCAGTGTCCAGTAGGTGTTCTGTAGGAGCTATTCCACATGTAGATGTATTTGTGATGTATTTGTGGGGAGGAAGGTAATCTCCATGTCTTACTCCTCTGCCATCTTGAAGGTCTCCCCCTCTGCAGGTGGATTCTTAACCAATGAGCCACCAGGGAAGCCCAGCAGTATAATTAACAATATTGTATTAGTTTCAGGTGCACAGCAAAGTGATTCAGTTATACATATACATGTATCTATCCTTTTTCAAAGTCTTTTCCCGTTTAGGTTGTTATATAATATTGAGCAGAGTTCCTTGTGTTATACAGTAGGTCCTTGTTGGTTATCCATTTTAAATATAACAGTGTACATGTCAATCCCAAACTCAATAACTATCCCTCCCCCCCACCTTCCCCCACCCAGTAACCATAAGTTCCTTCTCTAAGTCTGTGAATCTGTTCCTGTTTTGTATATAAGTTCATTTGTATCATTTTTATTAGAATCTACATATAAGCAATATCATACGATATTTCTCTTTCTCTGTCTGACTTACTTCACTCGGTATGACAATCTCTAGGCCCATCCGTGTTCCTGCAAGTGGCATAATTTCATTCTTTTTAATGCCTGAGTAATATTCCATTCTATATATGTACCACATCTTCTTTATCCATTCCTCTGTTTATGGATATTTAGGTTGCTTCCATGTCCTAGCTATTGTAAATAGTGCTGCAATGAACATTGGGGTGCAAGTATATTTTCAAATTATGGTTTGCTCTGGTTATATGCCCAGGAGTTGGATTGTTGGGTCATATGGTGGTTCTACTTTTAGTTTTTTCAGTACCCTCCATACTGTTTTCCATAGTGGCTATACAAATTTACATACCCACCAACAGTGTCTGAGGGTTCCCTTCTCTCCACACCTTCTCCAACATTTATTCTTTGTGGATTTTTTGATGATAGCCATTCTGACTGGTGTGAGGTGACACCTCATTGTAGTTTTGATATGCATTTCTCTAATTATTAGCAATGTTGAACATCTTTTCATGTGCCTCTTGGCCATCTGTATGTCTTCTTTGGAGAAATGTCTATTTAGGTCTTCTGTGCACTTTTTGATTGGGTTGTATGTTTTTTCAATATTGAGCTGCATGAGCTGTTTCTATATTTTAGAGATTAATCCCTTGTCAGTTGCTTTGATTGCAAATATTTTCTCCCATTCTGAGGGCTCTCTTTTTGTCTCGTTTATGGATTCCTTTAATGTGCAAAAGCTTTTAAGTTTAATTAGGTCCCTTTTGTTTATTTTTGTTTTTATTTTTATTACTCTAGGAGGTGGGTCAAAAAAGATCTTGCTGCGCTTTATGTCAGAGAGTTTTCTGCTTATGTTTTCCTCTAATAGTTTTAAAGTGTCTGGTCTCACTTTTAGCTCTTCAATATATTTTGAGTTTATTTTTGTGTATGGTGTTAGGGAGGGTTCTAATTTCATTCTTTAACATGTAGCTGTCCAGTTTTCCCAGCACCACTTACTGAAGAGACTCTCTTTTCTCCATTGTAAATTATTGCCTCCTTTGTCATAGATTAGGTGACCATAGGTGTGTGGGTTTATCTTTGGGCTTTCTATCCTGTTCCATTGATCTATATTTCTGTTTTTGTGCCAGTATGATACTGTCTTGATAGCTGTAGCTTTGTAGTATAGTCTGAAGTCAGGGAGCCTGATTCCTTATTCCTCCAGCTCCGTTTTTCTTTCTCAAGCTTGATTTGGCTATTTTGGGTGCTTTGTGTTTCCAAATAAATTGTAAAAATTTTGTCCTAATTCTGTGAAAAATGCCATTGGTAATTTGATAGGGATTGCATTGAATATTTAGATTGCTTTGGGTAGTATAGACATTTTCACAATATTGATTCTTCCAATCCAAGAACATGGTATATCTCTCCATCTGTTTGTGTCATCTTTGATTTCTTTCATCAGTGTCTTATAGTTTTCAGAGTATGGTTCTTTTACTTCCTTAGGTAGGCATATTTCTAGGTATTTTATTCTTTTTGTTGCAATGGTAAATGTGATTGCTTTCTTAATTTCTCTTTCTGATCTTTCGTTGTTAGTGTATAGGAAGAGATTTATGTGTATTAATTTTGTATCCTGCAACTTTACCAAATTCATTGATTATTTCTAGTAGTTTTCTGGTAGCATCTTTAGGATTTTCTATGTATAGTATCATGTCATCTGCAAACAGTAACAGTTTGGATTCCCATTTTGATTCATTTTACTTCTTTTTCTTCTCTGATTGCCAAGGCTAGCACTTCCAAAACTATGTTGAATAAAAGTGGCAAGAGTAGACATCCTTGTCTTGTTCTGATCTTAGAGGAAATGCTTTCAGCTTTTCACCATTGAGAATGATATTTGCTGTGGGTTTGTCATATATGGCCTTTATGATGTTGAGGTAGGTTCCGTTTTTGCCTACTTTCTGGAGAGTTTCATCATAAACAGGTGTTGAATTTTGGCAAAAGCTTTTTCTGCATCTATTGAGATGATCATATGGTTTTTATTCTTCAATTTGTTAATATGGTATATCACATTGATTGATTTGCATATGTTGAAGAAGGCTTGCATCCCTGGGATAAATCCCACTTGATCATGGTGTATGATCCTTTTAATGTGTTGTTGGATTCTGTTTGCTAGTATTTTGTAGAGAATTTTTGCATCTATATTCATCAGTGATATTGGCCTATAATTTTTTGTGTGATATATTTGGTTAGTTTTGGTATCAGGGTGATGGTGGCCTCATACAATGAGTTTGGGAGTTTTCCTTCCTCCGAAAATTTCTGGGATGGTTTCAGAAGGATAGCTGTTAGCTCTTCTCTAAATGTTTGATAGAATTCACCTGTGAAGCCATCTGGCCTTAGACTTTTGTTTGCTGCGAGTTTTTAAATCACAGTTTCAATTTCAGTACTTGTGACTGGTCTGTTCATATTTTCTATTTCTTCCTGGTTCAGTCTTGGGAGATTGTATCTTTCTATGAATTTGTCCATTTCTTCCAGGTTGTCCATCTTTTTGGCATACAGTTGCTTGTTGTACTCTCTTATGATCCTTTGTGTTTCTGTGGTGTCAATTGTAACTTCTTTTTCATATCTGATGTTATTGATTTGTGTTCTCCCCCTTTTTTTCTTGATGAGTCCTGTTAAATGTTTATAAATATTATATTTTTAAAGAACCAGCTTTTAGTTTCATTGATCTTTGCTGTTGTTTTCTTCATGTCTATTTCATTTATTTCTGCTCTGATTTCTTGATTTCTTTCCTTCTACTAATTTTAGGTTTTGTTGGTTTTTCTTTCTCCAGTTGCTTTAGGTGTAAGGTTAGGTTGTTTATTTGTGATTTTTCTTGTTTCCTGAGGTAAGATTGTGTTGCTATAAACTTCCCTCTTAGAACTGCTTTTGCTGCATCCCATAGGTTTGGATCATTGTGCTCTCATTTTCATTTGTCTCTAGGTATTTTTTGATTTCCTCTTTGATTTCTCCAGTGATTGGTTCTTTAATAGCATATTGTTTATCCTCTACGTGTTTGTGTTTTTTACATTTTTTTTTCCTTGTAGTTTACTTCTAATCTTAAAGCGGTGTGGTCAGAAAAGATGCTTGATATGATTTCAATTTTCTTAAATTTACCAAGGCTCACTTTGTGGCCCAGGATGTGGTCAATCCTGGAGAATGTTTCATGTGCACATGAAAAGAATGTGTATTCTGCTGCTTTTGGTTGGAGTGCGCTATAAATATCATTTAAGTCCATCTGGTCTAATATGCCATTTAAGGCAGTGTTTCCTTATTGATTTTCTGTCCGGATGATCTGTCCATTGATGAAAGTGGGGTGTTAAAGTCCCCCACTATTATTGTGTCACTGTTGATTTCTCCCTTTATGGCTGTTAGTATTTGCCTTATATATTGAGGTGTTCCTGTGACTGCATATATATTTACAATTGTTATCTTCTTCTTGGATTGATCCCTTGATCATTATGTAGTGCCTTTCATTGTCTCTTGTAACATTCTTTATTTTAAAGTCTATTTTGTCTGATATGAGTATTGCTACTCCAGCTTTCCTTTGATTTCCATTTGCATGGACTACAGTAAGTCTCCTACATATGAACAAGTTCTGTTCCGAGAACACGTTCATAAGTCCAATTTGTTCATAAGTCCTCAAAGTTAACCTAGATACCCAACTAACACAATCAGCTATATAGTACTGTACTGTAATTGGTTTATAATACTTTTCACCAAAATAATACATAAAAAAACAGATAAAAATAAAGAAAACATTTAAAATCTTACAGTACAGTACCTTGAAAAGTAGACTAGTACAGTACAACAGCTGGCATACAGGGGCTGGCAGCGAGTGAACAGGCAAGAAGAGTTACTGACTGGAAGGGAGAGGAGGTGGGAGGTGGTAGAGCTGAAGGATCATCAGCAATAGGAGATGGAGGACAAGCTGAAATTTCACTCATACCTGACGTTGATGGCACAGGTTCTGGTTCCTTGCTGGATTCAATTCTATCTACCCTCTTGAAAAAATGATCCAGTGATGTCTGGGTAGTAGATCTTTTTGTCTCATCATAATGACATGGTAGCACTGGATTGCATTCTGAACAGCTGCTGCAACCTTTGTGTACCATTCTATGTTTGGGTGCCTCAAAAACTAACAGTGCCTCCTCAAATAAAGAAAATCCCCTTGCCATTTTCTGTGTCATGAATCTCTTCTTTTTTCAGTTACTTCTTCTTCCTCCTGTCTCTCTCATCCTTTCTTGGCACTCGGTGCTTCTTAGCAGTACCAACTACATCACCACTGCTTTTACACTTGCTTCCATACATCCTTGGCTTGAAATAAAGATACTGTACTATTGTAGTCTATACAGTACTGTACAGTAAGGTACACAAAAGCACAACCACTTGTAGAGGATGCACACACATGACAATGTACACCAGACATATGAACTAACTTACATGATTGGACATGTGAACGCACATTTGCCTCTTTGAAAGTCTGCAAGTTGAATGTTTGTATGTAGGGGACTTACTGTACCTTTTTCCATCCCCTCATTTTCAGTCTGTATGTGTCCCTATGTCTGAAGTAGGTCTCTTGTAGACAGCATATATATGGGTCTTATTTTCTGCATCCATTCAGCCAGTCTATGTCTTTTGGTTGGAGAATTTAATCTATTTGTTTTTAAGGTAATTATTAATATGTATGGTCCCATTGCCATTTTCTTAATTGTTTTGGGTTTATTTTCATAGGTCTTTTTTCTTCCCTTCCTCTCTTGTTCTCTTCTCGTGTGGTTTGATGACCATCTTTAGTGTTGTGTTGGTGTTGATTTTTCTTTTTTGTGTGTGTATCTATTGTAGTTCTGGGGTTTGCTGTTCCAAAGAGGTTTTGCTATAGCAGTCTATATATGTACAGGGTTGTTTTAAGTTGCTGGTCTCTTTCCTGCCTAGGGAAGTTCCTTTAGCATTTGTTGCAAAGCTTGTCTGGTGGTGCTGAATTCTCTTAGCTTTTGCTTGTCTGTAAAGCTTTTAATTTCTCTGTCGAATCTGAATGAGAGTCTTATCGGGTAGAGTATTCTTGGTTGAAGGTTCTTCCACTTCATCACTTTAAATATGTTGTGCCAATCCTGTCCTGCAGAGTTTCTGCTGAGAAATCAGCCTATAACTTTATGTGAGTCCCCTTGTATGTTATTTGTCATTTTTCCCTTGTTGCTTTTAATATTTTTTCTTTGTGTTTAATTTTTTGTCAGTTTGATTACTATGTGTCTCAAAGTGTTCCTCCTTGGGTTTATCCTGCCTGAGACTCTGCATTTACTGGACTTGGGTGACTGTTTCTTTTCCCATGTTAGGAAAGTTTTTAGTGGTTATCTCTTCAAATATTTTTTCAGGCCCTTCTCCTTCTGGGACCCCTATAATGCAAATGTTGGTGCATTTAATGTTGTCCAAGAGGTTTCTTAGACTCTTTTCATTTCTTTTCATTCTTTTTTTCTTTATTCTGTCCCATGGCAGTGATTTACACCCTTCTGTCTTCAAGCTCACTTATCTGTTCTTCTGCCACAGTAATTCTGATATTGATTCCTTCTAATGTATTTTTTGTTTCAGTTTTTGTATTGTTCATCTCTATTTGTTCTTTAGTTCTTCTAGGCCTTTGTTAAATGTTTCTTGTATCTTCTCAATCCTTTACCAGTGAGCTTTCCCATTTGTGCCTCCATTTTTTTCCCAAGATTTTGGATCATCTTTACTATCATTACTCTGAATTCTTTTTCAGGTAGATTGCCTATCTCCTCTTCATTTAGTTGTTCTTGTAGGTTTGTACCTTGCTCCTTCATCTGCAACATATTTCTTTGTCATCTCATTTTGTCAAACTTACTGTGTTTGTGGTCTCCTTTCCACAGGCTGCAGGATCATAGGTCCTCTTGCTTCTGGTGTCTGTCCCCTGGTGGGTGAGGTTGGTCCAGAGGCTTATGCCATTATCCCCTTGATAGAGGGTTTGACTGGTATTGTGGTTACAAGAGTCTGCCCTGGATATTAAGTGGGGCCTCCCCTTTGCTCTGTGGTTGTCCCTGCCCTGTCAGGGTCAGGGTCTGCTCTCTGGTTATTGGAATAGAGGCCCCCAGATACGTGTCTTCATTGTGTTTCTGATCTGTCGTGTGAGGTAGGTGGGATTTCAGTACTTCCACTGTGAAAGAAGCCACTGAGTATTCCTCCTCTGTAGCTGTTCACCTGTGAATGTGCTCTGTTGTGTCCCCTTTCACCCACAGTGTGGGCTCAAAAATTATACTGTTGTTGGCACTGCTCTTGGTCCCACCTTAACTGTGGGTGTGCCGGCAATTGGCCCTGGTGTCTCTCAGGCATTGTTTTCACCAGGCCACTGGCACAGATACACTGAGATCAGGTCCCAGGACTGCAGTAGTTGTGCATCTGGACCTGCTGTGAGAGCTATGGAGGCAGCTCAGACTCTGGCTTAGCCCAACCCCTGCATATATGTGCCCACAAAGCCCATAGCTGTTAAAGCCAGACCCATCCCAGCTGCTGGAGCACTTGTTGTCCTTTTCAATATTTCTCAGGCGCTGAATTTAGGAAGCCGTCAGTGGAGGTGTAACTCCACAGTTTGCGCAGCCATGAGGAGAGATTCCAGCTCTTCTTCCTTAGTCACATGGCCAACCCCTGGTTTCAGCCCTTCCTCTGCATGTCTTCCTCCCACCACAGTCTGCCCCAGAGGTTGCTGGAGCACACAAGCCCAACAGGCAGGAAGGACCTGAGGTGGCAATCAGGGTGAGTGGGTCACCCAGGCGGGGCAGGTGGGGGCAGAGGAGGCAATGGCAGGGGAACATGAGCCTGCTCTGGTGGGAGCCCTCCCTAGTGCCCATGGAGGCAGGGCCAGCATGTGAGGAAAGAGGCTGCAATGGTGGCCCAGCCCTTTGTACATCACTCAATGATGGCACTTCTCTTCTGTGGCAGTCTGGGTTTCCTCCACGAGCATTCCCATTTGTGGAGCTCGTCACTACCATACCCTCAGGCTCTCTCCTCACAGCCAACAGCAGTCCCCTCCCTGGGTTTGCTCTCCAAACCCCATGTTCCAGTACTCAGCCCCCATGCACAGTGGTAGACAACTGTCTCAGCCTGGGGTGTGCAGTGCTGTGGCATGGACAATCTGGGTAGGTCTCACTCTGTCCTGTCTGCCACAGACTGGTTGCTAGGATCTCCTCCAAGCCCCTGAAACTCCCCTTCTGTCCCAGTTGATCCCCCAACCAGTGAGGGGGCTTCCACAGATACAGGAACCTCTCCTCACCTTTAGCTCTCTGCCAGGGGCTCAAGTCCCATCCTGCTTCCTCTCCTCTTCCTTTTCATTTCTTCCTTATTTCATCCTACCTGGTTACGTGGGGATCTTTCTTGTCCTTTTAGGTGTCTGAGGTCCTCTGCTAGTGTTCAGCGGGGGCTCTGTGAGAATTGTTCCATTTGTAGTTGTATTCTTGACGCATTTGTGGGGAGAGATGAACTCCATGTCCTTCTACTCCTCTGCCATCTTGGAAAGTCCACCAATCAATTTTAAATGTTTGAAATCATATAGAATATATATCCTCCAACCACAATGGAATTATTTTAGGAAGAAAATATTAATAAAAAGACAGTAAGAAAAATCCCAAAGTAAGCAATATATTTCTAAAACAAAACTCCTGGGTCAAAAAAATCACAATGGAAATTAGAAATTATTCTAAATGGAAAAAAATTATTCTAAATGAAATGATAGTTAATATATAACATATCAAAAATTTTAGGGTGCAGCTAAAGTAGTACTTAGAAGAAAATGTAGACCTTTAAATACTTGCATTAGAAAAAAGGCTGAAAATTGATTACCTAAGTATGTATTTCAAAAGTTAGAGAAAAATTAGCAAATTAAAACATAATCAAAGCATGATTAGCCTGGTATATAGCAAGTACCATAAAGTGTTAGCTATTATTATTACCTAGCTTAGGGTAAAAATGGGTGTTATATATGCTACATGGTTTACTGAAAGAAACTTACCAGATTGTCTGCCCTGGAACGTGAGTTTAAAACCTGATATGTTAATAAAATAGCAATTCTAATTTTTAAAAAATGAAACAAAGCAAAGACCAATGGTTAAGGACTTCTCTGGTGGTGCAGTGGTTAAGAATCCTCCTGCCAATGCAGGGGACACAGGTTTGAGCCCCGGTCCAGGAAGATTTCACATGCAGCAGAGCAACTAAGCCTGTGCACCACAACTACTGACCCCGGATGCCACAACTATGGAAGCCCATGTGCCTAAAGACTGTGCTCTGCAACAAGAGAAGCCACTGCAATAAGAAGCCTGTGCAACGAAGAGTAGGCCCCGCTCACTGCAACTAGAGAAAGCCCACGTGCAGCAACAGAGAGCCCACGCAGCCAAAATATTAATTAATTAATTAATTTAAATTTTTAAATTAAAAAAAAAGAGCAATGGTTAAGATGGATACCTCTAAAGCTCAAGGTACATGGGTTGGACTCCAGGATCTATGGTTGACAAATTATATGACTATTTCCATTATCTATTGCTCTATAAGAAACTATCCCAACAGTCAGTGGCTTAAAACACCACCATTTTATTGCATACAATTTTTCGTGTTGGAAATGTGGGCAGGGCTCAGCAAGCAAGTCTCTACTCCATGTGGCATTAGCAAGGCCCCTGCACGTGGCTGCATTCAGCTAGTGACTAGGCTGGGCTAACAGGTCCAAGATGGCTTCACCCACAGGACAAGGCTTAGGTGGGGCTGTCAGCTAGCACACTCTGGTTCTCCTCCACATGGTCTCTATCTCCACATGGTCCCTATTATCATATGGCCTCTGTCTCCAGCAGCCTGGACTTTACATGGGAGTCAAGTTAGTAGGAGAATGAAAACAGACTCTGCAAGGCCTCCAAAAGAAACCATAAACAAAATGAAAAGGCAACCACAAGAATGGGAGAAAATATTTTCAAAGTATGTGACTGACAAGGGATTAATATCCAAAATATACAAACAGCTCATAGCAAAAATAAAATCAAATCAATATCAAAAAAACAGCCCAATCAAAAAATTGGCAGAAGATCTAAACAGACATTTCTCCAAACAAGACATACAGATGGCCAAGAGGCACATGAAAAGATGCTCAACATCACTAATTATTAGAAAAATGCAAATCAAAACTACAATGAGATATCACCTCACATGAGTCAGAATGTCCATCATCAAAAAGTCTACAAATAATAAATGCTGGAGAGGGTGTGGAGAAAAAGGAACCCTCCTACACTGCCAGTGGGAATATAAATTGGTGCAACCACTATGGAAAACAGTATGAGGACCCTTAAAAAATTAAAAGTAGAGCTACCATATGATCCTGCAATCCCACTCCCGAGCATATATCCAGAGAAAACCATAACTTGAAAAGATACATGTACTCCAATGTTCATTACAGCACTATTTACAATAGTCAAGACACGGAAGAAACCTAAATGTCCATTGACAGAGGAATGGATAAAGAAGATGTGGTACATGTACACAATGGAATATTACTCAGCCATAAAAAAGAATGAAATAATGCCATTTGCAGCAACATGGATTGACCTAGAGATTATCATACTGAGTGAAGTAAGCCAGACAAAGACAAATATCATATGATATTGCTTATATGTGGAATCTAAAAAACAGATGATATAAATGAACCTATTTACAAAACAGAAATAGACCCACAGACATAGAAAATAAATTTACGGTTACCAAAGGCGAAAGTATGGGGGGAGGGATAAATTAGGAATTTGGCATTAACACATATACACTACTGTGTACAAAATAGATAACCAACAAGGACCTACTATATAGCACAGGGAACTCTACTTAATATTTTGTAATAACCTAAAAGGGAAAAGAATCTGAAAAAGAATATATATATACAGCGAATCACTGATTCGCTTTGGTGTATACCTGAAACTAACACAACATTGTAAATCAACTATACTTCAATTAAAAAAAAAAAGAAGTTGTACCATATCTCTTTCATTGCATTCTATTGGTCAAAGCAAGTCACAGACCAGTCCAGTTTAAGGAAAAGAGAAATAGACTACACCTCTTGATAGAAGTGACAAAGTCACTTTGAAAAAGTAGAAGAGATTGTTGCCACAATCTTTGGAAACAATACACTACAGGGACCTTGAGCAATTTACTCATACTTTCTGTGCCTCAGTTCCCCCACCTGTACAGGGAGATGATACTAATTCCCAGGTTGTTGTGAAAATTAAGTGAGAAAAAATATGATGCACTTAGATGCGTCTAATGCAGTGATTCTGAAAACTTGGTATTTATTAAACGTTTATTAAAAAAAGATTCCTGGGCCCCACCCTCTAGAGTTTCAGATTGAGCAGGTCTGGGGTAGAGCCCTCAAATTTCCATTTTTAAAAGTTCCCAGGTGATGCTATTGCTGCTGGTCTTCAACCACGCTTTAGAGTAGTACTGGAATGGTATACAATCAGCACTCAATAACTCTTAGCTATTTTTATTGTAAACAAAAGAGGAAAAAAAATGATTATAGACAGTTTTGCTATTTTTAGACCCTGAAGTCACAAGGAAGTAACATTATTGTCTTTCTCTCCCCTGAAGGAAAGAGTTTGTATGTGTTAAAAAAAAAAAATTGCAAAATGGGACTAAATGCATGACTGAGCCTTTCAATGCTGTGGTTCACTGAGGGCCAGTCAATGAGGAACCCTCCCTAAGGAAGCACGTTTGGAGCTATGCAGCAAAGGATAGATAGAAACAAGACAAAGGGGAGAAGTGCCTTCCAGGAAAACACATGAATAGATGTACATCAGTCATAGTCACTATGTGCACTGTTTAATGGGTTATTTTTTTAAAATCAGGCAATGTGGCAGAACTGTAAGGGAAGAAAAGAATATTCATTCTACATAATCTCCAGGCCTCCACAGCCCCATTTTTCTCATCTAGAATCAGGATGCCAAGCTTTGTCAGCTCCATTGTATCATTATCCAGCCTGGGCCTCTCCAAGTTGTCACGGTAACAGAATAACTTTCTCTCTCTTGCTTTTTCTCACAAACTATTCAAAGGAATGAAATGCCATGACACCAGCCTGTCTCCCATTTTCAGCTGAATTTCTTTGGAAACTGCATGTTTGCAAGAGCAGATTCATGAATTCTCAGGGTTAAGGCCTCTCTTTTGTGGGTAACCCCTGTCAGAAATCTAACCCTTTGTTTTCTGAAGCAATGTGTGACCTTGTACTTCAGCTCTTGGAGCCCTTGACTTTTGCAGGCTGAGTCCCATGTTCCCTGTGGCTTTGAATGTATCTGTTTTCTCAATGAGAAAGAAGTAAATGCAGTTTTAATGCCAAATTTATTCCAGCCCTATATGCCACATCATCCTGTTCAATAACAATCCTCAGAAGGAAAAGGAGAACACAATTTAATTTCTAGATACTGTAAGGTTTAATTGGGCTTTTTTTTTTTTTCTAGAGTCAGCTCTCATGGTTTCATATCATCTATTTTAAGTTAAAAGAATCCTCAAATGTGTAGTGTTTAGGTCACACTTAAACTTGCACCAGAATCACCTGAGGGGCTTGTTAAAACACATTGCTGGCATTTCTGATTCAGCAGGTATGGAAGGGGTCTGAGAATTTATATTTCTAACAAGTTCCCAGGTGATGTTGATACTGCTGTCTGGCGACCACACTTTGTGCACCATCAGTAGTTGCTGAGGCTAGTTAGTAAGGCTGTGAATGACCAACAGTTGGTAAACTCCGGGAATGCACCTCTAGTTAGCCTGCTAAAAGCAGGGGTGGGCAGGGGAAGGGCTCTCACAGTACTTGCAGATAGAAGATATTGGTTCCACATCTACATTTCCCCACCCCGACTAAATAATGTGTCCTCGTAGGCAAGTCATACAACTTCTCTAAGCCAAAATTTGACCTTAAAATAATAATAATACCCCCTTACTTAACTTTGCAAAGTTATTGTTCTAATTGAATACAACAAAGTGTGTGAGGCTACTCAGTCAGTGGGGAACTGCTAAATAAACACAAGTTGTTAAGAGTGTTGCTGCCAAGACTAACTCTTTTCATAACTATTGAAATGAAATTTTATTCATATTCTCAAGGCCACCTCAAAGGTTACCTCCTCAGGAACATGGCCTCTAATCCCCATCGACAGAATTGATCCTTTTCTCATCAAAACTGCCACAATATTTAGTTTATATCTCTCTTTTGATACTTAATTTTTGTAAGATGTAAAATTTGATAAGTTACATGCCTGTCTCCCCCATAGATGCTGAGCTTTTTGAAGACAGGACACATGTCGTTTTTACCTTTTGAAGTCCTGTATCCCACCTTCATTCTTAGCACAGTGTTATACACTTTCAAGCATTTAATAAATACTTGTTTGAACTAATAAATAAATAAATAAAAACATTAAGTTATATATCCTTGATTTCAGATAAGATGATAACATATACACAGTGTATACCTGCATTCTTCCCCTCCTCTCTCACAACCTCACTATCCAAATATATTATATATATATATATATACTGTATATATTATATATAATATATAGGCTGTATTTACTATGTCATATTACATATATATACACACACACACACACACACACACACACACACATACACACATACACACAAATAATAAAGAGTGAACTCAAGAAACTAAGACTTGTAACTTGTGGCCATATCCAGCATGGCTCTCCCAGTTTACATGGTTCAGGTACCCTCAAGGTAGACTCTTTGGAAGATGGAAGCAAGCTGGATAGTAAGCAACTCTCAGCCCCACACCAGATGGTTGACCTCTACCAGGACCAGCTCCCAAGAAAAGAAGCAACAGGACAGAGACTGCCAGACCTGAGATTTCCCTTGATAATATGGCTCCCAGTGCTGTGCTGTGGGCATTGGCCTTGGCCATGCAAGCCTGGGTGGGATCAGATAAACTAGAATTAGTGAAGATCTGTATGTTTTCAGCTGTCTTGGCCACTAGAATTCTGCAACTGCAGAACACCACCACCACCTTTTCTCTCTTAAGGATCTTGGTTACAAGAGAAGACTGGGTGGAAAGTAAGGAACAAAACACCATAATTTTCATGAAGCCTATCCAGGAATCACTAGACGCCTTCAACTAACCAGGAAGCTCCCACACCTTGTCAGCATCTTGACTAGCAGAAAGGGAAAGCCTGATGAGCCCATTCCATGAGCAAGTGCAAATGACTTGCCAATAACCTTGGCCTCAAGCTCAGGAGGGAGCACCAGATCAATTGTACAGTCCTAAACAGAACAGAGGTCACTTCTTTCTCTTTATATCTGGGAACATCTTCCCCTAGGCAGCATGTTTATCTGGAATTCTTGGCATGGGGCGCAGAGGGTAGATTCTGATAGGAAACCTAGGCAACACTGGCTACAGAAACTTGAGATGAAGGAGAAGACACAGGTTCTTCAAATGGCCCAGCCAGGGACCTCAGCCAGAGGAAGCCCCAGTTAGACCAAGGAGAGGTAGACCAAGGGCCACAGTAGTGGCAATGGACTGCACCTGACACTCATCCTTGTCCACAGCCCTCTGCAGGGACAATCTTCAAGGTCCTCACTCTTGCAGGAGTATGGAGTGCTCATATGCATAAATCTCCTTTGGACTTGGTTTTTCTGAGACTGTCTCTGAATTTCTGGCAAAAAAAGCAAAGACCCAACCAGGAATATAATGGCCTGACACCTCTGGGGTCCTGATCTCAGCACCTAGATGGCCTTCCTTCCTCTTGATTTCACTTCTGTCCTCTTTAATGTCAATAATGAACAGAAAATATTTAAACAAAATTTACAAATCCAATTCACATATTAAAATATTTTAATCAACCCTGGTTTTTGTCATCTGCAATTGAACACCACTTTAGTATTATTGTGTAAATATTCCCCAAAATATATTTTCTCATTTAAATACCACAGGAAACTGAATACCTAAGAGGGCTGTCATTTGTAACTGTCACTCAACTCTTCTAAGTCCAGCAAGATAAATGGGTTATGGAGAATTTTCTTTCTTTATACACTGCACCTCAGTGTCTACTCACTTAAAATAATTCTTGCTCTGTGCTATAAAATATTTAAAAATATAATATTCTGTTTATCTTTTAAAGTGCACTTCTGGTGACATTCAGTATAAAAATCCCTATAAAATGCCCTCCTCCAAAATGTGTTTACTGGAGCCCTGAGTACTTTTAAAATCACCCTCAGTATCCTGGGTCCTCTGTCACTTGTCCAAATTTGGTGGATTTGTTCACTGAAGCCATGCTTGTCATCAGATTCATACCCTCCTTCATGTCATTTAAGGAAATGGCCAATAGGATGCACAAGGCCCTGCGGGTTTTCAGAGTCTGGATTTTTTTTATTCTATCAAGTAATTTGAAAGTGGTTTCTTCAAACCAGCTAGAAAGCCAACTATTTCTGAATGTGACTCAGATAAAAGAAGACAACAGGAAAGCACTTTGAAGGAGACCATGAGGGGAAAGCTCATTCAATCCAAGATACTTTTTAATCAGCTACCTTCTACTTGGCCCAGAAAAAATAAGGAAGAGAAAAATAAAAAGCAAAAAGGGATGGCTAAAATGAGCAGTACTTATTGTTGGCCCACCCAAGAGGAAAACAAGGATTTAATAACTATGATACTTTAAATTTTAGAGCATTTCTAAATTTTCAAAGTAATTTTACATGTATTATATCTTTGTATTCTTCTAGCAGGAGTGCAGGAAGGATTGTTTCCATTTGTGTTATTGTTATTATCCTGGTTATTACCTCTGCTTAACAGAGACCAAGGACAGGGCTGGAAGAATCTGGCAAATCACCTTATACACATGAGAGCAAGTGGTTTTTGTCCTTAGAGACTCTTCTGCTTTACACATTATGAGGTACAATTTTCCCAAGGTCCTGCCAGTGAATTCAAGATGGAACATGGTTAGGGACTTCCCTGGTGGCACAGTCGTTAAGAATCCGCCTGCCAATGCAGGGGACACAGGTTCAATCTCTGGTCCAGGAAGATCCCACATGATGCGGAGCAACTAAGCCCATGTGCCACAACTACTGAGACTGCGCGCCACAACTACTGAGACTGCGTGGTGTACCTACTGAAGTCCGTGCACCTAGAGCCCGTGCTCCACAACAAAAGAAACCACCGCAATGAGAAGCCCATGCACTGCAATGAAGAGTAGCCCCTGCTCGCGGCAACTAGAGAAAGCCTGCGTGCAGCAACAAAGACCCAATGCAGCCAAAAGAAAAAAAAAAAGATGGAACATGGTTAGAAATTGAGGAAGATAAGGGACTGGGCAAGAAGTGGGGTACAAGGAGGGAAGAGCAAATTGTTCCACATGTGGGCTCTGAACTGAAGTGCCAGGAGCATGCTGGAAGCCATTGCAAGGAGCCAGATCAGCCCACTGATCTCATAGCCAGCTGGACAGGGGATGGTTGGGTTGTCAAGATCTAACCAAAAGATTCTAAGAAACATGGGGTTTACTGAAAAATTGCTGAAGCTACACCAGCAAATACCCATTTGCAGTCCCCAACACAGATTAGGGTATTAGGAAAACACTTTTAGTGGCAGACAAAATTTTTCATCATTGTAGAGAGTTCTACTGGACAGTGCTGGTCTAGACTAGATTTGAAATTATCTAGGCAGTAGATGATAACAGGGTCCCCTCGTTACCTGGGCCCTAAAGGCAGTGGTGTGACTCTGAGTCAAGTCCTCACGTGGTAGAGCTAACAGATCTGCTTACGGACTCCACAGGAAGACCATGTACCAGTCCATAGGATAGCATTTGCCCACAGGAGGGTAAGTGGCTAAAAAGGAAGCTACCTAGTAAATACTGGAGATATATCTTCCCCTTTTCCAGACAATGCAATTCTAATTCAAAAGTCCAGGACTTCCCTGGTGGTCCAGTGGTTAAGACTCCATGCTTCCACTAGAGGGGGCCTGACTTCAATCCCTGGTGGGGGAACTAAGATCCCACATGCCATGTGGTGCAGCCAAAAGAAAAAATAGAAATTCAAAAGTCCTTTGCCCCCCCACCCAACTTCACCCATTCCTTAAAGGTCTTAGAAGGCCAATTGGCAATACCGATTAGACTAAAGGAGAGACAAAGAGCTCCTCAAGAAAGATTCTGCTCTTTCACCTTAGGACATGTATCTTTCTTCCCAGAGACTTGTGTTTTCTTCTCTCAGAATTAGGAAGGATGGTACCAAAGCTCCATTGCCCACTTACTGGGAATCTGGATCGGGGACCACAAATAAGTGCTTGTTTGTGTGGCATCAGCCATTTTTCATTAACCCCCACATTTCTGACAATCTTCTTGACGGACCTTTACAACACAACCATCCTGTGGGATATATACCTCTTTTTATATACCAGTTGACTGTCCCATGTGATTTTATCCCAGCCCAGGAAAGTCAGGCCCACCAGATCCAAGCAAGTGCCAAGACATCAGAGCCAAAAGCAGTGATTTGTTTGTGCATTACTATGAAGGCTGGAGTCAAAATGAACTAGGAAGGTAATGAGATATATAGAAACAGATATGACTCAGAAATAGAAGATTCAGGTGAGGAACCAAGGACCAGGACAAAAGATGGGACATATTAAAAAAAAAAAAAAACAGAGGTGGATGGCCTAGGTATTGTTAACCAAAACTTCAGAAATGGAGACCTGATTGAAATAAAGAGGCATTCATTTGAGGTTTGTTAGGACTGCAGCCCAGGAGATCCAAAAAGCACTTAAATTATGTTCTGCTGAACTACAAAACGGAGGAGGTTTATAAAGGCAAAAAAACACAAGGTTGCATAAGTTGTTTGTCAAGAATTAGGATTGGAGCTGGCAAGAAGTATGGGTGCTTGTTAAACAAGGATTGGCTGGGGTCTGAAATGATTACATAGTTGCAAAGGACAGAATTGGGGTGACTTTGAAACTACAAGGTTATAACTAGCAGCTTAACAGGTATTGTTTTGAAAATGGCTGGTAGTGTCCTTGAGTTTGATACAGTTTAGAGAAAATTCAACTTCTCAGTGATGCAGAAACATGTCTGAAACCATATCCACAATGGCTACCTGGCTCCATTTTGGATGCCTGAACCACAGTTACTCCATGTTGATTTTTAAATGATCTTAAATATGTCATCAGTACTAAGGAGTGCACCAAAACAAACAGCCCAGGACCCCCACAGAACTGTGCTTGGGGATCCAGTCTGTCAGGGTGGTCATCTGCCCACAGTGTCTCTTCTAAATCTGTTGGCCACACTGCCCTTTGGCCATAATAGTTAATCATATCCTGTACCCAATATACAGAGTCAACAAAGCCAGGAGCTACCTTTGGGGCTTTTCTTTGCTCTCCCTCCATTCCATCATAGTCATGTCCCTTCTAGAGTGTACAGTGCAAATCCCGAATCTAGAACTAGATTAGCTGGTAACCTCACCTCCTTGGAATATAGGTGAAAATAAAGTCTGAGAAAATACATGCATAAAGGTCTCCAAACAACAAAAATAATGGTGTTAAAGTTACTGCATTCTACTTATGGGATTAGTCTTCAATCTCTCATTCAGAATTTATTGATCTTATTTTACACCACACAGTAACAAGTTTAACTGTCTGGTTTATCAGTCCACAGCAAATGTGAAGCAAAAAATCAGGGAAAGGAGACCAAACATTATAAAAGAGACATAAGGTCAACTCACAAAGCACAAGTTGCGGCCATGTAGTATAGCATTAAACTATTCCACTTCCTAACAGTAGCTTCCAGTAATTAGCGCAAAATGATTATATTATGTCCAGTTTTCTCCGCTTAAATCACAGATTTGTCATAATAATTCAGAGATTAAAGATACTGGTTTATGTGCTAAGCCGTATCTCTTTTTTGTTTTATTTTCATCTTTTTATTTTATCCTTGAAGAAAGGAGGAAGAAGTTACTTTCTTCTCTCGAGACCCAGCAGAGGTGGATCCTGCAAAATGATGACCCAGTTACAGAAGGTGGAATAAAGGTCACCAGAGGCGGCAGGGATGAAGAAATGAGAAGTCACTGTTCAATGCATATAGAATTTCTGTTCAGGTGATGAAAAAGTTCTGGAAATGGATAGTGGTGATGGTTGTACAACATAGTAAATATAACTAATGCCACCTAAATTGTACCTGTACACTTAAAATGATGAAAATGGTAAATTTGATGTTATGTACATTTTACCACAATAAAAATAAACTAATTAATTAATTAAAGATTAAAAGGCAGCCCAGCTAAGGAGCTAAAGACAGAGTGGAGGAAGGGAAAAACCTCCGGGAAGGAACTCTAGGAGGCATGATCTCTACCATGCAGTCTGAATTTTCCTTTTCTGCATGGTAATTACCACCTGTTCTCACCAAGTCTTCAGGTAAAGCCTGCTCTAGGCTGTTCTTTGGAGAGAAAAAGTAGGTCACTTCTGGACTATGATGAAAGCACAGTCACCTGGAAAAAGAGTAATGAGAAGTAATGACCAGCAGAGCAGCTATTGGCTACGGCTGCATGTGGGAATGAAAGGATATGGAGGACATGTGAGCATTCCCTGGAACCTCTCAGAAACAGCAATGAAAGGAATTCTCTCACAGCCTGGACTCCCACAGGCTGTGAGCCACGTACTAAAGGCTGGACCACTGGCTACAACCCTAACTTCTTCCCTGACCCCAGCATCTTCTCAGATTTCTACCCAGCCAGGCTCCACTACCTGCACTGTGGCACAGGCAGCCTCTTGGGGACGCTTTGGACTTGAATCCAACATTACCCAGAGTCCTCCTACAGCTGAGACATTCTGGTCACCTTCCATCCCCCAATCCATCCCATCTTCCTCATGCCCTGCCCCTCCTAGAGTTATTGCCACCCTCACTCCTAGGATCCCCACTGAAGCCAGCTTCACCCAAGCCCCAGGGATGGATCACAGAGTTCTACTGTGGTTGACACCTCTTCCTCAAGCACAGAGCCACCTCTGTTGGCCCAGAGCTCCATCCAATACAATTTTTTCAATTATGTTGGTCACCAGGGGCTAAAGTAAATCCAGGAGCATCTCACTGCTCAGGTACTATAACCTTCCTCCACCTGGTCCTAGGTGCCATCATTATCAAAATACAGCTCTTAGGGTCCCTCTAATATGGTGTAGTGTGGGGCTGACTAGTCCCTGGTACCACTCTGTGTGACCCCTTTTGAGAGTAGCTGAAGGATCTAAAACCAGCCTTGGGTGCTGCTTAATTTTCTTCCTATTTAGGACTCCCTGGATACAGCTAAGCATGAGATGCCTGTATCAGTCAAGGCCCCAGCATCCTGAACTGAGATGTCACATGCAACTTTGGATAATTTGAGAGCAGTTTACTAAGGGACTATTTACAAAAGTGTAGGCAAGGAGTAAGGACTTCACAAGGAGTAGTGTGGTAGCCCAAGTCAGAAACAGCCATCATCTCACCCCTAGGACTGAAGGGGTGAAGGAGGTGTAATTAACGGAACTCGAAGATGAGGAGGCTAAGTTGAGAGGAGGTCTGTCAAAAGCTGAGGCCTTTGGTCAAGGGCCACAGCTACTTGTGGCGATCACACAGGGAGAAAGGAAATGTCCATTGGCTTGACTCTCGCTCTCTCCCTCCCATCTCCTGTGGAGACTGAAGGAAGCGAACTGATGTAAGGGCATGCAGGTCAGCTTCCCAGGGCACAGGGCAGCATGGAGAAGGGTGCAGGTGGATGATAACCAGCACGGTGCCCCTGCCCTTGGTAACTGAACATCACTCACCTGCATAGTGCTGACTAATATGTGCCCACGGTGCTCGTGACAGGGTAGGAAGGGGAGGGAAGACTAAGGTAACCTATGAGAGTTTCAAACCCAGACACTGAGACACAAACCCAAAGAAGGCAGATTAAAGATCTGAGCAAGACAGATCTTCCTGGCCACATTTAGTGCTCCCAGCACTGGGTACAGCTCCCTCTCTCCTTTCCTACCCTCTCACTCACTGGCTGATTTCCCACTCAAAAATAGTGCTAATAACACAATTTTTAAAATCAACCCATAAAGACATAAATAGGCAATTTATAGACAAAGAAATACAAATGACTTACCAACATATGAAAACATGCTCAATCTCATAATTTATGAATTGCTAAGGTACTATTTTTTTAAACCTCTCATACTGGAAAAGATTAAAAGATTCAATGATACACAATACCTGCATGGTTATGAAGAAACTATTGGTAGCAATATAAATTGATGAAATTTCTTTGGAGGATCATAAATTTAAGATTTACATATTCATTAATTTAGCAATCTTACTTCCAGAAAGGTTTTCTATAAATACTCTCCCACCTGCAAGCAAAAAACTCAAGAAGGATATTCGTTTCCAAATTGTATGTAGAAATAAGGATTTGGGATTAGGATTGGAAAAATCCTAATTGTTTAAAAATAGAGGAATGTTTAAATAAATATGGTTTGTACATACAATGTAATACTACATAACAGTCTCAAAAAATAGATACATATTGTACTTGTGAGAAAACATCTCTAAGATATGTTATTACATAAAAAGCAATGTACAGAACAATAGGTATAGTACGGCCCTATTTGTGGAGGTTTTTGGGTTTTGGGGTGGGGGGGTGGAGGTTGGTTTTTTGGGGATGGAGCCATAATCAAGTAGAATATGGGCCATGAAAAAAGTAAGTTCATTTTTTCCCACCACTTCTGCTTAAACTCACCTTGTGTACTTGTTCTTTTTCTGCACTCCAGATGAAATTGCTGGCAGGTCCTATAGTTTCCAGCCACTCCTAGATAATTTAAAAGCCCCCAGTCACATTCAGTTGTAAGAAAAACCTCATTTTAGTCATTTAACAATCCATCGAGTATAATAGCTAAAACTCCAGTCTCATCCAATGTCAAACTTCCCTTCTCTGGCAGTCTAGGCCTGCTGTCTGCCGGTCGGTGCTGTTGGGGGTGGGGCTATGGTGGGGCGAATCTGGCTGCTCTCTCTTCCCCACTCACCTTCCCCAGTCGCTTGCTAGCTGCAGTTTCTGGCCCACCCACCCCACGTTACAGTGCAGGGGAAGAGGGCCTATAGGGAGAGGGTAGTCTTCTGTGGCTGATGCAGAGGTAATGGAGCCTGGTTCTCTGAGTGTGACAGATGCAGTTTCCAGATGTTTTACAGAGAGCTATTATAAGATTTGATTTTTCTTTTTTTCCCTCCCTTTTTGAAGCTCCTCGCACTGAGGACTGATAGTTATGGCTCCCTTACTCTAGGAGCTGTCTCTTATCTAGCTGTAGACGTCTTCCTCAGGCCCACACATTCACTCTGTTGGGATCTCATGGTCCTACCAGGAAATCTTCCTTGGTGAAACCCAAAGCAACCCTAAGCTACTCCCAAACCCAAGAGAATCCACGTCTGGTCCCCTCAAAACATGCATTTTTGCTACACAGCTACTGAAAAGGCAGCCCAGTTCTAAGGTAGCCACCTCTCTTCATTCAACCCCCAGGTAGACAGTTCAAAACAGCCTTCTCACCTTCTGCAGACAGAAACAGATGCATCTTTATTTCTAACAGATACCAGGTAACAAGGTCCAGCCCTCTGGGAGACGGACTTAAAGCCCTCTCACTTGGCCAAGCACACTGACAACACCCTCTGAAGAAACCTCTCAGCCTCTACGCCCACTACTCTTATTGGCCAGGAGAAGGCTGCTAATACAGCCAACCCTCTCTCACCATCTCTCAGCACAACCTACAAAGGCAGTTGACCCAGTGTAAGTATAAAGCATCTACAGTACTTTTGCAGGCCTTTAGGCCTCACTCAAAAGGAAGAAAGAGTACTACTTCAACATCTTATTGCATATCCATATATCCATGTATAAGCAAAAAAGAAAAAAAGTTCTGGAAGGATTATACAAGAAATCACCCACAGTGATAAACTCTGAGGGTTAACTGGGGGACCAGGATGAGAGGGAAATTTACTTTTCATTGTATACCCTTCTATATTTTTAATCATTTTTATAATGGCATGTATTACTTTTAAAACTAAACAAAAATCTAGTTAGTACATTTTAAAATACTAGAGAGATTTTTATACCTCAAGATCAAAGAAAACTTCATTGATACAATGGTAAGTAAAACACCAAACAATTACAAAATATATTAGAAAATATGATCTCATTTATAATAGCAACCAAAGAGATAAAATACAAGACAAGGGCAAAATCTGTCAAAAGTAAACTTTAAAATTCTACTGAAGAACATAATAGAATAATTGAATAAATGGAAAAACATATTCTGTTCTTGAAAGACTTAATAGTTTAAAGATGTCAATTCTCCCTAAATTAAACAATAAAAGTATACAATCTCAATAAAATCCCAATGGGTTTTGGAGGGATGTAAGGGGGGGAGACTAGGCAAGTTGATTATAAAATTCATATACAAAATAAAAATTAAAGGTGGACTAGGAAAACTCTTTTAGGCCAACCAGAGAGCAGAAAATTTTGTATTGTTCTGGTAATTAAAACCGTTTGACAAACTTCTGAGCAAACACAACCATTGAAACACCACCAAAAGAACAGTGAAGTAATAAAATTATAAACCAAAAATCCAAAGAGAATGGGAGGAAGAGAGGAAGCTATAAAATGGGTGCTTTATGGAGTAGAGGGGGATAAGAATGAGGAGGGGTTTTCCCCTATAGACCCTGGAAAACCTCAGGACACAGAGGAACAAAGTTCTAAGGAAGGCAAAGATGAGGCAAGGGGCTAAAAACATAGACATTAGTTGAAATTTTATTTACAGGGAGATCCAAATCCCCTACATCCCTTCCCCAAGCCTGCCAAGGTAAATAATATCCCCCACTATCCCAGCAGATACAATTGATTTCTTTTCTGGGAATATAGGAATTGAAAAGTAAAATGACTTTCAACCTAGCACCTAGCCTGTACCGAGCCAAACTATCAAGTCAACATGTGGCTGGAATAAAGACATTTTCAGACATGTAATGACTCAGAGAACATACAGTTCTGAAGAAGTAAGTGCATGTGATATTGTAATTTATAATAATTTGTATATTTGGTCTTTGTCCCCATTCCTGGCACAGAGCTCTTAAAACCCTTAGAATTTCCTAAGTGTTAAGAGCACTAGGAGCAGAGCCTGAACCAAGCTGGTGAAGTAGAAGGACGTGCTCTCGTTCCCTCTTGCGAGAACACCAGAATCACAACTAGCTGCTGGACAATCATCAACAGGAAGACACTGGAACTCACCAAAAAAGATACCCCACATCCAAAGACAAAGGAGAAGCCACAATGGGTTGGTAGGAGGGGCACAATCACAGTAAAATCAAATCCCATCACTGCTGGGTGGATGACTCATAGACTGCAGAACACTTATACCACAGAAGTCCACCCACTGCAGTGAAGGTTCTGAGCCCCACGTCAGGCTTCCAAACCTGGGGGTCTGGCAAAGGAAGGAGGAATTCCTTGAGAATCAGACTTTGAGGGCTAGTGGGATTTGACTGCAGGACTTTGACAGGACTGGGGGAAACAGAGACTCCACTCTTGGAGGGCACACACAAAGTAGCGTGCGCATCGGGACCCAGGGGAAGGAGCAGTGACCCAAGGGAGACTGAACCAGACTTATCTGCTAGTGTTGGAGGGTCTCCTGCAGAGGAAGGGGGTGGCTGTGGCTCACTGTGGGGACAAGGACACTGGCAGCAGAAGTTCTGGGAAGTACACCTTGGCGTGAGCCCTCCCAGAGTCTGCCATTAGCCCAACCAAAGAGCCCAGGTAGGCTCCAGTGTTGGGTTGCCTCATGCCAAACTACCAACAGGGAGGGAACCCAGCCCAACCCATCAGCAGTCAAGCAGATTAAAGTTTTACTGAGCTCTGCCCACCAGAGCAACAGCCAGCTCTACCCACCACCAGTCCCACCCATCAGGAAACTTGCACAAGCCTCTTACATAGCCTCATCCACCGGAGGGCAGACAGCAGAAGCAAGAAGAACTACAATCCTGCAGCCTGTGGAACAAAAACCACATTCACAGAAAGATAGACAAGATGAAAAGGCAGAGGGCTATGAACCAGAAGAAGGAACAAGATAAAACCCCAGAAAAACAACTAAATGAAATGGAGATAGGCAACCTTCCAGAAAAAGAATTCAGAATAATGATAGTGAAGATCATCCAGGACCTCGGAGAAAGAATGGAGGCAAAGCTCGAGAAGATGCAAGAAATGTTTAACAAAGAACTAGAAGAATTAAAGAAGAAACAAACAGAGATGAACAATACAATAACTGAAATGAAAACTACACTAGAAGGAATCAATAGCAGAATAACTGGTGCAGAAGAACAGATAAGTGACCTGGAAGACAGAATGGTGGAATTCACTGCTACGGAACAGAATAAAGAAAAAAAAATGAAAAGAAATGAAGGCAGCCTAAGAGACCTCTGAGACAACATTAAACACAACAACATTCACATTACAGGGGTCCCAGAAGGAGAAGAGAGAGAGGAAAGACCAGAGAAAATATTTGAAGAGATTATAGTCGAAAACTTCCCTAACATGGGAAAGGAAATAGCCACCAAAGTCCAGGAAGCGCAGCGAGTCCCATACAGGATAAACATGACGAGACACGTAGTAATCAAATTGGGAAAAATTAAAGACAAAGAAAAATTATTGAAAGAGGCAAGGGAAAAATGACAAATAACATACAAGGGAACTCCCATAAGGCTAACAGCTGATTTCTCATCAGAAACTCTACAAGCCAGAAGGGAGTGGCATGATATAGTTAAAGTGATGAAAGGGAAGAACATACAACCAAGATTACTCTACCCAGCAAGGATCTCATTCATATTCGATGGAGAAATCAAAAGCTTTACAGACAAAAAAAGGCTAAGAGAATTCAGCACCACCAAACCAGCTCTACAACAAATTCTAAAGGAATTTCTCTAAGTGTGAAACAGAAGAAAAGAAAAGAACCTAAAAAAACAAACTCAAAACAATTAAGAAAATGGTCATAGGAACATACATATTGATAATTACCTTAAATGTGAATGGATTAAATGCTCCAACCAAAACACAGGCTTCCTGAATGGATACAAAAACAAGACCCATGTATATGCTGTCTACAAGAGACCCACGTGAGACCCAGGGACACATACAGACTGAAAGTGAGGGGATGGAAAAAGATATTCCATGCAAATGGAAATCAAAAGAAAGCTGGAGTAGCTATATTCATATCAGATAGAATAGACTTTAAAATAAAGAATGTTATAAGAGGCAAGGAAGGACACTACATAATGATCAAGGGATCAATCCAAGAAGAAGATACAATTATAAATATATATGTACCCAACATAGGAGCACCTCAATACATAAGGCAACTGCTAACAGCTATAAAAGAGGAAATTGACAGTAACACAATAATAGTGGGGGACTTTAACACCTCACTTACACCAATGGACAGTCATCCAAAATGAAAATAAATAAGGAAACAGAAGCTTTAAATGACACAATAGACTAGATAGATTTAATTGATATTTATAGGACATTCCATCCAAAAACAGCAGATTACACTATCTTCTCAAGTGCGCATGGAACATTCTCCAGGATAGATCACACCTTGGGTCACAAATCAAGCCTCAGTAAATTTAAGAAAATTGAAATCATATCCAGCATCTTTGCTGACCACAACGCTATGAGATTAAAAATCAATTACAGGGAAAAAAGGTAAAAAACACATCGAGGCTAAACAATACGTTAACAAATTAGCAAGAGATCACTGAAGAAATCAAAGAGGAAATAAAAAAACACCTCAAGACAAAAGACAATGAAAACACAATGATCCAAAACCTATGGGATGCAGCAAAAGGAGTTCTAAGAGGGAAATTTATAGCTATACAAGCCTATCTCAAGAAACAAGAAACATCTCAAGTAAACAATCTAACCTTACACCTAAAGGAACTAATGAAAGAAGAACAAAAAAACCACAAAGTTAGCAGAAGGAAAGAAATCATAAAGATCAGAGCAAAAATAAATGAAATAGAAACAAAGAAAACAATAGCAAAGATCAATAAAACTAAAAGCTAGTTCTTTGAGAAGATAAACAAAATCGATAAACCATTAGCCAGACTCATCAAGAAAAAGAGGGAAAGGACTCAAATCAATAAAATTAGAAACGAAAAAAGAGAAGTTACAACAGACACTGAAGAAATACAAAGCATCCTAAGATACTACTACAAGCAACACTATGCCAATAAAATGGACAACCTGGAAGAAATGGACAAATTCTTAGAAAGGTATAACCTTCCAAGACTGAACGAGGAAGAATCAGAAAATATGAACAGACCAATCACAAATAATGAAATTGAAACTGTGATTTAAAATCTTCCAGCAAACAAAAGTCCAGGACCAGATGGCTTCACAGGTGAATTCTATGAAACATTTAGAGAAGAGCTAACACCCATCCTTCTCAAACTCTTCCAAAAAATTGCAGAGGAAGAAACACTCCCAAACTCATTCTACGAGGCCACCATCACCCTGATACCAAAACCAGACAAGGAAACTAAAAAAAAAAGAAAATTACAGACTAATATCACTGATGAATATAGATGCAAAAATCCTCAACAAAATACTGGCAAATAGAATCCAACAACACATTAAAAGGATCATACCATGATCAAGTGGGATTTATCCCACAGATGCAAGGATTCTTCAATATACACAAATCAATCAATGTGATACACCATATTAACAAATTGAAGAATAAAAACCACATGATCATCTCAATAGATGCAGAAAAAGCTTTTGACAAAATTCCACACCCATTTATGATCAAAACTTCAGAAAGCGGGCATAGAGGGAACCTACCTCAACATAATAAAGGTCATATATGACTAACCCACAGCAAACATCATTCTCAATGGTGAAAAATTGAAATCAATTCCTCTAAGATCAGGAACAAGACAAAGATGTCCACTCTCACGACTATTATTCAACATAGTTTTGGAAGTCCTAGCCACGGCAATCACAGAAGAAAAAGAAATAAAAGCAATACAAATTTAAAAGAAGAAGTAAAACTGTCACTGTTTGCAGATGACATGATACTATACATAGAGAATCCTAAAGATGCTACCAGAAAACTACTAGAGCTAATCAATGAATTTGGTAAAGTTGCCGGATACAAAGTTAATGCACAGAAATCTCCTGCATTCCTATACACCAATGATGAAAAATCTGAAAGAGAAATTAAGGAAACACTCCCATTTACCATTGCAACAAAAGGAATAAAATACCTAGGAATAAACCTACCTAGGGAGACAAAAGACTTGTGTGCAGAAAACTGTAAGACACTGATGAAAGAAATTAAAGGTGATACCAACAGATGGAGAGATATACCATGTTCTTAGATTGGAAGAATCACTATTGTGAAAATGATTATGCTACCCAAAGCAATCTACAGATTCAATGCAATCCCTATCAAATTACCAATGGCATTTTTTAGGGAACTAGAACAAAAAATCTTAAAATTTGTACGGAGACACAAAAGACCTCGAATAGCCATAGCAGTCTTGAGGGACAAAAACGGAGCTGGAGGAATAAGACTCCCTGAATTCAGACCATACTACAAAGCTACAGTAATCAAGACAATATGGTACTGGCACAAAAACAGAAACATAGATCAGTGGAACAAGATAGAAATCCCAGAGATAAACCCACGCACCTATGGTCAACTAATCTATGACAAAGGAGGCAAAGGTATACAATGCAGAAAAGACAGTCTCTTCAATAAGTGGTGCTGGGAAAACTGGACAGCAACATGTAAAAGAATGAAATTAGAACACTCCCTAACACCATACACAAAAATAAACTCAAAATGGATTAAACACCTAAATGTAAGTCCAGACACTATAAAACACTTAGAGGAAAACATAGGCAGATCACTCTATGACATAAATCACAGCAAGATTGTTTTTGACCCAACACCTAGAGAAATGGAAATAAAAACAAATAAATGGGACCTAATGAAACTTAAAAGTTTTTGCACAGCAAAGGAAACCATAAACAGGATAAAAAGACTACCCTCAGAATGGGAGAAAATATTTATAAACTGACAAAGGATTAATCTCCAAAATATACAGGCAGCTCACACAGCTCACTATCAAAAAACAAGCAACCCAATCAAAAAATGGGCCAAAGATCTAAATAGACATTTATCCAAAGAAGATATACAGATTGCTAACAAACACATGAAAGAATGCTCAACATCAGTAATCATTAGAGAAATGCAAATCAAAACTACAATGAGGTATCACCTCACACCAGTCCGAATGGCCATCATTTAAAAAGCTACAAACAATAAATGCTGGAGAGGTTGTGGAGAACAGGGAACCCTCTTGCACTGTTGGTGGGAATGTAAATTGATACAGCCACGATGGAGAACAGTATGGAGGTTGCTTTAAAACCTAAAAATACAACCCAGCAATCCCACTACTGGGCTGGGCACATACCCTGAGAAAACCATAATTTAAAAAGTCATGTACCACAATGTTCATTGCAGCACTATTTACAACAGCCAGGACATGGAAGCAACCTAAATGTCCATCGACAGATGAATGGATAAAGAAGATGTGGCACATATACACAATGTAATATTACTCAGCCATAAAAAGAAATGAAATTGAGCTATTTGTAGTAAGGTGGATCGACATAGAGACTGTCATACAGAGTGAAGTAAGACAGAAATAGAAAAAAAATACTGTTTGCTAACACATGTATATGGAATCTAAAAAAAAAAGAAAAGAAAAAATTGGTTCTGAAGAACCTAGGGGCAGGAACAGGTATAAAGACATTGACGTAGAGAATGGACTTGAGGACATGGGGAGGGGGAAGGGTAAACTGGGGCGAAGTGAGAGAGTGGCATGGACTTATATACACTACCAAATGTAAAATAGATAGGTAGCGGGAAGCAGCCACATAGCACAGGGAGATCAGCTCGGTGCTTTGTGTCCACCTAGAGGGGTGGAATAGGGAGGATGGGAGGGAGATGCAAGAGGGAGGAGATATAGGGATAAATGTTTATGTATAGCTGATTCACTTTGTTATACAGCAGCAACTAACACACCATCATAAAGCAATTATACTCCAATAAAGATGTTTAAAAAATTATACATGTATAAATCTGAAAAACACATACAAAATGTTGAAGGCTAATATAGCAAACTGCTAACAGTGGTTACTATGGGGACGGAGAGCTTAATGATGGACCTTGACTCTAGGGAACTTCCACATTTTAATCTATCTTCTATGTTATTTAAATATTTTAAGTTATCATAGATTCATGGACTGCTTTTAATAAATATAAATATTTTAACACAATTTTTTTCAAACAAGTCTTTTACTTGTTTTACACCAGAGCCCAATTGGGGGTACCATGAAGCAGGCGGACCCTGTCCCCAGCCTCATGAAGCTGGCAGTCTCCTGGGAAACAGGGACAGGGAAACAAGCACTGGTTCAAGAGTGTGGTGAGCCCTGTGATGAGGAGAGAAAGGGCATGTGGGAGCACAGAGCGAGGGCACCTACCCTCACCTAGCAGGTGGCCTGGAAATTTTCTCAAGCCTTAGACATAAAAAAGAGTAGAAGTCAGGAGGCAAATGGGGGAAAGGAGAATGAGCAGAAAAGTACAACAGGCAGAAGGAACAGCATCTGCAAAGCCAGAGACCATGGCTCCCTAAGGAAATCCAGAGTGGCTAGAGTTCAAGGAGAGGGGGGAGGAGAAACAAGCATAGAGAGGTAGGCAAGGTCCCATCAGAAACCTTGTAAAGAAAGACCTTGTAAGGTCTTTTGAAGCAGGTTGGACTTTATCCTAGAAGCAAATAGGTATTCAGAGAGGGCCTGAAGCAGAAAGGCTGATGGACCCACCCTTTAGCATGATCAGTTAATCAGCATCTCCTCCTCCAGACTATATCAGCTGTGAAGCATGGCATTCTTACCTTCATTGTCTTACAACTGCGAAGTTTTCTCATCTTTTAGAACACTGGGTAGTGTTTTCCTAGTGTCATCTGAAGGAAGACCATCCATCCATCTGTCCCCAGCTTATAACTCCTGGCTCTTATTGCCAACTTTAACAGACACTTTTCCCTAGGGCCAACTACACCACCATTCCTAAACTACTAGCTATATAATACAATGAGAATCAAACCCAGAAAGAAAAAAAAAAAGCCCTTTCTACAACTTTAGTGTGGAAGAATCTCCTGGTGAAATCCATGGACAGGTCTGTTTAGCCATTCTAGGCCCCATGGGGCCCAGGCTGCGTTCTCGAACATTGGCACATACCACAATTAACACCTCAACCCGTCCTTGCCACAGACATTAATCTGCTGGCATCTGCTGGCACCATCACTCTCCCCTTCCTGCCTCCCACTGCCACCTTTGCTTAAGGTTTCCTCTTATCTTGTGCCCAAACATCTGCTTTAAGGCCACAGTCCATCTCTTAAGCTCTGAGCTTGAGTGTTTCCCATGACAATGAACTCTGTTGGGAATTTTCTCTCCGCTTCTGTAATGTCTGATATTTTTCTCTATTAGGACACATATTCTGACTTATAGACATTTTCACTTTTACAAACTGCTTTGTGAAATCACTGTGATTCATGTCACTCGTAATTAGGAATGAAAATTAGGAGAAAACCAATTTAGCTTCTTGCTTTTAGCATGACAAGAGAATAATCCAGAAATTATCCCTAAGATTTTTCATTCAGCATTCACCTGGTATTTTGCTATCTCAAAGCACAAAAGGCAAATAAGAAATACTATCACCCATTGTTTTGAAATATAGTTTCACAGTTGTTTATTCAGAAATCACACATTTCTTTAAAACAAACTGAGGGTCTTTAGTAAATTCACTATCTTTGTGTAATTTTAGAAGCCAAACATTGACCTTTGCTTCATGACAATCTGATGTGACATTCCTGAGATAGGACAGATGACTTCTACAACTCTCACTGCCCTGCTGCTCCCTGGTCAGTCTCTATTTTTTTGAAGTATAGTCGATTTAAATATTATATTAGTTTCAGGTATACAGCATAGTGATTCAGTATTTTCACAGATTATATACTCCATTAAAAGTTATTACAAAAAAAAAGTTATTACAAAATAGTGGCTATGATTCCCTGTGCTATACAATATACCCTTGTTGTTTACCTATTTTATACATAGTGGTTTGTATATGTTAATCCCATACCCCTAATTTGCCCCTCCCCCTTCCCTGTCCCCTCCTGTAACCACTAGTTTGTTTTCTATATCTGTGAGTCTGTTTCTGTTTTGCATATACATTAGTTTGTATTATTTTTTAGATTCCACATATAAGTGATATCATACAGTATTTGGCTTTGTCTGACTTATTTCAGTAAGAATAATATTCTATAAATGGCAGAATTTCATTCTTTTTCTATGGCTCAGTATACTGTTGGCAGGAATGTAAATTGGTGCAGCCCCTATAGAAAACGGTATGGAGGTTCCTCAGAAACCTAAAAATAGAACTACCATATGACACAGAAATTCCACTTCTGGGTATATATCCAGAAAAAAAACAATAATTAGAAAAGATACATGTACCCCAACGTTCATAGCAGCACTATTTACAATTGCCAAGATATGGAAGCAACCCAAGTTGCTTCATTCAACAGGTGAATGGTCAGTCTCTATTTACCTTCTTCAATAAGGTAGAGATGTGCTCATTGTCAGCTCATCAAGAAAACACTGTGAACTGACAGGCATAGACATCTTTTTAAAAGCATGTCTTTCTCTGTTCACTGTATTAGACTCTATTTGGCAGTGGGGAGCAAAAGGAACATGTTGTCTGTCTTGGGTAAAAGCTCTCCAGCATCCCCAAAGAGGTCCTTTACAGTGACATTAATAATCTCAGTATGTCTCAGACTAAGAAACCTGGGGTTGTCAGCACATCAAAACGAACCTTTTCTCAGAAGCAAACTCTCATTAACCAAGCCCAATGTCTGATGTGCAGACATGTCTCCATTTATGCTGTTTCCCTTATGTGTGTTTGGCAAAGCCCTCATTTCTTATTTAGAGCTTTTATTATCATAGACAAGCCACATTCAGAATAGAAAGGGTTTCAATGCTCAGTAAGTATTACTGAAAGCTGACACTGAAGTGGACAAAAGCTGTAGTAGCAGTACCCAGTGTTGAGTCAACACTGTGTTCCCAGCATGGTACTGAGGGCTTTACTAGCATTATCTCATTGTGACCCTCACAATAACCTTATGGAGTAGTGATTGTTATTATCACCGAGGCTTAGAAATGTTAATATACCCACAATCCCACAGGTAAGAGTTACAAAAATGAGATGCTGTGGCTGAGACTTCTAGATGTCCACCAAAATCTGTCCATCACTTGACCATAACAATAGAGTTGTGGCTGGGCACATGGCCCCCTAGGCAGAAACTATTTCCTCACTGTCCTTGCAACTAGATGTTGCTACTTGGCTAAGTATGGATAAATGAGATTTGAACTGAAGTAATGTATACGACTTCTTAGTCCTCTCCAACTTAAAAGATGAGTCCCTTGTCCTGCTAACACTCTCTTTCCTTTCCTGTGAACTGGAACTGGACTTGGAGATCACCCAGCTTTGATCTAGCGTTACTCTGTCAAATACAGTAACCACTAGACACCTGTGGCCATTTAAATTTAAATTAACTAAAATTAAGCAAAATTAAAAATTTAGCTCCTCAGCCACATTTCAACTGCTAGCCACATATGGCTGGTGACTATCATTGTACACCACAGATGTAGAACATTTCCATCATCACAGAAAGTTCTACTGGGCAGTACTATACAGTTGGTAACCACAAAGCAATGAGATGGAAGGATCCTGGATTCCAAATGACCCCATAGAACAGAGCTGCTCTGCTAGTCTACACCAGTTGAATTGTTAGATGGAGGCGAAATAAACTTCTACTTGATTTAAGCCAGTGTGTTTTGGGGGATATTTGTTACAGCAAATTTGTTTTTACCCTAATACAGAAAACTAGGGGTGTCACTGCCAGGTAATCCAGCACAACAGCCAGTGAGTGGTGGGTCTTTCTCACCTGCCCCATGGTTTCCACTGCCTAGAGACTGGACATTTGTGTTTTGATTATTTTAGATCTGGTCCGTGATGTCCCACAATTTTGACCTGTGCAGATCACCTTCTCCTCATTCTACAGCATATCCTCTCTCTTCCTCCACCTGTTGGATGTTGTTACCATCTGATACATTGAAATATTTATAGAACTCTATAAATATGGGCATAATGCAGCCTGCAGATTCTCCCAAATGTGACCAAAACACCTCAATTCTCTCCTGTATCATTTCCTATAGGAAGTTTACTTCTAATATGTGTGTATTCTGACTGTATGCAATTTTCCAATACGTCCCTTGCTTGGCAAGTCAGTAATCTACAATGCGGAAAAACTCTTACAAGGAGTGAAATATTCCCTATGCATAAGGCCGCCAATCCTCTTGTTTCCCTGTAATGATGCAACATGGACAGACAACTCATAGCTGGAAATGGCCCTATTCATTCATAAAGAGAAATCACTGTCACGGTGAATGGAAAGAGAACACATTCCCATGATCAGCGCCTTCTCTACCTGGGGCAGAGCTACCTGTGAAGGCAGGTCAGCACCAAATTGTTGCTTAGGGAATGTGGGTTCAGAACAAATGGAGCTCAATATACAATTCCACTGGTTGAAGGCACCTGAATAGGACAGGCTGTCATGCCTGGTCAATGGGACCACAATACTCAGAGGCACTGGCTCAAGCTACCCTACCTAGTGGAGGATGGGGCCCACCAACATATCTCTGGGACTCCTTCCTCACTTTCACGACTGAACAGTGCCCCCTACTGATTGACACATTCTTCTAGATATATTTGATCAGGCCTAGCTGAATCTGGGAGCAACTCAGCCTCTGAACTCAGCTTGACTTTGAGGTTCCGCTTTCCGAGGGCAATCTTCCTACCCCTTATTTCCAAATTCTTGGGAAAAACACGCCATAGCTCATATACTAGAGCATATTATCATAAGCAAAGGGCTTTGATCATGGGATTCCGAGCAGAGCCTCACATTTGTTTCCTCTGGACTGTATGAAATCTTAACAGCAGGGATAATACATTTCTGAGGTTCAGATAGCCTACAGTGAAACGGAAGTAAAAACTCTGGATAGGGCTTCCCCGGTGGCGCAGTGGTTCAGAGTCTGCCTGCCAATGCGGGGGACACGGGTTTGTGCCCCGGTCTGGGAGGATCCCACATGCCGCGGACCGGCTGGGCCCGTGAGCCATGGCCGCTGAGCCTGCGCGTCCGGAGCCTGTGCTCCGCAACGTGAGAGGCCACAGCAGTGAGAGGCCCGCGTACCGCAGAAAAAAAAAAAAAAAAAAAAAACTCTGGATAGTGCACTCGATATACTGCTTGGAGAGAGTCTGGGAGGCTTCCGGGCCAGAATCCATAGAAAAAATATAATTGTCATTTCTCAGAAAACACAGAGGAAATTCCTAAAATTGTCACAGCCTTAACCTGATTTGGCAGAAGAAATCACGTCCACCAGGGGGTGGTCTAGGGGTGGCCACCTTCACCAAAGGCTTGGGGAGCCAGTCTCCCTCTGCTGGTTATGGCCCAGGAATGTGGGAGTCCCTAAATTCCTAAGCCACCTGCCAGCTTTATGCTAGCATTTCAGGACCACTTCTTACTATGAGAGTGACTGCTTTATTAATGATGAATCAGTTCAACAGACATGATGAAGGACCCATGCCCTGCCCTTCGGATTTACATTTTCCTGTAGACCAGAAGTCTGTGGATCAGTGCCAGGGAAAAAAATTACCTGGGGAATTTGTTTTTAATAAAGAGAGAGTGCAAGAGAGACTCTTGGAGCTCCAACCTTGAGGTTCTGATTCATTAGGTCTGGGGGGTGGTATGGTCCAGAAATTGGCATTTTTAACAAATGCTGCAGAAGAATCTGATCCATAGTCAAGTTTTGGAACTAGTCTTCAGAACAGTAATTTCCAAACTGAATTCCCATCAAGAGACACATAGCAGGGGCTGCTCACTCTTGTGACACTCTGAAGGATACAGCCTTAGTTATGTGCAAGTCTTACCATGCCAGCACTAACTGTACCCGTAAGCTCCCATTGAGAAATACACTACAGTGTACATGAGAATGGTTTTAACTAGGAAAGGCCTTAAATCAACTCTAATAAATTTATTTTAAAGTCAACTATTGTTAGTAACAAGTCACTTGTGAATGTGTTGATAGCAACACATCTATATCATAGCTGTTCCACAGTGGGGTTTGAAGACACAGCATCAGTCACCTCTTCCGGAAGCAATGGAAGCAATGGGAGTTTTGGGGGTAGAAATCCTCAAGGTCTGGGAGATGACTGTCCTTGCCTTGGGTGGGGAGATAGTTTATCTTAATTTCTTCTGGTTGGGATGTAACTTTCCTTTCTCACACTAATCACTTTTGAGTCTCTATTAATGCATCACTAAAATATTCACTTGGATTACAGAAATTTACTCCCGAGTGGTTCTCCTTCCACATTCCCATGTCCTGCAGGACCAGAATGGATCTATTCATCTCAGCACCTGTGCTGCACAAAAAAAATGTTTTGTGGACTGGACTTTTGGATGCCTCCTATCTCTTTCATTTTCACTTGGTCTCTCATGGGATTGCAATGGTCTTTATTTTCCCAACATTTTATTTTGAAAAATTTTAAAAGGAAAAGTTGACTCACCACCCAGATTATATAATTGTTATATATAATCTGTTTTATCACATATTTCTTCATCTATCAATCCATCTTATTTCTGATGCATTTCAAAGTAAGTTGTAGATACCATTACATACTGCCTTTAAACACTTCAGTATGCACATCAACTAGAATACAAAATTTGTCTATGGGAATTTTTTAAGGTAAAATTTACATACGGTGAACTGCAATAATCTTAAATGTACCATTTGCTGAATGTTGACAAACACAAACCTCCATATGATCCACACACCTACAGAGACATAGAACATAGAAAATTCCCTCAAGCCTCTTCCCAGGCAATTCTCACCTCCATCCCTCAGAGACAACAATGCTCTTATTTTTTTCCACCATAGTTAATTTGACCTGTTCTAGAGCTTTATATAAATGGAATTATACAGTATTACTTTTTTGTGCAACACAGATAAGACAAAATGTAATCTGTCTTCCAGAAAATTGGGATATTTTATCACTCTTAGGAAACCATTAGGCAATACTGGGCCAAGCAATTTCAAGCCCAGCCCAGAGATTTTAGTGGTTAGTTCCAACCCAGTATCATAAAGCTCCTAGTTCTGGTCCCTCCTTACATCAATCTCCTCCTAGTTCTGGTCCCTCCTCACATCATAACAACTTGCATCACATAATATGCAATGCAGAAAAGAACAGAGATGAAAGCTTTAAAAAAAAATTTTCCACCACCAAGAAATAACCATTAACATTAGGTAGAAAATCACCCTAGGCATTTTTCCATGAGAGAAAAATGGGTAGGATGAGGGACACATCCGTGATACAATCAAATCCCACACCCACCAGGTGGGTGATCCACAAACTGGAAAATAATTATATCACAGTTTGTCCCATAGGAGTGAGAGTTCTGAGCCTCATGTCAGCCTTCCCAGTCTGGGGGTCTGGCACTGGGAGGAGGAGCCCCCAAAGCATTTGGCTTTGAGGGCCAGTGGGGCTTGATCACAGGAACTCCACTGGACTAGGGGAAACAGAAACGCCACTCTTTGAGGGCATACACAAGGTCTAGGGCCCACCAGGACCCAGGGGAAAAACAGTGACTTCATAGAAGCCTGGGCCAGACCAACTTGCTTATCTTGGAGGGTCACCTGGGGAGGTGGGGGGCAACTGTGGTTCACTGTGGGGACAAGAACACTGGTGGCAGAGGTACTGGGGAGTACTCACTGGCATGAGCTGTCCTGGAGGCTGCCATTTTGACAAGGTCAAATGCACAAACATTTGCATTATAGGGGTCCCAGAAGAAGAGGGAGAGAAAGGGCCTGAGAAAATATTTGAAGAGATAATAGCTGAAAACTTCCCTAATGTGGGAAAGGAAACAGTCACCAAAGTTCAGGAAGCACAGAGCCTCATACAGGGTAAACCCAAGGAGGAACACACCAAGATAAATATTAATCAAATTGACAAAAATTAAAGACAAAGAGAAAATATTAAAAGCAACTAGGGAAAAGCAACAAATGGCATACAAGGGAATTCCCAGAAGGTTATCAGCTGATTTTTCAGCAGAAACTCTGCAGGCCAGAAGGGAGTGACACGATAAATTCAAAGTGATGAAAGGGAAAAACGTACAACGAAGAATACTCTACCCAGCAGGGCTCTCATTCAGATTCGAAGGAGAAATCAAAAGCTTTAGAGACAAGCAAAAGCTAAGAGAATTTAGCACCACCAAACCAGCTTTACAACAAACGCTAAAGGAACTTCTCTAAGTAAAGGGGTTGGGGGGAGAGGACACAACTAGAAATAAGAAAATCACAAATGGGAAAGCCCACTGGTAAAGGCAAACATACAATAAAAGCAGGAAATTATCCACACACAAATATGATATCAAAACCAGCAACCATGATGAGAGGAGAGTACAAAGGTAGGAAATGGGAATTGCATTTGAAATTAAGAGACTAGCAACTTAAACAACTTTGTACACATATAGACTGCTTTATCAAAACTTCAAGGGAAATGCAAACCAAAAAACTACAATAGCTACACACACAAAAAAGAAAAAGCAGCCCAAACACAACACTAAAGATGGTCATCAAACCACAAGAGAACAAAAGAGGAAGGGAAGAAAAAACACCTAAAAAAACAAACCCAAAACAATTAATAAAATGGCAATAAGAATATACATATCAGTAATTACCTTAAATGTAAATGGATTAAATGCTCCAACCAAAAGACACAGACTGGCTGAATGGATACAAAAACAAGACCCGTATATATGCTATCTATCAGAGACCCACTTCAAATCTAGGCACACATATAGAATGAAAGTGATAGGATGGAAAAAGATATTCCATGCAAATGGAAATCAAAAGAAAGCTAGAGTAGCAATACTTGTATCAGAAAAAATAGACTTTAAAATAAAGAGTGATACAAGAGACAAGGAAGGACACTACATAATGATCAAAGAATCAATCCAAGAAGAAGATACAACAATTATAAATATATATGCACCCAACATAGGAGCACCTCAGTACATAAGGCAAATGCTAACAGCTATAAAAGAGGAAATCGACAGTAACACAATAATAGTGGGGGACTCTAACAACCTACTTTTATCAATGGACAGATCACCCAGACAGAAAATCAATAAGGAAACAAAGGCCTTAAATGACACATTAGACCAGATGAATTTAATTGATATCTATAGAACATTCCATCCGAAAGCAGCAGAATACACTTTCTTTTCAAATGCACAGGGAACATTCTTCAGGATAGATCACAATTTGGGCCATAAGTCAAGCCTCAGTAAATTTAAGAAAATTGAAATCACGTCAAGCATCTTTTCTCACCACAACGTATGAGATTGAAATCAACTACAAGAAAAAAACTGCAAAAAATACAAACAAGGGAGGCTAAACAATATGCTATGAAACAACTAATGGATCACTGAAGAAATCAAAGAGGAAATCAAAAACATACCTAGAGACAAATGAAAAGAAAAACACGACTATCCAAAACCTATGAGATGCAGCAAAAGCAGTTCTAAGAGGGAAGTTTATAGCAATATACTTGCTAGCAAGGATGCAGAACAACTGAAATTCTCAAACACTGCTGGTATAAATGCAAAATGGTACTGGTACTTTGGAAAACAGTTTGGCAGATTCTTTAAAAAGTAAACATATGTTTACAAGATCCAGCATTCCCACTCCTACGTATTTACCCAAGAGACATGAAAAGTTAATGTTCACACAAAAACCTACATGCAAATATTTACAGCACCTTTATTCATAATCACCAAACACTGGCAAATATCCCTCAACTGGGGAATGGATAAACAAAATGTGGTACGTACATTCCATACAATGGAATACTTCACAGAAATAAAAAGAAACAAACTACTGATACACGCAACATAAATGAATCTCAAATGCATTATTAAGGAAGCCAGGGTCAAAAGTCTACAAACTGTATGATTCCATTTATGAAGGCAAACTATGTTGACAATAAATAGATCAGTGGTTGCCAGGAGCTGGCACACTGGTTGGGTGGGAGAGGACTATAAAGAGGCAGCAACGAGGGAATTTTTGTGGTGGTGTAACTTTTCTAATCTTTGATTGAGATGGTCATTAAATGCATTTATCAAAACTCATAAAACTATACACTAAAAGGGGTGAATTTTGCTGAAAAAAAAAGGGCAGTTCATAAAAGAAAAACATGTCATATGGAAGAAACTTTAGAATAACCCACTCAACTGATAAGAGGGAAAACTCAGGAAGGGTAAGTGATTAACAGTTTTATCTAAGGTAGTAGGAGTAGTGAGATGAGAACCAAAGTCTCTTGACCCGTCCAGGATCCTTTCTACTACAGCAATATTTTCCAATGCTGTTTTACCTTGACCCCCAGTAAGAAACACACAACATTACCACAAAGTTGGCAGCTTAAACCAACACTCATTTATTATCTTACAGTTCTGCAAGTTAGAAGTCTGGCACAGTGTGACCAGATTATCTGCTCTGGGTCTCACCAGGCCAAAGTGAAGGTGTCAGCTGACCTGGGCTTTTTCTGGAGGCTCTAAGGGACAACCCATTTCCAAGACCAGGCAAGTTACCGGCAGAATTCAGTTCAATGCAGTTATGGGACTGAGGTCATTTCCTTGCTGGCTGTCAGCCAGCAGTTATCATCTTCTAAAGGCTGCCACATTCCTTGGCTCATGACCCTCTCCATCTTCAAAGCCAGCAACAATAGATCATGTCCTTTTCATGCTTTGAATCTTTCTGATGTCCTCTTCTGCCACATCTCTATAACTTCTTACCCTCAGCCAGGAGAAAGCTCTGCTTTTAAGAGTTCATGTGATTACTTTGGGGCTGGCCAGACAATCCAGGATCATCTATTTTAAAGTCTACTGATTAGTAACCTTAATTACATATGCAACATTCTCTCTTGCCATGTAATATATTCACAAGCATGACACCAGGGGCAAAGGTCACGGGGGCCAAAACTGTGCCCACCACATAGATTTTCCACAATGATGTAATATACACACATATAAATGAAACAAACTTACCTTTCACTCAGTTCAACACTTCACTGCTTTTATTATTTTAAAATGACAGTGGCAACATAGTACATTGATTTCATGTCCTATTAATGGGCTGCAACCTCTAAGTTTATCGTGAAAAAAGGCCTGCATTCCCTTTTAAATTCCAATCTGCAATAATACAAGGCCCATGGAAGGGCCTCAGGGGCCTGGGTAACCCCTGAAATTATATGCAAAGTTCTGGTACTAACTAATCCTAAGAAAAACAGACAAACCCATGTCGGGGACAGTCTGCCGGATACCTCCCCAGTGCTACTGAAGGCTATCATGGTCATGAAAAGAGAAAACAGACCAGAGGAGACTAGGAGACATGACAAGTAAATATAATGTACTGGATTGGATCTTAGAACAGAAAAAGGATATTAATGGGAAAATGAGAAATCCAAAAAGTCTGGAGTTTAGTTAATAGTGATATAAATGTCAGTTTCTTAGGTTTGACAAATGTACCTGGCAATGTAAGATGTTAACAATGGGGAACTAGGTGAGGAGTATACAAGAACTCTGTACTGTCTTTGCAGCTTTTCTGTAAATCAGTATTATTCTAAAAGAAAATTTACTTATAAAACATTACAAGATTGAGCATCTGCACATCCTTCTAGGGAGATTTATAGACTTTATACCTCCTATTCATGATCCAAAAATATTTAAGTCCCACTGTCCAAGGCTTCCTACTGCTTTCCTTAACCACTACTTTCTAAGTACTCTGCCTCCTTCCTCCTATGTCACCCACACCTTCTCAAAAAACAAGATTTAACTAGGGCCTGGGGAAGGGAAGAATGCGGAATTATTTTCTAATGGGTTCAGTTTCAGTGTGGGAAGATGAAAAATATTCTGGAGATGGGTGATGGTGATAACAATGGGAATAAATGCCACAGAACTGTACACTTAAAAGTGGTTAAAATGATACATTTTATGTTATGTATATTTTACAATTTTAAAAATAAAGGAATGGGTACTGATACATGCTATAACATAGATAAACCTTACAAAACATTACCTTAAGTGAAAGAAGGCAGACACAAAATACCACCTATTATGTAATTCCCTTAACAATGCTCCAAAATTGACTATAGCAACAGTTTTACGTATCTGTGAATATATTAAAAACTACTGAAATGTACACTTTAAATGGGTAAATTGTATGGTAGGTGAATTATATCTCAATAAAGCTACTGAAATATTTTAACTGGTTTTAAATCTAGGATCACATTTATTTGACCTCTGAAGACCTTAAGTGACATCCTATAAATTCTGGAGCCACACTCTGCTGATGTGCTAAAAAAATGAACAAATAAATGAAAGACTGGGGTTTACAATGGCTAGCAGGGAAGATCAGAAAAATCTGTGGCTAGGCATGGTGGCTCTCCAGTCATGACGCAAGAACAAAGGCAAGATGATAAAACACACTAGATTGAGGTTGATCAGAAACTTTTATTTGGTCCTTATCATTTATTAAGCAACCTACAAAATCATTTTTGATATCTCTACCACAAGCAGCAGCAGCTGCATCCAGGCCAGAAATGGAAGACACAAGTAGTGGAAGACCTTATAAAGAAAAGCTAACCGGTGAGATCTCTGCTTATCCAGGCTTAGGTGAAGGCAGAACAGGAAAAGTGTGTAAGTCCAGTATTTCAAAGACTCTTCTTCAAAGCTGAGACCTGCAGAGGGCCTAGCTGAAGGATGCAGGTGCACGCTCACAAAACTGCCCAGGCTCAGCAATCAATCCAAAGTACCTAAAAACACAAAGAGCAATGTTGAAAGCAAGGTGCCTCAAGAGCTGGATGAATGTAGCAAACTGGGCAAAGTTAAGTGGCAGCTGCTTTGGTACTGGCAGTTCTTCTAAGACCAAAATGCTCATTTTGAGGAATATCCATCCAAAAGATCCTTGGGGAAGAACATGTCATTACAGAGGCTGGGCAGTTGGGTCTGGAGAGTTCAATTTAGATGTGGGAAAAGGGCTAAGAAATTGTGTTGGTTAATGAGCATCTGTGGAGACTACAACAAGGGGTGAGTGATACAAAATAAATAAGTTTTCTAAGCAGAGTGTATAATCTTTGAAAAAGTTCCAGGTCAAGATGGGAAACTGGGGACTTCCCTGGTGGCACAGTGGTTAAGAATCCTCCTGCCATTGTAGAGGACATGGGTTCGATACCTGGTCTGGGAAGATCCCACATGCCATGGAGCAAATAAGCCCGTGTGCCACAACTACTAAGCCTGCACTCTAGAACCTGAGAGCCACAACTACTGAGCCCATATGCTGCAACTACTGAATCCCACATGCCAGATCCCACGCTCCGCAACAAGACAAGCCACCACCATGAGAAGCCTGCGCACCACAACAAAGAGTAGCCTCCACTCGCCGCAACTAGAGAAAGCCTGCACGAAGCAATGAAGACCCAATGCAGCCAAAAATAAAATTTTTTTTAAACTTTAAAAAAAGATGGGAAACTGGACCCTCAAGTTTGTATGCCCTCCCATGCAAGATTCCACGTGAAAGGAAAAAAATCTTTTCACAGGTATATAAATCTACAACAAAGAGATTTGGTTGAAACAAAAAATTGACTGACAGAAATCTGACTGAAGTGTGTTTATAAATAGGGCAGAGGAAAATAAGCCTACAATAAACAGAGGGGGGTGCAGCAGAGGTGGGAACCCATCTAACTAGAAAACTCATGGGGAGGATCTAGACTGACACCAAAAATGACAGAAAGAGATGCAAGGCTAACATGGGTAATGACTCGAGGGTCTATATGAGAAACAGTTGACCACATCTCCTCACAACCCTCCCAGTGTGCAGCACTACCAGAAAACAAGCATTTAAACTAAATCTAACTTGAAAAAAAATCAGCAGGCTCTCTTCTAAAGAACTAAATGAATTATCTGGAGAACAAGCGGCTTCTGAAAATTCCAGCTTCCCACAGTCAAGTTTTCTGCAATTCTGGCCTTTGGAGGCCCCCAACATAACATCTGGTCCCACCCGCTACCCACACTAAAGTAAAACTGCAAGGCAATAACCACCCTCCATACACATACATACACAGGTTCCAAAGAGCTTTCTTATTCCCTCATTCTAAAATAGAATAAAAATTACATGGCATTTGAAGAAAGCCTATCCAGTAAAAGGAAAGATTTGAAAGAATAATTCAGGGAAAAGAACACATAAGAAAAGAACAAAACAAAGCAAAAAAACTTCAAAATTTTTTTAATAGCCTCTGCTTTTGATAATGTCAAATTTCTGCTGATACCAACTGATAGAACTGATTAATCTATTTTTAAAAAGAAAATCCTTCAGGCATTAAATAGGCCTCAAGAAAAGGCAAACCCAAAATCTAGAGAAGGCAAAAACACAAAGAAAACCCAGCCTCCAAAACTGCTTTTACCTCAGGGGAATCTGCCAATCTAAAAGAGAGCTGAAAAACATATGCGATTTTGGCTAAGCAAATGAAGGGTCAAATCTGAGAATCTGCCCAAGTGGAAAGGTTTGATAATTTCCCCCTTTCTAAAAGCTGGATTCCCAAAAGGCTACACCCTCAGAGTAAGGCTGAACTAGAATTAGATCAGTCCCCTCACAGACCTGCCATCACAGTTGATATCACCACAGTGATCAAGGAATCCTCAAGTCTTAGATTCAAAAAGGAGGTTCTGCACTGATACATGCCCCTAGGTGTCTTGCAGAAGCAAATGAAAATCTTTGAAGAAAGGTCTCATTATACTGGCCTCAAATAATTATCCAACAAATTATTTTTTCAAATATTAATACAATGACAAATATACCAAGATAGGGCTTCCCTGGTGGCGCAGTGGTTGAGAGTCTGCCTGCCAATGCAGGGGACACAGGTTCGTGCCCCAGTCCGGGAAGATCCCATATGCCGCGGAGCGGCTAGGCACGTGAGCCATGGCTACTGAGCCTACACGTCTAGAGCCTGTGCTCCGCAACGGGAGAGGTCACAACAGTGAGAGGCCCGCGTACTGCAACAATATATATATATACACTAAGATAACTAAGCAAATAGAAAAAGACCATGAGACAGTACCAACAAAAACAATAGACAGAAAAGTAAATAAATAAGCCAGGCTTAAAAGGCTTTGGATATTAGATTGGACACAGACTATAAACAATTGTACATACTACATTTAGTGAAATAAAAGACAAGTTTCAAAACATCTGCAGCAAATACAAACTAACAAAATATATTTGAAAAACAACTAAATGGAATTCACAGAAAATGAAAAATACAAAAACAAGAACTGAAACTAATAAATCAACAGGAAAGTTTAAAGGAGACAAGACTACTGAACAGAGAATTAATAAAATGGAAGGTCAGAAAAATTACATATAATACATCATGGAGTGGCAAAATGATGGTTGACTTTTAGCATACATTTAATGTGAATCCCAGAGAGAAAGGAGAAAGAAAAACAGAAAGGAGAGACAAAGAGACTTCTCCAGGACAGATGAAAGACATCAATCCATAGATTTAAAAAGCCTAAGCACTTGCTGCCGCCACCAAGAAGCCTGTGTGTGAACACAGGTTATTATCCACAACCCCCTTCCGGGGAGCCTGTGCAGCCCGCCACTGCCAGGGTCCCGGGATGCAGGGACAACTCCCCCGGGAGAACGCATGGCGCACCTCAGGCTGGTGCAACGTCACGCCGGCCTCTGCCCCTGCAGGCTCGCCCCACATTCCATTCCCCTCCCTCCCCCCAGCCTGAGTGAGCCAGAGCCCCCGATTCAGCGACTCCTTTAACCCCGTCCTGTCTGAGCGAAGAACAGATGCCCTCCAGTGACCTACACGCAGAGGCGGGGCCAAATCCAAAGCTGAGCCCCTGGGAGCTGTGAGAACAAAGAAGAGAAAGGGAAATCTCTCCCAGCAGCCTCAGAAGCAGCGGATTAAAGCTCCACAATCAACTTGATGTACCCTGTATCTGTGGAATACATGAATAGACAACGAATCATAACCAAATTGAGGAGGTGGACTTTGAGAGCAAGACTTAAGATTTTTTCCCCTTTTCCTCTTTTTCTGAATGTGTATGTGTATGCTTCTGTGTGAGATATTGTCTGTATAGCTTTGCTTCCACCATTTGTCTTAGGGTTCTATCCGTCTGTTGTTTTTGTTTATTTTTAATTTTTTTTCCTTAATAATTATTTTTTTATTTTAATAACTTTATTATATTTTATCTTATTTTATTTTACTTTATGTTTCTTTTTTTCCTTCCTTCCCTCCTTCCTTCCTCCCTCCCTCCCTCTCTCCCTTCTTTCTTTCTTTCTTTCTACTTCTTCTCCCTTTTATTCTAAGTCATTTGGATGAAAGGTTCTTGGTGCTGCAGCCAGGAGTCAGTGCTGTGCCTCTGAGGTGGGAGAGCCACCCTCAGGACGCTGGTCCACAACAGACCTCCCAGCTCCACATAATAACGAACGGCGAAAATCTCCCAGAGATCTCCATCTCAACACCAGCACCCAGCTTCACTCAACGACCAGCAAGCTACAGTGCTGGACATCCTATGGCAAACAACTAGCAAGATAGGAACACAACCCCACCCATTAGCAGAGAGGCTGCCTAAAATCATAATAAGTCCACAGACACCCCAAAACACACCACCAGACGTGGACCTGCCCACAAGAAAGACAAGATCCAGCCTCATCACCAGAACACAGGCACTAGTCCCCTCCACCAGGAAGCCTTCACAACCCACTGAAACAAACTTAGCCACTGGGGACAGACACCAAACACAACGGGAACTACGAACCTGCAGCCTGCAAAAAGGAGACCCCAAACACAGTAAGATAAGCAAAATGAGAAGACAGAAAAACACACAGCAGATGAAGGAGCAAGATAAAAACCCACAAGGCCTAAAAAATGAAGAGGAAATAGGCAGTCTACCAGAAAAAGAATTCAGAATAATGATAGTAAAGATGATCCAAAATCTTGGAAACAGAATGGACAAAATGCAAGAAACATTTAACAAGGACCTAGAAGAACTAAAGATGCAACAAGCAATGATGAACAACACAATAAATGAAATTAAAAATACTCTAGAAGGGATCAATAGCAGAATAACTGAGGCAGAAGAACGGATAAGTAACCTGGAAGATAAAATAGTGGAAATAACTACTGCAGAGCAGAATAAAGAAAAAAGAATGAAAAGAACTGAGGACAGTCTCAGAGACCTCTGGGACAACATTAAACACACCAACATTCGAATTATAGGGGTTCCAGAATAAGAAGAGAAAAAGAAAAGGACTGAGAAAATATTTCAAGAGATTACTGTTGAAAACTTCCCTAATATGGGAAAGGAAATAGTTAATCAAGTCCAGAAAGCACAGAGAGTCCCATATAGGATAAATCCAAGGAGAAATACACCAAGACACATATTAATCAAACTGTCAAAAATTAAATACAAAGAAAACAATTAAAAGCAGCAAGGGAAAAACAACAAATAACACACAAGGGAATCCCAATAAGGTTAACAGCTGATCTTTCAGCAGAAACTCTGCAAGCCAGAAGGGACTGGCAGGACATATTTAAAGTGATGATGGAGAAAAACCTGCAACCAAGATTACTCTACCCAGCAAAGATCTCATGCAGATTTGATGGAGAAATTAAAATCTTTACAGACAAGCAAAACCTGAGAGCGTTCAGCACCACCAAACCAGCTTTACAACTGCTAAAGGAACTTCTCTAGGCAAGAAACACAAGAGAAGGAAAAGACCTACAATGACGAACCCAAAACAATTAAGAAAATGGGAATAGGAACATACATATCGATAATTACCTTAAATGTTAATGGATTAAATGCTCCCACCAAAGACACAGATTGGCTGAATGCATACAAAAACAAGACCCATATATTTGCTGTCTACAAGAGACCCACTTCAGACCTAGAGATACATACAGACTGAAAGGGGATGGAAAAAGGTATTTCATGCTAATGAAAACCAAAAGAAAGCTGGAGTAGCAATTCTCATACCAGACAAAATAGACTTTAAAATAAAGACTATTAGAAGAGACAAAGAAGGACACTATATAATGATCAAGGAATCGATCCAAGAAGAAGATATAACAATTGTAAATATTTATGCCCCAACATAGGAGCACCTCAATACATAAGGCAAATACTAACAGCCATAAAAGGGGAAATCGACAGTAACACATTCATACTAGGGGACTTTAACACCTCACTTTCACCAATGGACAGATCATCCAAAATGAAAATAAATAAGGAAACACAAGCTTTAAATGATACATTAAACAAGATGAACTTAATTGATATTTATAGGACATTCCATCCAAAAACAACAGAATACACATTTTTCTCAAGTGCTCATGGAACATTCTCCAGGATAGATCATATCTTGGATCACAAGTCAAGCCTTGGTAAATTTAAGAAAACTGAAATTGTTTCAAGTATCTTTTCCGACCACAACGTTATGAGACTAGATATCAATTACAGGAAAAGATCTGTAAAAAATACAAACACATGGAGGCTAAACAATACACTACTTAATAACGAAGTGATCACTGAAGACATCGAATAGGAAATCAAAAAATACCCAGAAACAAATGACAATGGAGACATAACAACCCAAAATCTATGGGATGCAGCAAAAGCAGTTCTAAGAGAGAAGTTTATAGCAATACAATCCTAACTTAAGAAACAGGAAACATCTCGAATAAACAACATAACCTTGCACCTAAAGCAATTAGGGTAAAGAAGAACAAAAAAAACCCAAAGTTAGCAGAAGGAAAGAAATCATAAAAATCAGATCAGAAATAAATGAAAAAGAAATGAAGGAAATGAGAGCAAATATCAATAAAATTAAAAGCTGGTTCTTTGAGAAGATAAACAAAATTGATAAACCATTAGTCAGACTCATCAAGAAAAAAAGGGAGAAGACTCAAATCAATAGAATTAGAAATGAAAAAGGAGAAGTAACAACTGACACTGCAGAAATACAAAAGATCATGAGAGATTACTACAAGCAACTCTATGCCAATAAAATGGACAATCTGGAAGAAATGGACAAATTCTTAGAAATGCACAACCTGCCAAGTCAGAATCAGGAAGAAATAGATAATATGAACAGACCAAACACAAGCACTGAAATTGAAACTGTGAATAAAAATCTTCCAACAAACAAAAGCCCAGGACCAAATGGCTTCACAGGCAAATTCTATCAAACATTTAGAGAAGAGCTAACACACATCCTTCTCAAATTCTTCCAAAATATAGCAGAGGGCACTCCCAAACTCATTCTACGAGGCCACCATCACCCTGATACCAAAACCAGACAAGGATGTCACAAAGAAAGAAAACTACAGGCCAATATCACTGATGAACATAGATGCAAAAATCCTCAACAAAATACTAGCAAACAGAATCCAACAGCACATTAAAAGGATCATACACCATGATCAAGTGGGGTTTATTCCAGGAATGCAAGGATTCTTCAATATACGCAAATCAATCAACGTGATACACCATATTAACAAACTGAAGGAGAAACACCATATGATCATCTCAATAGATGCAGAGAAAGCTTTTGACAAAATTCAACACCCATTTATGATAAAAACCCTGCAGAAAGTACGCATAGAGGGAACTTTCCTCAACATAATAAAGGCCATATATGACAAACCCACAGCCAACACTGTTCTCAATGGTGAAAAACTGAAAGCATTTCCACTAAGCTCAGGAACAAGACAAGGTTGCCCACTCTCACCACTCTTATTCAACATAGTTTTGGAAGTTTTAGCCACAGCAATCAGAGAAGAAAAGGAAATAAAATGAATTCAAATCGGAAAAGAAGAAGTAAAGATGTCACTGTTTTCAGATGACATGATACTATACATGGAGAATCCTAAGATGCTACCAGAAAACTACTAGAGCTAATCAATTAATTTGGTAAAGTAGCAGAATACAAAATTAATGCACGAAATCTCTGGCATTCGTATACACTAAGGATGAATAATCTGAAAGTGAAATCAAGAAAACACTCCCATTTACCATTGCAACAAAAAATAAAATATCTAGGATAAACCTAGTTAAGGAGACAAAAGACCTGTATGCAGAAAATTATAAGACACTGATGAAAGAAATTAAAGATGATACAAATAGATGGAGAGATATACCATGTTCGTGGATTGGAAGAATCAACATTGTGAAAATGACTCTACTACCCAAAGCAATCTACAGATTCAATGCAATCCCTATCAAACTACCAATGGCATTTTTCACAGAACTAGAACAAAAAATTTCACAATTTGTATGGAAACACAAAAGACCCCGAATAGCCAAAGCAATCTTGAGAATGAAAAACGGAGCTGGAGGAAACAGGCTCCCTGACCTCAGACTATACTACAAAGCTACAGTAATCAAGATAGTATGGTACTGGCACAAAAACAGAAAGATAAATCAATGGAACAGGATAGAAAGCCCAGAGATAAACCCAAGCACATATGGTCACCTTATCCTTGATAAAGGAGTCAGGAATGTACAGTGGAGAAAGGACAGCCTCTTCAATAAGTTGTGCTGGGAAAACTGGACAGCTACATGTAAAAGTATGAGATTAGATCACTCCCTAACACCGTATACAAAAATAAGCTCAAAATGGATTACAGACCTAAATGTAAGGCCAGAAACTATCAAACTCTTAGAGGAAAACATAGGCAGAATACTCTATGACATAAATCACAGCAAGATCCTTTTTGAGCCACCTCCTAGAGAAATGGAAATAAAAAAATAAAAATAAAAATAAACAAATGGGACCTAATGAAACTTCACAGCTTTTGCACAGCAAAGGAAACCGTAAACAAGACCAAAAGACAACCCTCAGAATGGGAGAAAATATTTGCAAATGAAGCAACTGACAATGGATTAATCTCCAAAATTTATAAGCAGCTCATGCAGCCCAATAACAAAAAAACAAACAACTCAATCCAAAAATGGGCAGAAGACCTAAACAGACATTTCTCCAAAGAAGATATACAGACTGCCAACAAACACATGAAAGAATGCTCAACTTCATTAATCATTAGAGAAATGCAAATCAAAACTACAATGAGATATCATCTCACACCTGTCAGAATGGTCATCATCAAAAAATCTAGAAACAATAAATGCTGGAGAGGGTGTGGAGAAAAGGGAACCCTCTTGCACTGTTGGTGGGAATGTAAATTGATACAGCCACTGTGGAGAACAGTATGGAGGTTCCTCAAAAAACTAAAAATAGAACTACCATATGACCCAGCAATCCCACTACTGGGCATATACCCTGAGAAAACCAAAATTCAAAAAGAGTCATGTACCAAAATGTTCATTGCAGCTCTACTTACAATAGCCCGGAGATGGAAACAACCTAAGTGCCCATCATCGGATGAATGGATAAAGAAGATGTGGCACATATATACAATGGAATATTACTCAGCCATGAAAAGAAACGAAATTGAGCTATTTGTAATGAGGTGGATAGACCTAGAGTCTGTCATACAGAGTGAAGTAAGTCAGAAAGAAAAAGACAAATACCGTATGCTAACACATATATATGGAATTTAAGAAAAAAAAAATGTCATGAAGAACCTAGCGGTAAGGCAGGAATAAAGACGCAGACCTCCTAGAGAACGGACTTGAGGTTATGGGGAGGGGGAAGGGTTAGCGGTGACAGGGCGAGAGAGAGTCATGGACATATACACACTAACAAACGTAGTAAGGTAGATAGCTAGTGGGAAGCAGCCGCATGGCACAGGGATATTGGCTCGGTGCTTTGTGACAGCCTGGAGGGGTGGGATAGGGAGGGTGGGACGGAGGGAGACGCAAGAGGGAAGACATATGGGAACATATGTTTATGTATGACTGATTCACTCTGTTATAAAGCAGAAACTAACACACCATTGTAAAGTAATTATACCCCAATAAAGATGTTAAAAAAAAAAAATAGTGACCTTAAATGTCAATGGACTAAATGCTCCAATCATAAGCATAGGGTGGCTGACTGGATGAAAAAACAATACCTATCTATTATGCTGCTTACAAGAGACCCACCTCAAAGCTTCAGACATACACAGACTGAAAGTGTGGGGATGGAAAAAGATATTTCATGCAAACGGAAATAACAAGCAAGCTGGGGTAGCAATAGTCCTCTCAGACAAAATAGCCTTTAAAACAAAGTCTATAACAAAAGACAAAGAAGGGCATTATATAATGATAAAGGGATCAATACAAAGATAGGATGTAACATTCAATAACATATGCACCTAATATAGGAGTACCTAGTACATAAAGCAAACAGTAACAGACATAAAGGGAGAAATTGAGAGTAATAGTAGTAGGGGACTTTGACACCCCACTTACATCAATGGACAGATCATCCAGATACAAAGTCAATAAGGAAACTGTGGTCATAAATGACATATTAGACCAGTTAACTTAAAAGATACCTACAGGATATTCCACCCAAAAACAACAGAATACACATTCTTTTCAAATGCACAAAGAATGTTCTCCAGGACAGATCACATGCCAGTTAACTAAACAAGTCTCAACAAATTTAAGAGGGTAGAAATTATATCAAGCATTTTTTCCCACCACAATGGTGTGAAACCAGAAACCAATCACAGGATGAAAAATGGGGAAAATACAAACATGCGGAGACTAAACATATGCTACTAAAAAACCAATGGGTCACTGAAGAAATCCAAGAGAAAATCAGAAACTACCTCAAGACAAATAAAAATGGAAACACAATTTTCCAAAATCTATGGGATGCAGCAAAAGCAGTTCTAAGAGAAAAGTTTGGAGCAACAGAGGCCTACCTTGAGAAATGAGAAAAATCTCAAACAACGTAACCTACCACCTAAAAGAATTAGAAGAAAAAGGACAAAGCCGAAAGTCAGCAGAACAAAGGTAACAATAAAGATCAGAGAGGAAAAAAATGAAACAGAGAAACATAAAACGATAGAAAGATCAATGAAACCAAGAGCTGGTTTTTTGAAAAGATAAACAAAATTGAAGTCTTCAGTCAACTCATCAAGAAAACATGAGGATCCAAATAAACAAAATAAGAGATACAAAAAAGTCATAAGAGGCTACTACCAACAGTTATATGCCAACAAATTGGGCAATCCAGAAGAAAGGGATACATTTCTAGAAACAGACAACATTCCAAGACTGAATGAGAAAGAAATAGATAATCTGAACAGCTGGACCACCAGTAGTGAAACTGAACTATTAATCAAAAAACACCCAGCAAACAAAACTCCAGGACCAGATGGCTTCACAGAGAAGTTCTACCAAACATATAAAGAAGAGCTAGTACCTATCCTTCTCAAACTATTCCAAAAACCTGGAGGATGAAACACTCCCAAATTCATCCTAAAGACCACCATTACCCTGATACCAAAACCAGACAAAGAAACTACAAACAAAAAAATTACAGGCCAATTATCACTGATGAATATAAATGCAAACACCCTCAACAAAATACTAGCAAACCAAATCCAATAATATATTTAAAAAGGATCATACAACATGATCAAGTAGAATTTATTCCAGGGATGCAAGGATAATTCAATATTCACAAATCAATCAATGTGATACACCACATTAACAAAAGGAAAGACAAAAACCACATGACCATCTTAATAGATGCAGAAAAAACATTTAACAAAATCCTACACCCTTTTATGATAAAAACACTCATCAATGTTGTTCCTACCAGACTGGCAAAAATCAAACCCTGATAATACCAAGTGTTGGTGAGAATGAGGAACAATGGGAACTGTCATACACTGCTGATAGAGATGTGAATCAGGTATACAAGATGTTTGGCAGTATCCAAAAAAGATATACATATTCTATGCCATACTCATTTCATAAGGAAAGGCTTAAAAAAGAATATATATATACACATACATATTTGCATTAAAATACCCAGAAGATTACACAAGAGACTAATAACTGCTACGTGAAGGGAGGGGACCTATATAAGGGATTAAAGGACAGAGAGGGTAGAGGAAGACTGTTCACAATACCGTTTTTCAACTTCTACACTCAACCTATATAGCATGGAAGATCTAATTATGATAAGGAGGTATGTTTTCAGCCTTGACACAAAGTGAGAGCTAGAAGTGAGCTAAAAATGGGAAAGGAAGGAATAAGAGAACTAACAGTCATACCTTACAAAGTGAGGAGCCAACAAAAAAAACACATATTTTAGTATGTTATATAAATTGTAAAGGTAACAAAGGAACTAAAAATAATGATAAAACTACAAAAAATGAGAAAGGAGGGAAGGGACGGAGAGGGTAGTATAGGTTAGCCAAACCTTCGTTTATCATAGCAGGAAGTCAAAACATAAGATCTACAGTTGATAAATGAACAACAAAGCATATTATTCAGAAATATAAGAAACCATCTGAAAAGCTAAAAACAGAAATAATAAAAGGATGAGGGCCATTTCATTATAAGTCGTTAGGTAACTATTTCACTTTTAAACAGGAATATATACTGACTCAATTAAAAAGAAAAAAAATTTCACTTAGAACATACACATCTAAGGACCTAAGAACATTTATTTTACCAGGTACAAAATAATATAATACTGACTAAATCCAAGGGGGCTAAAATGACCAAAATTCAGATCTACTAATGTAGAATAGAGCAGAGGGATTCAACTACTCAGATTATTGAATCCAAAGATGAAAATGAACACATCCACCACTCATTAAATGGCCATTTATTAAAAATCCAAGCCAAGCACTATGCATGGTATAGGCTAAAGTGGAAAACTTTGTTAAGTTCTCTCCACTTCTATTCCTAGCACCCTCCAATTTATCATCCTGGCACCAGAAGTTGGCAGTTTTATGTCTTTAAACAGAAATTTGATCCCATTGCTCATCTCTTTGAAAAGATGGTACTTAAAAATAAACAGGTAGGAGTGCTCACTTCAGCAGTACACTTACTAAAATTGTAACGATACAGGGAAGGTTAGCATGGTCCCTGTGCAAGGATGACACACAAATTCATGAAGTATTCCATATTTAAAAATAAAAATAAACAGGTAGGGGCTTCCCTGGTGGCACAGTGATTGAGAGTCCGCCTGCCGATGCAGGGAACGCGGGTGCGTGCCCTGGTCCGGGAAGATCCCACATGCCGCGAAGCGGCTAGGCCCGTGAGCCATGGCCGCTGAGCCTGCGCGTCCGGAGCCTGTGCTCCGCAATAGGAGAGGCCACAACAGTGAGGGTCCCGCGTAACGCAAAAAAAAAAAAAAAAAAAAAACAGGTAGAGTTAGGCTCCAAACATTTTTGATTGAGGAACTGATAGGATGTCAGTCACAAGAAATTGTCTGCCTTAGGTAGGCAGCTAACAAGTTATTTTTAAGAGAAATGAGTAATCAGAAAAGAGACTTAAAAAAGATCTACAAATTAAGAGAATACTCAATAATCTAGGCTCAAAGCTAGCCATGGGAATATATCTTAAAAGACATTTAAAAGAATATATCAACAGGGCCAGGGGCCTAGGTTGATTACAGATGCAGAACAAAGGAGTAAAAATAGTGAAATAAATAATTCAAGAAAAGATTTCTGAAAGTAATGAGGCTTCAGGGAGATAGTTGAGAACATCCTGGTGTGATAAAGGTGAGAATGAACTGAAGGTGCACGGCTTTCGCAAAGCTCTTCAATCAGAATATATGTAGGGAATAGTAAGCTGATCAGATTTAGGAATTAAGTAGGAGAGAGAGCTCTAAGAGAAGTTAGTTAAAATGAGGTATCTCAAATATTTTCTATTTCAATGACAAGATTTAGTTAGTATACAAGAATTAATCTAAAATTCCTAAGAACAAATAGATACAGGCCAGAATAGAATCTCACTGCAGCAAAATAATCACTTTACACAGACTGCTGAAGAAGAAAAAAGAACAAGAAGCAACCCTTTAAATGTTGGCAATCATTTCTGATCCCTAGCATTATGATGAGGGGTAAGATTTATATCTAAGAATGGAGATCAAAGTAAGAATCAAACTTCTGAATCCACCTAACTACACTGGGGTCTTTATAGTCCCTTCCATTTTTTTATGGTTAAGCAGTTTTCAGGAAGAAGTTCTAACTACCCAGGGAATTTGAATTAGAATTTGTTTTTCCTATCTTAATAGGAAATGGGGAGAAAATTATTCCTACATGAACAAGGAAGAACCAGGCCATCGGTTTTATAAGGTTTTGAAGTCAGATCGTTAGCATGGGAAAGACAGGTGGAAATGATTACCCCGTGATAGAGAACTCACCTTCCAGGAAAGCAAATTCATCCACAGCTTCTATTGCATTATCTGAAACACAAGGTAAAGGGACACCTGACTAACTCCGGTTATTTGGGCATCAACCTCTTACAAAAGCACAACCCACAGTGAAGGGCATGAGGCTTTATGCAAATTAGGGCATTTATAAAATTTGTCCCTTGCTATCTTGAGATCCATATCTACTCCACCACCAAATCTTACGTATCAGCTGTCTCTCTGAGAGTAAGAAAATAAGAAAAGCCTGGTTAAATACTGCTCACTGAGGGGAACATCTTTGCTCTGAAAGTCATCAGAGAAGTGTTGCCTATACAGAAGGGAAAGCGAGATTATGGTATATGAAAGCTTACAGATGTTCTAGGGTTACCAGCTAAAAAGTAGAGTCAGAAATCAAACCTCTACTTTCTAGGTGAATAAAAAACAGTCAAGCCTGGTACAATATGGCAGAAGGTATAAAGGGGTCTAGTTAGCTTTGGCAACATCTAGACTCCTTCGGTTCTCTGTCCCAGCACCTCTCCAGCCACCCAAAGCAGATTTTCAAAAGGTAGGGTTTTCTGGCACTGTGGCAGCCCAAGAGAAAACATCGTAGGAAGAGACCTGTGGCACCGCTCATCTTACAGTGATGCTGTCTTAAACAGTGTAAGGGAAAACCTCAACCAGCCCTCTCTTGTCTGCCCCCAGATCCAAGATACCAAAGTGACACTCTACCCAAATCTCTCCTCTGAAGGGTTTTCCTCTTCCCCTGTTGAGCACAACAGTAGGCATCTTTTGCAATGGTTTCCACAAACAGTTCCTGTGAAGAAAAGCAGAAAAAAAATTTCAAAAACAATAAAAGTTATAATAAACAAACCAAAATTGAAAAAACAAAACAACCAAGCAGAGTTGTATGGATGAATTCTAGTACAATTCTTGTGCGTGCTTCTGTTGGCGGTGGGGGAACGGACAGGGGTGAAAGAGAGGTTCTCAGGGAAGCTGAAGGTTCTCCTGGACTTCATAAAAGTCTAGTCCCCTTCCCCCTCCCGCAGTCGCCCATGACACATCCGTCCCTCCCTCACTTGTAGATCCACCACACTCATTTACTTGAGGTTCCTACAAGTTCAGTGTTAGACTGGAGATGCAAATTAAAGTCGTGTTCAGGCCCTCAAGAAGAGGTAGGTATGTTAGCAAACCAGTACAACCACTTTACGCGACGCTTTTTCCGTCCTCCCTTCCTATGCTCACACCTCAGAATCCGGCCCCAGAACCTCTCACCTCCCGGCGCTCAGCACACCCCGCCCCAGATCCTCTTCTGGCTCCCCGCGTTCCCCAAACCTGGACCAAAGGCTCGCTAAGCCCCGCCCTTCGGAAAGGCCCCGAGCCCCGCCCCTCGCCAGGCACCCCCGCCACCCCATTGTGCCCCGGCCGCACCGCGGCTCGTGCCAGAATGAAGATGGCTTCCTGTCCTGCGAGCGTCACGTCGGGGTCCGCCTTCACCAAGGCCTTCACTCGCGCCAGAGGCAGCCTCGAGAGACGAGCCCCGGGCGCACTCGTCGGGGCATGGGGCTGCGGAGCCGCTGCGTCCCCACCGGTGCCCTCCTCCTCCTGGAAAGCCCCGTTTCCAGTCGCCACAGCCGCCATCCACGCCCCGAGCCTGCTGCGCGCGCAGCCGCCGACTGTGTGCACGCAAGCGGTGCCGGCCCCCTTCTCGCGCGCGCTGGAAGCCACGCCCCCTACGGGCGCGTGACTCCGCCCCTCACGCGGCGGGGCGCCAGACTTTTTGCCACTCGCAGAGCCGCTGGGGGCCTGGTGGCCTGTCTTGCCGTCACAGATGACTCTGACGCGCCATCCTGCCTAGTTGAGACTTCTTTTGAGAAATTTGATTGTAAAAGTAAACACAGCAGTAATAGAAATATATACAGGAGAAACTTGAACAAGTTTACGTGCTACTGGAAGAGACAGTAAAGTAGAGCAATAAACATATAGGAGGGGGGCTTACCCTGGTGGCGCTAGTGGTTGAGAATCTGCCTGCCAATGTAGGGGACACGGGTTCGAGCCGGGGTCTGGGAAGATCCCACATGCCGCGGAGCAACTGGTCCCGTGAGCCACAACTACTGAGCCTGCGCGTCTGGATCCTGTGCTCTGCCACAAAAGAGGCCGTGACAGTGAGAGGCCCGCGCACCGCGATGAAGAGTGGCCCCCGCTTGCCGCAACTACAGAAAGCGCTCGCACAGTAAACGAAGACCCAACACAGCCAAAAATTAATTAATTAATTAATTAATTTTTTTTAAATGTAGGAGGGAAAAGAAACAAGTTATGGACATCATTTCAACAATTCTTCCCTCTTTCTCGTGACAAAACCTCATCTATATCAGTTAGGGTCCAATTAAGAGAAAGAAACTGCACAGGGTTTGAGCAGGGAAAGTAATTTGAACAAGAAAGTTTAATATAAAAATTCCTACCTTTAACAGGGAATTGACTATTAAGGGGCAAAGAAAAGTCTAAAGAATAGAGGAATTGCATGTATGTTCCCGGGACTGGGGTAGAAAACCCAAGGATGGAATGAACATGGGAGAGCACCCCCTCCCAGCAGAACTGAGATCAAGATCTTGTTGCAGAGGGCCAGCCACGACTCACTGAAGTGCCCGCTGGCAAGACTCATGGGCAATTCACTCTCCTGGGGTGCTTTGGAAAGATGCCTAAGGAGAGGTGCTGCACACTGGTGGCCACTGTGCACTACAAAAACCTGCTCCCAAAACACACTGGGACCAGGAAATGCCCCTTTTTGTCCTCTAGTGCTCTCTACTGATACAGCATAACATCCTAACATCATAATCATCTGGCTGAGGAGAAACGTTCTGACAACACCAGCAAGCAATGAAGATGGACCTGGTGCTAAGACACAATAAGCTGATAGCAGCACACCACACCAGGTTAAATCAAATCCTATGCCTATACTACAGTGACACCCATGCAGCTGTATGTGGATAGAGGCAACAACAGAAAACGTCAACAACAAAAACCAAACTGACTGGTCTTACCAGTCTTGTCCTCAGTCTCAAGTGAAAATGAAGGCAACCAACAATCCCACCACATTCTGCTCACTTGCCTACTCACCAGATGATTATTTGACACCTTCTCCTCAATCCACTTGGCTCTCTCTGCTGATGATATCGGTTGCTATTTCACAGAGAAAATAGAAGCACTGAGAATGGAGCTTCCGCCGACTCTCATCACTATGCCTATACACCTAACAGTACCTACACCCAGGTGCTCTGCCTTCCCACCTGCCACTGGACTGAAATGTCATTGCTCCTCTCCAAAGCCATCCCCTCCACGTTTGTCCATTAGATTCCTAACCCTTCTTACCTTCTCAAGGAAATCACTCTGGCATCTCTTTTCTCTCTCTTGCTTTTGCTCCCTTGCTGTCTTTCTCTCCCTCTGCTGAACCATTCCTATCAGCATACATCTTTTTTTTTTTTTTTTTAGAACTTTGTATATACCCCTTTATTAGCTTCTGGCAATGGATGTTGCTGGGGAGAACTGTTAGATGAGCTTGATTTTTTTTTTGCCTTATAGAAGAAAAAATGTAGAAAGTATATTACATGTATTACATAACATTACATGTAATGTAATATATATTTTACATACTATTGTACATATATGCATATACACATTTACATTAACACGTGGGTTTTGATATGTATGCATCAATTTTTGTTTTACTATTGTGTGTTTTTTCAGTATACAGACTTACTTCATCATTTAAGGAATAATTTTTGTTTTTATGATAGGGTTTTTTGTGGGTTTTGGGGGGGGGTTAAATTTTATTTATTTATTTATTTTATTTATTTGGTTGTGCCAGGTCTTAGTTGCAGCATGTGAACCCTTAGTTGCAACATGTATGCAGGATCTAGTTCCCCAAACAGGGATAGAACCCGGGCCCCTTGCATTGGGAGCGTGGAGTCCTAACCACTGCACCACCAGGGAAGTCCCTATGGTGTTTTTAATAGTTGAATATCTTTTCAGGGATACTAGTTATCCCCAAGTTAGATCATCTTTGTCCTCCATGTTGATTGCCTTGTAATTGTTTTGATTTTGTTCTTTTTTCATTCATTGTGGTTACGTTAAGCCTTTGTTTCATGTCAGTAATTCATTTTATACCTGTGTTTATCTGCTTTCTTTTGTTTCTAATTTACTTATCAGTTTTATAATAATGGCATCTCGGCTCTTAATTTGCTTCCATAGCTATATAAACAGCAATTTAGTCTCATTCTGTTTTTTCATCATTTGCCGTCTAGGTTCTTGTTTTAAGTCTTATTAAAATTTTAAATCACATGAAGCACTTGTGGGCAATTTTCCTGTTTCATAGAGCATGTTTTCTTCCAGATGGGGTTCTTCAACTGTCTTTTGTATACCACCTTCCATTCTTTTAATATTTTACTTTAGCATATTTGTACATTAGCCATACTCTTTTGTTATTTTTAAAAATGTTGCCTGTACTTAATGGGAGAAGTTCTAGTTAGTCTTCTACTTGCTTGATATAACATAAATGAATTTTCCATGACTCCTTATAATCTATTTGTCCTTTTTGAGTAGTGGTGGGTCCAGTATTTTTTTTAATTTACATCTTTATTGGAGTATAATTGCTTTACATTGTTGTGTTAGTTGCTGCTGTATAACAAAGTGAATCAGCTGTACGTATACATATATCCCCATATCCCCTCCCTCTTGCATCTCCCTCCAACCCTCCCTATCCCACCCCTCTAGGTGGTCACAAAGCACTGAGCTGATCTCCCTGTGCTATGCAGCTGCTTCCCCTAGCTATCTACCTTACGTTTGGTAGTGTATATATGTCCATGCCACTCTCTCACTTCTTCCCAGCTTACCCTTCCCCCTCCCCATGTCTTCAAGTCCATTCTCTAGTAGGTCTGCGTCTTTATTCTTGTCCTGCCCCTAGGTTCTTCAGAACCATTTTTTTTTTTAAGATTCCATATATATGTGTCAGCATACAGTATTTGTTTTTCACTTTCTGACTTACTTCACTCTGTATGACAGACTCTAGGTCCATCCACCTCACTACAAATAACTCAATTTCGTTCCATTTTATGGCTGAGTAATATTCCATTGTATATATGTGCCACACCTTCTTTATCCGTTCATCTGTCGATGGACACTTAGATTGCTTCCATTTCCTGGCTATTGTAAATAGAGCTGCAATGAACATTGTGGTACATGACTCTTTTCGAATTATGGTTTTCTCAGGGTATATGCCCAGAAGTGGGATTGCTGGGTCGTATGGTAGTTCTATTTATAGTTTTTTAAGGAACATCCATACTGTTCTCCATAGTGGCTGTATCAGTTTACATTCCCACCAACAGTGCAAGAGGGTTCCCTTTTCTCCACACCCTCAACAGCATTTATTGTTTGTAGATTTTTTGATGATGGCCATTCTGACTGGGGTGAGGTGCTACCTCATTGTAGTTTTGATTTGCATTTCTCTAATGATTAGTGATGTTGAGCATCCTTTCATGTGTTTGTTGGCAATCTGTATATCTTCTCTGGAGAAATGTCTATTTAGGTCTTCTGCTCATTTTTGGATTGGATTGTTTGTTTTTTTGATATTGAGTTGCATGAGCTGTTTGTATATTTTGGAGATTAATTCTTTGTCAGTTGCTTCATTTGCAAATATTTTCTCTCATTCTGAGGGTTGTCTTTTCGTCTTGTTTATGGTTTCCTTTGCTGTGCAAGAGCTTTTAAGTTTCATTAGGTCCCATTTGTTTACTTTGTTTTTATTTCCATTTCTCTAGGAAGTGGGTCAGAAAGGGTCTTGCTGTGATTTATGTCATAGAGTGTTCTGCCTATGTTTTCCTCTAAGAGTTTTGTAGTGTCTGGCTTTACATTTAAGTCTTTAATCCATTTTGAGTTTATTTTTGTGTATGGTGTTAGGGCAGCATACATCTTTACAAAAAATTCGCTCTTGATTCTACACACTCCTGCAGCTTCTGCTTCATTACTTTATTTTTATTTTGAAAACATTTTTAAAATTTTTATTTATTTATTTTTATTTTTGGCTGTGTTGGGTCTTCTTGCTGTGTGCAGGCTTTCTCTAATTGCAGCGAGTGGGAGTTACTCTTCATTGTGGTGTGCGGGCTTCTCATTGCGGTGGCTTATCTTGTTGCGGAGCATGGGCTCTAGGCATGTGGGCTTCAGTAGTTGTGGCACATGGGCTCAGTAGTTGTGGCACACAGGCTTAGTTGCTCCACGGCATGTGGGATCTTCCTGGACCAGGGCTTAAACCTGTGTCCCCTGCACTGGCAGGTGGATTCTTAACCACTGTGCCCTTCTGCCTCATTTCTTTGCTCTTATTTGCAACAAAAGTCTTTTGCAAACTTATCTATATTCATTGTCCCCAATTTTTCCCTTTTGCTCCCTTTTGCACTTATTCCAGTGAGGTATTTATCACCACCAGTCCACTGAGGCTGCATTTTCAAGATCACCAATGACAGGGCCACCCCTGATGTGCAGGAACTCGGAAAGATATTTTTTAAGGGCTCTTGTCTAGCTAAACAATTTGATTTTAAAATGTATTTCAAAGTTTATGGGCCCATGTGAAGTGTTGATATTTAATCAATGAAGATTTAGAATCATCAATAGAGGTATTTACATATTTGTTCATTGTATTAAGACTGCACATGAAGACTCTTCATAGAGTCCAGGCACCAATTATTCCTGTTCAGGTGCAGGAAACATCTTTTTATGCTCTTTTGGCTTATGTTACATCTCTCACAGTGAGAAAAAGGCAGCAACACAATAGCGATAGTAATTGCTCACAATGCCAGAGCTCTTTGAAACCTGTTTGTATTGAAACAGTATGGTTATGGGTTTAGGTTTTTTGTTTGTTTTTTGTGCCTCTTCAGTCCTCTAATCCCATTTATTTAATTCTGGTTGTATCATTACTCATGACACTGCAACATGGATCATGGCACCTGTGCAGACTCTCTCAAAGGGTGTCTCTGTGCTTCATTGATGATGACCAGAAAATGCAAGCCTTACCAAGCCTTGTATGCATGAAAGTATGAATGATAATCAATTTTCTGATTATGTTAAATTTTCTGCTTGAAATTTTATAATGTTAGCATAGAACAACACATCTTCAAACCACATATTCTCTTGAATTCTTTAGGCTGTAATCACTGCATTTTTAAAATGTAATCATTTTTAGTGTTGCCTGCAGTTCTGCTTCCAAACACTACCATCAACAGGGAGGAGAGGTAAGGAGACATGAATAGAGCAAGAAAAACAGTCCTGGTAAAACAAGAAATGTTTATTCCTTGTTGGGCATAGCTTAAGACTGACCTGGGAAAGCACACTATCACCATATCATTTGGAGGCAAGAGAGGACATTGGTTGGAAGAGCCTGTTGGCATTGCAACGCAATAGTCTTAAAAGCCTTCAGAGGAGGTATGCACATCCACCCCAGGAGGACTTTCTGATGTATGGTACAAAGCCTGAGGAGGGCATGGGATAACAACACACAGTGGCAAGGGGGTATACAGGGTAAAGAATGCCTGCCACCGTCCCACACCTTTGAGTGCTCTAAATCAGAGATGACACTATGGTTGGAACACAGATGGGTGACAGCTGAGGTATGGGCCCACACATGCAGCTCAAGTCTGAGTATTGGCAGTGGATCATTAGTAGCCCAGTGCCCTGTGTCTGATGTGAGAGGCACCCTAAATCAGTGTGTCAGTTCCATTCTGGTGACTCAATCGCACACAATTCCATATCAGCCAGTAGGAGCAATTTAGTTGCCAGGCTGCCCTCCCAGACCAGGGCCCAGCCAAGAGTCCTCAGAGGACCCTATTGGCACAAATCTTGGGGTTCCTCAAGACAACAGGTCAACCCTACAAGTGGAGTAGAGGTTGAGAGAGTGCCCCCACAGTGAGAGAAACCAAGGATTGGGGTCCGCACATGTTCCTGTCTAAAGACAGGGGCTGTCATTTGTCCCCAACCCCTGGGGTCTACCATGACTAAGTGAGCCCTACTAGAAGAGGAGATCAGATAACCCCATTTATATTTTTCCACTTGCATTGTTGCCCAAGCTTCTCTCCAGGGATCCTCATTTTTGTTCAAGACTTGACCTTACCCTTGATCACTTTAAGGCCTAGATATAAAATTCCTCATTGTGGGGTTTCCCTGGTGGCGCAGTGGTTGAGAGTCCACCTGCCGATGCAGGGGACACAGGTTCGTGCCCCGGTCCAGGAAGATCCCACATGCCGCGGAGCGGCTAGGCCCGTGAGCCATGGCTGCTGAGCCTGCACGTCCGAGCCTGTGCTCCGCAATGGGAGAGGCCACAACAGCGAGAGGCCCGTGTACCGCAAAAAAGAATAAAAATTTTTAAAAATTCCTCATTGTGAAGAATTAATTTTTATAATCTTTGGAGATACCCAATGATTCATTAGGAAGTTTGTTTTTTCCAAATATGCTATAGAGTCACAGAATTTCCAAGCTTGAAGGGATTTGAGACATTCATAAAATCATAGACAGTCAGATCTGGAGGAGCTTTAGGGTCATTCAGATCAATTCTTTGTTTCTGAATTCCCTCTTTCTAAGACTCCTTTCTTGGTTTCCATAGCATCCAATACCCTAGTTTCCCTCCTATCTTTCTAGTCACTCTTTCTCAGTCTCCTTTGCAGGCTACTTTTTCCAGAGGTAAACCTTCATACTCTTCTGCTCACTCTAGATCCCTAGGTGAGCTCATCCAGGCCCATGGCTTTAAATACCATCTATATGCTAATGATTCCCAAATTTATATTTCCAGCCCCACTCTCTCCAAGAAGTTTCAAGCTCATATATCCAACTGTCTATTCCTTGCCACTAGTATATCTCTCAAACGTCTCAAACTTGAAATGCTTAAAAATGGACTCTAGAGTTTACCTTCCACACATATCAATGAGTTCCTCCCTTAGTATTCCAATCAAAGGAAATGACTCCACAATCCATGTAGATACCAAAGCCTGAAACCCCAGAATCCTTATTCTTACTTACTTTCTTTTCCCTCAGTCTCACATCCAGTCTGTTAATAAATTATTTCCATTCTTCCCACCTTCTTTCAAGTACATCTATTTCGCTTAATCTCCAATAACATTCTTATCCAAGCCATCATCATCTATATCTCCTCTGGACCACTCCAGTAGTGTTCTAACTGGTTTTCCCTGTTCCAATATCACCTCAATCCATGCTCTGTGTAGCAACTGGAGGATTCTTTCAAGGTGTGAATTTAAATCTTAAATCATCCAATGATTCCCACTTACCCACAATAAATTCCAAACTCATTACTGCTTCAGATGGCTCTGTCACCTCTAACCTCATCTCATACATCCCCTCTTGCTCACTGTGCTCCAGTATTGCTGGCCTATCATTGCCTTGAACACACCAAGCTTTTTCTACCCGCAGGGACTTCACATACTAAGACCTCTTCCTGGAATATTCTTCTACTAATTTCTTCTTTAGGTCATAGCTTGTCATGGTTTTAAACACATCTACAAATTCTTGGGCTTTAACCTATCAAAAGGTCGAATCTGATTTTCCCTCCCCTTGCTTCCAATGAATAAAATGCTGCAGAAGTGACCCTGTTTAAAGTGACTCTTGACTTCTAAAACTAGGTCAAAAAAGGTGATACAGCTTCCAACTTGGTTCTCTCTCGGGAGACTCACCCTTGGAACCCAGCCACCATGAAAGGAGCCACATGGAGAGGCCACATGCATGTGTCTTAGCTGACCGCCCAGTTCAGGTCCCTAGCAACAGCCAACATCAACTACTAGACATGTAAATGAGGAAGATTTCAGATGAGTCCAGTCCCCATCCTCCAAGCTGCCCCAGTTGATGCTAGGTAGAACAGAGACATGCTCTACCAAGCCCCACCTAAATAACAGATTTGTGAGCAAAATAACAGCTACCATTGTTTTAAGCTGCTAAGTTTTGGGGTCATTTGTTGCATAGCAATAGATGTCTGGAATACAGCCGATATGTCCCCTTCTCAGAACTGCCCTCCCTGACCATCCTATCTAAGTGTCTGCTGATTCCATCCACCACTAATAAATGATTAATCATTATTATTAACTTCAATGCCCAGCCTAGTGCCTGGCACATAGGAGGTGCTCAGTGAATATTTGTGGAATGATCGATTAAGTGAGTGAATACTCTTGTCACATTTGAAGCTATCAGTCATTAATAAGATGGAAGTTTGTTTAATCATTTGCAGGGTGGTAACATCAAACATCAACTCAGATAGAGGGAAGGGGAGTTACAGAGCATGCTCTCCTGGTGCTGCTGCATGGGCAGGGTGGGCAGACTTGATGGCCACCACTCAGGGGCCTAGATAACTAGAAGTCACTAGGGCCTGGGAAGTAGAGAGGGAGCCCCAAAGACACTAGTCCTGGTGTCGATGTAGCAGACAGTCTGCCTTATCTGTTATTGAGGAAACAAGTGACTCTCCTTGTTATTTGTTATGCCTGCCAGCACATGTCTTTCTCAGAGGTGGCATATTCCCAATTTGGAAAACAGAAGACAGGTGGACTGAGGCAGAAGAATTTCAGAGAATCATTCTTGCAAGAGATGCTTCACTTTGGCAGAGCTGATAATGACAAACCTCAGATGATTGAGTTTCAGGCTGGTTCCTGGGGGCCCTGTTCATTGCTTTCCACTCCAACTTGTGGTTTCCTTGGTGACAGGACAGCTGCTGGGCAGATGGTGGCTTTGGGACCACCTGACTAGCTTTGAAGCTAACTGACTCTGACAGCTTTGATTGGAATGAAAAGATTTAGGGTTCCTACCGGCTTTCTTAAATTAAACCCTCCCTCCTGGAGTGAGTTTGTTTATAGATGTTGCATTAGATTAGGGGATTTTCCTGTGACAAGAGAGTTCCTTTACCATAGATGTTGACTAGTTGGGGTTGCTGGCAGGTTTTCTGAGGTTGGGTTCCTCAAAGCAGCCCAGCCAGGCAAGGCTACACCCTCATCTGTTCCCCCAAGCAATGCCTCTCAGTGGTGTGTACCAATCAGGTCTCAATAGGAAAACAGAAACCACACCAGTTATTTTGACAGAAAGAATTTAACCTAGGCAATAGGTGATACAAGTACTGGAGGCTGAAAAGGTAAAAAACGAATTTCAAGATAAACACAGAGGCAGTAGCTGCATCAGGCAGCTCCATCTCTGGGACTGCAGAGCAAGGGGAAGAGATTGGGGTCCTAATCCTTTAGGAGTTTGGCAGATGGGCCCTGCAGAGCTGGACCTCCAAGGAGGGGCAACTGCCTAGCATCTGTGAGGCTGGTGCTGGGAGTGTAGAAAAAATTGGAAACTGGAACACATTGCTATTAGAAAGAACAGTCATTGCTAGAGTTATGCTCATGGGAGCAAGAAGCAGTGAGGAAGGAGCGATTCCCTGCTCCCTCCTCCAGCCTCGTAACCCACCTTGTTGACAGAGCCTAACCTGGAGCTAGCTGGCCACAGAGAATTGTGGTTTTTAAAGTCACAGCCCCAGTGTCACAGAGTAGAGTGTAAAAGGGTGGGTCTGAGCTGAGAGACATTAGCTTCATAACCAGCACAGGATTCTGAACAAAAGGATCACAGTAGATGACAAGATAGAACACCCAGGCCACGAATACCCACACCTTCTCTTTCACTGATGGAAATCACCCATGTTTACTTAGTTCTTTGCACATTACGGAGAACTTCTTACATTGTCTTATGTAAGACCTCCAGGATCCCAGCATGACATGTGAAGGAGGTGGGCTCTCCACAGATGGTTTGCTGGCTGATGGTGGGGGCAGGGGGAAGGTGAAGTGGTAGCTGCTTACAAACTAACTCTAGAAAAGCAGAAATATGATGTTTCTTCACTTTGTTGTGCTTGTCAGTTTTAAGTCTTTTCCCAGTTCTGCCCACCACCACCATACTCTCTTAAGGTTCAGAGTTCTTGCATTTACAACCCTTCATTTTAGTGCCTAATATATCTTTTTTAAACTTTTCATATGGAGAAATTCAGTGAAAGGTAAAAGTAGATAGAAGAGTACAATGAACCCATATGTACCCATCACCCCAAACTTGTTCTATCCAAAATCCCATCTATTTCTCCCCTCCTGTGTTATTTTGAGGCAATCTCAAGTATCATTTGGTTTCATCATTTAATATTTCAGTGTATATCTCTTTAAATTGATTCTTTTAAAAAATTACCTCAATGCCTCTATTAAGGAAGATAAAAATTCTTTAATATCATCAAATATCCATTCAGTGTTCTCATTTCCTTGTCTCCTAAATATCGCTTGTGGTGCTTTGGGAGGGACCCTGGCAGGAGCACAATGTGAGACAGGACAACAGTGGACCTGGCTGTGGCCCAGACCAGGTGAGTGCTAAAGGTTCAAATGGGGGAAAAAATGGTAGGAGATGCCCAGGGAGCATGGGACCATGAACCAGCACTGAGCAGAGGGGACAGAATCCTCTCCTGTTCCTTCCCAACCAGAGGGAAAGGGGAGGTTTGAATAAGAAAGCACTGTCAGAGAACAGCCAAGTTCATTTTCCTCCCTTCTCTCCTGGGAACCTTCCTGGCATACTCACTCCCAACACTTTTGTCTCCCTTCACAGCCTGGAGGCTCCTGAAAGGGAGACAGTTTCTCCTTCACCTGCTCATCCGCAATGCAAACAAGGTACTTGGTAAATAGTAGGTGCTTGAGAAATGGTTTGCTGGGCACTACCTGGCCATTGTTGGAATACAGGGCAGTCTACTGCAAAATGTGCCTCAATGTCCTATTGGTTATTTTGAATTAAAGTTACTTAAGAAATGCCCAGTGTAAGAGGGACACTCTGTCCCTCCCTTCTGTCTCCCTGAGGGCAGGAAATAAAGGTGCACTCCTGCCTCTGAAGGTAAAGTTCCTTATCTCCAGAGACAGGGAATTTAGGCCCAGAAGCCTGTATAAACAAACCTTGTATGAGTGAAAAAGTGTTGCCTGCCATATCAGTAGACAAAGGATATTGCAGCCATCAAGCCGTGACCTTACAGTCACCCTGATGGTGAACCCTGAGGGAACTCAGAATAGAAACAGGATGCCCGCCATCAAGCCATCAGCCACTGCAGCCACCCCACAAGTGTGCATCCTGAGGAGATGCAGGATGAGACACACAGGATACTGGCCCCAGATAGCTGAGGTCCATATCAAAGGAATGATTTCAGTGAGCCCAGATTCTTGCATCTTCCCATACATAGAAAATTGCTGAATTCCTTAACTTGAGATGTCTGATTTTCTTTAATTAACAGTAATCTTTTGATGTCCCGACTACCTGGTCTTTGTTGCAGATCTCCTGTGTATCCTGGCTCCTCCCTCACCTCTTCAGGTCAGTCCCTCAGAGACATCTGAGAGGCTGAGACCCAGGCTGAAGTCCTCAGTTTTGCCTGCCAAATAAAACATATTTCGTAACTTTTAGGTTGTGCACTTTTTCAGTTGACACTTATTACTTCTTTAATTTACTACCCCAAGCCCAAACTCTGTATAGAGATTTTTCACTAATTGGGCACCCAAAACCTAACTTTTTTTGTCTTGTCAATTCCTCACAAATGTATTCTTTCTTTGTCTAAAAGTATTAAAGCTGCCTGCTTTGGCCACTTCTTAGGTCCCATTTCAGTGAGACCTCCATGAACATTAATTAAACTTTATTTATTTTTCTCCTGTTAATCTGTCTGTGTCAGTGTTATTATTGGCCAGCCACAAGGACTCAGGAGGGGCGGAGGGAGAAATTTCCCCCTCCCCCACACTGCTCAGCTCAACAGAGGGAAACAGGGTTGCCAAGTTGGGAGCCTGCAGATGCTGGCGCCAGACTGCCTGGGTTCTAGCCCTACCTCTGCTACTTTCTAAATGAGCAATCTTAGACCTCTGTACCTGGGTTTCTTCACTATAAAACAGAAATTTATATTTTAAAAATTATTTTATTATGTACCTTTGAGGTAATGTGGATAAACTACTTAGAACAATTCTTGACACCTAGTAAGTGTGCTGGAAAAGCCACGCACTTGCTGGTATCGTTATTATGATAGATGTCAACTGAAAAAAAAAAATGCACAACCTAAAAGTTGAGAGCTGTGTTTTATCTGGCAGACTTTCTGAGGACTCAAGCCCAGGAAGCAGCCTTTCAGCTCTGAAGGACTGCTGCAAAGAGGTAAGGGAGGAGCCAGGTTATCTAAGGCTTTTTGAAACAAAGACCAGGGAGTCAGAACATCAAAAGATTACTGTTAATTAAAGAAAATCAGACATCTCAAGTTAAGAAATTTAGTGCTTTCTATGTATGGGAAAATACTAGAGTCTGGGCTCATGGAAATCATTCCTTTGAATAATAGCTAAGGCCCCACCTTAGCTATCTGGGGCCAGCACCCTGTGCTTTCCCAATCTGAGTCCCCTCGGTGTGCACCACTGGGGGTGGCTGCAGTGTGTGACCACTGGGCAGCCTGTTTGTTTCCATCCTGAGTTCCCTCAGGGCTCACCTTCAGGGGTGGCTACAGTGGCTGATGGCTTGATGGCTGCAACATCCTTTATTTACTGATATGTAGGTGGCATTCTTAGTCCACACAGATAAATAACATTTTGTGTGTGGGCGTGTTGCAACTGTCAGCCATCAGCAGACGTGTGACTCCTTCACCTGTTGGCATGAGAGGCTTAGATATCACCCAAGAGGCACCGCAAGGCAGCAGTCCCCTTCTCCCTCCCCAACTAACATTCCAGAGCTATCTGCAAGGAGGCCCAAGAGCTCGGGGAGGCGAAGTCCCCCTGCCACAGCTATGTTTTGTCCCAGAGATGGCAGTGCGTCCACTGGGGCCCAGGCTGCTCTCTTGCCAGGGACCTGCCTGACGCCGGCTGTGCGCCCCGCCGGCGCAACGGGGACTACTGCCCAGGACCACCTGTGAGCACCGGGCGCCATCTGGAGGCCACCTCAGAATCTGCGGGGATGCCACGTGCACTTCGGGTGGTGGCAAGGTCCTTTCATTCTATTTCATCCTCTAAATCATTTATTAAGCCACTGCTGTGTGTTAAGCTCTGGCAATGTAGGCAGAAGTAAAGATAACGTCTCTTCTCCCACGGCATTCATGGCATGATGGAGAAGACAAACCCTCAACAAATGTGCAATACCAAGGGCTGGAAAAGAGACAGATATAAAGGAAGGAATAGCTAACACGGTCATTCCCCGAGAAGTTTATTGGTGCCAGAGACAGTCCAAGGCAATAAAAATAAAGAAAGGAACGAAACAGTGCTCCTGCTCCCAGGGAGCTCATTGTGTGGAGGACAGACAAGCAAATTTAGAGGTAAGGTGTAATAGGAAACAGCAAATCTGACTCCATATTAGATCTTTTTTTTTTTTACTTTAATCTTTGTTTTCTGATGGTTTTGCTACAAGTTAATCACTAAAGGGATGTTGTCTATACCTTAAAGTATACATATGGTCCATCTCTGGAATCCTGCCCCCATGCCTGAATGTTAAACTAAAATATCTTTGTTCAGCTCACAGAAAACTTCCTGACCCTTCCCACCTGTGAATGGCTGCAGGGAAGAAGAAATTAATACATCCCCTCCTGGAGTCTGGCCAAAACCAGGAAATAGTTGCAACAATTTATGGCCTTTTCACTGTACCTCCTCATCTCCCCACTTTGTTCTATAAAAGAAACTAGAATCGAGACCCTGGCAAGATGATTCTTCAGTAATGTCACAGTCCACCGTCTTTTTGGACTCCTGGCTTTCCGAATAAAGTCATGATTCCTTGCCCCAACACCTTGTCTCTCAATTTATTGGCCTGTTGTGTAGTGAGCAGTAGGAGCTTGGACTTGGTTGCAAGGGACAGAGCTAAGAAGGAATTAGAGGTGTCCAGAGGGAGGTCAGGGAAATTTTCCAATTTTCCAGTCTTAAAGAATGGGCAGGATTTTGCCAGGTTGGGAGGTGGGGGAGGAGTATCTTCTGTAAAATTGTGGAAGCAAAAAGATAGGATATGGGTTGGAGAGAGGCAAGTTTCTGTGTCTGAAGAAAAGAAACACAGAAGAGAAGTAGTGCTGGACCTGGGACTGGAAAAGGAGGTGTGGTCAGGTCCTGAAGGGCTTGGTTTGACAGGTGAAAATGTTCAAACCTGATCCAAAGGGCAGCAGGGAGGTTCTAAAGCAGAGCTCTGTGCAATAGAAAGCTCACTCCGAAATGCAGAAGTGAAGATGGGAGAGAAAGCTAACAGCTCAAACCTATATGTGCCAGAGACATGCAGAGAGAGCGCTTGATATCCAGTTTTATTTTTAATCCTCTAAATTGGTCTATTGGTTAAGAACTATCATTATTCCAATTTACCAATGGATAAAACAGGCAGCCATCAAATGCCCACTAGATTCAAGCTAAGTTCAAAGTCAGCCAGCTGTGGAGCCTGAGCTCTTCAGCGGATGAGCAAAGCCAGGGGTGCTGGTGAAAGGGGCAGCATTGCAGTGGGTAAGAGTAGAGTCAAGGCCTGCTTGGTAGGTGGAACCAACAGTATTTAATGATTGTCAGATCTGCAAGATGAAGACTAGGAAAGAGCTGACAATGAGACTCTAATAAAAAGTTTGTTTTTGAGATAATTTTTAGACCTGAAAAAACTAATTGGTCATCCAGAACAACCCCCTGTTCTACCCATGCTCCCGGCACTGCATCAACCCCCATGCATCTGTACCTATATTTCTGCCTCCCCCCACCCTGCCCAGGAAGGATGAGGCTGCAGTTCCCAAATGCAGGCCTCCATTGGATCCCAACCTTGTGCCTACTCACGGCCACCACTTCATCCATTGGCTCATCTCAGACCACCTGAATAATTTTTTATTTTTCTACTGAATCATATCCCAAAACATACGCCCACTATAATTTCCCCCATCCTAAAACAAACAAACTTCCTGACCCCAAAATCTCACCCCACCATCACCACTCTATTTTACTCAGACTCCACTTTCTCTCCTCTTATTTTTTCTTGAATCCATTTCATCAATTTCATTCCCACAACTCCACCAAAATTGCTTTTCTTGTGATCAATAATCACTCCCCATTGAGAGTTTTCATCTTAGGTGAACTGTCAGCAGCATTCAACACACTTGAGTCAGTTCACTCTCCAAAATGAGCTCAAACTGGGCTGTCACAGAACCTCACAAAGGCACACTCTGCTGATCCATGAGTCCTAACACCAAATGCGTCGTAATTAACCTGATCATGAACCTGTTTTGGGCTCACATGGAAGATCCAAGACCCCCAGCTAGCAATTTCCCTTCCCTCCTCCATCATTATTTATTCACTCTCTGTCTCTACTGGGTCATTCTCATCATATTAAAAACATGCTACAGCTCTATTTACAATAGCCAGGACATGGAAGCAACCTAAGTGTCCATCAACAGATGAATGGATAAAGAAGATGTGGCACATATATACAATGGAATGTTACTCAGCCATAAAAAGAAAGGAAATTGAGTTATGTGTAGTGAGGTGGATGGACCTAGAGTCTGTCATACAGAGTGAAGTAAGTCAGAAAGAGAAAAACAAATACCATATGCTAACACATATATATGGAATCTAAAAAAACAAAAAAATGTTCTGAAGAACTAGAGGCAGGACAGGAATAAAGACACAGATGTAGAGAATGGACTTGAGGACACAGGGAGGGAGATACGTAAGCTGGGATGAAGTGAGAGAGTGGCATGAACATATATACTCTACCAAATGTAAAATAGATAACTAGTGGGAAACAGCTGCATAGCACAGGGAGATCAGCTCGGTGCTTTGCGACCACCTAGAGGGGTGGGATAGGGAGGGTGGGAGGGAGACGCAAGAGGCAGGAGATATGAGGATATATGTATATGTATATCTGATTCACTTTTTTATAAAGCAGAAACTGACACACCATTGTCAAGCAATTATACTCCAATAAAGATGTTAAAAATAAATAAATAAATAAAAAATTAAAACATGCTGCAATTCTTCCCATCTTGAAAAATAACCTGTCAGTCCTATATCCCACTCACTTCTCTGTCTCATTTCCCTGCTGCTGTCTTACAGAACTCTTCTAAAGACTCAACTATGCTCACTGCCTCTGGTCTCCTTCTCTGCCTTCTGGAAAACACCTCACCCTCCCTCAAACTGCTGCGGACCATCCAGATCAGCAATGACCTCCCTCTGCAAAATGCAATGGTCAGCAGTGCAGCTCCTTTCCTACCTCATCTTCCAGGCCTCTCAACTTTGGAAATTCTTAAAATTTAGTCTGTAACATCTTTTTTCTCTCACGTTTTATTCATTTTTAAGGTGATCTCATCAAGTCCCATGATTTTCATATATTTATTAATTTAGGACTTCTTAACTGTTGTCCCTCACCTTAACTGTCTCCAGAACTTCAGTCCCACATACTCAACTACTGACTCAACATCTCTGTCTGGATATCAAATTAGCAGCTCAAACTCCACATGCCCAAAACAAAACTTATCTCCTTTCTTCCCTTTCTTCCTTACCTCTTCCCTTCTTCTCTACCTTCTTCTCTTTCTTTCTTATCTTTTCTTTCTTTACTTATAATAATAGGGAATTTCAATCATCCACAAAAGTAGATAGACAGACTGGTATAACAAATCCCCATGCACCCATCACAGAGGATCAACCATTACTAACTTGTGGGCAATCTTGTTTATCTTCCCTCCAGCCCTGTATTATTTTGAAGCCAATCCCAGACATAGATACTGCATCATTTCAACTGTGCTTCTTTCAGTGTTTATCTCTAAAAGATAAGGCCTCATTTTTAAACACGATCATCTTACCAATAGGCAGTCATAGAAAATAACAATTTCTTAATGTCATAGCCAGTCAGTATTCGCATTTCCAATAGACTAATAATTTTTTGGTAAGTTTGTTTGAATCAGGATCCAAATAAGACCTACACAGTGTGATTTTTTTAAACATCCTTATTGGAGTATAATTGCTTTACAATGGTGTGAGAGTTTCTGCTTTATAACAAAGTGAATCAGCTATGCATAAACATATATCCCCACATGTCCTCCCTCTCGCATCTCCCTCCCTCCCACCCTCCCTATCCCACCCCTCTAGGTGGTCACGAAGCACCGAGCTGATCTCCCTGTGCTATGCAGCTGCTTCCCACTAGCTATTTTACATTTAGTAGTACAAATAAATCTATGCCACTCTCTCACTTTGTCTCAGCATACACTTCCCCCTCCCCGTGTCCTCAAGTCCATTCTCTACATCTGCGTCTTTATTCCTGTCCTGCCCCTGGGTTCTTCAGAACCAATTTTTTTGATTCTATATATATGTGTTATAATATGGTATTTGTTTTTCTCTTTCTGACTTACTTCACTCTGTATGACAGTCTCTAGGTCCATCCACCTCACTACAAATAACTCAATTTCGTTTCTTTTTATGGCTGAGCAAAATTCTATTGTATATATGTGCCACATCTTCTTTATCCATTCATCTGTCCATGGACACTTAGATTGCTTCCATGTCCTGGCTATTGTAAATAGAGCTGCAATGAACATTGTGGTATGTGACTCTTTTTGAATTATGGTTTTCTCAGGGTATATGCCCAGTAGTGGGATTGCTGGGTCATATGGTAGTTCTATTTTTAGTTTTTTAAGGAACCTTCATACTGTTCTCCAGAGTGGCTGTATCAACTTACATTCCCATCAACAGTGCAAGAGGGTTCCCTTTACTCCACATCCTCAACAGCATTTATTGTTTGTAGATTTTTTGATGATGGCCATTCTGACTGGGGTGAGGTGCTCCCTCATTGTAGTTTTGATTTGCATTTCTCTAATGATTAGTAATGTTGAGCATTCTTTCATGTCTTTGCTTGCTATCTGGATATATTCTTTGGAGAAATGTCTATTAGGGCATCTGCCCATATTTCGATTGGGTTGTTTGTTTTTTTGATATTGAGCTGCATGAACAACTTGGAAATTTTGAAGATTAATCGTTTGTCAGTTGCTTCATTTGCAAATATTTTCTCCCATTCTGAGGGTTGTCTTTTCATCTTGTTTATGGTTTCCTTTGCTGTGCAAAAGCTTTTAAGTATCGTTAGGTCCCATTTGTTTATTTTTGGTTTTATTTCCATTTCTCTAGGAGGTGGGTCAAAAAGTATCTTGCTGTGATTTATGTCACAGAGTGTTTTGCCTATGTTTTCCTCTAAGAGTTTTATACTGTCTTGTCTTACATTTAGGCCTTTAATCCATTTTGAGTTGGTTTTTGTGTACGGTGTTAGGGAGTATTCTAATTTCATTCTTTTACATGTAACTGTCCAGTTTTCCCAACATCACTTTTTGAAGAGACTGTCTTTTCTCCATTGTATATTCTTGCCTCCTTTATCAAAAATAAGGTGAACATAGGTGCATGGGTTTACCTCTGGGTTTCTATCCTGTTCCATAGATGTGTATTTCTGTTTTTGTGCCAGTACCATACTGTCTTGATTACTGTAGCTTTGTAGTATATTCTGAAGTCAGGAACCCTACTTCCTCCATCTCCGTGTTTCTTTCTCAAGATTGCTTTGGCTATTTGGGGTCTTTAGTGTTTCCATACAAATTGTGAAATTTTTTGTTCTAGTTCTGTGAAAAATGCCATTGGTAGTTTGATACGGATTGCATTGAATCTGTAGACTGCTTTGGGTAGTAGAGTCATTTTCACAATGTTGATTCTTCCAATCCAAAAACATGGTATATCTTTCCATCTGTTTGTATCATCTTTAATATCTTTCATCAGTGTCTTATAGTTTTCTGCATACAGGTTTTTTGTCTCCTTAGGTAGGTTTATTCCTAGGTATTTTATTCTTTTTCGCACAATGGTAAAGGAGAGTGTTTCCTAATTTCTCTTTCAGATTTTTCATCATTAGTGTATAGGAATGCAAGAGATTTCTGTGCATTAATTTTGTATCCTGCTATTTTACCAAATTCATTGATTAGCTCTAGTAGTTTTCTGGTAGCATCTTTAGGATTCTCTATGTATAGTATCATGTCATCTGAAACACTGACAGTTTTACTTCTTCTTTTCCGATTTGGATTCCTTTTATTTCTTTTTCTTCTCTGATTGCTGTGACTAATACTTCCAAAACTATGGCGAATAATAGTGGTGAGAGTGGGCAACCTTGTCTTGTTCCTGATCTTAGTGGAAATGGTTTCATTTATTCACCATTGAGAACGATGTCGGCTGTGGGTTTGTCATATATGGCTTTTATTATGTTGAGGAAAGTTCCCTCTATGCCTACTTTCTGTAGGGTTTTTATCAAAAATGAGTGTTGATTTTTTTTTTAATTTTTGAATTTTATTTTATTTATTATTTTATTCAGCAGGTTCTTATTAGTTACCCATTATATACATATCAGTGTATATATGTCAATCCCAATCTTGCAATTCATCACACCACCAGCCCCCTCCCACCTCTTTCTTCCCTTGGTGTCCATACGTATATTCTCTACATCTGTTTCTCAATTTCTGCCCTGCAAACCAGTTCATCTGTACCATTTTTCTATGTACAACATACATGCATTAATATACAATAATGTTTTTCTCTTTCTGACTTACTTCACTCTGTAGGACAGTCTCGAGATTCATTCACATCTCTACAAATTACCCAATTGCGTTCCTTTTTATGGCTGAGTAATATTCCATTGTATATATGTACCAGATCTTCTTTATGCATTACTCTGTCAATGGGCATTTGGTTGCTTCCATGACCTGGCTATTGTTAATAGTGCTGCAATGAACATTGGGGTGCATGTGTATTTTTTAATTATGGTTTTCTCTGGGTATATGCCCAGTAGTGGGATTGCTGAGTCATATGGTAATTCTATTTTTAGGTTTTTAAGGAACCTCCATACTGTTCTCCAAAGTGGCTGTATCATTTTACATTCCCATCAACAGTTGAAGAGGGTTCCCATTTCTCCACACCCTCTCCAGCATTTGTTGTTTGTAGATTTTCTGATGTTGCCCATTCTAACTGGTGTGAGGTGGTACCTCACTGTAGCTTTGATTTGCATTTCTCTAATAATTAGTGATGTTGAGCACCTTTTTGTGTGCTTCTTGGACATTTGTATGTCTTCTTTGGAGAAATGTCTATTTTGGTCTTCTGCCCATTTTTGGATTAGGTTGTTTGTTTTTTAGATATTGAGGTGCAAGAGCTGTTTATATATTTTGGAGATTAATCCTGTGTCCATTGATTCATTAGTAAATATTTTCTCCCTTTCTGAGGGTTGTCCTTTCATCCTGTTTATGATTTCCTTTGCTGTGCAAAAGCTTTTAAATTTCATTAGGACACATGTGTTTATTTTTTTTTAATTTCCATTTCTCTAGGAGGTGGGTCAAAAAGGATCTTGCTGTGATTTATGTAAAAGAACATTCTGCCTATGTTTTCCTCTAAGAGTTTTATAATGTCCAGTCTTACATTTATGTCTCTAATGCATTTTGAGTTTATTTTTGTGTGTAGTGTTAGGGAGTGTTCTAATTTCATTCTTTTACATGTAGTTGTCCAGTTTTCCCAGCACCACCTATTGAAGAGGCTGTCTTTTCTCCATCATAGATTAGTTGACCATAGGTGTGTGGGTTTATCTCTGGGCTTTCTATCCTGTTCCATTGATCTATATTCCTGTTTTTGTGTCAGTACCATACTATTTTGGTGACTGTAGCTTTGTAGTATAGTCTGATGTCTGGGAGCCCGATTCCCCCAGCTCTGTTTTTCTTTCTCAAGATTGCTTTGGCTACTCAGGGTCATTTGTGTTTCCAATAAATTTTAAAATTTTTAGTTGTACTTCTGTAAAAATTGCCATTGGTAGTTTGATAGGGATTGCATTGAATCTGTAGATTGCTTTGAATAGTATAGTTATTTTCACAATATTGATTCTTCTAATCCAATAACATGGTATATCTCTCCATCTGTTTGTAACATCTTTAATTTCTTTCATCAGTGTCTTATAGATTTCTCAATGAAGGTCTTTCATCTCCCTAGGTAGGTTTATTCCTAGGCATTTTATTTTTTTTGTTGTAGTTGCAATGGTAAATGGGAGTGTTTCCTTAATTTCTCTTTCTGATTTTTCATCATTAGTGTATAGGAATGCAAGAGATTTCTGTGCATTAAATTTGTATCCTGCAACTTTACCAAATTTATTGATCAGCTCTAGTAATTTTCTGGTGGCATCTTTATGACTCTCTATGTATACTATCATGTCATATACAAACAGTGACAGTATTACTCCTTCTCCTCCAATTTGTACTCCTTTTATTTCTTTTTCTTTTCTGATTGCTGTGGCTAGACTTCCAAAACTATTTTGAATAATAGTGGCAAGAGTGGACATCCTTGTCTTTTCTTGATCTTAGAGGAAATGTTTTCAGCTTTCAACCATTGAGAATGATGTTTGCTGTGGTATGTCATATATGGCCTTTATTATGTTGAGATGGGTTCACTCTATGCCCACTTTCTGGAGAGTATTTATCATAAATGGGTGTTGAATTTTGTCAAAAGCTTTTTCTGCATCTACTGAGTTGATCATATGGTTTTTATTCTTCAATTTGTTAATATGGTGAATCACATTGATTGATTTGCGTAGATTGAAGAATCCTTGCATCCCTGGGTTAAATCCCACTTGATCACTGTGTATGATCTTTTTAATGTGTTGTTGGGTTCTGTGTGCTAGTATTTTGTTGAGGATTTTTGCATCTATGTTCATCAGTGTTATTGGCCTGTAGTTTTCTTTCTTTGTGACATCTTTGTCTGGTTTTGGTATTAGGGTGATGGTAGCCTCGTAGAATGAGTTTGGGAGTGTTCCTCCATCTGCTATATTTTGGAAGAGTTTGAGAAGGATAGGTGTTAGCTCTTCTCTAAATGTTTCATAGAATTTGCCTGTGAATCCGTCTGGTTCTGGGCTTTTGTTTGTTGGAAGATTTTTAATCACAGTCTCAATTTCAGCGCTTGTGATTGATCTGTTTATATTTTCTATTTCTTCCTGGTTCAGTCTTGGGAGGTTTTGCTTTTCTATTTTCTATTTTCAAATTTAGCAATTTGTCCATTTCTTCCAGGTTGTCCATTTTATTGGCATAGTGTTACTTGTAGTAATTGCTCATGATCCTTTGTATTTCTGCAGTGTCAGTTGTTACTTCTCCATTTTGATTTCTAATTCTATGGATTTCAGTCTTCTCCCTTTTTTTCTTTATGACTCTGGCTAATGCTTTATCAATTTTGTTTATCTTCTCAAAGAACCAGCTTTTAGTTTTGTTGATCTTTGCTATTATTTCCTTCATTACTTTTTCATTTATTTTTGATCTGATCTTTATGATTTCTTTCCTTCTGCTAACTTTGGGGGATTTTTGTTCTTCTTTATCTAATTGCTTTAGGTGTAAGGTTAGGTTTTTTATTTGAGGTGTTTCTTGTTTCTTGAGGTAGGATTGTATTGCTATAAACTTCCCTCTTAGAGCTGCTTTTGCTGCATCCCATAGATTTTGGGTCATCGTGTTTTCATTGTCATTTGTCTCTAGGTATTTTTTGATTTCCCTTTTGATTTCTTCAGTGATCTCTTGGTTATTAAGTAGTGTATTGTTTAGCCTCCATGTGTTTGTATCTTTTACAGATTTTTTCCTGTAATTGATGTCTAGTATCATAGCGTTGTGGTCAGAAAAGATACTTGATATGATTTCAATTTTCTTAAATTTACCAAGACTTGATTTGTGACTCAAGGTATGATCTATCCTGGAGAATGTTCCATGAGCACTTGAGAAGAAAGTATATTCTGTTGTTTTTGGATGGAGTGTCCTATAAATACCAATTAAGTCCATCTTGTTTAATGTATCATTTAAAGCTTGAGTTTCCTTATTTATTTTCATTTTGGATGATCTGTCCACTGGTGAAAGTGGGGTGTTAAAGTCCCCTACTATGATTGTGTTACTGTCGATTTCCCCTTTTATGGCTGTTAGCATTTGCCTTATTTATTGCTCCTAGGCTGGGTGCATAAGTATTTACCATTGTTATATCTTCCTCTTGGATTGATGCCTTAATCATTATGTAGTGTCCTTCTTTGTCTCCTGTAATAGTCGTTGTTTTAAAATCTGTTTTGTCTTATATGAGAATTGCTACTCCAGGTTTCTTTTGATTTCCATTTGCATGGAATATCTTTTTCCATTCCCTCACTTTCCGTCTGTATGTGTCCCTAGGTCTGAAGTGGGTCTCTTGTACACAGCATACATACGGGTCATGCTTTTTTATCCATTCAGCCAGTCTATGTCTTTTGGTTGGAGCATTTAATCCATTTACATTTTAGGTAATTATCGATATGTATGTTCCTATTACCATTTTCTTAATTGTTTTGGTTTTGTTATTGTAGGTCTTTTCTTTCTCTTGTGTTTCCTTCCTAGAGAATTTCCTTTAGCACTTGTTGTAAAGCTGGTTTGGTGGTGCTGAATTCTCTTAGCTTTTGCTTGTCTGTAAAGGTTTTAATTTCTCTGTCGAATTTGAGTGAGCTCTTTGCTGGGTAGAGTAATCTTGATTGTAGGTTTTTCTCTTTCATCACTTTAAATATGACCTGCCACTCCCTTCTGGCATGCAGCTGTTAACCTTATGTGGATTCCCTTGTATGTTATTTGTTGTTTTTCCCTTGCTGCTTTTAATATTTTTTCCTCATATTTAATTTTTGTTAGATTGATTAATATTGTCTTGTCATGTTTCTCCTTGTATGAATCCTGTATGGGACTCTCTGCGCTTCCTGGACTTGATTGACTCTTTCCTTTCCCATATTAGGGAAGTTTTCAACTATAATCTCTTCAAATATTTTCTCTGTCCCTTTCTTTTTCTCTTCTTCTTCTGGGACCCCTATCATTCGAATGTTGGTGCATTTAATGTTGTCCCAGAGGTCTCTGAGACTGTCCTCAATTCTTTTCATTCTTTATTCTTTATTCTGCTCTGCAGTAGTTATTTCCACTATTTTATCTTCCAGGTCACTTATCCGTTCTTCTGCCTCAGTTATTCTGCTATTGATTCCTTCTAGAGAATATATAATTTCATCTATTGTGTTGTTCATCATTGGTTGTTTGCTCTTTAGTTCCTCTAGTCCTTGTTAAATGTTTCTTGTATTTTCTCCATTCTAATTCCAAGATTTTGGATCATCTTTACTATCATTACTCTGAATTCTTTTTTAGGTAGCCTGCCTATTTCCTCTTCATTTGTTTGGTCTGGTGAGTTTTTACCTTGCTCCTTTATTTGCTGTGTGTTTCTCATTTTGCTTAACTTACTGTGTTTGGGGTCTGCTTCTCACAGGCTGCAGGTTTGTAGTTCCCGTTTTTTTTGGTGTCTGCCCCCAGTGGCTAATGTTGGTTTAGTGGGTTGTGTAGGCTTCCAGGTGGAGTGGACTGGTGCCTGTGTTCTGGTGGATGAGGGTGGGTCTTGTGTTTCTGGTAGGCAGGACAGCCTCTGGTGGTGTGTTTTGGGGTTTCTGTGACCTTATTATGATTTTAGCAGCCTCTCTGCTAATGCATGGAGCTGTGTTCCTGTCTTTCTAGTTGTTTGGCATAGGGTGTCCAGCACTGTAGCTTGCTGGTCGTTGAGTGGAGCTGGGTCTTAGTGTTGAGATGGAGATCTCTGGGAGAGTTCACCATTTGATATTCCGTGAAGCCAGGAGGTCTCTGGTGGACCAATATCCTAATCTCAGCTCTCCCACCTCAGAGGCACAGGCCTAATACCCAGCCAGAGCACCAAGACCCTGTCAGCCACACAGCTCAGAAGAAAAGGGAGAAAAAAAGAAAGAAAGAAGGAAAGAAAAATATAAAATAAAAAGAAATAAAGTCATTAAAATAAAAAATAATTATCACAAATAAAAAATTTTAAAGTAATAAAAAAAAAGAGAAAAAGAAGAAAGAAAGAAGAGAGCAACCAAACCAGAAAACAAATCCACCAATGATAACAAGGTCTAAAAGCTATCCTAAAAAAGAAAAAATGGACAGACAGAACCGTAGGACAAATGGTAAAAGCAAAGCTGTACAGACAAAATCACACAAAGAAGCACACACATACACACTCACAAAAAGAGAAAAAGGAAAAATATATATGTATCGTTGCTCCCAAAGTCCACCGCCTCAATTTTGGGATGATTCCTTGTCTATTCAGGCATTCCACACATGTAGGGTACATCAAGTTGATTGTGGAGATTTAATCCACTGCTCCTGAGGCTGCTGGGAGAGATTTCCCTTTCTCTTCTTTGTTCGCACAGCTCCCAGTGTTCAGCTTTGGATCTGGTCCAGCCTCTGCGTGTAGGTCGCCTGAGTGTGTCTGTTTTTCACTCAGACAGGACGGGGTTAACGGAGCAGCGGATTCGGGCGCTCTGGCTCACTCAGGCCAGGGAGAGGGAGGGGTACAGAATGCGGGGCGAGCCTGCAGAGGCAGAGGCTGGCCTGACGTTGCAACAGCCTGAGGCGTGCCGTGTGTTCTCCCGGGGAAGTTATCCCTGGATCATGGGACCCTGGCAGTGGCGGGCTGCACAGGCTCCCAGCAGGGGAGGTGTGGATAGTGACCTGTGCTTGCACACAGCCTTCTTGGTGGCTGCAGCAGCAGCCTTAACGTCTCCTGCCCATCTCTGGTGTCCGTGCTGATAGCCGTGGCTCGCACCCGTCTCTGGAGCTCGTTTAGGCGGTGCTCTGAATCTCCTCTCCTCGCGCACCCCGAAACAATGGTCTCTTGCCTCTTAGTTCCAGACTTTTTCCTGGACTCCCTCCCGGCTAGCTGTGGTGCACTAGCCCCCTTCAGGCTGTGTTCACACAGCCAACCCCAGTCTTCTCCCTGGGGTCTGACCTCCGAAGCCCGAACCTCAGCTCCCAGCCCCCTCCTGCCCCGGCGGGTGAGCAGACAAGCCTCTCAGGCTGGTGAGTGCCGGACGGCACCGATCCTCTGTGCAGCAATCCCTCCGCTTTACCCTCTGCACCCCTGTTTCTGAGCTCTCCTCCGTGGCTCCAAAGCTTCCCCGTCACCACCCCACCCCCACCCCCAGCCCCCACCCCTTGTCCGCCTGCAAAGGGGCTTCTTTTGTGTGGAAACCTTTTCTCCTCCACAGCTCCCTCCCACTGGTGCAGGTCCCGTCCCTATTCTTTTGTCTCTATTTTTTCTTTTTTCTTTTACCCTACCCAGGTACGTGGGGAGTTTCTTCCCTTTTGGGAGGTCTGAGGTCTTCTGCCAGCGTTCAATAGGTGTTCAGTGGGAGTTGTTCCACATGTAGATGTATTTCAGATGTATTTCTGGGGAGGAATGGGATCTCCAGGTCTCACTCCTCCGCCATCTTGAGGCTGCCTTGTGATTTTTTGATATATATTTTAAGTCTTTTTTAATCTACAGGTTCTTCCTCTTGTCCTTTTTCTTTTCAACTTACTTGTTGAAACAAGGCCATTTCTTCCACAGACGTTTCCTCATTTTGGATTTTGCTGAATGCACCCCATGGTTTAGTTTAACATGTCCCACACTCTTCTGTATTACCTGCAAATTGGTATTTGGATTCTAGGCATGGAGGTTCAGCCTTCCATCAGGAGGCACACAATGTCTGTTTCTCTCTCTTTTTGTCATATTCAGAGCAGTTTATGCTCGTTGCCTGGGCCTAATACCTCATTAATATTGTCAAATGGTTATATTCAAATTCTATTATTCTTTTTCATTCATTAGCTGGGATACTTCTGTGAAGAGAAACTTACCCTCATCTACTATTTTGTTACCCTATGGTATAGTTTATATAGGAAAAGCAGGATAAATGCTTGATTCTTTCCTTTTATTAACCACTTTTCAGAATAATGGGTTGGTCCCCTATCATTTTCCAACACAAACAAGTTAAGAGAACAATTTTCATATCATCATAAACATCTTTGTTTTAAACATCTTTGATGATGTTTAAATCCATTGCAGTCTGATCCTTATTGATGCTCCCATTATCCCACCTTTAGCAAATGGTTTAGTCCTTCTGCCAGGATCATAATTGTCTTTGATAACTTCCTGGCTACCTGATGTTTCAAGATGCCCCAGGATCATCTGCATTTCCTGCCCCTGATCTGGGATCAGCAAACCTGGGACATGATGTTTGAAGACCATAATCTGGGTGCTAAGGTGACTGTTGCTCCTGAGTTGGTTCAAAATAGATCTCTTTTCTCCTCAAAACCTGCCCCTCTCCTAGTGCTTTCCCCATCTCAGTGGATGACAACTCCATTCTTCCTGTTACTTAGGCCAAAATCCTTGAGTCAGCTTTGATCCTCTCTTTCTTTCACATTCCCTATCTATTCTACTAGCAAGTTTATTGACTTTATCTTCAAAACGCATCCAGACTCTGACAGCTTCTCACCTCTGGCACTGCTACCTGCCTGGTCTATCATCTCTCACCTGATTTATTTCAATAGCCTCGTAACTGTTTTTTCTGTGTCTGCCTATTCTCTACATGGCAGCAAATGTGCTCTTTTTAAAAACATAACTCAGCTCTTGGCATTACTGTGCTCAAAACCATTTCCAATGACTTCTCATTTCACTTGGAGCAAGTTCCAACGGCCTGACAATGATTTGTAAGGTCTTTTTTTAAAAATATTTTCACTTTATTTTTATTCCATATTATATTCCATATTTTTATTCCCATTATTATAAACATGACTTGACCTCATTTCAAAATGAAGAGAAAAGAGTGATCATGATTTGTCTCAAGAAAGTAAAATTGCTAAAATGAATATTTTAGAATTCAGAATTTGGTACTTTCCTTAGTGGTCCATGAAACATAAAATAATTAGAGATTATGCATTACCATTGGAGCTGAATTCAGAATGAAGATCATATTCCATAATTGAGTGTCTGGTGCAGACAATGCATTGTATACATTGTCTCTAATTAGTATTATGCTACGGGGAAACTGCATTATAGAACTCAATACAGTTGTATGATTTCTGTCTATCAAGAAGTTTTATAATTTAGTCTTTATATTCATTTAGATAAAGGTAATATGCTTGTACAAAACCTTTTTATCTTCCTCTTCATAAAGTAGCTTTATCATATAATTTATAAGACATATAATTTTTTCATGTATTAAATGATATTTATTTTTTAAATATAGGGGAAGGTGGCTACATTTATTGAGAGGCTTAAAAGGTAAAATATCTTTAATTTAATAATCATTTTTAAAATGTTCTTAATGTCAAAACTCATGCTCTTGATTTCTTTCTTTATGCTCTTGTTTTCTTAAACAGAGTACATCAATAATCATCTCATTTCTTTTGATTCTTTGTAATTTTCATCATTTAGTGGCACATTTTCCACCCTAATTTAGTGTAAGGATAAGTTCAGAACCTAGTGAGCTATATAAAGTGGAGCTGCTTGCCACCCCTCCCCTCCAAAGTGTCTTAAAGTCCTTTGCTTTGTGGTGTCCATGTGCCTGAGTTTTTGACTTTTGTTTATCACCCTTCTATTTGCTATAGGGCTGTTATCTGTCCTTCATTCTTTCTTGTATCCATTTATCCAGTTTTTAAAAATCATGCTGAGAGACTGGAGAGAATCCTCAGACAGAGCATCCCTCTGTAACAGAGCTCAACTTAGGCAAATCACTTCTGCTATAATTGTGTGGGGACAGGGTGGAGGCAGTGTGGTTGACAGGAATAAATGGAATGGCATATGGCATATGAAAAGTACCTGGCTTCCAGCGATACCCTACTGCATTTGTATTGACTGCCCGAAGGCTTTCCTTATCAGTGACAGCTATCCTCCTGGATAAATGAAATTATTTGCCAAGTATTTCAAAATATCACTGTATTTTGATTATTATATAACCAAGAATCATACATCTGAAAAGTTTCACAGCCCCACACTCAAGGCAAGGAGTAATGCCTGTTGTGTGCATTCATTTACTCCATAAGAAGAGGCAGGGGCTAGAAAGATGATTACATGAGCTATAAAATATAATATTATCACAACTACCACAAAGCCCATTCATTCAAGGTATGAGACTGAGTTACTAAATCAAGTTTCATATGCAGACATTGCATATCACCTGAAGGTTCTCTAACCTGGGTGTTGAATGACTGAATGAATGAATGAGTTGAGGCAAGAGGGAGAGGGAACATCTGGATATGAGGTTGGCCATCTGGAGTAATTTACTGGTTGTGGAGTTCCAGGGGGCCTAGAGGAAGGGTTGAGAGGAGGAAGGAGTGAATGATTAGATCAGAGAAAGAAAGTTCTGGGCAGTCTGAAGATGTTGGGGCTATAGAAGAGAAAAGAACTCTAGGAAAGGAATGTTTGAAACACTGACTGATGAAATCAGAGTTGTCAAGTGAGGTGTGTTTTCCCACTGACCCTACGCAGGGTGGATGCTGGAGCTAGTGGACAGAAGATTTTGCTCTGCCTATTTGGGGCAGGCTCTGCCCAGCGACAGTGGACTTGTGCAGTGAGGGGCCTGGAGGCCTCTCCTTTAGCTTTTGGTGGAGGTGGTACTGATCCCTGACCTCACTCTGCCTAGTGAGGTGTTGCCAGTGGGAAATATTACATAGCTCTCCCCGTTCTACACTCTGATTAAATGTCCTCTCCTAGCCTTCTACAAAAGTATCCCTCATCCAATTTACAGATAAGTAAGGATTCAGCATTGAATCATCAGCAAAAAAAATTTATTCTAGAGAGCCAGAAGAGACAATGATATAAAGGCGAAAGAAACAGTGTGAGCAGGAGAAAAATGAGAACTCTAGGGTTTCCACAAACACAGAGGGAAGAGAACTTGAAAGTCTCTGTATTCAAAACAAAGCCAGGCGAGGCCCCAAGCACGTCAGTGAGAGGCTAGGCTACCCAGGCACGAGTTTCACAGAGTGCACTTCTTCAGAGCCAGCCTGCTCTCTGCTCCCACTACAGCATTCAGGTGGGAAATCTAAATTATTGATTTACAATAAACCTAACTGACTATTGAGTTGTTATTGATTTACAGTACACCACTGTGGCTTTTCTTTTAGACTGTCCAGGGTGAACCACCTACCTTGAGAAGTCTGGCCATCTCTTTAAGATATTCAGTCCTCTCTAGCTGTAGATGGGTGCTGTTGGGAGCACCTATGCAGGATGGGGATATGCAAAATGGGAACCCAGAGGTACTAGAGTTGACGGTGGAGTGAGCAGCTGCACAGTGCCCTGAACACACATGGCAGACAAAGCCCTCTGCCCATTCTCCCTATACCTCACTACTCTCACCAGGAGGGGACAAGCCTTCTTAGCAACTTCTTCCTCCCTCCCCCCTTCTCCATCCCCTCCTCCTTTGAAATCTTGTCTATAATGTAGGAAGCAAAGGAAACACACACAATTTTAAATCAATCTGCTTGTTTGGAGAATCTAAATAAAAAATATCCATCCAGTGCCTAAGGCTGGAGCAGCTTCCAGTCTTGAAAGTGAATTAGAGACCCAAAGAGGAATTTTGGGACAGGGATCATCAGCAAGAGAACGGTGGGATGGTTCCCGCAGTGGGGCCAGTCCCCACATGCCCCCACAGCCAACCACACAGGGTGTCTCTGAGGCAGAGCTCCTGACAGCCCAGGCATAGGGTGCCAGTATGTCCTCCAGGGCTGCCATATGTTCAGCAGGGTCTGGGCAGCATCTGGTGCAAGATGGGATGGGTTCCTGGACAGGGCTGTGACAGGCTCCAGGTAGCAGGGGTTCTCCAACAGGCTGGGCTGGCTCAGAAAGCAGTGTGCTTAAAGACTAGAGGCCTTTCTCAGGTGACACTGGACTGTCCCCTCCCAGGGATTCCTGCTTCATCCTTAGGAGGGGAAAAGCACCCCAATAATACTTGACATTGGACATCTCATTCTCTTGATGAGGGAGGGCTCAGAGCTAATTTCAGTACTGTGACATTTCTTGCATCCAAATGTTGTGAAGAATCTACTGCATTTTATAATAAAAAAAAATCTTAGCAAACTAGGAATAGAAAAAAGAAGTTCCTTAAATTGGTACCCTAAAACCGACATCAAACATTTTTCTCAATGGAGAAAATTTAGGCACGTTTCTTTTAAGATTGGGAAGGAGACAAAAATGTACTACTGGGACTTCCTTGTTGGTCCAGCGGTAAAGAATCCACCCCGCAATGCAGGGGACAGGGGTTCCATCCCTGGTAGGGGAATAAGATCCCACGTGCCGCAGGGCAACTAAACCTGCGCGCCACAACTACTGAGTCTGCGTGCCTCAACTAGAGAGCCCGCTTGCTGCAAACTACAGAGCCCACGCACTCTGCAGTCCATGTGCCACAGCTAGAGAAAGGAAAACCCACATGCCACAACTAGAGAGAAGCCCGTTCACCACAACTAGAGAGGAGCCCATGCGTTACAGCAAAGAGCCTGCGTGCGGCAGCAAAGATCCCGTGTGCCACAACTAAGACCCGACACATCCAAAAATAAAAATAAATAAGTAAATAAAAAAGAAAATTTTAAAAAGTGTACTATTACTGCTACTGTACAGCAGTGCTAGAGATCCTAATCAATGTGGTAAGAAAAGAAAACAAAAAGTTTTAGCAACTGAATGGAAAAATAAAACAAATTATTTATTTAAAAGTATGGTAATCTACATAGAAAAAAACAACAGAATAAATAACCTACTGCAATTAATAATAAAATTGAGCAAGTTTATCAGAAACAAGATCAACATACACAAATTCCTAACTTTTCTCTACACCAGTGATTCCCAGCAAGGAGTGATTTTGCCTCTCAGGTAGGACTGATAAATTGGACAAATAACATTTAAAAGGATACCCAGTTTAATTTGAATTTTAGATAAGAAATAAATAATTAAACATGTCCCATACAATAATTGGGACAAAATATTGGGTTCAGTGTTTTATGTGGGTATCTCACTCCCACAGGACTTTCGGCAATGTCTGAAGACATTTTCAGACATTGAAGGGAAGGGTTGCTATGGGCATCTGATGGTGTAAGACAGGAATGGTGCTAACACCCTACACCGCACAGGACAGCCCTCACAACAAAGCCCCAAAGCCCTCACATCCAGCCCCAAATCTTAACAGTGCTGAGGCCAAGAATCCTTGTAATAATCAACAAGAACATATAATAAAAATAAAGGATTTGGGGCTTCCTTGGTGGCACAATGGTTGGGAGTCCACCTGCCGATGCAGGGGACACGGGTTCGTGCCCCGGTCCGGGAAGATCCCACATGCCGCGGAGTGGCTGGGTCCGTGAGCCATGGCCGCTGAGCCTGCGCGTCCAGAGCCTGTGCTCCGCAACGGGAGAGGCCACAACAGTGAGAGGCCCACGTACCGCAAAAAAAAAAAAAAAAAAAAAACACGAAAGAAATTGGGTCATTTGTAGAGACGTGAGGAACGGTAGGGGGGTGGGATGAATTGGGAGATTGGGATTGACATATACACTACTGATACTATGTATAAAATAGATAACTAATGAGAACCTACTGTATAACTCAGGGAACCCTACTCAGTGCTCTGTGGTGACCTAAATGGGAAGGAAATCCAAAATAGAGGGGATATATGTATACGTATAACTGATTCACTTTGCTGTACAGTAGAAATTAACACAACATTGTAAAGCAACTATACTCCAATAAAAATTAATTTTAAAAAAGCACGCACACAAGACACACAAATAAACTGCACATCAATACAATAACATGGCTGCCACTTGTGAGTGGAGAATGGACAAGAGGATAAAAGGCAATAAGAAAATAAAAAAGCAAGAAGGCTCCTTGCAAAGACTAGAAAATGCCTTGAATTGAGGGGGGGCGGGGTGTGAAGTAATCTAGCCTTCTGCCCCTGGTGCCCCCCAAAAATGAAAACAAAGCAACAAAGAAGGGAGTGAAAGGTAAGACAGGCTGGCAGAGGCTGGAAAAGCTATTTCCAAGCTGGAAGCAACCTGGGTGCAGGAAATAGATTTCCCAGTGGTGAGGAGCCCTACAGAGGAGGTGGGAGTTGGGTAGGGAGAAGACTGTGGGAAACCCATGAGTATGGGTGGCCCAGAGGCTTTCAGGGTCTCTGAGCGCAGAAACCTGAGAAAACTCCCTTCTGAGCATCTTGTCTAGTATTATAATCTATGGGGAAGTAAGGGTCTATGTCCACCCAGGAGCCCCACTGGGAAAAGGGAGGGCTCTTCTCCGAGGCTCTGTGATGGAGCAGCAGCGACCTAAGGAGGGCGGTGCTGCCAAAGTTGCCCTGAGCAGCTGGCAGCTGAAGCTGGCAGGCCCAGCAGAGTGGCCTGCTCCAGAGCCCCACAGGAGTGCCCAAGTCGCAGAGGTGGGGAAATCTGACAGACGGCTGCTGAGGAATGGGGCTAAGGCCCCATACTGTTTGTAACATACTTTCAGCATACTGTCAACATTTTCTATGATACCAAATATCCTTCAGTAACACAGTAATGGTTTTACAGGGTACATGCACCTCACTTATTATTTAGCTCCAGGTCCCACCCTCCCCTGCCTCACAGGTAGGGTCAGTCAACGGGAGACACTGCAGAAAACTAGAGGGTGGGAGGGAGAAGACAGGGTATTTCTAACCACCTCCCACTCCAGCTCTGTGGTTCCAGCTTTCGGAATCTGGCCCAGCCGTTGGGATAGAAGTGGGTTTTTTTGATGTTGCTAATCTCTGGGTTGCTCCTCTATACTGTGGGACTTCTCAGCTCTCCTATCACCTGCATAACCAAGTCCTTGTGTTAAAATCTGTTCGAAATAACTGGAGTCGATTGTCTTCCTGACTGGACCCTGGTACAAGGTAGGCAGACCCACGGTATGGAGTTCCCCTATTTTGTTATTTTAAGTTATACAGTCGCCAGTATCCTTAAAGCTAAATCTTGATCTCCAACTATGTGTACTTCCTCTGCACAAATTTCTAGAAAATTACACAAAACATGGATATTGACTATTTCCCTCCTAAATAATTATACCTTGCATTTCCACCAATAGTATATGAGAATGCTCCTATAATCTCAGCAATTTGAAGTCATAAAAATAGGGCCTAATTTAAATTTCTTTTCCTTTACCACTAGCTAGGTTGAATTTTGTGTTTTGGCTATCTCTAGCATTCTGTTAGCCTTGATCTGCCTCCCCCTTCAGTTATTGTCAAACAGGGCCATGTCAAAGTCAGTGGGTATCACCAGGAACTTGTGAGAAGTTTATTTCCTAGGTTTGTATTTTGCTTATTAAGGAGAGGGTTTGAAAGACTGTAAGGATAAGACAGAGGCAAGTGCTTTTTAGATGCTCATATAAGTAAGGGCTTTACATCCTGAATGTGAAACACATATGCCTATACGGAGACTACCCAGAGTCTCTGAGGGTTCTGCTACATCTCAGCCAGTAGACTGCTGGGCCAGCCGTGGTGCTTCAGTGGTGCTTGAGATCTAGGGGCTCAAAGACGGCCTAGGAAAAGTCACCTACTTTCCCGTTCCATTGGGACTGTGTTTCTGGAGTGAGAAATATCTGGGGTCAAGGCCAAGAGTTAGCTACATGCCTGTCAAGCACATATAGTCAAAATCAAAACACTCATCAACTACTCAGACGGGCCAGGAAGTACTAATATGCTCAAAAGATGACTGCACTCTTGAAAAATGCTCACGAATCACACACTGAATATTTTGAAAAACGTTAAAATTTATTAATAGTTAACATCACACAGTTAATTCAACTAGTTCTTTATTGTACATGACAACATCTTCACTAGACTGAGGGCTCAAGGATTTGAGACGATCTGCTATTGAGCACATCCCAGTCCAAGACTGAGAGGCAATGTATTTACACGGGCAAAGCAGCGTCAGCAAGGAACTGTCACCTAACTGTGGGAACACAAACATTCAAACTGCATTTTCCAGCTTTCCTTTTTGGAAACCAAGGACACATCTTAAATAGCCACACACACAGCTCTACCTTTTAGAAATGTGCAATTTCATAGATGGTGCCTAATTTTCAAGTTTAAAAGTTAAGGTTCATTTCTATTTCTTGGGCATCCTTTAATGAGACACAAATCTAGACACTGTTCCAGTACAAGTTTGATAAATGTGCAAAAATTGGGTGCTGTTGAGTTGCGTCTTTCCATTTTTCTGTTTTGATCCTCGTATCCTACTCAACATTGTTAAAAGGCCATCCCCTCTTTATTATGAAGTATTCAGGTTTAACGTGTGGGGGTGTGATCATTTTAGGGCAGAAGTGGGCTTTCAGATTCAGAATTAACTGCACTCTAAACAGCAGGGTAAGGAAGGTTTTATGTCTCCCCTCACCACCACCCCAACCCCGCACCAAGCAGTTTGAAATAAACACTTCTTGTAAAAACAGCTCAGTGTAAGGAAGTCTGTGGACAACACCTCTTGTAGAACATTTACAAAACAAATTGAAGGCGAACTTTGCTAGGAGGGCACAAATCCACCAAAAGTGTTGTCCCTGAAGTTTCGTTTGTTTGATTGTTTGTTTTGGTTCGGTTTGCTATCAACAATTAGACAATTTTTTCAACGTTTTTGGTGGCTTCCTTTGTATTGTTAGAGAGGTTTAAAATACTAATAACTGCCCTAAGGATGAAGATTTCTAAGCAGAGTCTATTTGAAAGGATTCCTGTTTCCTTTGTTAGCATCTCATGTAATATGGCTCCAGGAAAGTCCCTAGACTGAGCAGCCAGTTAGCGTGGTTTCTTCAATCCATAGCCCCAGCCTCCTTCACTCTGTCCCCAGCCACCTTCCAAGTTTCTGAGTCTGCAGGGAAAGGAGCTGGCAAGGAGCTGCTTGGCCATTCGCTCACCCTAAAGAGGCTTTCCTTCTTTTCCTGAAGATGAATGAGGTATTTCTAGGAACCAATCAGTATCTTCATCTTCCATCCTTTAACTACACTGATCTACTAATGAGACCCTGTGTATTTACAGACATAACAAATTAACATATAAATACGTTACATACAACCGACCGTTACGTACAGTGTCAAAATGAAGGAGCAGATGTACTTCATGAACTAAATAAATTTCAAATATAAATTAAAATGAAAATACAGTGTTTCCACCTCTGCAGGAAAAAATTTTTAAACAGACCAAAAAGTCTTCCCTTCCCCAAAGGTCCACTGTTTATGGATGACTTGTGAACCCACAAGGAGATGTGACAACAAGCCCACTCACAGGACTCTTAGCTTTGGTTTTGCTTGCTCAGACTCAGGATGCTTTGATTCCAGGAACAGCATCCACTGGAACCCACTAGGCAAATGCTTAAAGATGAGGTTGAAGAGGGGCTGCCACATGGCTATCCATGGGTTTCCCCTACATTACCGCCCCTCCTCCCTGCCTATGGGAGAATCAGGCTCAAGTCAGTGGAGACCTCCCAGATCTCTGAGAGGAGAAATAGCATCAGCTTCCATGCTGGGGGATGCTCTCCACCTAGAAATGTCATGTTCAGGCTCCAAGGTGAAGCAACCGTAGTTTTTCATTAGTGTCCCCACCCTGTAGGGTTATACAGGGACATGGAATTTGGCCAGGGGGATTACTAAAGGTTAAATTTTTTTTCAAGTTTTAAGAGAACCCATGGTAATGGTTGTGACAAGTGGGAACAAATCCTTACTTCAAACTGTATTTATCTCAGGAGGGCTAAGCCTTGGGTACCAAACTCTACAGTGAGTAGACAGAGACAAAACCCAGTCCGATAAGGTCCTCTCTGCTAAGGAAAAGCCAAGGGGTCCGTCTCTGACACAAGGGGATCAACTTATAATTTAAAGCAGGAAAGAAGGGAAACCAGAGGAAGTCCTTCCAATTTCAGGGGCTCTACCGCTGTCCAGCCTCTCGGATGCGGCAGGCCACAGCAGTGATGAGAGCCGCCCCCTTCCCGCTGCCATCCTCCGACTCCAGGAAGGACACATCACATTTTGGAGCCAAGTCCTTCACCGTCTCATGCATGACTTTGGCAAAGCTGGAAAAGTTGGGAAGGAGACAGAAAAAATACCTTAGTCACAATTGATTTGTATCCTCAGAGATGGGACCCTAAGAAGTGGTGCTGGAAACCCAGGAATAATTGAGATGGGAAAGAGGATGACAGCTACCATGAATGAAACATTATGTATTGTGCTTCAGAAAACTGAAACTTGGAGAGACCAGCAACATGCCCAAATTCTATGTCACAGTGGGCAAGTGGGAAGCTAAGATTCAACTCTAGGACAAAAGTCTGAGATTCTGGCAAGCTGTGTTCTTAAAACTAAGCAGTGAAAGAGAAGTTCAACAGTCGTGGACGCCACAAGCATACCTTGCAGAAGTGTATATATAACCTGTTCATCAACTCTGGAGGGAAGGGTGAAGCGCCACATGTGTGATATTCTATTATTTTCCAGAGGTATTAACTCACATCAGACTCATATCTAACCCAAAATGTCATTAAAGGCAAAAGGAGCAGACTTAGGAGGGTGTGTTGAGAACAGAAATCAGAGATTCTTCCTGATATGGGACTAGAGGAAGAAACCGTTCGTCATCATCTCCCCACCAGAGCAGGGACAAGTTGCTCCTCCCCATCTGCAGAGCTGAGAACAGAGGCTCCTAACACCAAGCCCCAGTGCTGGTGGCTAGACTTCTGTCCCCCTTCTGACCCTCACTTGGGACTGAGGTTCCTATTTTCACAATGACACTGATCATCAACAAGAGAAACTTGGAACTTCTCAAGGTCCAGTCTTTTCACTAACTGTGTAGACTTTGGGCAAGTTTCTCAGCTCCCTGAAACAATCATGGTGACAGCAGGTGACAATTCAATCGATGAGTCTCTCCATCCTACCTCATGTCCAGGCAAGGGGCACAGCTCTATTCTTTTAACTTTTAGTTGAAGAGCTTCTAGGGGAGAGGGACTGAGGCACTTCCTAATTTTAAAGCAATTTATTCAACATATGCAAGTGAGGGAAGAAAGGAGAAAAGAAATAGTGATGAGAGGAGAAAAGGGAGAAGAGATGGAGAAAGACAGGAAAAAGAGTAAAAAGAAAAGGGAATTCAGTACTTCCATACCACGGGTGAGGGTGGAAAACTTCTTCTACAGAGGGCCAGACGATAGGTATTTTGAGCTCTGTAGGTCATATGGTCTGCTGTTATAACCGAAAGCAGCCATAGACAGCACATAAACAAGTGGGTGTGGCTGTATTCCAGTAAAACTTTAGTTACAAAAACACTTGTGGCTATAATCTGCCAACCCCTACCCTAGACTGTAGAAAAAAATCTTGATCCAGAGTTCCGGCATACATTTACTAGAATGTTGACAGGAGCACTGCTTGTAATAGTCAAAACCTAGAAATAACCCAAATATCCATCATTAGAATAAATTATAGTATAGTCATTCAGAGGTATGCTATACAGCCTTGAAAATGAATTAACTATGATTGCAGACTTCAGTGTGGATGCATCTCAAAACCATAAATGTGGTGTGAGAAAAGCCAGTCAACAAAAGAAAAGATGTCATATGGTAAATTCAAAATTAAGTAAAACTAAACAATGTAGATGCATACGTAGATATATGGAGGGGGAAAAGAAAGCAATAGACTTAATCACCCCGGCACTCACTCATGGTAGGGGGGAGTGAAGGGTGCAATTGGGAGGGGCTCACAGGGGGCTTCCTAGCTGGGTGGTAAAACACAGACCTACTTCTAGTTATTAATCTTTAAACTATAATATATATATATTATATACACTCTTTGGAACGTCTGATAATTTGCCATAAAATAAAGAGAGAGAGAGAGAAAGGAAAGCAAGGAAAGAATGGTGAGAAAGAGGGAGAAAGATGGGCAGGAAGAGTGGAGATCAGGCACTCACTGAGGATGTAGCTTGTAGAGGGTCCCATCCACGCCCACTGTCACTTTGAGGGTGTCCAGCCCACGGTTCTCTCGTATTTTGTCCACCACGGCGGCCATGCCTGCACCACAGAGTTGGGCTGCCCGCCGCGCCACCACAGTGCACACCTCCTTGACAATGATGCTGTCATCACAGGTGCTCTCAAGCCCTAAGTGGTGCAGGATGGCACGGACCTGCAGCAGGGCCAGGCAGTCACTGGGCCAGGAGGAGACAGTGAGTGGTCAGTCACATACCTAGAGGGCATGGTGGCCTGCCACTCCGGGGCCTGGCTCCTTCATCACAAGTGGTTCTGGGGGACCTGGCCTTCTGAGAGCTGGGGGTAAAAGCCACTGCCCCTGAGAGGTGGTTCCATTCTTAAACTCAGTTCAGGAACTAGTGCTCATCTCACTGACCCTCACAGAGAGAACACGAAGAAACAGCTCCTTATGCCACTTTGCCCAGGCAAGGTAGAGCGCTGCTGCTACAAAACTGACACTCAAAAGGAAATTCACTGTCCATGTTTTCCACTTATCTGGAAATATTGACAGTAAAGACAGTGATGATGCTCGTATGCGACAGTTTTCAGTTGCAAAGCCCTTTCCTGTCCAATCTCTCATTGTTCACAGGTCAGCAGAACAGGCATCACCCACCAACATTAAATGCCTGTTCTATTTCTACTCCCCCACTCCGGGTTGTCTGAAATCTACCTGTGCACTATTTATGAAACAAAGATAAATAAAACTATATGGAGAAAATAAACAGACATGCAAACTAGAACAATATTCTATTCACTGGTGCAGATGCCCTAGGGCCCCACTCATGAACGCCAACCAGTTCCTGTTTTCCTATATGCATGAGAGTAATAATGACACAGCATTAATTTTTAAAAGGCTCTGAAATTCAGTATTCTAATTTGGAGCAGACTTCTCCACCATTAGACTGGAGGAAGAAGGCTTTGCTTTAATGAGCCGCCACAAGGCATGTTTCTGCATTGCCTGACATGCCAATCTCACTCAATCCTGGTTGCCTTATTACAGCAGCCAGCAGTTAAGAAGAACCCTTTTGCCAAGCATAAAGTGCTTTAGTGGGTTATCTTCCTCCGTGCGTTCCAATTTACATTCTATGAGCAGCTATATTTCTTTCTACCTTTGAAATTGGTCTAAAACCCAACAATACTTCTTTGCACAGGCTCATCCAGCTTACCATGATTTTTCATGAGAATATTATATATTTTCCCTTAAAATGCCAACTGTTCATAACGTACTTTAAAACAACACTATATAGATACAAACATGTGAACTACTAAACTGACCTTTATGTAAGCCACACCCTGATCTTACTTGAACTGTGGAAATCCCAGCTTGTCTGTCCATGAAAAGGAGGATATACAGTCTATCCTATTCCAGGCCCTAAATTCTCACCTCTCAATCTGAGACAGGAACTTGGTTTCAAAGATTCCCCGTGTCTTGAGCCGCTCCGAGATGCGGCCACGGAAGAGCAGCCCATGTTTGGTGAAATCGATGAGGATGTTACGAACAATTTCGCCCAAGTACATGCCACTGATCATTTTCTCGAACCTGCAATGCAGGTAATGTTCATGGAGGTTAAGAAGGAAGGTGGTGGGATGTGCTGAGATACACCAGCTCCGTCACCCCCATCGCATTAGAAGGTAGAAGGCATACAAATTCCCCTTTGTGGGAAGGAAATGCTATTTGACTCACTGAGGCAGGATTCCTGGCATCCACACATACTGACTCATAGCCTTCAGTAAAACGTGTCCTGAGGCCCAAGGCGTTCCCTGAGATTGACCCCATTTTGTGGTTTCATTTCCCTTCCAAGGCTTATTCCCAACTCCTCAAGAAGGAACGCACACCCAAACCCCACCACACTTCCAGAAGGGTAAGATGCTGTCTTAATCCCCTGTGTTGCTGAGAATTTAGCACGCTTTCTCTTCAGCCTAATCACTTATTGCTCAAGTAACTAGTGCCAGCTGGAGACCCCTGTTCTGGCCACTAGAACGAAACATGACTACTCAATGGCATGAGGGTCTTCTGGCTCTACCTAGTGCCTTTAAAAAGTCAATGTTCTCAGTTTCAACCAAAACCCCATCATCATTCAATCTTGTCTTACTCCAGCCTGTTTCTTTCATTAATGTTGCCTGCCTGGCTCCTGGAGGCATTTTAGCCTGTGACCTCTACTATAAACAAATATTTTGCAAAGTATATTCTGCAGAAGTATGGTCCCTGATTAATCTAGTTAGGAAACACTACGTGCAACCTCTTCCTAATGAGATCCCACCATACCAGGGGCTTTGTGATGCTGGGGCTACCCCCTTGTCCAGTATGACAGTAAAGGGTGCTATATACTGGATGGATGGAGGAGAAAGAAGTTTGCTTCTATTGCTTCCTATTCCTATCTGCCTCACCCCAGCAATGCTTCTTCACCCTGATGGCAGCAGGTGGTTCAACTGTCTGTTTTTCCTCAAGTTCCAGATCTAGGTTTTAATACTCTCTCCCACCTGTTCTCCTAGTCCTCAGGGTAGGAGCTGATTGCTACATGTACTAACTGCTCCTCAAAAAGCATCCCCTTTTTGTCTTTTCATCCCTCTAAAACCTGTGTGACCAGTTCCCTATATGATATTCTCCTTGCAACATAACTGTTGTGATTTGTTTTCCCAATTGGACTTCAAGAGCATCACAGTCCAGCAGGGGGAAAAGGACTTAACCCAGAACTTTCCAGATGTATTTGACAAGAAGCCCTTTCCAAAGAAATCTCTTCTATTAACATCTCAAGAGAATGAGTGTCCCGGGATTTGCTGTTGTGGAGGACCAGATCACTCATCACTGTTCAGCTCTGAGATGAACAGACCAGGGCCTACATGCAGTCGGGTACCTACCTCTGTTTGCCAGGGTTGAGGGAAAGTTCATCCACAGCTGCATCAAATTCTGTGCGGAAGTCATCTAGGCATCCATTGTCCCCGAAGGCCCCCCACTCCATGTTGACACACATCCGCCCCTCTTCCCCTTCCACCAGCTCAACATTCTGCATCTCCTCCATGTAGCAGGCATTGCTGCCCGTGCCTGCCAATCAAGAGATGTCAGCCAGGGCCTCACTCTGCACTTGCCATCCTCCCACCCTGGGTTGTGTGTCCCCACACAGGAAGGACAGCCCGAGTCCTTACCAACAATGAGGCCAACTTCACAGTGAGGGTCTTCATAGCCACAGGTCATCATAGTCCCAACTGTGTCATTCACCACAGCAACCACATCCAGGTCAAACTCCTGAGAGCAACAGCAGATCCCAATCCACAAATGAACCACAATATTCTCCCTTCAGATCCTTGCAAGGGAGATTTAAATGGATCTAAAACTTATAAGGCAGGGCTCATTTTCTCTGCTCAAATATCACCTCTTCAGAGACCTTCCCTGGTTATGCTGTTTAAAAGACTGCCCTTCCCCAGCCCACTCACTCTGTCCTCACCCAACTTCATCTTCCTTCATAGCTCAAGAGCACCTGACATTAGCTCATGGGATTGTTTATATAACAAGAGCGTTCTGTGGGCGTTCCTGAATCCCCAGTTGCCAAGAGCAGGGCTTGACACACAGTGTACACTCACCAACTGCTGAAGAACTAGGTTAACTCTCCCTTTGACCAACACAACTGCACTTAACACTTCCCCCAGCTCTGAACACCCAGATCACTTCGGGCCTCATGTCACGCCTCTCCCACCTCTCGCCGGTGGATGGCTTCCTTCAGCAGTGTAACCACGTCCTCACCCTCGCAGCCAGATGCCTTGAAGCCTTTAGTCCACTTGAGGAGGATGCTCTAAAAATCACACATGGGCAGGGATGTGGATATCAGAGAAGGGCTCCTGGGTCATTTTCTAGTTCACAACCTCACAGGTTATACAGATGCCCTTTAAAAACCAATCATCTCACCCACAAATTATTCTAAACCTGTTTCACCTACTAGGAGTGCCTACTATGCAACAGGTACTGGGCTAGGCACAACCCATGTGTTACAACGTTTAATCCTCACAGCACTTTCGTGGAATGTTTATCATTATCATGCCCATTTTACAGGTAACGGTAGCTCTGGAGTAACTTGCCCAAGGCCTACAGCTTGCAAGAGAGGAGGACTCACCCCCAGGCCCAGCAATTCCAATGGATGGGCTCATAAGCACCATACGATGGCCCCTGCCAAGGAACTAAGCTCTAGATGCTTGTTTCTTTCACTGGGAAAAGCAGTCTGCCCTGTACATCGTACAGAGGGGCGGGTTTGTGTCTCTAAATTTTCAAACTCTAGTACGAAGTGAACAAGTACCCTTCGCTGTGTCAAAGGGCCCTCCAGGAGCAGATACATGGCGGCTTTGAATATGGAGGACTGTTTCCTATACTGTTCCCTCATTCCCTCTTTGCTGCCATAGCCTATCAGGGAACAAGCACCAAGGACCCCCAGGCCCCCTTCCTGAGAGATCAGAACCTATAAGTGGGCTGTGTGCTCACTATCCACCCCCTTGTATTGTTTCTCCATGACTTGCTTGGTTGTTTATACCAACCAGCTTGGCATTTCATGGCCCAGGAGTTTGGTCTTACAAGTCCCGCTGTGTTCAGATCCCAGGAAATTTGGAAAAACAAAGTACAGTCTCAGCAGTGGCCTGGTTTACACACCCACATCCAAACAACTATGTGCTTCTCTCCACCTGATTTTCTTGTCTACAAATTAGCTTGACGTCTCCGATGAAATTTTGTATTTGGCACTTTCAAGCGTACAGAATGTTCGAATTACATTATTGCAGGTGGTCCTTAATAATAAGACATGGAGAGGCCCCAACAGCTGAGGAGAACTGCCCGTGGCCACCAGCTAACCCAGGCAGCTTGAGGCCTCTGGACCTCAGCACCTGCTGGTTTTCCCATCAACAGGGTGATCTCAGCAGAGCAGAATCCAGCTTACAGACAACAACAGACAAAACCCGGCTTCTGCTTCATTTGTTCTTAGTTTTCACAGTTCTAGACTGAATACATGCTCCTTACAGAAACTTAGAACCTATGGTATAAAGTCCAATACAATGACCTGGAATTTTACAATTCAAGCACTAACAGAAACAGTTAACATGCCTTGGGAGCCACTAGGATAAATATATAAACACATATACATGTTGCTATACTTGAAAAGTCAGATAGTGTCTGTTAAAAATATTTCAGTAGGAAAAGTCTGGAAGCATATACACCGGAATGTTATGTTTTTATCTTCCTATTAATCACGTTTTGTATATTTCTATATTATAGAGATTATACTTCGATTAAAAATATTTTTTTAGTCTTACCACGAGTGTTCTCCCAAATTATTGAAATTCCTTGAAAAAACTAGTTGCTGATATGAGGCAGTGAATGACTCATGATTTAACTATTTCCCACTGTTGGACAACTTGGTTTGTTTCTAATGACTGTTATAATAAGCAATGTTTCATTAAATATCACATAAATATTTATACACGTTTGATAAGTCCTTTTGGTAAATTGATGCAAATGTGAAGGCTTTAAAACCCAATGCATTGACACTGAAAAAATATATGTTGAGACAAAGAAGTTGGAAAAGCTAAAAGCAATTCTGGACTAGCTAACACTGGACAAATGTTAACAGCTGTTGGGAAATACTGGATTAGGCAGGGTTTTTATTGCGGGACTTCCTAAAACCATAGGAAGTGCACGTGCTAGTGCACGTGGTGAATTTAACCCTCAGAAGGGAGGAGTAAGAGGCATTTACAAAACTCAGCTGAGCAACGTAAGGCCTCCTGTTCCAGGGACGCTGTTGGAAACGCAGGCCTTTTCCCGCCACTGGGCCAAGCCCACTGTACCTATGACTGTTCCCACCTACATGCCTTTCTCCATACTGCCAGGCCTGCCTGCCTTTCTTCCTCAGCAGCTCATTCTTCTGACCAAGTATTCCTCATGCCCTCCAGGTATGTGCTCAGATTAACATCATCCTCAGGGCTTCATCATTCCACTGCTGCCACATTCCAAAGAGCAGCTCTTGCTTTTCTGAGCTTGCTTCCTCAGTCCAGTTTGTTTGTAGGCACCTAAAGCAGGAACCATGCCCTTTGTACCCTGGTAACTCCATCCACAGCATATGTCCACCTGTACCAAGCATGTAAGCTTCTAGAACACCGATCGAGACAGAGAGAAACAACTGCTTAAATAAGAGTATTCTGATATCTAACATACCAATTATCTGCCCTGAGTAAGCCTAGGTGTTGCCTACTCAGCTCTCCTAGGCTTCAACACACCCATGTCCAGAATATGTGGGAGCACCAGCTCTTCAACAACCTGCTTCATTCATCCGAGGCAAGGTGACAGGGAATGAAAAGCAAAGGTGACACTAGAGAAACACCAGGGCAGCCAAGGGAGATGGAGTGAAATGTCCTGAGCCCAAAACAGGAGCCTCAGGAGCAGCTGAGCATAATGGACAGCATGGACTCAGGTGTCAGGAAACCGGAATGAAATCATGACTTAGCCACTCCCAAGCTATATGACCTGCAAGATAGTTGGCATCTCCGCAGACATTGTTCTCCTTTCTGCAAAACGGGTATACAAACACCTACCTTATATGGTTGCTCTAAGGGTTAAATGAGATTACGCACACAGGAAGCCTAGGAGTACCTCGCATAAAATGCTTTAAAAATGTCAGTTGTTGATATTATTAGCATCATCATCATTATTCCAAAGATTGTTACCTGCTTGACCTCTATCAGCTCTGACTTGCTCATTCCCATCAACAAGCCCTTCCCCATGATTGGTCACTCATGCCCTTGTTTTCTTCCTCTCAGTTCAGCATTCTCCCCTGCTCGAAACTCTGGCTGGTTCAGAGTCAGTACAGCCCATAGGAGAGTCCTCCAGGAAGGCACTATTACCTCGTCCAGGCTGTTCTGCTGGCAGGGGAAGGAGAAGGTGAAACCCAGAGGCAGGGACACGCCCTTCATGCCCATGTACTCAAGGAAGTCGGCAATGCACTGGACGATGTGGTCAAAGAGCTGCAAGCAGAAATTGGGCTCTGAGAGGAGGAACCCTGGCCCGGGCGTGCTGCCCCACCAGGGTCTGAGCACCAGCTCGAGGCCTCCACCCAGGAGAAACGCCAGCTCAGGCATGCACCTAAGCAAAGGCCAGCCCAGGGCCCTAGTCCATGTAGCCCTCCCCAGGACCACGGGTGAGCAGAGAAAGCACTGTCCTCCCAGGTGAGAAGTGGGTGTCTCCTGGGGTCCCCTCCCAGATGTGCCACCCTGCCTCACCTCATCCCCTGTGCCATGCATGACCTCCCGCGGGATAGAGTAGATCTTGTTGTGCATCTCCACTCCACGTCGCTTCCCATTCCGCACGCGCACCAGCAGGACCCGGAAATTGGTACCCCCAAGGTCCAAGGCCAGGAAGTCACCTTTCTCTGGAAAATAAGCCCAGGAAGATGGTGGGTTGGGGCTGGAGAGAGTGACAGTCTAAACACCTTCCCCTAATGGGGAGCTCTCCCAGGAGGCCCTGGACAACCTCAGGGTGACGGACTGTGAGCTCCACCTAATGATAAAGAAAATAAGATCCCCGGGGCCAGAACCCTGCTGGCTCCTTAGTGGTTCTCAAATGAATTCAAGTTGTGGGGCCCCAGGAGTCACAATGAGCTCCAGAGCTCCAGAACACAGGAAAGAAATGGTGATACAGTATACTCCAGGATATCTAGACACGCCACTTGTACTAAATCAAAGGCCACCTCACATAAGTCTCTAGAATACAGAAGGAACAACAGAGTCCAACTCTTTAAAGGAAACTGAAGGGAAATGTTTCTAGAATGAGAAAACCCTCCTTTTTAGGACAGTCACAACGCACTACGTGTGTCACACACAGTTTCCATGCAACCCTCAGGCAGCCCTAAGAGGGAGGCATTGCATTCCCCTCTATGGAGGAGAGAGATCTGGCTGTGCTCAGGGCCACACAGCCTGAAGATGGTAGAGCTGGGACCGAGTCCCAGTCTCCATATCTGGAACCTGTACCAGCTGTACCACACTGGACTGGGCAGTGATCATTTTTCTGAATTGGGAAAAGACCTTCATTTCTTAGATTGCAAGACCTAGAGCAGGGCTCAGCAATCTTTTTCTGTAAAGGGCTGAGCAGTAAACGTTTTAGGCCTTATGAGCCACAGTCCCTGCTGCAACCATACAACTTGGCCATGATAGCGCAAAGCAGCCATAAACAGCATGTAGGCAAATGGGCATGGTTGTGTACTAATAAAACTTTATTTACAGAAATAGGCACTGGGTCAGATTTAGCCCATGGACCTCAGTTTGCCAACCCCTGGCCTCATAAGAGCTAACCCTGGAACCAAAATTCCCGATTTGAATCCCAGCTCTGCCATTTTTCTAGCTGTGTGAAGTTGGGCAGATTTCTTAATTTCTCTGTGCCTAGGTTTTGTGCAAAACGTAGTAGCTTGTTAACAAACAAAATGAACTACTAATCTCTGTTAACAGTTAAAAATTAAATGAATTAATATGTGTCGAATGCTTAGAGAAGCACTTGACACATAGTAAGCCTTCATTAAGTATTTACTATTATCACCATTCAGTTTTAGCAGAGGAATGCATTGGTTGGGACCCCTGAACACTAGAATTTCCCAGTACTAGAGCTGAAGAAACATGGTCAACAGTCTGGCCTGAACACCCAATGCTAAGGTTAAGGGAGTCCTCCCACAGCGACTGAACCCTGTGGTGAGCTGGGTGGCATACCTGTGCCATCAGGGGTGGCACACACATAGGTGGGCAGCATCTTGACGGGGGCAATGGTGTGAGTCTCCTTGCTCAGACCTCGCTCCATTTCTACCTTCATCCTCCTCTTGACCTCCAGCAGCTGCTCACGGCTCAGCTTCAGAGACTCCAGGGTCTTCTGGCGGGCTCGGTGTTGATCGGCCAGCCGGTAGGCCACTGCTGTCACCATGGCTGCCCCCTTGCCACTGCCGTCCTCAGAGCGGAGGAACCGGATGTCGCAGTCGGGCACCAGGCGCCGCACGGTCTTGTGAAGACGCTTGGCGAAACTGCAGTCACAGACGTGGGGTAAGAGGTGGGTGTCCACAGTTAGAGTCAATGGTACAAATGGTGGGGGCAGTAGCTCACCACCTCAGCCCAAATGACACCCTAAACATCCTCTCCCTACTCTTTCCCAAGTTAAGGGTCACTGTATAAAAGCTCAGCTATTCAACTGCGACCACCCTGCTAAAAGGAAGGGTGGCCTTCTGGGAAGCCAGTGTCGCCTGCATGCACTCACAGAAGACTCCCTTCCCATAGGCCACAGTTCCTTTGCCCAACTTATCAGCCTCAGGTGATTCTGACACCAACTACTATTCATGTTTCATCCTTCATTTCATTAGATGCTGCTTATGAAAGACCCAAAAAGGAAAAAGTCAAGATGCTCTTCTGGACTTTGGCCTCTCTTTGGCCCATTTCTGCCAACAATCCTAGAGGTGTCTGAACAGCTAAAGATAATAGGTGTGTTCAGCAAGAAATTCTCGTGTGGTGGTTGCTTGGAGCCATGGTCCCCAGGGCCTACTCCAAGTGTGGCCTATAGGCCACCAGCATCTCTGGGGGCTGTTCGAGATACAGGATCTCAGGCTGAACACAGACCTTCTGAATCAGAATCTACCTCTTAACAAGATCCCCAAGTAATTCGTGTACAGCTTAAAGTTTTAGGAGCTTTGGACTAGGAGCCTAGGGAATGGAATGGCTGAGACCTTCCACATCTACCTTCAGTTAATGAAGGCCCACTGACCTGGCACTCATATTAGGTGAAAATGATGGGATAGTAAGTGGGCACAATTGAGAGAAATCCTTCAGGTCCCAACTGAAATTTGAGTATTTCAGCACTTATGATCAAGGGATCAAACCATGGAGGGCAGGGCAGGATCAAATCAATACCCAGGTGAGCCAGAGAAGCTGGAAATAAGAGGGTGCAGAAAAAGAGCCCCTAGAAGCCAGGAGAGCTCTGAGTAAAGCCCTAGTTGGCAGCCTTCAGAAATAGCCTCTACCCATGCCAAGGAAAACACACTCATAGCTCCCGCTTGCCCCACTGGGAGCTTTTATTCTACAAAGAACCTCAACTCTGTGGTCCATCTCCACCACCCCACAGTGCAAAACCGGGTTCCTGTGGAGTCAGGTCTATCAGAGGCCCCGAATGCTGGCTCACTGGGGATGCTTCTTGTAGACAGAACCGTCCACCCCGATGGTGGAGCGCAGCCGCTCCTCGCCCTTGTTCTCCTTGATGCGCCGCAGGACGGCTGCCAGCGTAGCCGCGCACAGGCTGGCTGAGCGTGTGGACACGATCTGGCAGACCCGGTGAGTGGCCACACAGTCCTCCTGTGTCGGGTCCAGGCCCAGCCGCACCAGGATCTCACGGGCCTTCCGGATGCCATCCTTCTCCCTGGGAAACAGAAACAGCGTGTGGGCAGGGGTCCACTCACTGTGGCCAGTGGGCGGGGTATGTGGGCCGACATAGAAAGCCCTCGGCTCCAGCAAACACTATGTCCCAGGGAGGGCAGACACCCACCTCACTGCTCTGTCCACCTATGGGGGCGGCGGTGAGCAGTGAATAAGGAGGAGAGGAAAGCACAAGCTGAGTTCCTCTCCCAGACACACACACACACACACACACACACACACACACACACACGCAGTACTTCAGGTGCCCATTTTTCCCCCAGTGAGAACAATTAATTTTTCTCACACACATCCTATGGGAGGACAAGGCCCTGGTCTTGGGGCTTTACGCACCAAGTTGTGTGTGTGTGAGCTTGCCTTTCTCAGGTTAGTGGGAATGGTTTCCCTCTGACCACAGGGACCCAGCTGTGGAGCCCATCCTATTTTCTCTCTATAAGGCAGTCAGAGTCTATTGCACTTCACAATGGAGTCAGCACTGCTTTACCTTGCATCTAAAGATGGCGATAAAGGGTTGATGCTATGAGATTAGCCCTCTTCTTAGGGGAACTAAGAGCCACACAAATATGAAGACTGTCATCCCCTCCAACTTTAACAAGTAGGTCCAGTTCCTTCAAGAATTCCACTTAAAACAAAGTCATTTGAACTGTCTCACTGCTCTCTTTAGCACCAAAATCACCTCCTCTCCACCGTCTGGTCCCTGAGACAAGGCCTCATCAGGCGACAAGTGGAAGTCTCAAGGACGGGAAACCAGGCCCAACACTTTGGATATTGTTAACTGAAAAACAAAAATCAGGCCATCCTCGCTCCCACTCCTGCCACTCTGTGAAGATGTAGGTAGGCCTCAGCCCTACCTTTTGGAAATAAATGGGTCCATCTTAGGGCCATCCAAGGACCTATTTTTCTGTTATGAAGCAGGGGTCAGGACAGAGCCCGTTTTGAAAATCACCAATAGGGAATGAAATGTCAGGGTTTCAGGAGAAGGGAAAGGAAGTAGATGCAAGTGAGTCATTAAAAGACCCACAGGGAGCCTCCAGCATTAAGCTTAGGTCCCTGGGCCAGGCAGGAACACAAGTGCAAAAGCACGAGTCCCTGCGTGGGGGCCAGCTGTCCCCAGCACCATGAGTCACTTTGGTAGTCAGCACGTTCAAAACAGACAAGAGTGGAGACTATCTGGCTGGTGACATCTAGCCACAGGCCTGCCATGTGAGGCCCAGGCCTCAACAGTGGGTGAGACCCTCCTGCCATCCACATTTGAAGGATCAAGGGTCCATGCGTCTTCCTCATTCCCCGGCCACCTGTCCACCATTCTGGGGTCCCAGTGAACAGAGAAGGACCCGAAGCTTACCCTTCAATATCTGAAACATCTTTGGTCTCAAAGTGGCCCGTGGCGAGGAGTTCAGGGCTGAGCTTCCCCCCAAAAAGCAGCTCCTCCTTGGCCATCTTCACTAGGATAAGCCTCACGAGCTCCCCCATGTACATTCCACTGATCATCTTCTCAAATCTGCAGGGAGAGACACACCAAAAAAATTAAGTCTCTGCTGCCAATGAACTCGCTACTTCCTTGTGGAAGCCACATGCACACACGTGAGGCTGATGCAGGACGAAGCGCTAACTTGTGTGGCACTAAGAGTGAGAGATGTAGAGAAGTGATGGTATTTCCTTCTCTAGCAAGGAAATGCTCTTTTAAAATGAAATCTTATGTAGAACCTCAATATTTATTTACAAGAGGAGAAAAAAAGGTCAATCTGATTAAATTTGGGGCACAGGGCCAGCAACTCATCACCTCACACTGTCCCTCCCCTTGCAGGCCATTTGTGGATTCCTGAGAAAACTGTGAGAACAACCTGGGGTGGGAGGACGATGAAAAAGAGTAGAAGGACAGGTTGGGACAGGTGAGAAGGAGTACCAAGTGTCAGGTGGTCTTGGGAATCTGGGAGTGAGACATGTTGGAAGTTTCCGAGGAGGAAGGTGACTGGGTAGCTGAGAGGGCAGTTGGGTAATTTATTTTTTCAACACTAGGTGACACTGTTTTCTTTACAAGATCGTCTTTCTGGCTTAGATATGTGACAGGAGAAACCAAGCCCTTACAATTCTTTCTAGCAAAAAAGGCCTTTTCTTGGTATCTTAGAAAGGATCTAGGTCCTAGAGAGAGGAGGCACGCAGGGCCTTGGGCCACTAATCTACGCAGGCCTTCAGAGGAGGCCCAGAGCAGGGGTGTGGATGGGATTCCGATGTCACCTGGTGCAAACCAAAGAGAGGAAGCCGGGCCCTCGGGAAGTGACTTGCTCAAGACCCAAAGCCAGGTATGGCAGAACCGGAGCTAAGTGGAGAGCTGGCAAAACTGCCTGAACAGAAGGTATGTTTAAAATGTTTAAGCACCAGCACAGGCACGCTGCCTGAGAGGTAGCCCAGCTTCAACAGTAAGGAACTCACAGGTCTGCTTCTGCACCTTCTCCAAAATAGCTGGTTCTACGACAGATAGGGGAGGGGGCCAGTGGGGCTCTGAAGTGTGAGTGGTAAAAGTTTTTATTGCAGTTTTTAAAAACACTTTGTTTCAGTCAATGTTTGGAAAATATTTATTTAGAAACATATAAAGAGTGAAAAAAAGTTCCTCCTCAAGCCCAGTAATAACTTCAGGGACAGCTGACACGTTGGTACATGTCCTCCCAGCATTTCTTTTTTTCTTTTTGAGCAGTTTTTTCAGTCCATGAATTTCCCACCAGCCATGGCAGACACAGCCAGTCTATGAAATGGACTCATGTTTCAACATGTGAGAGAAGCTTGTGACTTAAATAGATTGTGCTTTGAGGAAGCAAGGACTCCCCCTGTAAAGAAAAGGCCTCTCTTTTATAAAGCTGGTTTATAGGTTGGATTTTCCTCTCCAAGCAGGGATTGGTACTAGAAGATTTCCTACAACAGTCACAACACCAGTAAGACCAGAGTGGGCATGGGAATTCCCTGGTGGTCCAGTTGTTAGGACTCCACGCTTTCACTGCCGAGGGCCCTGTTCAGTCCCTGGTTGGGGAACTAAGATCCCGCAAGCCTCGAAAAAAGACCAGAGAGGGCCTGATTGCTCAAAACGTTTTGTAACTGCCTTCAGAGCTTGCAGCAATCCCTGTTTCAAGATCTTTAATAAGGACATTGGGCAAATGTTTGTGAGAGTGAAATAATGTTTTGTAAGAATCAAAAGTAACTAAAGGGCTTCCCTAGTGGCGCAGTGGTTGAGAGTCTGCCTGCTGATGCAGGGGACACGGGTTCGTGCCCCGGTCTGGGAAGATCCCACATGCCATGGAGCGGCTAGGCCCGTGAGCCATGGCCGCTGAGCCTGCGCGTCCGGAGCCTGTGCTCCGCAATGGGAGAGACCACAACAGTGAGAGGCCCGCGTAATGCAAAAAAAAGAAAAAAAAAAAAAAAAAGTAACTAAAAACCAAGTCTGACCAGGTTGGAGAGACTTCAGGGGTCCAAAATGCTAGAGCCCCTCCTCCAGGCCACTCCAGGATCCTGGCTGGACCAGAGGTCCAGGGAAGGTGGCCGAATGGGCTCCTTAACCAACTTTTCTACATGCCTTGGGTCTGGCTATGGCTGGAGCAGGAGGCCCTGGGACTGCTGCGACCCAGCCTAGCTCATAATAGGCAACGCTGCAGGAGTCTGAGTCAGAACCTCAGCCAGTAATTAGGAGCCAACTCTCACAGCTTTATCCCCTGAGCAGTGACAGAGCTGGGAACTACAAAAGGAGCTTTCAGATCCCTAATCTTTGCCATCTCAACATGACTTTTCTTATGTGGTGCACAAACTGTTTCTATGGACAGCTTACAAACTGAAGGTGGAAAGAAAGAGCAGGGCCGCACACTTCGAATACGAAGAATACGACCTTCTAAATTGACTGCTCTGAGAGATCCAGTCAAATCATTACCCATAATCTGTTTTGTCCGCTTGCTCTATCTTTTTTAGAGCTCTCTCAGCAACTGATAGTCACAATGTATTAGGAAGCGCAACATTCCCATAAAGCAGTGGGTGTCTTGGCAACTTTTGGGGGCTATAATGTTGTAAAGTAAAAATGAGAGCCACCCCCGGACCCGGCCAGCCCCCACCTCAGCTCTGGAGCCCACCCCCCGAGCCCACCGCACACAGGGCAGCTGCTTACAGTTGCTTCCCGGGGTTCAGAGAGCCCATGTCGATCTCCTGGTCAAACTCCGTGCGGATGTCATCAAGCACGCCATCATCCCCAAAGGCTCCCCACTCCATGTTGATACACATACGGCCCTCGTCACCCTCCACCATGTCGATGTGGCGCATCTCTTCCATGTAGCAAGCATTGCTGCCCGTGCCTGGACAAAACAAGGGACTGCTCGGCACCCACCCGCACCATCCTCCCCCCAAACCCCACATCTGTCCTAAACCTCCGTCCTGAGACCACCCCAGGGTGGCTGGGATTCCTCGATGCAGACCCCCAACATCCCAACATGGTCCAACCCACTACCACCCACAACTCCACAAGTCCTGGCTCAGCCCTCCAAAGTGACCGCACCATTATCTTCCAATATGAAGTATTCAATACAAAGGAACATCCAGGCCATGGACCCCTCCTCTCTTTGCAGCCCACCCCCGCAATCCATCGGCCAGCACTGCTCCTCACACCCAGTGCTCACGCACCCACAATAAGACCAATCTCGCAGTTCTGGTCATCATAACCACAGGTCATCATGGTCCCAACTGTGTCATTCACCACTGCCACAATGTCAATATCAAAGTCCTGCAGGGATAAAAGGGGGGCTTCTGACTTTCACTGTCACAGAAAGGTTACAGATGTGAAGATGAAGAGAAAGAGCAGTAAGACACACAGCTCAAGTGCAAGGCTAGAGCTGGAAACTGGGTCCAGATCCAGTCTAACAGCAGCATCTCACTTCCCACCCTGCTGGTCCTCATCTTGGAGGGCTTCGCTGACAGCAGCCCTGCAGTCTAGTTCACAGCCATCACTGCACTGAGAAGAGCCCGTCTTATCATTATCTTCTCATTCTCTTTTTTCTTTTCTTTCTCTCCCTCCCTCCCAGAAGGTCTTGTCCTTCTGTGACAAGACCTTTATCATGTCCTTTCTCTACCTTATTCCACCCTGATATCAATATCATCCCAACTTTCTCATTTGAAAATGATATTCGAGTCTTCTTCAGATTAAGAACTAAAGGGTTTTTCTTGTACCAAGGCTAAGATTAGTTGTCCATCACGCTAATATGAAGACCCCAAAGGCATTTGATCATATATAAGATCACTGGCGTGCTAACTCTCTCAATATAGGTATGTCATTATGCAGCACACCTTAAACTTATACAGAGCTGTATCTCAATAAAACTGGAAAAAAATAAAGATTATTGAGTAACATAGCAGAGAAGAAGACAAGAAAACTTCTCATTAAGAACCACAAAAGATTCTCATGCTGATTTGAGGACAGACAGGGAAAGACTTCAGAGTGAACCCAAGAGAATGTAAAGAGCCTCCAGACCCCAAGCTCCTGCCTCCCCATCTCTGCTGCCCTACTCACCCCTCTCCTCTGGATGGCTTTCCGGATCAGAGTAACCACATCTTTCCCTTCCACACCACTGGACTTGAACCCCTTGGTCCATGAGACCAGGAAACTCTGCAAAAGGACCAAGGAATATTGATTCCCCACAAAACTCAACCACACTCCTCATCATTAGGAGACCTCGTCCATGGGGCTAAACTAAAGTCATGACTGAATTTGTATATTTCTTCCCGACTAGTCTAGGAAGGAGAAACTCTGTCAATGACCAAGAAAGGAGACTAAATGAATGATTTATTGCCCCCAAGAAGTGGAAAGAGCAGGTTGTAGAAATGCCAAAATAAGACACTTGTATCCTAACGTCATTAACTTTCAACGATGTCTATCATAACACTTTAGAACAAAGGAGTCCCAGACTAATATCTCACTCCTTCTTCCCTAAGAGGGATAAGGATAATGTGCAATGTATATGGTCCTGCAAATTGCCATTTGACAGTGATAAAGACCCCCTCTTCTCCGATACCCCTTTACCATCGCTTTCACACATACCTACACAAACTCTCCCAGAAGGACAGAACTCCCAATACTCAAACATTGTCCACTCGATCCATCACAGCAACCTCCTTTACAACCTCCATTGTAAAGGTAGCAGGTGGCTCAGAGTTCTTCCCAGTCCTCCCAGTCCAAAGAATGAAGCAACAAAAGTGTCTGAAGAACTCATCTTACCTCGTCTAGTTTTGTTTGGAGACAGGGGAATGAGAAGGTAAAACCCAAAGGGAGCTTCTTGTCTTTGATTTGTAGCTTATCCATGAAGTTGGCCAGGCATTCAGCAATGTGGTCAAACAGCTAAGGGCACACAACACAGGAAGATGAGCAGGGAGGCAGAGTAGCTTAGGGATTAAGAGCATGGACTTTGGGCTCAGAAAGGAACTAGCTTAGCTGAATGTGTGCAAGATATGTATCCCCTCTGAAGTTTTAATTTGTTCATCTATAAAATGGGGGTGATAATTGTACCTGCCCATGAGTTACCAAAAGGATTAAAAGAGTCAATACATATAAGGATTTAACACTAGTTAGTGATTATTAAATACTGTCTTCCACTTACACCATTTATCCAAACCACCGTCAAAATAACTGCATTAGGCAGGGTAAATCATAGCCAAAGCTAATCAGAAAGTCATTGCGAGCCCTAGTAACGGAATATCCTTTGGTGGCTCTGTCAGAACCTCCCTTGACATGGATGCACAGCTGATTGTCTTACCAGAAAGGGCAGCCCATCTCACTGCCAAGAAGTATTTTAGCATCCCTGTCTCTTGTGATTGGGGGAGGGCATGGGACATTCTCTGTTAGCATTCTATAAATGAACTTAACGAAAATAAGTAACTTTTATATTTTTCCTCCCTCTAGAAAACCAGTTTCCTGGGGGCAATTCCAAGAAGTTAGTTTTGTTTTCTAACTTCAGTATGGAACACCCAAGTGAGTCCACAAAGAGCACTGAAGAATAAATAGGGTTTTATGAGTGGGCAGCCTCACAACCGTGACTATTCTAAGGAGGACCCAAGGCCCCTAAGAAAAATCCTAAGCCTAAGAAATCATCCAGACTTTCAATCTGCCCCAAAGCTCGCAGCCCCATGGTTTCCTTTTTGCCCACTCAGCATCCCCGAAGAGAAATTGGTGACCATTCCAGACACTTAGAGACTGAGGCCAGGAACATTCTGACGCAAAAAGTAAGCAAAGGTCAAAAAGACTGAGGAGCAGACATAGAGAATGGACTTGAGGACACGGGGAGGGGGAAGGGTAAGCTGGGACAAAGTGAGAGAGTGGCATGGACTTATATATACTACCAAATGTAAAATAGATAGCTAGTGGGAAGCAGCCGCATAGGACAGGGAGATCAGCTCGGTGCTTTGTGTCCACCTAGAGGGGTGGGATAGGGAGGGTGGGAGGGAGGGAGACACAAGAGGGAGGAGATATGGGGATATATGTATATGTATAGCTGACTCACTTTGTTATAAAGCAGAAACTAACACACCATTGTAAAGCAATTACACTCCAATAAAGATGTTAAAAAAAAATAAAAAAAGACTGAGCAGAATCCAAGGGCCAGGTTGACCAGATGGCAAAATCTAAAAGCCAAGGGAGGTGAAAGCGGACAACATTCCTTTCCTTCTCTAGGCAGAAGCAAGGAAGATTCCACTAAACCTGGGGTCCCCAAAGTGTGGTCCACAGCAGCATCACCATCATGTTACAAATGCAAATTCTAGGGCCCAAACCTAAACCTCCTGAATCAGAAGGTGTGGTAGAGCTCCAGGTGATCCTGAAGCAGTGGTTTGAGAACCACTGCACTAAACCAAAAAAGGGTTTGCATTTATAAAGGAACTGAGAGGCTCGGGGTGGCAGGGTAGATTGAGAGATGCACTGGCTCCCCAGATGTCTGGGGTATGCTCAGTAAGAGGCTAGAAAGACAAGCCCCTCCTAGAAGGGGGCCAGCTCTAACTGAGCTTCCCACATCGATCCTGTCTCTCTGTCTGATCATGTGCAAAATTAACCTCAGCTGATGCTGAAACTCTCAATTTCCAAACCAAAACATTCTCAAGAGCAAATACTGGGCAATGACGGGGCTCTCTCACTAAGAGGATCCCCAATGCAAAGTGCCAACTCCCTTGAGCAGAGATCAAGTATTTTAATGTGGAAATAGGGTTTCTAGACAGATACTCAGTGAGTTCTGTTCTGTTGGGAAGTTGATCAGAGACAAAGTTTACAATAGGGTTAAACAAATTCCCAGCACCTTCTTCCTGGTACTCTAGTCAAAATGATCTTTAGTACAATAGTTTTTATCTAAAAAAAGGAAGTTGCAGAAGCTGTGCAAAGAGATAAGGCCAATCATCAGAGATGGGGGGAGGGGTTGGAAAAAGTAAAATGGTTTCCCCTCATCCAGCCCTGATCACTGCTCTCTTTCCAATTGCACTACCAACAGGGGAAGGCAGAAAAAAAAAAGAGACAGTGAAGAGGCATTAAATAATGTGTTGCCCAATACAGTAGCCACTAGTCATCTGTGGCTATTTCAATTAATCAGAATTTTAAAAAATTAAAAAGTTCCTTCCTCAGTCACACCAGCCATATTTCAAGTGCTCAATACTACACGTAGCTAGTGGCTGCCTCACTAGACAGGGCAGATATCAAATGGTTCCATCACCATGAACAGTTCTATTGGACAGTTCTGAGTTAGAAGAACCTACAGCTCTTTAAAAGAGGGTAAAAGGAGACCATCTGCTTCCCTTAAAGGAAGACTATACCCTTTTCGGTTAGCTGATGATCTAAGGATAAGATACTGGGAGAAACAGCTAACATCTTCCTGCCATAAAAAGGCTCAAAGAGCATCATTTTATGAAGGTAGAAAGGTTTCCTCTTCCTTATTGGTCTGACAATGTGTTCACTCCCTTTCCCACAGGAAACACCTTTAAAAATCTAAAGTGGCTGCTATTACCATTTGTAATTCACTGCTCTCATGTGGAAGTTCATGTGGCAGAAGACAGACTCTGTCCAGGGACCCACACTGCCCAGGTTCACAGATCTTCAAAAACTTTTGCAAGTTTTGAGTTTGGTTATTTGGTCTTGGTTTTAACTAAATTTTATTTTTTAAATCCATTTGTTTTCCTATAGTTAATTAAAAGATTGATACCTAATATTTTAAAAAAGAAAGAAAGAAAAAGGAAAAGATAGGAAAAAAAGCATCAGTAATTCCACCACTAAAATAGCAACAATGAATTTCCTTCCAATCTTTTTACCAAGTGTTTTCTGCTGCTTTTAGAACAATAACATTCTTTCCCTTTCTTAGGATGGAATAAGCACCTATATTTTCTAGCTTTCTTTGTTTCATTTTTATATAGCATTTTTTTCCATTTATTTGAAGGATTCTTAATATCACAGTAGATTCATAGTTTCTTCCAGATGGATCTGATAGATTCTTTTGGACTAACACATTTTGTTTCAGTATACTGGAGCCACGTGACAACCTCAGTGCAGCTCAAATCCCACTGTCCCAGAGACTCAGCCTCCCGTGTCCAACCCCAGCATTAAAACAAGGAAAACAGTTTTACCCTCAGGGCCACCCCCAAGGACATAAAAGGGTCTAAAGATATCTCCCCCATATGTCCTACTCATGGTCCAAAATTCCTTTCCCAGGTGGCCTGCTGTGGTGGGAAGAACAGTGCACTGGAAGTGAGAAGGTTCCACCTCCTCCAAGCTCTAAGGCTCAAGAGATGACCATGCAGGAAGAGCATCTTACTTAGATTTCATTTTCTCCATTTGCTCTTTTATTGAGTACATATTAGGTATAATAAAATACAGCAGGAATAGCCAGCACTCAAGAGTGATCCCTATAGCTATGAATGTCTTTGGTGATTCCTCTCCATGGACTGAGAGCAGCTGTAGTAGGAGTAGAAAGAACATCCCAAGGAAGCTTTTTTAGAGCAGGTGAAAGGGGATACCCAAGAGCAGAGAACAATGGCTGGACCTGTGGCCATCACCCACCAACAAGCCAGATACTTCTGGTGTGGTAGCAATGAGTGCCCCCTCTGTAGGAAGGCTCTCCTGGGAGAACTTTTGAGAGGGAGAGCCCCAGAGGGCCTGCCCTGCAGGATCTCACATCTGCATGAGCACCAGCCCCTTTGGAGAGTGCTTCCTACTCTGGAAGCAGGGGCAGGTAGTAGGGACCCTGGACCACCATGTTGCCTAGTTCCAGGAAGCACCCATGGACTACATAATGTGGCCTAAAAAGTGGAGCCTCCTAGAGTTGGACAAACACAGACTCCTGTCATATGAATCTGACTTTGTGTCTTGCCTCTGGCCCCTCCCACCCCTGTAATCTAAGGCCAAGTCACTCAATCTTTCAAAGCCCAATTCCACATCTAGGAAATGGAGATAGTAGGAGCACCCAGCCTTAGGGCTAGTGTGAGGATAAGATGAGGAAATCTATACAAAGCGCTTTCACTCAGCCTGACTTCCTTCAGCTCTTCCTCTTGGTGGTTGCTCATCAACACAACATGTATTACTTTCTGTGGGATGATATGTGTGTCTTGGTGGTCCAGTTGGACTTGAAGCCCTGGAGGGGAAGGACCAGGACTTTGATTCCCAGCAAGGATCAGTGGCCCAGTGTCTAGTAGATGCTCAAAACATGTTTGGACACTATCATGACAGCAACTCCATCCTTGCTCGTTCTCTTCTAGGTATTACTGAGAGGACTCTTACTTGGATTTCACATTTCTTCTCCATCCACTCTTTTTATTGTATGTGCCGAGTACAAAATGTGATTCTAGAGGTCACAGAGATATGGGGATGACTAAGCATAATTTGGGGCCAGTGTGGAAGCACACGGAGCCCACTGCAGTGCCAGGTAGAACAGACTCCCAGAAGCTGTATTTTAGTGTTTTCTCAACAGGCTGAGAAAGCAAATAACCAAAAAGGCAAAGAGGCAGGTTCCATTTCATGCAATGCTATGCTAACAACTGTGAGTCAGAGGGCTACAGAATGACCACCGTGGCAGGTGGCAGTGTCAAACCACAACTGTGTATTCTTGACACTAACCATAGGTGTCCAGGTATACTGGCCCAGCCTCCTGGCAGCAGGCTTTCCTCAATAACCAGTGCATGCAAGCACACCTCAAATGAGATGGAAAATCAAAATCCCTCCCACTAAAGCACATCCAGACCCTGGGGCCTTGTGCACACACTCCCTGCCCTCTGGCCGTGTGCACCTCTCCTGATGGAGGTCCCCCACCTAGCCTCCAGGCATGGAGGGGGATCATCCAGCAAAGAGAGGACGGGGAATCTGAGCCTCAGTCAAGATCTCCTCCCTCCAGACCACAGAGAAGGAGCAGTATCTGCTCCTGTGGGGTCCAGAGCCCCAGTGGCCACCCCAAGAGATGGGTCATACCTGGGTGCCACTGCCTCGCATGATGTCCTCAGGAATGGCGTAGATCTGGTTCTCCATCTCAACCTTCTGGAGCCCATTGTCTGTTACTTTCACCCAAAGCACACGGAAGTTGGTCCCTCCAAGGTCCAGAGCCAGGAATTCTCCATGTTCTGCAGCGAGAAGGACCACTATTAGTTCGGGAAAGACAAGGTATAACTGTTTCACAGAGACCAAAACTTAAAACCCAAGAATCCTGCCATAAACACTGGTCATCTCTGGGTGATGAGGTGGCCAGCGGGTCTTTTTTCTACACACTTTTATGTATTGTCTGATTCTTTTTCTTAATGCTAAACACTTCTATATTACTTTCAGAATTCACGTAAAAAATCAGACAGTTTCACATCCAGTGATAGGGTGCCCACCCCCTCAGAGCTATTTCCCAAGGACTTTCAGCCAAGTCCCCATCAAACTCACAGGGCCCATCAAGCCCTGTACCAGGAGAGCAGGTCTCAGGTTTTTTGGGGGGTTTTTTGGTTTTTTTTTAATTAATTAATTCATTTCTGGCTGTGTTGGGTCTTCGTTGCTGCTCTAGTTGCATTGAGCGGGGGCTACTCTTTGTCGCGGTGTGCAGGCTTCTCATTGTGGTGGCTTCCCCTGTTGCGTAGCACGGGCTCTAGGCATGCAGGCTCAGTAGTTGTGGCTCTCGGGCTCTAGAGCGCAGGCTCAGTAGTCGTGGTGCACAATCTTAGCTGCTCCGTGGTACGTGGGATCTCCCTGGACCAGAGCTCAAACCCACGTCCCCTGCATTGGCAGGTGGATTCTTAACCACTGCGCCACCAGGGAAGTCCCCCAGGCCTCAGTTTTGTTCTTCATAGCCCCAGGACACCCAGCACGCTGCTACAAGCTTGTGGCCCCCTGGGCCTTTTGCCAAATTGTAATCCCTGAACAAAATGTACTCTTTTATGTTTGTATACAGTGACAGCAACATCTCTCGGCAGGATGAGGGTCACATGATGGAGTGGAATGGGATCCAGCTGGCTATAAATTAAGAGGCCTAGCAAATAAGTCAAGTAGGTGTCCCCACCAATAAAAGATCCTAGGTGCTGACTTAAGAGTATATAAGACAAGAGTCAGGCCACTCAGAAAAGCCACAAGGCTGGGGCAGAGTGGGGAGAAGGAGACTCCACAGACACAAGGGGGTCAAGGTCTTCAGGTGTCACCAGGAAGGCACAGTCCAGTCTCCCCAGGAAATAAGCAGTGCAGAACAGGAAACGTCCAGATTCCAGATGATAATACCGGCTACAGGGACACGCGCCATTGTACAGCACAGAATGGAAGTGCTGAAGAGGCTCGGAGGCCAGAGCCAGTGCTGGGGCCCAGCGGGGCAGGCAAGGACTGGGGAACAAGGCGGGCTCGTCCCCTCAGCAGCCTCTTCAACCAGTACTGCTCCACCAGTCTTCCAATGTCCTGCCGCACACCTTCTTGAAGGATACATGATTATTTCCGGGGGGATTCACTTGTTGGCATGTTTGTCAACACTCGGCCACTTTCCTGATGGGAGACTTGCCACTGAAGTAAGGGAGAATGGATCGGATGGTCAGGGAAGCGCTCTGACTAAATGAAACAAGGATTTATTCTGACCCACTTCTTCTCAGCGGCAATAACTGTTTGGTCCTGAGAAAAGCTACATCTGCCCAGCTCCTTGACGGCACTTACCCACACAGTCCCTACAGTCCAGAGGGGCAACTTGGGGCGGGCATCATTCACCCGACATTCCGTGGGGACTTGCCTCCACACAACAATGGCTTGCTGGTAACAATATACAGAGACTGGCTCTGGAGCCCACATTACCTGCATCAGAACCCCAGCCACATTTTGGCCGTGGCAAATTCCTGAGCCTCTGAGCCTCAGCTGCCTCATCTCTAGAGGAGGAACATCATACCTCATGTGGTTGAGGTGAGGGGAAGAGCAGATAATGTGCCTCAAGTAACCAGCACAGTGCCAAGAACTCAGGACACACTAAATAAGTACTAGAAACTTTCCATCCAGGCTCTCGGCAAACACTGCCTGACACCCACACTTAAAAGTCTCCCAGGGGGCTTCCCTGGTGGTGCAGTGGTTGAGAGTCCGCCTGCCGATGCAGGGGACACGGGTTCGTGCCCCGGTCTGGGAAGATCCCGCATGCCACGGAGCGGCTGGGCCCGTGAGCCATGCCGCTGAGCCTGCACATCCGGAGCCGGTGCTCCGCAATGGGAGAGGCCACAACAGTGAGAGGCCCGCGTACCGGAAAAAAAAAAAAAAAAAAAGTCTCCCAGGCCCAGTATTAGGACTGCCTCTCAGACTGAAAAAAGTAAAAGCAACATTCTGAGGCGAGACTGAAGAAACCTGTCCAAGGAAAGCCATTGAAATCTTCTCCAGTGACTTTAGCATTCCTCCTCAGGGGTACTAATTTTCCATCCCTTCCCTGGCATCTGGAGGTCCCCCCAGCCCTCTAGCTACAGTCGCTAGATAGCTTGGGTCACCTCAGCCCCATCTGGGGAGACTGCCCCTCTTGTGGCCATGGATGACTTTTCCAGGCACTCCAGTTCTGAGCCTCCCCTGGTAGTGGGACGTCAGCCAGTTCGTAGGGAAAACTATGTGTGGTTGTCATGGGGGATGAAAAGGAAAATCAGAGATGAACTGCCTGCATCAGCACTCTGCCCCAGGACACATGAATCTGCTGAATCGGCAACCGTGGGGGACTGAGGCTGCCGAGGCTGCCCCTGGTTGGTCACGATTTAAGGCCAGCCCAGCCGGATTCACTGGAGAGGACAGCTCCGTCAAGAATGGTGGTTTTGCAGTATTTGCTGATGGACTGAAGGGAAACCACAAATAATACAGTGCTGCTGATAATTCCATTCCCAGGAAGGAATGTCATTCTTTTCAGACTCCACCAGGTCAGACATTCCTCTGCATCCCTCCTCCCTGATGCTCCCTCCATAAACACACAGGATCACAACTTCCAGAGCCAAAGACTTTATTCCTTCCAGAGTCCAATATCTCTGAGGCAGGCCCAGCATCATGACTCCTAGAGCTAAATCCTAAGGTGACCCCTGGGGACAGTGGATGGACCCCTACCCTAGTGCCTGCCTCTCCACCACCCATGAGAGGCCCTCACACAGAGAAGCAGCAAGCTTTGCTTTGAATTCCAGCTCAGCTGCTACACTACCTGTGTGGCTTCTCTGAGCATATCACCTCAGCTGCAGAACAGGGCTCATAATGCTGACTTTCCCAGGGGTCATGAGCTTACATGAAATACAGAACACATTATGTGAATATATAGGTATACTGTAAGCCATCAATAAACAGCTGCTGCTGTCACTGTTATTACTCCTTTGATTACGTAGCTCCTCTCGTATCCCTACCTACTCCTATCCTACTCCTGGCCCAGGTCCTACCTACACTGTCAACCTTCCGGGACACCCCAGAAGCCCAGAGCAGAGAGTGTGTGATGTGGTGTGAAGGAGGATGGCATCTATGGGCCTGGGACAGTCAGACTGGACGGGCAGGAGTAAGGCTCTGGGGCAGGAGAACATGTCTAGAGCAGGTTTCTTAAGTACACAGCCACAGGGCAGACAACCCAGTAAGGTCCAGCGAGATCATTCTGCTGAATGAGTATACTTGGTATTCGAGGCAATGTATTAAGAAAACATCTCATATTGCATCTGCTTATTGATGGTTCATTTATTAAACAAAATATTTGAGGAGACCATAAGACCAGAGGTAAGATTTCTTTTATTGTTAAGCATGCTGTTATGTCTAGAAAACATTTTTAATATCTGATTTTTAAAATGTTCAAACAGTACAAAAGTGGAAAAAATGAAAAGCAAACATCTCTTCTCTTCCCCATGCCCCAAAAGTAACCATTATTAACATTTCTTGAGTGTCCTTAGATACATTTATATTATAAAAACAGGGAAGACTGTTAACTGACACATTCTAAGAAAAGAGTTTGAATTGCTGGTTCTAAGGATTTATGTGTTTGATTACCAAAGATATTAGCAAATTAACTTCCTAAAAATTCTCTCCAAATTCCACATAAACCAACAGGTGGGTGTCACTGTCACCAGTGTCCTATGTTATGTACAATTAATCTTTGCCAACCTCATAGGTCAAAGTGGCAGCTCATTTTTTAAACTTGGTTTCTTTCCTTTGTGTAGGTTAGACATTTTGAATTATTGACTGGCATTGCGAATTCTTTCTTCTGTGAATTTACTGTTCAAATGTTTTGTCTTTTAAAAATATATATTTATTATTTTCTTAATAATGTAAAAGAGCTCTTTGCATATTAATGAAACTAGTTTTGTTGGTTGTATATCTGCAATTATTTTTCTCCAGTTGGATATTTGTCTTCACTGCCCTTTCTAAATCTCTCCAGTTACTTCTAAATGTTGTCACCAGCACTGCTAAAATAAAAGAAGCAAGATTTCACCATAGGTTTATTTAAAAGATCAAATTCATCTTATACTTTCTTATGTGACTTTTTGAAAAAAATGAAGCCCAGAACCCTGTCTTCATCTCTCTTGTCTCTGGGACACAGTTCAGACTTTTCCACTTGCATCTGGATTATTGTGGCAATAAAACAATGGAAAGACAGAGGCAGGTGTGGAGGAGGTTTAGTTAATTTAAGGCCCACCATGTAGATATTTTTAAAAGGAGAAAAATATGTTGTGTGATATTCATAAACATTATCTCATTAATCCTCAACAACCTTATTGGACATCATGATCCCAATTTCCAGATAAGAAAACTAAGGCTCAGGTCAAGTAACTGAAACCAAGATTTAAATCCAGGTCTAGCTCTCTAGCAAAGTTTTCTACTGCAGTGAGGAAGAAGGCTGCTCATGAGAAAGTTGTAAATCCTCAAATAAGGAATTCTTCATTATCGGGACTTCCCTGGTGGTCCAATGGTTAGGGCTCCGCGTTTTCACTGCTGAGGACCTGGGTTCAGAGCCTGGTTGGGGAACTAAAATCATGCAAGCCGCGTGGTGTGGCCAAAAAAAAAAAAAGGAATTCTTCATTATCGATGCCAAGAGCATAAAACCCAAAGGTTGCCACAGGCTCTAAGCCAGCCTGCGTGGCAAAGGAAGTGACACTGTGGTTCAGAAGCTGAGTCACTTAGTTAAGATCATACAAGGGTAAACAACTGCTGGATTTGACCCCAAGTTCATCTGACCCCAGCACCCGTGCCAGTCCCTATGCACCTCACCCATATCTCTCGTAGTGCTGGTTCCTGGAAGCTGAGGATTACCTGACGCAGAATCCAGGATGGAAGCAAATAAGCCATAAAGTGATGAAAAAGAAAGCAAAACTGCCCTAATCTTTATCAGTAACTTGGCCCATCCCTCTGGGCCAAGTGTTCTCAAACTTGAGTGGGAGGCGGCAGACACACATCCACTGGCAAGAGGTGACACACCCTTCTCCCCAAAGGAACCTAGGACCTGCTAAGGCTTTTCGAGGCAGGTTTTTTCAGCAGCCGCAAATTGGTGCCGTCTCATACAATTATACCAAACCTCCGTTCGCACCTTACTGGACACTCCCCAATCTCTCTCTGATGAAGGTTCTCCTAATTAAGAACATCCCCCTCCAAAAGCAGACAAAAGAAGAGGTAACAACCCTCTATTGAAAGGAAATAAGGGGGCTTCCCTGGTGGCGCAGTGGTTAAGAACCCGCCTGCCAATGCTGGGGACACGGCTTCGAGCCCTGGTCCAGGAAGATCCCAAACGCCGCAGAGCAACTAAGCCTGTGCGCCACAACCACTGAGCCCACAAGCCACAACTACTGAAACCCATGCACCTCAACGAACAGTAGCACATGCTCACCCCAACTAGAGAAAGCCCGCACACAGCAACAAAGACCCAACACAGCCAAAAATAAAATAAATAAATTTAAAAAAAAAAAAGGAAATAAGGACTCATAGTTAAGAGGAACTGGCAATAGGAGTATTAGGTCTTGCCACCCTCCATCGAATTACCCAATGGTTAAGATTCAAGTTGCTGGGCTTCCCTGGTGGTGCAGTGGTTGAGAATCCGCGTGCCAATGCAGGGGACACAGGTTCAAGCCCTGGTCCAGGAAGATCCCACATGCCGCAGAGCAACTAATCCTGTACACCACAACTACTGAGCCCGCACTCTAAAGCCCGCGAGCCACAACTACTGAGCCCGCGCACCACAACTACTGAGCCCGCGCACCACAACTACTGAAGCCCACGTGCCCAGAGCCCGTGCTCCACAACAAGAGAAGCCACTGCAACGAGAAGCCCGCACACCGCAATGAAGAGTAGCCCCCGCTCGCCACAACTAGAGAAAAGTCTGCGCACAGTAAAGAAGACCCAACTGCGGCCATAAATAAATAAATAAATTTATTTATTTTTTAAAAAAATGGATTCAAGTTTTTCCCTCTGGCAGAGTTTGTTTGCTGACTCATTTCCCATCCTGGACTACCACTCTGCCCACTTTCAGTGAGGTTCTTATCAAATACATAAGGTCAGCAAGATAAAGGGGTTTCAATTTCTCCTGGGAACTCACCTGTCCCAGGGAAAGGCTAAAGAGGACTAAAATGGCATCTGAGTAAGTAACCACCTGAACATGATAGTCACTGTCATCTCGGTTGATGGGACATCAGTAATGTATTTGAGCAGGCCCTAACTCTAGCATTATTCAAGTCACTCACTCACAATGTCCAAGCAATTTGTGAGGGGTGAGGGCCAGACGAATTTCCCAACAGTCTATTTTCAATCACTAGGTATTTGCCACTAATTAAAATAGATCACCACCTGTTCCTCCCATCAGGAGCTCAGAGCAGTGTGCCAACCAGTGCACAAAGGACGACTTGTGAACAGAACAGGTCTGGTTTTGTTTTGCATTTTTAAGCAGCAGTGCCCTTTTGTCAAAGGCAACTGTGTTCAGAAGTGGCAGAGCACTGCCTTGTTAAGGCTAGAGCCAGAGCCCAGTACCTCACCCTGGGCAGGGCTTCTTCAGGTGATCAAATGGACTTCTTCGGAAGCCTCCTTTAGACAAGTAGCTTTGATGCAGCGTTCCCAGAGCTCTGAGGATCCTTGAAGTTGCCATAGTGCCTGCTAGCACTCCGCGACAGATGGCTAAGAATGTACGGCATGGACTCCAATTGAGAGGACAACTAAAAGTCTCTAGGTCTTGAGTAGGTAATCCAGCAAAACTAACTTTGCCAGACACAGGTTTCAAGGCACGTATTTCCCAAGTACCTGGAAACACCACAGTCACTACCACCTCTGGCAGCCTCTTTTTAAGTTCCAAGATTTCGGATACTCCATTATAGTACAACAAGACACTGAATGCCAAAATGTAGAAACAGAGAAACGTAAAGCTGCTTCAGTTGAAGGGAGGGGCCTGGAGCACATACCATTTGTAAGTGCCCCCCAAACCTCCCAAAACACCATCAGAAAGCACCACCCTGCTGCTTTTATACTCAGGAAATGTTTCTTAAGCTCAAAATACGTGCCACTCACAGAGAAATGTTATACTAGCTCCACAGATGTGAAACTACTCTTCAAAGGATTAAAATATGATTATCTTTCAATACTGTGTAGGCATTGAGTGTGTTAAGATTTTCAGGCAGGCCGACATGGGTTCAAATCCCATTTTAACATGTATTAGCCATATAAATACAGGTAAATTATTAGAAATCTGATACTCAGATTTCATCATCTGTTAAAAGGGGACAGTAATAACCTCCTGTCTAGCCAGCACCTCCCCATCACTCGCCAGGACACAGAGACACAGAGACACAGACACACAGTTTTTGGTCAAGAATCAATGCAATGAATGCGTAAGGTGTTTGGCACAATGCCTGGTGTATGTAAAATGTTTAATAAACTCCAGTTACCACTATATGGAGGCTACTTATCAATACAATCTTCATTTTATATTGTAGGCACCATATAAATCCACTTATTAGTTTGCATGTATGCAAGCTATTAATCTATGTCCCCACGACACAGCTGTTGATACAATGCTGAGCAACCCAGATAAGGGCTCCTTTCAGAGTAAAGGGCTCCTTTACCAGCCTCCATGCACCCTATCACCAGCCTAGTCTCTCTTTATCATGTCATGTACTTGCATTATATGACCTAGTATCATTTCCTTTATGATGATAAATGATATCCTTATGTCCCCAGGATAATGTGCACTCTTCAAAAGTGGGGCACAAGGCTGCTCAGCACATTGCTGCCCCACAGAGGACCAGCCTCAGAGGGGATTCTATTGAATGAACTGAACAGCTAGGCCTGAGTTACAAATAGAAGAATGAATGCATTGCGCTAGCAGTGTTAGGGGCCTCTAGTGATATGCCTAAGGGCCCAGGCTTTGGAACACAGATGGCTGGGTTCAAATCCCAATGCTTCTACTTGCTCATTATGTGACTTTGGGCCAAGGTGCCTAATCTCTCTAAATCTAGTTTCTTTTTCTCTAAAACAGGGTTTATGGTGTCTACCATTGAATCACTGTGAGAATTAATGAGATAGTTCAAATACAGTGCTTAGCATAGTACCTGGCATTTATAAGCCTACATTTTAAAATTATCATCATCATCATCATCATCATTCCCTGCTCTCGAGGGAATTAAATCTAGCTAGAGGGTAGAGATACATTCACCTGCAAAAAATAATTCACAATTCATGGAAGTGGGGAAGTATCAAAAGATCAATACAGCAAAGGTTTCATCTTACTCTGCCTTAAGACATGCTTATATCTAAACAATTCTGCCAAGACAGTGAGGGCAATAAAGATACTACAAAGATAATTTATTTCTAAATTGGAACGCTGGAAAAAAAATTTGTTAAAAATGTAAATTATTTATTAAATAAATAAACCCATTGGAATGCTGGAATATTTGTAGATTTTTAGTTGGGTCTACTTGAGCTTCTTATTATAATGGTACAAAGTCAATCCATATTTATGGTCAATTTTAAAAGATAATAACCTGATTTGCTCCAGAAACTTTTGTTCAGCAACATGAGCCAATGTAAAGCATGAATCTTATGGCCTTGGAGTCAAGACTACCTATGCTTAAAGTCCAACTGTGCCACTAACTGTACACAGGTGACCTTGGCAATCTCTTTTAGCCTCAGTTGCCTTATTTTTAAATTGGAAATGTCTCCCTTGTAGAGTTTGCATGGAGAGTAAAACAGATTGTTTCCATAAACAGACATCATGGGTGCTCATTAAATGATATCAGCTATTCCTGCATTTCGTCTTAAGACGGAACTGTCCTCTGAAAGCCAGATGCCTTGTGATGTGTGTAATGGGCCCCCTGACAGGGCTGTGACTGGGGCTGGTACTGCAATCACATGCATAGTTCAGCTTAGGTTAGGGCTGCCTACAGAGAGGTCAAGATGGTGAGATTCCTGACAGATACAAATAAAGAATTTCTCTGTTCAACTCTGCACTGCCAAAAACAAAAAGGGTGGGGGGAGTCACAGACAATAATTATTGGGGCAAGTGGAACTCTCATACAGCATTGGTGGGAGTAGAAAATAGTTCAACCACTTTGGAAACCAAAGTTCAAACCACTTTGGTCTGGGAGTTTCTTATAAATTAAACACATCCCAAACCCTATGACCCAGAAATTCCACTCCTAGTTGTTTCCTCAAGAAAAGGAAGAAAACAAAAACATATGTCCACAAAGAAGCTTGTAAAAGAATGTTTATAGTAGCTTTCATCAAAAACTGGAAACAGCCCAGGTGGCCATTGAATTCATTGTCATATAGGATTCCAATCACACCACGGAATCAGCAACCAAAAAGGAGCTACTGATATACACTACACGGATAAAGCCCACATTTTGATGGGTAAATGAAGTCTTGCATAAAGAGTAAATACTATATGATTGTATATACGGGAAGTTCTAGAACAGGCAAAACAAATACATGTGGAAAATTTAAAACAGTGATTACTTCTGGGGGTTGGGGACAGGGACTGCCTGGGAAGGTGCAGCAGGGAGCTTCCTGGGCTGATAATGTTTTCTATCTTGATAGGGGTTGTATTAAACAGGTATACATACTTGTCAACTCATCAGATGATATTTAAGATTTGCATCTCGTACGAAATTTTACATCAAAAGAAAAAAGAGCAAATATTGAACTCTGGTTAATAATGGGCCTGCTGAAGTTCTGGGGTTGAAATGAACTGATTTCTGCAATTTACTTTGCAATGCCTCAAATAAAACAAGAGGGACTGATGGGAGGAAGGATAGAGGAGTGTGATAAAACAAATCTAGTTAAAATATCAGTGTAGACTCTAGGTAGTCTGTATACGGATGTTCATTATACAATTCTTTCAACTTTTTTAAACTGTCTTAGAGAAAAAAACAAATAAGGAGCATTTTTTATATACATACCAGCTGACACCAAATTCAGTTACCTAAGTAAGATATTCTTGAACCATTTACATTTTCATTTTTATCTGTGCCAACTATGTTTCTTTGCACTGCATGGTCCACACAGTCTACGAAGCACAGATATTTTAAAATCAGCCCCCACAGGGCTCTGACTGTTGACATTCTCTTCCTTCTCACAGAGAACTCAAACCATAATTTGGAAGTTCATATTTCATGTGTGTAATGGAAGCCTCCATCATAAACAAATGGCCTGAAACCTCCTGAAGTCTCTCCCACGTTCTCTACCAGGTCTTTGATTACCATTAAATAGCTGAGACCTGATTTATGAAAGCTGGAACCTGGTCCTTGCTCCAAAATGCAGGTAGGGCCTCCAACGATGGGGATGAACCCTCACACCTGCTCCCTCCAATCAAAAGGACCTGGGAGATTCACTCACCCTCAGTAAAATCGGTGCTGGCTGTGAGTCTTGCCATGGTGGCTGCATAGGACTGTGTTTACAACACACATGGGAAGGTAACATAACCGAGTCCCCCTTAATTCTCAGAGAGCCAACCCTCTGATGTTTCTTCTTTTTACAAATGAGAAAATGGAGGAATAGGGCATAAATGAACTGCTCTAAAGCACACAGCTTGAATTCAAACCCTTTTAAACCTAGAATTCTGATCTTCACTCCTCACCACACACTGCCCTGAAACCACCTCTCACCCCTGGCAAGAAATAGCCAATTTTACAAAGGTCTGACCAGGACAAAACTGGGTAAGAAGCATTTGACAGTGGCTTTCACACTGCAAGCTGAAAAAATTAGTGAGACCTGACTAGAGACAGTTTTAAAGTATAGAAGATAATAGATCTGGGGCTTCCCTGGTGGCGCAGTGGTTAAGAATCCGCCTGCCAATGCAGGGGACACAGGTTCAAGCCCTGGCCCGGGAAGATCCCACATGCCGCAGAGCAACTAATCCTGTACACCACAACTACTGAGCCTGAGCTCTGGAGCTCGCGAGCCACAACTACTGAGCCCACATGCCGCAACTACTGAAGCCCACACACCTAGAGCCCGTGCTCCACAAGAGAAGCCACTGCAACGAGAAGCCCACACACCGCAACGAAGAGTAGCCCCCACTCGCCGCAACTAGAGAAAGCCTGCGTGCAGCAACGAAGACCCAACGCAGCCAAGAATGAATGAATGAATTTTTTTTAAAAAAAGAAGATAATAGATCTGTCACATTCAAGAATAAACATTAGTTCCTGAAACTTGTTTTCGTTGTATATCAACATTCATATGTATGTGTTTCTTGCTGTGACTATGCAGTCCAAAAAAGTTAGAGAGCCACTGACTAAGTCCCTTTAGAGCAGAGGTTTAGATCTGAGGTTTAACTTCCCAGATATGAAAAAGTAACACTGGAAAGGGCTGAGCAACATTCTGAGGAAGGCTAGCCTGGAGCAGGTGCCACTTGAGCAAGGTCTCTAGCCTTCTGTAGAAGAGAAGCACAGTCACCAACAGCAGCAACAGTGCCGGGACTGCGGCCTTGGCCGGCAAGCAGATGCACCAGCCAAGCCTCACAGGCTGCGTGACCACGTCCAGGGGAAAGGCAGTGGTCCCTGCACACAACGGCTCTCTCGCTTCTCCTCTCAGCACTTTACTGGGGTGCCAATAAAAAGAAGAATGTTCATTTTTGACAGGCTTTATCTAGTGAAGAGGTACTGGTCCTCACTGCCACATTCTATAACACACAGCCCAACTAACGAAATATAAAACTCAAAACCTTGATGTTGAACACTTTCAATTATATTCCCTCATGTTCCCCTCCCAGTTCCATTTTCTTTCTCTCTCTCCAGAAGCAACCCCTATCATTTATCTGGTACACATTTTCTAGCTTATATCCTAACAATTTTAGGATGTGTGTGTGTCCATGAGCAACATATAGCATTACTCGGAGAAGTTTTTTTAAAATAACATTCAACTACTATGAGGTACATGTCCTTCTGCAATTTTTCACTCTTCGTTTTGTAAATGTATCCATATTTATACATGGTCATTTTTGTGACACGCTATATTGTATCCCTTCATATGCACAGTCTATAAACTGTTCCCAATATGCTGTCATTATAAGCGGCACTGCCATGAACATTCTTAGACATGTCTCCTCGAGTTCACATGGGAATCTGTTCAAGGTATAGTTGGAAGTAGAATTGCTAGTTGTCATATACATATATTTTCAACGTAACTAGTCACTGCCAACCTCACACTCCGGGCGAAACACTACCAATAGCTCGATACATATCCTTGAGACGTTACACACCTGTACACACATATATAGTTTTATGTGTGTATATATATTCTGTAAAATCACACACGTGATTTTACAGAATATGAATTTACATAAATCTATCTCATGCTTTATGATGGGTTGCAGAGGACTGTTTTCTGCATTAATTGACCAGTGCCCAACTGATGGACATTAAAGGGGTTTTCCCTCATTACAGTAAGTCAAGGAACTTTGTGCATAAATACACTGACACACTAGCTCCAGGACATGTGTAGAACAGACCAGGACTGCTGGATCCACCTCTTATTTTTACAAAGGAGAAAAGGCTGAGTCCCAGAGAACTGGGATGAGGAGCTGGCCCACAGACACCCCAGCAAATGAGGAATGAAAGGGCTGGGGACCCCATTTCCTACAGTCTGGTCTCTAGTACTCTAGGGGGCACCTGTTCTGCTTAAGTAAATAAAACATCCCAATACACAGTATTCCTTTCACACACTGCCTCCGTTTACACTGTAGAATCTGAGGTTATAAAGAGGTACTCTGGGTATCACAAAAGTCATGTAAAATCTCCTTGCTTCTGTGTGGAAAGAAGGTCAGGCAGATAAGTCTTGCACCAGACCCCCCCACCCCAGGAAGCCTACAGGAGTCAGCCTCTGGCTCCTGTCCTCAGTCCAGGCAACTCAAATGCATAGAAGCCAAAATCATGCCTGCTGCTCCACTGTGGGTAGAGGTGGGACAAGGACAGGCTCCAAGGACTCTGGCCTGAGGTCAGAGAAAGAGACTTAATGACCACACAATACAGCAACGGATGCAAACTCTAAGAGGCAGTGGGAGGTCTCCACGCTCCAATCTCAGGAAAATGAGAATAGGAAAAGTTGGCCCCATACCTAGTTCTCCCCAACAAACTTACTCATCTGCCTATAATCCAGGCCAGACATCCACTCCCAACCCCATTTCAAAAAATTTCCACTGAGCATATGAGTCCTCTGGTGCTGAGTGTACAGGCTCACACGTGCACATACACACATAATGTATCAAGCTCAGTCTTGATGCCTGGCGTTTGGCATACATGAGTTTGAATCCTGACTCAGCCTCTCATTAGCTATATGACCTTAGGCAAGTTATCTGACCATCCAGGCTCCCAACTCCTCATCTTTAAAAAAAAAAAAAAAAAAGTACTCAAAATTTGTACCTACCCTATAGGGTTTTGTGAAAAGTAAATAAGTTACTACATGTAGATGCTCAGAAAAGCTGTTAGCCCATAATATATATTTCGAAAATATTTAGGATACTTGCTTAGTGCTAGTGCCTTAAATAAAGACAAGGTCCCTGGTCTTAAGGAGCTAGTAAATTTATCAGAATGTCATAAAAACAGTACAAGCAGGTGTGGCTGCCAGTCAGAGGGAGTGGTAGGTATAGTAAATGTGCCATTCTAGAGGGCACATGAGGGATATCCGAGAATTGGAGGAGGCCCCTCACCTCAAGAAGCTCTTTGAAGGGCTGAGACACACACACTCAGAACAATCCTGAACAAGGTCACACCCTCAACGTTGGGTTCCAAGGCTTTAGCAAACACATACTTATTTTAGAAATTGTAGAAAGGTACAAAATCTTGTTAGATGAACAGGTCCCCAAAGGCTCTCACGCAAGTAAGCCTCAGGGACACAGACGTGATGGAGACACTGAAGGCATGTGGTACAAACGAACAAGCCCTGTCCTGTGCCTTGCCCCGCCCACCCCTCCCCAGGGTTTCTCTGCAGATGCAGATGCTTCACCAGCAACCAGCCAGCATTTTGGACTTCTGTCCTCCCTCCGGTTCTCAGACTCTGTGCTTCCTGGTTCCTCCATCACCCTGGCAGCTGCCCCCGGGCTCTTTCTCTCACCCTCTATATATAGGTAGCCATCCCACACCCTTCACCCCTCGTGGCCCCAGAGGTACCTCATCTCTAAAATGGAAGGTTGTCATGAGGATTAAATGAAACAAACTGTGTGAAAGTGCTGGCACAACTTAGTTCCGTTCCCTTCTCTGAGGATGTTGCCACCCCTGGGCAGCTGGGCTCAACACCCTGGCATCACCTTTGAATCCTCTCTGGTCTCTGCCCACTACATCCCACCAGGGCCATGCCCTATGCTCTACCATCCACCCATCACCACCCCCCCACCCGCTCTGCATAAACTGCTAATGATGTGCATTACCAATACAGTTCTGCTCACACCCCTCAAAAACTTTCAGTTACTCCCCAGTGCCTATTACTGAAGAAAGACTCAGTGTTTCAGGTGTGCATGCAAGGCCTTCTGAATCTAGCCCCAACCCACCTTCCAACTTCAGTCTCCATCATGTCCCTTTTCTCCAGTTTAATTAAATCACTTGCTGGGCAGTGCATCATGAAATAGACTCTGTATCCAAATAAGGGGATAACACAAAGCTTGACAGGTTCTAATTGCACAGTTTCAGAGCCTTTAATACCTTAATATGTACCATGTCTCTTTCACATTCTTCCAAGTTTATTTGGACTTCTAGTAGTCTTTATTCATGGAGTTCAAAACACAGTCTAGAACAACCTATACCACACTGTTTCTCCAACAAGTCTGTGGAATGTGCCAGTTAGATGGGCCCAAGAGTGACTGACACGGCCTATGGCCGTGACCATATTAGGCACGTTTGTTATTCATCACTTTCATTGTGTGCAATCTCAGTGAAGCTGTAAAATCCCAAACTGAGCCAAACAGCCTTTCTCAGCACATGGATGGGAAACAAATGGCTGACAGCAGTACCCCAGCAGGGCTGACAGAGATTTACTCCTCCTTGACCGCCAGGACTTCCATTCAAATCCCTGCATGCTTAAGTTAACAAGGGTTGGCTTCTGAGGCTTGAAACCAAAGAACCTTCACTGTCGTATATAGTTCTTTGGGTCCCTAAGCAAAGTTACCCAAATCTCTCCCAGGCAATGGAGCACCCAGAGCCTTCTCCCAGGGGTATAATACCTGTCCCATCTGGAGTAGACCTCACAAAGGTAGGCAGCATTTTTACTGAAGCAGTGGGGTGGGTGGTAGCTCCAAGCCCTTTCTCCATCTCCTTGCGGAACCGCTTAGCAATCTCCAGGAGGGTCTCATCAGAAAGACGCATGTGGTAGAGATACTGGTCAACCTGAAAGAGAGGAAAATGAGAGTAGCAACCTATATGTTAAATGAATTATGGTATGCATCTACATCATGGAACATCACTCAGCTCCTCAAAAGGATAAAATCTGTTATGTACGGAAGGTTATTATTAAAGACCATTTAACCAGACTCTATGACAGGACTTGTCTTTAAAAAAAAAAAAAAAAACTAAACTACAAATTAAAATTAAATTTTATTTCGGGAGAATGTTAAAGACCAGGGGAAAGGCCAATTAGGGAAGAGTTCTTTTCAGATAGGTTAAGTTTAAATGCCTATGACAACATCCCTGGAGCTGGGGTTCATTAGTGGCCCTCATCTCTTGTCCTCCCCCACACTCATAAGGCCAGTCATGCCAACCCTATTAGCCCTCACCACAGGCCAAGCAGCCATAGCTTCTTGCCTGGACTAATAAAATCCCCGATTCTACAATACTATTCCCTCTTCCATCCATTTTCCATCCCCAGACAGACTACTATTCCCCTGCTTAAAGACTTTCAGTGACTTCCCATTGGCGCCAAACCCTAAATCCTTCCAAGGCCCTACCTATATAGCCAGGCCTCTCCCACTCCTCATCTTACTGTGTGCCTCTGCACTCCTTGTGCAGATCAGCCTTGGTTCAGTCCCCCAACTCACCCAACTTGCCCTTCCCTGCCTAGAAGACTGTTCATGCAGGCCCCATAGATCCTCACCTTGCTCTTCATCTGCGGATCCCTTACCAATCCTTCAGGCCTCTCTGCATGGAGGCCTTCTCTACTGTCCCTAATAAAACAATCAGGCTTCACTGTTTTTTCTGCAGACTCAGACTTTTCCCTTCACAACACCATCCCCAATTTGGAAATACATATTTATTAGGGTCCAGATCATAAGCACCAAGGGCAAGAAGAACCATGACTATTTGTTCACCCTTGCATTCCTGGAGCCTAGCACACTGCCTGACACATTAACAGAGGCTCGATACACATGGTAAAGCAACCTCCCCCATCCTCAGAGGCAGAGGCAGCTCTCCCTAGTCATTTCATTTATCTTGCTTCCAACATAAATTTACAAGAACTTTTCCCAGATTTAACACCAGGAGAAGGAAAAACAACAGGAGTCCCCCTCAGACAGTCTGCTTATTGAAAGCTCTCATCGGCCCCACCTACGGATATTCCCAGTTTTCTCCTATAAGGAAAAGGTCTGATAGAAATCCATCCAAGGAGGCGCACAAGTTTCCACAACATCCCTGTTCTCAGCAGCAGTGTCCAGGACGGGTAAGGCTGCTGGCCACAAAGGGTAGGAGTAGAATCAGGACCCTTGGGCCAGGTCATAGCTGTGCCCTCAAGGTATGAGGGTGGTGGTCCTGGCACTCCCAGCCTCATCAGCAGACTGGGGGACCAGAAGGGACCCTGGTCTTCCCAGCTCCAAAACTCCAGGATTCCCAAGGGCAAAGCGTGGCTGATGACCACTACCACTGCTTGTCATGCAGGGTTTTAAATTCGCAGAAATGAGGATTTCCCCCAATTCCCTTGCTGCCAGCTTTTATTAAAGAGCTACAGCAGACATCTAACTCCATTGGTCTAAACCAGGACGACGCCAACCATCAACTCTGTTTTCTGGTTTCAGGCTCCTGGCACCTCGATGGCCTTGAGCCCACTATCTGCCTCAGCCTCCTGGGGCTGTGGGGCACCAGCCCCCACCCCAAGCTGGGTCACTGATCTGGGCTTCCTACAATCCTGGGGAGCCAGGGTGCTCCTGAGGAGGCTGGCCTAACCCCATAATGATATTTGAGGCTCCCAGGAGGAAAAAGCATACAGCCTCAGACAAGTTCTCTCCCTGTTGGTGCAGTGGGAGACAAATTGCTGGAGACTCTGAGCCCAAGGCAACGTAAATCACCGCAGAGGCCTCCTGTTCCAAACCCAATGACGCCTGGGCTGGCCCAGGAACACTACATTATGGCTTACGCATCTCAGTGCTAGCATACAAAGTCCCAGCCACCAGACCAGAGGCTAACGCCAAGTCACATCCAGGTACAGCCTGAGACGCCCTCAGAGGCAATAGTAATAACGGCAAACCCTTCAGCAAAACCTGTTTTCAAGGTTTTATACCCATTAACCCATTTAATCCTCATAACAGCCCTGTGAGGTAGGTAGTGTTATCTCCTCCATTCCACCAAAAGGGAAAGGCAACATGCCCAACATCACACAGGTGCAAAAGCTAAGCCAGGACTGGACAGGGCAGCCCAGCTCATCTGTGCTCTTCTCTGCTCTGCCTGATGAACGCCCCTCTCTGCTGAACAGCAGGGTCTATACAGGCCAAATGGCACTACAGCACATTCAGGCTGGCCATGTCCACTAAAAGGCCATCTTCTATTCCAGTCATCCCACCACACAGATAGGAAGGGCAAACAGTGGAGGGCATGGCCCATGGGGCTGCCCTGGCAGATGAGAAGGCAGCGGACATATCTCTGGACATTATCATGAGTTTGACACATGACTAAGTTGGAGCTCCCACGTTACTACTTTCCCAAAGAGAAGAGAGGTCCAGAGGCCTCACTGCCATCCACCCCCACCTCCATGGATGGCTCCGGATGTTGCAAAGGAAGCAAGAGAGTTCCTGTGTGGGAAAGCAAAGCCTGTACTGCCTTGTTAAGAGGCTGCACTGTCACTTCTTGGAGTGTGAGGTCACGAGCACAAAAGAGCAAATGTGGAATGGCCATAATTCTACAGCAGCCATGCTTAATTTAACTCTGATGTTTAAACTGCTACAAGCCTTGTTGGAAATCCAGTCTTAACTCTCAAAGAACCTAACAAGTTAAAGAGTCAGACTTTACTCAAAGAGATTATAATCATATTTAAGTGTTCAGTGACAGATGAAAACGATGATGATCGTTACAGTAGCTAAACATTTACCCAGCATTTCTTACCTGCCAGAAACCATCCTATGGGTTTACTGACTTGACTTCCTTTGTTCTTTTGTAATACTTCTACAACCCTGTTTTACAGGTCACTTGGTGAGGGTCAGAACTAGGATTCAAACCGAGGTGTCTGGCTCTAAAGCCAGGCCCTTAGGACCACCACAGTCGCCTTTCCTGTGGACCCTCTTAGTGCGGGAGAGCACCCTCTGCCCTGTAGTTTCTTGGATAACCTCAGTGCTTTGATTTCCTCTCCATCAGATGAGACTAAGAGAAAGGATATGGGACAGCTATGAAAAATGCAACTATAGCACCTTGGCCCGAACTTCTTCTCTTTGGGCCATGATGACGGGCATGATGATGTATCCTCCCTGAGTTTCTTAGGGCCACTCAGGAAAGGCTGATTAATCACCTGATGTTACAGCTTCCTAAACACACCACTGAGGCCCACCTAGCCTTGGTCAGAACCGCTGTGTTGAGTGAAGGGTAGCCAAGGGAAGCAGAAGTTAGAAACAAGAAGCAGTCTCCATACGAAGACCTTTTTCCTGGATTGGGAAGGAAGAAAATGAACTTGGCATAATCCTTCCAACTTTCACTCACAGTGCAGCCAGAAGGAGGGAGCACAAGGAACGAGCAAAGTCATGGGAGAATGTCGTTCATGTTACCAAATGTAAACAGCAGAGTAAGACTATGGCTAAAAAATACTAACTCTTAGAAGGGATCTTGGGGTAATGTGAGTTCAAAATCCCACTGAACATAGCATTTGAGTTTATCTAGTTTGTCCCTTTCACCCCAATAGTCATAAGGCCTAGGTTTGAATGCTTCCAAGCATGACAGGCTCACCACTTCTCAAAGTTGGTCAGCTTCTACTGTTGGTCAGCTCTAGTTATTAGAAAGCTTTTCCTCAATCTGACATAAATCTACTTTCTGATCATTTCCATCTATTCTCTATTCTGCCACTTGGGATAATAGTTCCCAAACTTGGCTGCACGTAAGAATGACACACTAAGAATTCCAAAGATCTATTCCAGACTAATCAAACTGACACCTTTAGGTCTGTCTGGGTGCTCAAACATCTCCCCCTCTCCTTTGGCTGGTATCCACCATGTCAATAATGTAATAATGATGGGCTATGTTCTGGTCAACACTGCTCAAGGTCATTTTTACCACTTTCTGCCTGGGATCTTTGAAAGCCATTACTTAAGACATTAGGCTAAAGTGTGAAATAATCCTGTGTTGATCCTGGGTGCTGGGAGTTGGAGAGACAAACCCTGTACTTGTTGAAAACAAATTTCAGTTGTTGGAAACTATCAAAGTAGAAACATTCAAGCCAACCCTTATTTAGTAGCTGGTTGTGGTGAAGTACAGGCTGTGGCATCAGAAAAGTCAGTGTTCAAATCCTGGCTCTAGCATTTGTACAGGTGTCTGAGTCCCAGTTTCCTCCCTCTAAAATGGGAGGACTAGCACTCACAACAGAGTCATTGGCATAAATGAGGTGACATATGTAAAGCTCTCCATCTATCTAACCTTTTTTGCTACCCATTTTCCTCTTCTTCTCCCAGACTCATCTCTGACAAGTGGTACCCTCAGAGGATCAAGGACATTTCTTAACCCTATTTAGTCATATTGGGGTTAGCAAAACAGGGGCTGGTTCCCCAAATTGCTCCTTCTCTTTCTGCGGTAGGTGTGTGGCCTATCACACTGGGCTGCTCCTCTTTAAATCTCTATCAGGAATAAAGAAGGAAAGGAGGGGGCATTCCAGGCTGGGGAAACAGAGGCAGGCCAGAAGCAAAGCCTGGCTGAGGTATGGGAAGGCCACTTGCCTACCCAGAAACAAGGGACTAAAGAAAGATAGTAGTTTTAGATACATCTATTTAGCAATCTCGAGATTAGAACTTCCTCATTGAGCAATTCTGGTCAATTTCTTTCTTCCCATAACATACCAGTCCATGCCTGCCTCCTCTACAGAACTGTGGGTACAGGCAGAAGTTCTAAAGAGAAACTGGAAACAAGCAGGACGCTTTAGGGCCTTCCCAGGTACAAAAGCCTTTCCGAGTCCTAGTTCATGTTTGTGGGAAAAAGGCTTCAGCCTCCTAGACTTTCGCAGAGTTCTAAAGGTCGGATTCAAACAGTTACTAACTAGGGAAGGGAGGGAATGCAGAAACAAAGGAGGAGCAGTCAAGAAACAATAGTGAAGCGATAAAGCAGAGTCCCGGTTCCTCCTCAAGGGATACACATAACAATTATCTCTGAGTACTTCTGCAAGAACTAAGGCCCCCATCCAGATAGAGGATGGGAACTTAAGGCTCAGCACAAGATTCCTGGAGCACCGCCCAGTTACCTCACCACCAACCAATCAGAAGAAAGTCACATACCTTGTAGCCCTCACCCCAAAATTTGCCTATAAAAACTCTTCCCTGAAAACAATCAAGGGAGTTCTAGTCTTTTAAGCACAAGCCCCCCGTTCTCCCTGCATGGCCCTTGCAACAAACCTTTCTCTGCTCCAAACTCCAACATTTCGGTGTATTTGGCCCCACCGTTTGTCGGGCATGTGAACTTATGTTCAACAACAAAATTAACCCCATACTATTTATGAAATAAGATAACACTCCAAATGGAAAGCCCATCTTCTTAAGTGCCCACAGTTTCCTCCAGACTAGCACTGAAGAGGGGAAACTGTGTCATAGCAATGATGCAAGGAATGGAGGAAGCAGAAGATCACCCTTGTAGAGGCTCCACCTCAAAGAGGGCAGTGGCTCAGGTGTGGCAGACACAGCCCCAGCCTGGTATGAGGAAGCCCAGAAAGGAAACCCTGGAGGTGAGAGCTAGAAAGGAACCTCAGAGAAACTGAGGCCAAGGTAACAGCCTTGACTAAGGTCACAGAGTTGACACTAGAATTTGGATCACCCAGATCCCTTACTCTATTGTCAGAAACAATAAATGATAATCCTACCCCCAATCATCCCCAAGGGCCTGTATCATCTTGCAGGCCAATTCCAGTTGAATGGCTAGTGACCTTCCCCGGGTTGTGAGGACACCCTATCTGGTCCCAGTGGGAAAATGGTCCTGATCAAACTACTTACATCCAGAAAAGAACAATATTCCAACGCTGAGACTTTGTTATATAAACTGCCATAAATCCTACCTTGAATACCTTAAGAGGTCTCAAAGGAAAGTATAGAAGAAACCTTAAATTTCAACATCTAAATCTGTAAGATTCCTATCATACAACCCCTGAATCGCTGACCCCAGATTCTCTCACTTTACAGTCTGTGTTGAAAACCAATTACATGCAAAGCACTATAGTATACAGGAACATAATTTAAAAAGAAATCAGCTGTGGAGATGGATAGTGGTGATAGTTGTATGTGAATGTGCTTAATGCCACTGAATTGTACACTTTAAATATATATACAGTTGACCCTTGAACTACACAGGGGTTGGAGTGCCAACCCTCACACAGTGGAAAATCCACAGTTGGCACTCCTTATACATAGTTACGCATCCAACCAACCGCAAATCATGCAGTAATGTAGTACCATAGAATATATTTATTGAAAACAATCTACATATAAGTGGACCCATACAGCTCAAACCCATATTGTTCAAGGGTCAACTTTACACACACACACACACAAATGTTTTTTAAATTTTTTTAAGAAATCAGGATTCCTGTTCTCTAGGACTTTACGAGAGAGCACAGAACTCAACTCACTATAGACTCAATCAATGTCTCTGAAATGAATGGAGGGATGGGTCTTAGGAGTTAAGAAAGGCAAGAACAATGCAAAGCAGCGCATGGGAAGTGTCACATGTATGAGTAAGTGGCCTGTGAGACTGGCATTCAGGGGAGAGTTCTTCCAGGCTAAGAACATACATATCCAACATACATGTCACTGGATGTATGTTGACGTGGAGAGAGTAGGGAGATCATGTGAAAAGGCTCAGAAGGTGTGGGCAAGCCCAAGATCCTAGAAGGAGGTTATGAACTTTAGAACCAGAAAGCCACTCACCTCACTACATTGCATTAGCTCCCTTTTGCAATGCCTTCATATTAGTATGATTTAATCCTATCACCTTTAATCATGGGAAGGAAGAATCATAAAGATCACCCCACTGTGTAAAGTTGCTGTGTTGTTCACTGATCAGTCAATTCTCTGTAGGGTTTAGTGTCAGGAGAAAGTCTGGCTGCCCAGAGTCACTGTGCTTCCTGCTACAGGCCAATGAAATTAAAACAACTGACTCAAGGAGAGCTGTCCTGGGCTTCCCTGGTGGCGCAGTGGTTGGGAATCCACCTGCCTAAGGCAGGGGTTGCAGGTTCGAGCCCTGGTCTGGGAAGATCCCACATGCCTCGGAGCAACTAAGCCCGTGCACCAGAACTGCTGAGCCTGCGCTCTAGAGTCAGAGAGCCATAACTGCTGGGCCCATGTGCCACAACTACTGAAGCCCACACACCGCAAAGAAGAGTGGCCCCCGCTTGCCGCAACTAAAGGAAAGCCTGCGCACAGCAATGAAGACCCAAAGCAGTCAAAAATAAATAAATAAATTTCTTTAAAAAAAGGAGAGCTGTCCTTTTTGCCTTGACTATCAGGAAGCTCAGGGCTCCGTACTCGACTTTAACGCACTAAGTTTTTTGATAATCATTTCTGCCTGTTCCATGACTCTTATTCTCGAAGTCCTTTCAGTGAAAGCTGAACCATATCACCCGTACCACCTAATTCTTTTAATAAGTAGGCAGAAAATAAATAATACATAATCGAGCAAACGCTCATCAGTCATCCCTACAGAACCCACCCTCCTGGTAGAAGGGTGAATTCAAGTGACCAAACTGGATAAGACAGCAATCCCATAAGCATAGTCAGAGCCAAGGACACAGGAACACCCTGAGGCACTATTGCACTGCTGGACTTCTTTCTCCAGTCTTTGGGTATTTCTTTTTTTTTCTTTTTTTTTTTGCAGTACGCGGGCCTCTCACTGCTGTGGCCTCTCCCGTTGCGGAGCACAGGCTCCGGACGCGCAGGCTCAGCGGCCATGGCTCACGGGTGCAGCCGCTCCGTGGCATGTGGGATCTTCCCGGACCGGGGCACGAACCCGCGTCCCCTGCATCGGCAGGAGGACTCTCAACCACTGCACCACCAGGGAAGCCCGTCTTTGGGTATTTCTGATTTAGTACCTAGAACCTTCTCCCCAGGAGGTGCTGAATGAACTCTAGCTAATTCCTACATTTTAGCTGCTTCTGGACCTCAAGCAGACCAACTGACTGAATTTTAGCTTTCCTAGCACTCGTGTTTTTGTCCTAAAGATACAATCAGGTGTATATATATATTATATATATACTGTATATATATAATATATATGTATATTATATATATATATATGTGTGTGTGTGTGTGTGTGTATATATATATATATATATATATATATATATATATTAGACCAGACTCCAAGGATCCAACCTAGCCTCCTAGAAAGAAATTTAGGAAGAACCACACCCTCTTGAAGTGAAGGGCTTTGACTAATCTCATCTGCTTTAATTCAACTATAGTCAAAACAGGGTTAGAGAGGCAGGGGCAGGGTACTATACAGCAATGAGAAGGCAGTACTTACCGTCACATCCAACTACATATATAGATGAATCTCACAATATAAAGTTGGGTAAAAAAAGCCAGATACAAAAAGGAACAGATCATATGAGTCCATTTATAGTAAGTACAGAAACAGATCTAGGCCGGTAGAAGTCAGGATAGTGATTATACTTAGTGGGGGGTATACCTGCTATTGTTGGTAATAATTTGTTACTGGATCTGGGTGGTAGTTACCTGGTGTGTTCAGTTCTCTATATAAATTATACTTCAATTTAAAAACATAGGAAGGAAAAAGGACAAGGCACTGATTAGGCCCTAGTCTACCTACTCACATGGTCTGGCCAAAGAGGTCAAATCAGAGGGGAAAGCCATAACCTAAATGCAGCCGTACATAGCCTTCCAGTGACTCTATGTGCTGACACATGCTTGCAACTTAGTTTCAAAAGAATTTCATATCTTCCATTATTCCTTTGCCAGTGTTTCACTGCAAATCTTTGACAAGGAAACCAAGGTTTGAAGAAGCTTCCCCAAACCGCAGGCCAAAGTCCCTGACAGGACCCATAACACCCAGTGGCCAGATGAGTGCCCTAACCCGGGGCATAGGTGTGCCCACACAGGGAAAGCTAGGTAACTACCATCAGTGGCCTCATTAATAATAGTGTCTTCACAGACTCCTCCTGGGAGGACCGAGACTGTGCAAAGAGCAGCAAGTTTATCCTGTAATGTTGCCAAGCCAAGGCCAGATGTTTCCGATAAGATTTAAAAAAAAAAAGGATGAGTTGGGGAGGAAAAGACAGAGCAGATCCTGGATTCTTTAAGCCTCCTGTCCTCTGAAACACAGCTAACGAAGTGACAGATCTGCCTCGACACTTTTTTCAGATGGGACAAGGCGGACCCCTACTAGGGCGGCGCGCCACCTCAGGGAGATTCCAGCTGACGCACCGCGTACTCACATGGCTGGAGCAGCGCAGGGTGAGTGTGGAGCTCACTGAGGAGGCTTACAGGCCACTCCTCCAGGATCCTGTTGCACCGTGAGTCACAGGGTTTCCTGTTCTTCCAGTTCTTGGGCTGCATCGAGTTACAGCCAGACAGACCTCAGGCAGTAGCACCTGTCTGGGGTCCAGGAGACAGGCATTTGGGACGCCTGTCCCAGGACCCTCCTATCCTCAGACTATGGGGCAGCAGTGCAAAGGAATAATATGTCCCCATTCGCCTGCACATAATGATTGAGCACTAAATTGAGTGTGCCAGCGCCAGGCGCTGAGGATGCCGGGATAAAGAAGACCCTTCTGCCTGCAAGTGTCCAGTCTATTGGTGGGAGGCAAATAGGTCAACAAGTTATTATAAACTGAAGGAGTAAGGCAGAGAGTAAGCAGTTTCTTTCACTATAATAAAAGACAGATTTACAATCACTTAAATCACATACATCAGTACAATTCTGAGGAGTTTTTGTCTTGAAAAGGTTAAACATATGTGTTGACCCCATGCCTAGAATGTTCTCCTGCTCTGGCCTAACAAACTCCCACTTGTCCTTCACCCCAAATACATTCCCCAAGTTCCCAGCTGGTTATACTAACACACTTTTGACACTTGTGTCTCTTGCTCTCACTGGTCCCAGAGGACTAAAAGGCACTGACTACATGTTCCCAACTTCATATTTGTGATGCCAGAGCTCTCTCAGTACTGAGATACAGTAGATGCTCAAGACATATTTGTTATGGTGACATCAAGGGGTGACAGGAATGCCGAGGAGAGGAGTGAGAGAGTAACTTGGGTAAAGGGGAAGAGCTGGCTACTGCAGACTGCCCAGGTGCTCAGAGCCTGGCCTTGTTCTTCAGGCCTGGGCCCACACTGCATGTGATCCTGGCAGCAGCAGAGTTTCCTCTCCATCTACCTAGCTGCCCTGGCCAGTACCCCAGATCCCCTAGGGGTCGAACTCTGCCTCCCCTGGCCAGCCCCATGTCAGGGACCAGAGTCTGCCCCTGAGCCCATATGCCCACAGGGGCATCTGAACTCCCCACTCTTGTCTGCTGCCAACTGTCCACCTGCTGGACCAAATCACTTTGGGTCTGTCTCTTTATACCATGTCCAGCCCCAGAACTTCCCAGTCTGCTCTACCCACCCCAGACACACCCACCATAAGCAGGGCAACCATATATCCCAGTTTGCCCAGGACAATGTTTACAGTGTGGTAGCAGCATAACTGTTAACAGTGTCTCCTTTTACTCTCAAAAGTGGCCCAGTTTGGACAATAAATTATAGGGTCACCTTAGGTACAGGCCACAAATCAAATCCTGCTCATGGTTCTTAGGGAGCCCACACCTGAATGATGAGAAGAGCCCATTCTATGCCAATGGCGCTGAAAGGAATCTGGGTTTCCTTTCAGGAAATGGTGGAGAAACTGGGTTCTTGGCTGGTCCCTTAGTACATGGCACCCGGTTTCCTCAACTGCAAAATAAAGGTTTGGACGAGATGATCTCAAAGGTCCCTTCCCAACTGACCCCGGACTGATAACCCCATGAAACTGAAAGACAACTGGCTATCTCCAGTTGTCCCAGGCAGCCCCACACTGGGGCTAAGTGCCTGGGCTCTGGAATCATACTGCCTGGGTTTGAATTCTGGCTTGCCCTTGAGCAAGGTACTGTCCCTTTCTGTGCCTTGGTGTCTTCTTCTGAATAATAGGTAATAATAACGTCTACCCTGGAGGGCTGCCGGAGGACGACCTGAGTTGTAGTAGAGTTCACAGACAGAGCCCAGCACTTCGCGAGTGGTGTACATGTTTGTTAATTTAAGACCTTTGGGAATTGAGGGGAAAAGAGGACTGGTGGGACATGGCTGGAAGGCTTCATTAGAAGGGGTTGAGACAGGACAATATGGGAGGAAGCAGGAGGAACTTTTGTCCCTCAAATGGGAAAAAGGAAAAGCGACAGCTTCAAATGCCCTTACTCAGCCCAAATCAAAGCTGTCCAATGGCTTATCTGGTTTCACTCCTTTATCAGACAATACGGTGCTGTCAGAAGGAAGAGGTTGGGAACAAGGCCTTCCAAGAACATAGACCATCTCCAGGCCTCCAGGGCAGGGATGCTGAGCTGAAGGTGAGAAGAGGCAGGAAGGCTGGCTGAGGTGGATGGGCACCGAGGGTTCCCAGAGCCAGGTTCTCAGGTCTGACTCACGCTCCAGGGAAGGACTCTTAAGGAATTGCTTAGAGATCCACAGACAACAGTGCAAAAAGCATGGTACTTCAAGGAAAAGGAGATTGTCTAGCTCCTGCTCCCATGGAAACAAGGCCAAGACTCCCAACCAAGTTTGGACAAGACAGAGGCTGTACAGGGATGGGGGGAGTAGAGTGTGGGTTCCACACTGATGGTCCTCTCCGGCTTTGTCGAGAACCCCAAGCACTTCAGTGTCAGAAGGGGCCACACTAGACAGCCCAGAGTGTACATAGGAGGGGCAAAGAGCTCTCTGCTGAGAACCAAGATGGCCAGGGACTCTCCATTCAATGTGCCAGAAAATGTGAGAATGACTGTTCCCTTCATTGAAACTCCAGGGGTCAGTGGGACTGAAACCTACCATGACCCGGTCCTGTGACTCAACAGCACAGGGCACCCCAAGTGGTTCCCCCAGTGGGAAGCCAGAGTCTGGGGCAGATGTGAGGAAGTGTGAGCAAGCATCTCATTGGCCAATTTCAGTGTAAGTGGCCTCAGCAACTGCCATTGGAGCCTCTGTGATTCTGCCCTCCAGGGGAGGTACCGACAGGGAGTGGACTAGACTTCTACAGGGAAAAGGGGTTGAACAAATGCTGTGACTATTCAGTGTGCAGCTTTGTCTCTCATGACTTCCCAAGGAGGACGCTTCAAGCTGAGGTGTACCAAAATGCCCCAGGCAACCCAGAGACTCCCCCCTCCACCCAAGGGGAATGCTGTATCCCCAGAAGACCAGAAGGAAAGCAAGTTAGAGGAAGAGCTCAAAAACGGGTCTCCTATGCCCAGAAAAGAGAAGGTTTTAGAAGTTGGATGGGGCAGTGAGGAAGCTTCCTTATTTCTCAGCTTTAGGAACTTTCCATCCTTCTGTCCGCCCTGTCCTCTGCTCTAATCCAACATAAGACAGAGAATATAAATGGGCCAGAACCCATATGCCCTAAAAGTCCTTAGGAAAAAAGAAGCGGGGCCTCTTTTGCTTCTGCCCAGATGGATAGCGCAGTCAGGTATCTGAGAGTGTGTCTATCTCTATGTACTAATATTTGACACATAAAGTGTTGACTATGTAGCAGGCACAGCTCTAAGAACTTCACATATATTCACTCTCTCTTAAATCCTTACAAAGACCCTATTAAGGTGTTATCCACTCTCCATTTTATAAGCAGAAGAAACTGAGCCCTAGAGAGGTTAAATAACTGGCCCAAGTTCACACGGCTGGTTTGTGGTGAGCCAGGATTCCACCCCAGGGAGCCTGGCTCTACTTCTCAGCACACAGCCTCTCCCAGTGACTGCTGGACTGTCCCTCAGTGGGTACCAACGGCCCCTTCCCTCTGCTTCCTGAGATAGGAGTTCCACCAACTCACATGCCTGCCTTGTTCAGAAGCCTGGAAAATGCCTGGCTTTCAGGGAAACCCCAGCAACAGCCAGGGTGAGGTTCTCCTGGGGTCAGCTGAGCAAACTTCTCTCCCACTGGCTTCCTGGAGTGCTTACCTTGCCCACATTTTTCTGGCTGAAAACAGAAAACATTACTCAGGTAACCCACACTTCAGCCAGGGGTCATGGACATCTGCTAACTACTGTGGTCTGCAGACCTCACCTTAAATTCATCTTTTGTAAAAGGCCACTCCCCACCATGACTATCCCATGACATGGCACACTGAGAGCTAAGAACTATGGTCCTAGTTGCAGCTACTACTAAGTAGCTGTATGACCATTAGCGATGCACTATAATACTGGAATGGGGGATAGACCATGTTCTTCTGATGCAGTTTCTCAACCTATAGATATTTGGGGTCAGAAAAGTCTTTTTTTTTGGCAGGGGGGCTGTCCTGGGCATTGTAGGATGTTTAGCATTATCCCTTGCCTCTGCTTACTAGATGCAATGACACGTCTTCATCCACCTGCCTGTGAGGACCAAAAATGTCTTCAGACACCACCGAAGTCCACCTGGGGGATGAAATCACTAATAGTTGAAAACCACTGCTCTAAAGGAGTAGTTAAAAACAAACAAACAACAAAAAACCACAGGCTTCGCCCCTGTAAATTGGGGTAGGGTAAAAACTCTTGCTCTTTATGATAGGCTGGGTAGCCCCTCACAAGATTATCCAGCCCAAAATGTCAATAGCACCAAGATTGAGAGACCTGCTTTAGAGGTAAGCAGGAACAGCTACCTGTGATCTATGGTGTGAGATATTAAGTCGCAGCCAGCGAACTCCGCGATTTGATTTGCCACACCTCCACCCCCACTACTTTTGAAAGTCAAAGACAGACAGCACACAGTGTTGGAAAACAAACCAAACTTGCTGACTTCAAAACTCAACAGTGATAATGAGGAACCAGTTATCAAGAGCCACCTTTTAAACCGGAAGTATCTGAAAAAAGGAAGCCAGTTTTCTGGGGTTCCTGAGCTCTTTTAGTACATCAGATCTCCTTACTACGGCTGCCAGATTTTGAGAAAACTGTTGTGGTTTGTGTTGTTTTGAGTCTCCCTGGAAAAGGGTCCCTAGCTGCCCTCAAACTCCTCAGGGTGCTAGAAAAGTTCAACTTTGAAAAGTGATGTTAAAAAAAAAAAAAATGTCGGCTTTGTCTGAGGAGCCTCAGAGAGAATTTTAATTCATTCAGGGGTAAAGAAAAAAGAGCTTCTTGGCCGCTCTCTGAAATAGAAATTTGACAATACAAAACAAATGGATGATTAGTAAAAGCTACAAAATATTCCTGCTACCATCAATTGTCTTCGGAGCAGGAAAGGGACTTGGTACTAAGATACTAAGTTGAACAAATGAGGCAAATTGTACCTGTCAATGTCAGTTAACTCAGCCAAAAATAATCTTACTAAGGTTTTAATCAGTACTTTACTCCCATACTTTCATCCCCTATCTGAAGATTAATGGCACATAGTAGGTGCTCAAAAAATATCAGTTGAGATTCCCTTGAGGTCCCTAATTCCCCATCCCATGAGAATGACTGCCATGACCCTTTAGTGGATGTAAAGTACCTATTTCTAGAGCCTCATCTCACCAGACAGCTGAAAGGTGTCGTAGTCTCAATTTCCCACATAGTAACTATACCCACAGTAGGTTCTCAAAAAACATTAAACTCTTATCTCTTGGGGGTTCTGTTGAATCTTTCTGCTTCCAAGATATTCTCCCCTCTCATTAACTCCAGAGTTGAAAGCTACCCCTCACTAATGTAGTAAAGAGCCCAAGTGAACTATCTATATTCCAAGATTGTATGTCACCAGTCTGTGTGTGTTAAAATAATCGGTTAATGGCTAAAGGAAGGCATGTATACTTCATTTCACTTCCATGGTTAATCCTGATTATCAAGCTTAAGAGACAAAAATCCTGTATCTTGTATACTATTTATAGCTCAATTAATCAAAAGAATCCTCTAACTCGGCAGACAGGACAAATCCCTTGATTGCTGGAGGACAGTAAACACCCTTTTTCTCTCTCCCCCTCTCTCCCTGCCTCCCTTTCCCCTCAGGATCAGTCTCACGCCAAGCCTCAGGCCTTGCTGAGGGAACAGCTCACTGTCTTTCCCTCCAAGGGTCCCTCCACCCTTGGATACCCACCCCTTCAACCCAGTACCAGCACCCCCCCAGCTGCCTCTCACCCTCTTCCACTTCCTGCAGCCCTTGCTCTGCTTCTTTTCCCAGGAAGGTCCACTCCTTCATTCTTGGACTCACTGAACACCTCACCAGTGGCCATAAACTGGCTATAAAGGTGAACAGCTAGGATTCTCCCTGCCCTGTAACTACCAACTCCAATGTATGATGGAATGGTGACCAGGTGTGACATTTAGAGGAATGGTGATTCAAGTCTTCGGGAATGCAGATAGAGAAGATGAGGCTGAGGTGAGGGGTGGGGTCAGGGAGCAATCAGTATGCAGTCTTTTTTTTTTTTGGAGGAATATTTGATTTACAATGTTGCCTTAGTTTCTGGTATACAGTAAAGTGATTCAGTTATACATACATATATACATATTCTTTTTCATATTCTTTTCCATTATGGTTTATTACAGGATGTTGAATATAGTCCCCTGTGCTATATAGTAGGACCTTATTGTTTATCTTTTTTTTTTTTTTTTTTTTTTTGCGGTATGCGGGCCTCTCACTGTTGTGGCCTCTCCCGTTGCGGAGCACAGGCTCAGACGTGCAGGCTCAGTGGCAATGGCTCACGGGCCTAGCCGCTCCGCGGCATGCGGGATCTTCCTGGACCGGGGCACGAACCCGTATCCCCTGCATCGGCAGGCGGACTCTCAACCACTGTGCCACCAGGGAAGCCCCTGTTTATCTATTTTATATATAGTAGTTTGTATCTGCTAATCCCAAACTCCTAATGTATTCTTCCCCCACCCCCTTTCCCCTTTGGTAACCATTAGTTTGTTTTCTATGTCTGTGAGTCTGTTTCTGTTTCATAAATAAGTTCATTTGTGTCATATTAGATTCCACATATAAGTTATAGTACACAGTCTTCTGAAATGATCCAGTCTGGCTCCAGAAAGAGACTGGAAACACACCCTAGGAGGCCTCTGAAGTAACCCAGAGACCAGCTGACCAAGGTAAAGCAATCAGAAAGGAAAGTCAGTGAAATGGGTCCAGGGCTCCCAGTCAGAATAATCAGAGGGTACTGGTGCCACTAATCTGACCAAGAGAAGAGCTACCTGCATTTCTGGACATGCTGGGTGAGGGTGCTGCCAGCATCCAAGAGTGAACACAGACACGGGCCAGGATGGGGTCTTCTGATGGTCCCAGAGGCAGGGTGTGTGGTCAAGAGCATGGGCCTCTGGAGCCCAAATGCATGGCTTCAATTTCCAGCCTTTACAAAAAAGCTAGTGACCTTGAACAAGTCACTCTGTGCCTCAGCTCCTTACCAGTAAAACAGGGATGCTGATAATAGTATCTACTTCATGGTGTTGTTATGAATGTTAATAAGCTAACATATGTAAAGAGCTTAAAACCACCTGGTACACAGTAAATGCTATATGTGTTTGCTCTTGAGTTTCAAAGTGTCAATCAGCACAAAACACTAGGCTTGTCTATCAGGGGACAAGTGATTCTGATGGGGCTAGTTTTGGGCAGGTGAACCTAAACTTTCCCTGCCTCAGACTACAACCCAGATTATGTAAAATAATAGGGATTTCAGAAGAGTTCAAATCAAGGCCTTTTCAAAAGACTGTAAAACTAAAGCTTCAACCTTCTCTCCTAATTCTTCCTTCTAGTAGCAACTTTAAAAGATCCTTCCATAATATTCTCTCTGATTCTCTCCCTATTTCCTAACTGCTGCTGGAAACAGGCAGCTTTGCTCACCTAAACTGGGAGGCCAAGTCCCAGCTTCCACACCTGCTGAGTTAAGGCCTGACTCAATTCTGCCCCCATTGGTAATTTGGAGGAAATACACCCAAGTGTCCCTGAGACACTTGACAGGCTGCAAATGTAGAGAAGACTACAAGAAAGACCTTTTCACATGGCTGTGCTTAATCATCACAACTCCCCAAAGTGAAGAAGGTTGCTGTTGTCATCCCTGTTTTACAAAGAAATTGGCGGTCCAAAGAAGCAAAGTGACTTGCTCAGAGTCCTGTGGTTAATAAACCACAAAACAGAGATTAGAACTCATTTCTACATACCCTGGTTAATTCTCTTTCCAGTTTGGGACTAAAGCTATGACCCCTCCCCATTCCAGGCCAGGAAGGTTCCAGTCCTAGCCTCTATCCTCTGGTTTCGGGGAGGGTAAATTTGTGGTCCTAGGTTCCTTCCTCTGGACAGGGGGTGAGTAAATTTAAATGTCCTGGGGCAATATTCAACCAACTGAGAAGACCTCTCCTGAATTAATGGTCCTCCAGCTTTGTATTCTAGGACTTGCCAAGAGATGACTGTCACAAGGGTTAACTCACTTCTTGAGCAAAGAAGTCCAACGAAGTTGCCAAGGTCCTGCCGGATCACAGACACGTTCTTAAATAAACTGAATTAAAGTGCAGAGCAGAGCCTTATCCCAGGATTGAGTTAGAAGGTAACAGCCACTTACAAGCAGACTAACACTCAACTAAACCAGCAGCCCTCTGCTCCCTACTCCAGTCTGAGGCTAAGTAATGTCACGGTATTTTGGGGTTCATCTACCACGGCTTTGAAAACACTGCGATGGCAACCCACCTTCCTCTCCTTTGCTCTCAGGATCCCCAGAATGGGAGTATGAGCAGGTCGCCCCACATAAAGATAACGTCAAAACATTTGCCCAAAAATGTGTTCCCATTGAGATACAGAAATTTCAAGTATGTAATTGAGCAACGCTCTGTCATTGACTCACAGATCTGGACACCCTCCACCCCCGCCCCAGCCCACCCTCTCGTCTCAAGTCCTAGCTGAGGCCCAGGGCCAGGAGCCAATCCCGAAATCCCGAGCGTTTCAGAAACTCAATTCTCCCCAGAGAGCGCCTGGGGCCCAGCCTAGCCCCACCCACTCTCCATACCCAGAGGCACAGAGAGCGAGGCTCCCCGGCGGGGCCAGAGGCTTTGTCTTACGTAAAAGACCTGGCCCGAGCAAGAGCTCGGACTTAGGCGCGGTGCTGCTGAGACAGAAGCGGGCAGACAGGTCAGGGCTCACGACAGGGAAAAGCTCGTTTTCAGAAGGACAAAAATCTCCAGGAAGACGGCAAAGAGGGGAAAAGGGGGTGTTGGTCCTCTCGGAGAAACTTTTAGGTACACCAGAAGTAATATCCAAAGTCCACCCCCCATTTGGGGGCGGGCCCGAAGATGGGGTACTCAAGGCAGGGCGGCCCCGAGGCAGGCGCTGGGAATGGGCGTGGGGGGGGGGGGCGTACGCCCCTCGCGGAGCCACAGTTCCGGGCGCCTCAGTTCCGGGAAAGGGGTGCGGCGGGCGGAGTTTCTCTGACCCTTTCCCAGCTTCTTCCCTCGTGGTCTTCTCCCCAAGCCCACCTCCGCAAGGCCGTGAGGAACGCTAGGGGGAATCGTAGGTCCCCAAAATGTGGTCCTTTAGCGCGGGAGGAACCCAGGCAACCCCGCGCGGCAGCGGAGCCTTCCCCCAACTCACCCCCCCGCCACGATTCTCCCCACGTGCTCTGGCCGGAACTCTGGCAGCGAAAGGGGGCTCCTCCCACGTGGGCCCAGCAGTCAAAGACTACGTGCCGGGTGGCCCGCCCCTCCAAAAAAAAAAAAAGCGCGAGCGCGCGCAGGGCCGCAGAGAGGGAGAGCCGCGCGGTGCGCGAGCCCCGGAGCCTCGCACGCGCGCACACGTCTGCCCGTGCCTAGCGGACGTGGCTCCTCCAGCCCAGGACTTTCCCCGCCGCGCTGATATTTTCCGCGTCCACGGCCCGGAATGGGAAGGAAGCGGGTCCCCGCAGGGTCTAAGAGGAGAGTCCCAGCCGGCCGGGACCCCGGAGAGAGGGCCGGGGACAAAGCAATGTTGTCAGGCGAGCCAGCCGCCCCCGCCCGCGCTTACTTACCTTCTGCACTTGGTCATGGTTGAGCTCCGTAAAGAAGTAGGCGAGCAGATGCGAGGCGATCATCCTGCTGCGGCCCGACAGCGCCGAGATGGGAAACCGAGGCTGGAGCGCTTGCGGGGGAGGAGGGCGGCGCGGTCTGACCGCTTTGTCCGGGCTTGGAGGCCCGGTTGGGAGCGATGAGTCCGGGAGGTACACAAAGAAGGCACACGATGGCGCGCCCAGCTGGAGAGTTTCGGGACTCTAAAAACAGGTTTTGATAGTCACAACTGCTGAAGGACCAAGAATCACTCCCAGCGACGTGCTGGGATGCCCCCACTGTCAAGGTACTAACTTCAGCCACAGAATCACTAAGGCTCAACTTGAGAAGAATAGCAGCTTGGCTCCACTAGGGCGACAGGACCTCTCCGGCTCACACGCGCGCTGCTCTCGCCAGCGGATCTTCTCGGCTCGGTGACACGCTGGTGCTAGCGGCGGTCCGGGACTCCTGCGCTGGAGTTTCGTGCAACAATGTGGCTTATTGAGGGGTTGCCGGCTCGCGGGCCGCCGGGTCAGTGACGCGCGCACGCCCATTGGCTGCGCCGGGAGGGTGTGTGTGCCCACGGGCCGCCCGCCGCCGCGGTGCAGCCAGTCAGAGCGGACGGCCCGCGGGCGCGGCCGCTCAGACACCCGAGCCGGCAAGCTGGAGGGGCGCACCCGGGGCAGGGGGAGGGGCCAGGCAGCATGGATGAGACGTGTGGTCCGTGGCAACAGGCTGGGGCGGAAAGGCGCATGAGCCACCGCCGCGTCAGGCCCAGCTATGGGGGGGGGGCGCATAATCACAGACCCGGAGTGTGGGGTGACTGGAAAGTCGGGTCACCGGACTTGAACACGCCCTGGGCGGGGAGAGAAACACTGTCTGGCATCTCGGGGTCATGTGAGGGGCCCCCGCTACTGGGTCACATTTCTGAAGCATCTTAGTTCTCACCTATTGTGGCTCCAGGCGTCCGCGCAATGCTGATGCAAAGTGAGCCACCGCAACTGCTGCTCACTTTATGCCAGGCACCACAAAACTGAATGGACGTGAGTTTTACTAACCTTGTTTTACAGATGAGGAAACGGAGCCCTTAAGAGACTTGCCCAAGGTCACACAGTTAATGAGTGGCAGGTAAGGGAAGAAACCCACGTCCGTCTTTGAGGCCCTATTCTTTTCCCTATTATCCCATCCTGCCACTGTAAGAGCCGGGAAGTAAAAAGCAGGAAAAGAACTTTGTCTGCAGCTGTGGGACTGACGCGTGGGTGAAACTGGGTGGGTGATAAGTGCGTAACCAAATGATCCTGGACGTGTGTGGGGTGGGGTGGCTTATGGATGCTGAGAGGGGTAGGAGCCACAGCCACAGCTAATGCCCGGCATCAAACGTTTTCTTTTTTTCCTTTTTTTTTTTTCTAATTTTATTGAAGTATAGTTGATTTACAATGCTGTGTTCATTTCTGCTGTACAGCAAAGTGATGCAGTTATATATTCTTTTTCATATTCTTTTCCATTATGGTTCATCACAGGGTATTGAATCGAGTTCCCTGTGCTATACAGTAGGACCTTGTTGTTTATCCATCCTATATATAATAGTTTGCATCTGCTAACCCCAGACTCCCGATCCTTCCCCCCTCCCCCCGACCTGCAACCACAAGTCTGTTCTCTGTATCTGAGTCTGTTTCTGTTCCATAGATATGTTCATTTGTATCGTATTTTAGCTTACATACATAAGTGATATCATGTATTTGTCTTTCTCTTTCTGACTTACTTCACTTAGCACGAGAATCTCTAGGTCTACCCATGTTGCTGCAAATGGCATTATTTCATTCATTTTTATGGCTGAGTAGTATTCCATTGTATATACATACCATATCTTCTTTATCCATTCATCTATAGATGGACATTAAGGTTTTTTCCATGTCTTGGCTATTGTAAATAGTGCTGCAATGAACATCGGGGTGCATGTATCTTTTCAAATTATAGTTTTGTCTGGGTATATGTCCAGGAGTGGGATTGCTGGATCATATGCTGGCACCAGACTTTTATACATGGTGGAAGCCAGCAAGAGTGAGTGCAGCCTATGGGAGACTGGTGACTGTGCAGAATAGCAAGCCTGGGGTTGGAAAGGTCGCAGGGGAGGGAAGGTGAAGGTTTGCAGTGTTCTCCTGAGGAGTTTCTCCTTCTCTCATAAACAGTGGGGTGCTATCTGCAATGTATAATAATAATAATAAAACACAATATTAAATGTTCATTGTTGGAAAATAAGAATATACAAACAGAAAAAAACATAAACCTCCATGATCTAGCCTCTCAGCAAAACTCTTGAAAGCTATGTACCCTTGCCAACTACACATTCTCGCCCCTCCCTCCCTTACTCCAATCAGACTTGGGTCCAAAACTGCTTTGGTCATAGTCACCGTAATGACCTACAAAGTGCCAAATCCTCTGTTCCTTTCTCTTTTCTTTTTTAATTTAACTTAATTTTTTATTTGATGTATAGTTGATTTACAATGTCATGTTAGTTTCAGGTGTATGGCACAGTGATTCAGTTTTGTGTGTGTGTGTGTGTGTGTGTGTGTGTGTGTGTATTCTTTTTCAGATTCTTTTCCCTTATAGGTTATTACAAAATATTGAGTATAGTCCCCTGTGCCACACAGCAGTAGGTCCTTGTTGGTTATCTATTCCTATCTCTTTTATACCCTTGTCTTACTCCACCTCTCAGGGATGTTGTGCACAGTTGACCAAATCCCTCATCTGAACACACCATCCTCTGCTAAGCCAGGGAAGCTCTACCCTCCTGGTTTCCCTCTAACCTCACTCTCCAGGCTCCTCAACCCCCATTTTCATTAAATGGTAAATGCTGGCATATTCCATGGCTGATCTAGTTACACTCTCTCCCTAGCGTTCCCTGCCAGCCCCATGACAGTTATATCATTTACACGCTGATGACTCACAAATGTAAATCTACAGCGAGGACCTCTCCCAGAGTTCCAGACTTATTTGTCATCTCCGACTGAAGTGACTAGCATCTCCCACTTAACATGTCCAAAGCTGAACTCAACTTTTCTTCCCAAATCTATTCCTTTCCTGGTTGTCTCAGCAAATTGTATCACCATCCCCCCTAAATAATCCTTGATTCCTTCCTCCCACTCACCTTCATATCCAGTTAATCCATCAGCAGTCAGTTTGATCCCTAAAATAGATCCTATTAATTGACCTCTTCTCTCTGTGTCCTCGGACATCTCCTAGCCAAGCCACCAGCAACTCAGCCAGAGCCAATACCACATTGTCCTACCTTGCCCCCTGCTTCCATTCATGCCTACCTCCACCCTGACCCCTATAGTCAGTTCTTTACTCAGGGGCCAGAGTGACCTGTAAAATATAAACCATTCTGTGTCTCTCCCGGGCTCAAGTTTAATGTCTTCCAAACTTAGAATAAAATTCAAACTCCTGACAATGGCCTCTAAGTCTTTATATGATATGGCCTCTGCCTCCCTGTCCACCCCACTCTACACTACTTTCCCCAGTACACTGCTTGGCACTCACACTAGTATGTTTTCCTCGAAAATTGCAAACTCTTTCCCACCCAAGGGCCTTAACTCTTCCTTTTTCTTCTTTCTGAAATATTCTTCTCCAGATCTGTGTCCAGCTGTCTCTTCCTCCATATTGAGGTTCAAGCAAAATATCACCTCCTCAGAGGACTTTCCCCTGACCAGTTTATCTCAAGGAGTTCCCCAAGTCACTATCACATAACTCTGATTTCCTATTGATTTTCCATATATTCTTTAGGGCCTATGCTGTACCTATGCCGTTTCCTCATATCCACAGGGCCTAAAATGGTGCCTGTCACCTGGCACCAATAAATATTTGTTGGATAAATGAATAGAAAAAATCTTAGAGATAACCATTTTTCACATTTTTTATAACAATTCATACACCCAACATCTCTCACCTGATTGCAACAGTCTCATAACTGGGCTTCCCCCTTTAGATATAGAAACACCATAGATATATAGGTTTAGCTATCCAACAGAGATTCTTAGGGAAGTGATGTGATCTGATTTGCTTTTTTAGGGCAATAATTGCCCTCCATGTGGATACAGGGGAAGGAGATCAGAGACCAGAGGCAGAAAGAGGCTGAAGCTGAAAGATAGGACCAGGGCCTGAACGAAGGTAAGGGTGGGTAGGGAAGTCAGGCTATAAGTTTAGATGTTTCAAAGTCTGAGGTGGAATTGATGGCTTTGGCTAGGAGTGGGGAGGAAAAAGAGGATACCTACTGCTTAGAAATACTTGGAAACCCAATAGTCCAGTGCTACAAAACCTGTTGACCCCAGGCAGATGGGACCAAACCCAGTGGGTCATGTTAGCTATGATCGCTTCGCCACACACTAATTTTAGAGCCTTTTCCCCACTCCCCTCTTTGGTCCCATTTCATGAACCAGATAATAATCACAAGGTAATTTAAGTGCATATTATCTCTTACAAAGCTCCCAATCCTGGGAGGTGGCTGGAGTAGGTATTGTTATAAGCCCCAACTTATACATGGGAAACTAAAAGGTATTACTCACTCAAGGCTGAGACTTACATCTTTGACTTTTCTGACTCCAAACTCCACGCCTGGAATTTATTATTTATAGATCCTTAGATCTCTCTCTCTCTCTCTCTCTCTCTCTCTCTCTCACAGACACATACACACACAGAGAGAGACACACACAAATGTTGAAGAGTAATAACACATCCATGTAATTTACATTCCACAACCCCAAGAGAGAAATCAATCAGCAAATATTTATTTATTTATTTATTTATTTATTTATTTTTTTGCGGTACGCAGGCCTCTCACTGCTATGGCCTCTCCCGTTGCGGAGCACAGGCTCCGGACGCGCAGGCTCAGCAGCCATGGCTCACGGGCCTAGCCGCTCCGCAGCATGTGGGATCCTCCCGAACCAGGGCACGAATCCGTGTCCCCTGCATCGGCAGGCGGACTCTCAACCACTGCGCCACCAGGGAAGCCCAGCAAATATTTATTAAACAAACCCTTGCTATGTTCAGGACAGTCTGTTTTTACACAAGGCTGGCTCTTGCCTCACATAGGACTGACCTGAGCCTGACTGTTAGGCTTCAGGGAGCTGCCCTGGGAAGAGGCCACTTTGCTAAGAGACCTCTACTTGCCAAATATTCCTTTTTCTAATTAGAATTTATCAAGTTTGCAACATGTTATAAGTAATGGGATTTCATGGAGAATTTTAAGACTGAGCGTGGGCCTGCCCTGAATATAAATATTAGGACTACTTGTATTGCATTGTCTTTAATGCTGGGCACTAATAATCTGCATAATCTCTTGTGTTTCACAGTTCAATGTATGAATTTGAGGGATTGGGGAAAAGAGGCATTTAGAAGCAATTAAAATTGAAAACTAGAAGCCACAGTGTACACAGCAATCTAATTTTATCTGTCACAGTTACAAACTGAACCCATTCAAACTAGTTTAAGCAGAAAAGGAGTTTACTGAAGAATCTATAGTCCCTTTCAGGATCTTCAGCAGGGCCAGAGACTCAGACTCAGAGGCTAGGCATCCAAGCATGTTGTGCAAGTTATACCATCAAACTCCACTGGTAAAAATGTTATCGTGGTGGCCACTGGGCTCAGACATCTCTGCCCAGCTCCTGATTCTGGGCATAGGATTTTACATCCAGGACGTGCCATAGACACCTTTGACAGTTAGATGTCTGTCTCTCATCATCCTTGCTAGAAGGCATTCTACACGGCACCCCTTTCTTTATGGTATTTGCTTCTGAACTGACATCTTACAGTTGGTTGCCAGAGCCTGGGCCACATGCCCAGGCTCGAGCTTCAAGGAAAGCTGGGGAAACAGGCCCATGGGGTCAGGAGTCACAACATGGAGAAGTCCTAAATTAAGAGGGTGTTCAAAGGGGCTGGGCAGGCCCAAAGATTGACAACACATCCACCGCACCCAACAGTCACTGAATGTGCTGCATTGCAAAGTTTAAGACAATCCACAGATTCAGTGCAATCCCTATCAAATACCAATGGCATTTTTCACAAAATGAAAAATTCTAAAATTTGTAGGGAAACACAAATAGCCAAAATGATCCTGAGAAAGAAGAAAAAAACTGAAGGTATCACGTGCCCTGATTTAAAACTATACCACAAAGCTACAGTCATCAAAACAGTATGAAAAACAAAACAAAACAAAACAAAACAGTATGTACTGGCACAAAAATATACACATAGATCAATGGAACATAATAGAAAGCCCAGAAATAAACCCACACTTATATGGTCAATTAATCTATGACAAAGGAAGCAAGCATATAAAGTGGAGAAAAGACAGCCTCTTCAATAAATGATGTTAGGAAAACTGGACAGCTACATGCAAAAGAATCAGACTGGACCACTTTCTCACACTACATACAAAAACTCAAACTGGATTCAAGACTTAAGTGTAAGACCATAAAATTCCTAGAAGAAAACACAGGCAGTACTCTCTTTGACATCAGTCTTGGCAATATTTTTTTTGGCTGTGTGTCCTTAGGCAAGGGAAACAAAAGCAAAAATAAACAAATGACACTACATCAAACTAAAAAGCTTTTGCACAGTGAAGGAAACTATCAACAGAACGAAAAGGCCATCTACTAAATGGGAGAATATATTTGCAAGCAATATATTTGATAAGGCGTTAATATCCAAAATATACAAAAACACACACAACTCAACAAACAATCCAATTTAAAAATGGGCAGAGGACCTAAATAGACATTTTTCTAAAGAAGACATACAGTAGGCTAACAGACACATGAAAAGATGATCAACATCACTAATCATCAGGGAAATGCAAATCAAATCCACAATGAGATATCACCTCACACCACCAGAATGGCTACCATCAAAAAGACAACAAATAGAGATGAGGGGAAGATGGCAGAAGAGTAAGACACAGAGATCACCTTCCTCCCCACAGATACACAAGAAATACATCTACAAGTGGAACAACTCCTACAGAACACCTACTGAATGCTGGCAGAAGACCTCAGACCTCCCAAAAGGCAAGAAAGTCCCCACGTACCTGGGTAGGGTAAAAGAAAAAAGAATAAACAGAGACAAAAGGATAGGGACAGGACCTGCACCAGTGGGAGAGAACCGTGAAGGCGGAAATGTTTCCACACACTAGGAAGCCCCTTCGTGGGCGGAGACTGCAGGTGGCGGAGGGGGAAAGCTTCGGAGCTGCGGAGGAGAGCACAGCTACAGGGGTGCGGAGGGCAAAGTGGAGAGATTCCCACACAGAGGATCGGTGCCAACCAGCCCTCACCAGCCGGAGAGACTTGTCTGCTCCTCCGCCGGGGCCGGCGGGGCTGGGAGCTGAGGCTCGGGCTTTGGTCGGAGTGCAGGGAGAGGACTGAGGTTGGCGGCGTGAACACAGCCTGAAGGGGGCTACTGCACCACGGCTAGCCGGGAGGGAGTCCGGGGAAAAGTCTGGAGCTGCCGAAGAGGCAAGAGACTTTCTTCCCTCTTTGTTTCCTGGTGCGTGAGGAGAGGGGTTTAAGAACGCTGCTTAAAGGAGCTCCAGAGAAGGGCACGAGCCGCAGCTAAAAGCACGGACCCCAGAGACTGACATGAGACGCTAAGACTGCTGCTGCCGCCACCAAGAAGCCTGTGTGCGAGCACAGGTCACTATCCACACCCCCCTTCCGGGGAGCCTGTGCAGCCTGCCACTGCCAGGGTCCCGGGATCCAGGGACAACTTCCCCGGGAGAACGCACGGTGCGCCCCAGGCTGGTGAAACATCACGCCAGCCTCTGCCACCGCAGGCTCACCCCGCACTCCGGACCCCTCCATCCCCCCGGCCTGAGTGAGCCAGAATCCCTGAAGCAGCTGCTCCTTTAACCCCGTCCTGTCTGAGCGAAGAACAGATGCCCTCCGGTGACCTACACGCAGATTCAGGGCCAAATCCAAAGCTAAGCCCCAGGAGCTGTGAGAACAAAGAAGAGAAAGGGAAATCCCTCCCAGCAGCCTCAGAAGCAGCGGATTAACGCTCCACAATCAACCTGATGTACCCTGCCTCTGTGGAATACATGAATAGACAACGAATCATCCCAAATTGAGGAGGTGGACTTTGAGAACAAGATTTATGCTTTCTTCCCCTTTTCCTCTTTTTGTGAGTGTGTATGTGTATGCTTCTGTGTGAGATTTTGTCTGTATAGCTTTGCTTCCACCATTTGTCCTAGGTTTCTATCTTTCCATTTTTTGGTTTTTGTTTTTTTCCTTAAAAAAATTTTTTTTTCTTAATAATTATTTTTTACTTAAATAACTTTATTTTATTTTATCTTACTTTTATTTTATGTTATCTTCTTTCTTTCTTTCCTTCCTTCCCTCCTTCCTTCCTTCGTTCCTTCCTCCCTCCCTCCCTCCTTTCTTTCTTCTTTCTTTCTTTCTTTCTTTCTACTTTTTCTCCCTTTCATTCTGAGCCGTGTAGATGAAAGGCTCTTGGTGCTTCAGCCAGGATTCAGTGCTGTGGCTCTGAGGTGGGAGAGCCAACTTCAGGACACTGGTCCACAAGAGACCTCCCAGCTCCACATAATATCAAATGGTGATAATCTCCCAGAGATCTCCATGTCAACACCAGCACCCAGCTTCACTCAACGACCAGCAAGCTACAGTGCTGGACACCCTATGCCAAACAACTAGCAAGACAGGAACACAACACCACCCATTAGCAGAGAGACTGCCTAAAATCATAATAAGTCCACAGACACCCCAAAACACACAACAAGACGTGGACCTGCCCACCAGAAAGACAAGATCCAGCCTCATCCACCAGAACACAGGCATTAGTCCCCTCCACAAGGAAGCCTACACAACCCACTGAACCAACTTTAGCCACTGGGGACAGACACCAAAAACAACGGGAACTACGAACCTGCAGCCTACAAAAAGGAGACCCCAAACACAGTAAGATAAACAAAATGAGAAGACAGAAAAACACACAGCACATAGAGAAGCAGGATAAAAACCCACCAGACCTAACAAATGAAGAGGAAATAGGCAGTCTACCTGGAAAAGAATTCAGAATAATGATAGTAAAGATGATACTAAATCTTGGAAATAGAATAGAGAAAATGCAAGAAACATTTAACAAGGACCTAGAAGAACTAAAGATGAAACAAGCAATGATGAACAACACAATAAATGAAATTAAAAATACTCTAGATGGGATCAATAGCAGAATAAATGAGGCAGAATAACGGATAAGTGACCTGGAAGATAAAATAGTGGAAATAACTACTGCAGAGCAGAATAAAGAAAAATGAATGAAAAGAACTGAGAACAGTCTCAGAGACTTCTGGGACAACATTAAATGCACCAACATTTGAATTATAGGGGTCCCAGAAGAAGAAGAGAAAAAGAAAGGGACGGAGAAAATATTTGAAGAGATTATAGTTGAAAACTTCCCTAATATGGGAAAGGAAATAGTTAATCAAGTTCAGGAAGCACAGAGAGTCCCATACAGGATAAATCCAAGGAGAAGTACGCCAAGACACATATTAATCAAATTGTCAAAAATTAAATACAAAGAAAACATATTAAAAGCAGCAAGAGAAAAACAACAAATAACACACAAGCAAATCCCCATAAGGTTAACAGCTGATCTTTTAGCAGAAACTCTGCAAACCAGAAGGGACAGGCAGGACATACTTAAAGTGATGAAGGAGAAAAACCTGCAACCAAGATTACTCTACCCAGCAAGGATCTCATTCAGATTTGATGGAGAAATTAAAACCTTTACAGACAAGCAAAACCTGAGAGAGTTCAGCACCACCAAACCAGCTTTACAACAAATGCTAAAGGAACTTCTCTAGGCAAGAAACACAAGAGGAGGAAAAGACCTACAAAAACAAACCCAAAACAATTAAGAAAATGGGAATATGAACATACATATCAATCATTACCTTAAATGTAAATGGACTAAATGCTCCCACCAAAAGACACAGTTTGCCTGAATGAATACAAGAACAAGACCCATATATATGCTGTCTACAGGACACCCACTTCAGACATAGAGACACATACAGACTGAAAATAAGGGGATGGAAAAAGATATTCCATGCAAAAGGAAACCAAAAGAAAGCTGATGTAGCAATTCTCATATAAGACAAAACAGACTTCAAAATAAAGACTATTAGAAGGGACAAAGAAGGACACTACATAATAATCAAGGGATCAATCCAAGAAGAAGATATAACAATTGTAAATGTTTATGCACCCAACATAGAAGCACCTCAGTACATAAGGCAAATACTAACAGCCGTAAAAGGGGAAATCGACAGTAACACATTCATAGTAGGGGATATTAAAACCCCACTTTCACCAATAGACAGATCATCCAAAATGAAAATAAATAAGGAAACACAAGCTTTAAATGATACATTAAACAAGATGGACTTAATTGATATTTATAGGACATTCCATCCAAAAACAACAGAATACACATTTTTCTCAAGTGCTCATGGAACATTCTCCAGGATAGATCATATCTTGGGTCACAAATCAAGCCTTGGTAAATTTAAGAGAATTGAAATTGTATCAAGTATCTTTTCTGAGCACAACGCTATGAGACTAGATATCAATTACAGGAAAAGATCTGTAAAAAATACAAACACATGGAGGCTAAACAATACACTACTTAATAACGAAGTGATCACTGAAGAAATCACAGAGGAAATCAAAAAATACCTAGAAACAAATGACAATGGAAACACGACGACCCAAAATCTATGGGATGCAGTAAAAGCAGTTCTAAGAGGGAAGTTTATAGCAATACAATCCTACCTTAAGAAGCAGGAAACATCTCGAATAAACAACCTAACCTTGCACCTAAAGCAATTGGAGAAAGAAGAACAAAAAACCCCGAAGTTATCAGAAGGAAAGAAATCATAAAAATCAGATCAGAAATAAATGAAAAAGAAATGAAGGAAATGATAGCACAGATCAATTAAAGTAAAAGCTGGTTCTTTGAGAAGATAAACAAAATTGATAAACCATTAGCCAGACTCATCAAGAAAAAAAGGGAGAAGACTCAAATCAATAGAATTAGAAATGAAAAAGGAGAAGTAACAACTGACACTGCAGAAATACAAAAGATCATGAGAGATTACTACAAGCAACTCTATGCCAATAAAATGGACAACCTGGAAGAAATGGACAAATTCTTAGAAATGCACAACCTGCCAAGACTGAATCAGGAAGAAATAGAAAATATGAACAGACCAATCACAAGCACTGAAATTGAAACTGTGATTAAAAATTTTCTAACAAACAAAAGCCCAGGACCAGATGGCTTCACAGTCGAATTCTATCAAACGTTTAGAGAAGAGCTAACACCTATCCTTCACAAAGTCTTCCAAAATGTAGCACAGGGAGGAACACTCCCAAATTCCTTCTACGAGGCCACCAACACCTTGATACCAAAACCAGACAAGGATGTCACAAAGAAAGAAAATTACAGGACAATTTCACTGATGAACATAGATGCAAAATCCTCAACAAAATACTAGCAAACAGAATCCAACAGCACATTAAAAGGATCATACACCATGATCAAGTGGGGTTTATTCCAGTAATGCAAGGATTCTTCAATATATGCAAATCAATCAACGTGATACACAATATTAACAAATTGAAGGAGAAAAACCATATGATCATCTCAATAGATGCAGAGAAAGCTTTTGACAAAATTCAACACCATTTATGATAAAAACCCTGCAGAAAGTAGGCATAGAGGGAACTTTCCTAAACATAATAAAGGCCATATATGACAAACCCACAGCCAATATCGTCCTCAATGGTGAAAAACTAAAAGCATTTCCACTAAGATCAGGAACAAGACAAGGTTGCCCACTCTCACCACTCTTATTCAACATAGTTTTGGAAGTTTTAGCCACAGCAATCAGAGAAGAAAAGGAAATAAAAGTTTTCCAAATCAGAAAAGAAGAAGTAAAGTTGTCACTGTTTGCAGACAACATGATACTATACATAGAGAATCCTAAAGATGCTACCAGAAAACTACTAGAGCTAATCAATGAATTTGGTAAAGTAGCAGGATACAAAATTAATGCACAGAAATCTCTGGCATTCCTAAACACTAATGATGAAAAATCTGAAAGTGAAATCAAGAAAACACTCCCATTTACCATTGCAACAAAAAGAATAAAATATCTATGATAAACTTAGTTAAGGAGACAAAAGACCTGTATGCAGAAAATTATAAGACACTGATGAAAGAAATTAAAGATGATACAAATAGATGGAGAGACATACCATGTTCTTGAATTGGAAGAATGAACATTGTGAAAATGACTCTACTACCCAAAGCAATCTACAGATTCAATGCAATCCCTATCAAACTACCAATGGCATTTTTCACAGAACTAGATCAAAAAATTTCACAATTTGTAAGGAAACACCAAAGACCCTGAATAGCCAAAGCAATCTTGAGAATGAAAAACGGAGCTGGAGGAATCAGGCTCCCTGACTTCAGACTATACTACAAAGCTACAGTAATCAAGATAGTACAGTACTGGCACAAAAACAAAAAGATAGATCAATGGAACAGGATAGAAAGCCCAGAGATAAACCCACGCACATATGGTCACCTTATCTTTGATAAAGGAGGCAGGAATGTACAGTGGAGAAAGGACAGCCTCTTCAATAAGTGGTGCTGGGAAAACTGGACAGGTATATGTAAAAGTATGAAATTAGAACACTCCCTTACACCATACACAAAAATAAGCTCAAAATGGATTAAATACCTAAATGTAAGGCCAGAAGCTATCAAACTCTTAGAGGAAAACATAGGCAGAACACTCTATGACATAAATCACAGCAAGATCCTTTTTGACCCACCTCCTAGAGAAATGGAAATGAAAACAAAAATAAACAAATGGGACCTAATGAAACTTCAAAGCTTTTGCACAGCAAAGGAAACCATAAACAAGACCAAAAGACAACCCTCAGAATGGGAGAAAATATTTGCCAATGAAGCAACTGACAAAGGATTAATCTCCAAAATTTATAAGCAGCTCATGCAGCCCAATAACAAAAAAACCAATCCAAAAGTGGGCAGAAGACCTAAATAGACATTTCTCCAAAGAAGATATACAGACTGCCAACAAACACATGAAAGAATGCTCAACATCATTAATGACTAGAGAAATGCAAATCAAAACTACAATGAGATATCATCTCACACCAGTCAGAATGGCCATCATCAAAAAATCTAGAAAGAGTAAATGCTGGAGAGGGTTTGGAGAAAAGGGATCACTCTTGCACTGCTGGTGGGAATGTGAATTGGTACAGCCACTATGGAGAACAGTATGGAGGTTCCTTAAAAAACTTCAAATAGAACTACCATATGACCCAGCAATCTTACTACTGGCCATATACCCTGAGAAAACCATAATTCAAAAAGAGTCATGTACCAAAATGTTCATTGCAGCTCTATTTACAATAGCCTGGAGGTGGAAACAACCTAAGTGCCCGTCATCGGATGAATGGATAAAGAAGATTTCGCACATGTATACAATGGAATATTACTCAACCATAAAAAGAAACGAAATTGAGCTATTTGTAATGAGGTGGATGGACATAGAGTCTGTCATACAGAGTGAAGTAAGTCAGAAAGAGAAAGACAATATATATGCTAACACATATATATGGAATTTAGGGGAAAAAATGGTTTTGAAGAACCTAGGGGTAAGACAGGAATAAAGACACAGACCTACTAGAGAATGGACTTTAGGATATGGGGAGGCGGAAGGGTAAGCTGTGACAAAGCGAGAGAGTGGCATGGACATATATACACTACCAAACGTAAAATAGATAGCTAGTGGGAAACAGCTGCATAGCACAGGGAGATCAGCTCTGTGCTTTGTGATCACCTGGAGGGGTGGGATAGGGAGGGTGGTAGGGAGGGAGACGCAAGAGGGAAGAGATAGGGGGATATATGTATATGTATAACTGATTCACTTTGTTATAAAGCAGAAACTAACACACCATTGTAAAGCAATTATACTCCAATGAAGATGTAAAAAAAAAAAGATAACAAGTAAATGTTGGTGAGGATGTAGAGAAAAGGGAACCGTCCTCACTGTTGATGGGAATGTTAATTGGTGCAGCCACTATGAAAAACAGTGTGGAGGTTCCTCAAAAAATTAGAAATAGAACTATAATATGATCCACTAATTCCACTTCTGGTTATTTTTCCAAAGAAAACAAAAACATTAATTTGCAAAGATATGTGCGTCCCTATATTCATTGCAGCCTTATTTACAATAACCAAGATATGGAAGCAACCTAAATGCCCATCCATAGATGAATGGATAAAGAAGATGTATATACATACAATGGGATATTACTCAGCCATTAAAAAGAATGAAATCTTGCATTTGTGACAACATGGTTGGACCTAGAGGGTATTATGCTAAGTGAAATAAGTCAGACCTCTACCATATGATTTCACTTATATCTAAAAAACAAAGCAAACGAACTTTAAAAATAGGGTATCTGTATTCAGTGGGAAGGAGAAAATAGTCAGCAGGCTAAATGACACCAGGAGAACTAACTATAAACGAATTCACCTGGCTGGATGATTCACCCTCTCCACACACATTCTGTAACCCAGTGCCTCTCCACAGATGTATTCAGTGTCACAGTAAATGAGGAAAAGGCCACTATGAAATATTGCCATGAGTCCCCCCTGCAGTGCCATCCTAAACATGAGGGCTATCATGTCTGATCCCCTCATCCCGATGGCCACAGGATTATGTATCCCCCAAACAGTTTGCCTGAGAAGAGCATGGTGGCATGCTGAGGGTGACGTGGGAACACTGTGTGGTCTCAGGCCTTTCTGAGCCCTAGGTACCTCCTCTGCAAAGTGGAGATAATGAGACAGAATATACAAAGACATTAGTTCAGAGCCTGGTACATGGTGGATCCTGAATACCAGTTACCTAAGCACATCACTCATAATATCAAGTTTCTATGCGGTAAGAACTCAGTGATTAAAGAAAACTCCAGATGTCAGAAACAGCAAATGCCCCATCTTGGGAACATAGGAGAGATTGGTTTGTTCTGAATGGCATGCAGTGCTCTGGCCTAGAGAGCAGATTTCAGTGGGGATTGGCAGGAGGGAGGCTGGGCAGGTAGGCAGGGAAGGCTCAACCAAAAGGGAATAGAATCCCATCAGCACTCAAAAGCACAGCACCTAGACTGGAAACACTGTGGAGGATAGACTGGTGGGAAGTGAGACTGAAGTCCTGGGGAAAGATGCTGAAGGCCACTACTAGGCTTATGACAGAAGGACAGAGATGTGAAATTAGTGAGAAAAGTATGAGATAGCCCAAACAGGACATAATAAAAGATTGAAAGTGAGGGGTGGAGACGGGAAAGACTCCAAGACAGTGGTTCTCACCGTTGGGCTGCTCTTTGGAAAAATGGTGTACCATATATAAGAAAAAGAAATTTAAAAACCCTTGAGTTGGACTTCCCTGGTGGCACAGTGGTTAAAAATCCGCCTGCCAATGCAGGGGACACAGGTTCGATCCCTGGTCCGGGAAGATCCCACGTGCCGCAGAGCAACTAAGCCCGAGCACCACAACTACTGAGCCTGTGCTCTACAGCTCACGAGCCACAACTACTGAAGCCCGCGTGCCTAGAGCCTGTGCTCCACAACAAGAGAAGTCACCGCAGTGAAAAGCCCACGCACCACAATGAAGAGTACCCCCTGCTCTCCACAACTAGAGAAAGCCCGTGGGCAGCAATGAAGACCCAACGCAGCCAAAAATAAATAAATAAATAAATAGATAGATTTATTTTAAAAAAAAAAAAAAACTTGAGTAAAGGAGACAGAGAGTTCAAAGGAAAGGAACAAATGGCTATTGGATGTATGAAAAATGATTAACGTCACTCAGAATAGCGAAAATGCAAATTTAAAACATATTGATGTACCATTTTTCACCCATCAGCTTGGCAGAAATCAAATAATCATAACACACCCTACCGCAGGGAAAGAGCTACTCTTTCTTCCAGCACATTGCTGACAGGAGAACACAGGCTCCATGAGGTCAGTTTGACACTGTCCATCAATTACAAGTACTCCTGCCCGTTGATCCTGAGATCCCATTTTTCTTACAGGCATACCTACACATGTTGTGTAAGTTTATTCACTGGGGCATAATTTGCCATAATAAGGCCGGGACCAACCTAAATCCTATTATTTGTGGACTTGTTAGGTAAATTAGAGCATACAATGGAATTACTTAGTCATCACATATTAAAAATAAAAGAGGCTAAGTATTAATATGGAATGATCAGTAAGATACAGTTAAGTCAAAAATACAAGTTGTAGAACAGTGTGCATACAAAGTTATCATTAGTGTATAAAAAGGAACTGAAAATAAAATAAACATGTACCTGTGTAGTATAGTCATAAACTTTCTTCTGGATAGAGGAACTGGGTGATTGGTAGACAGGCATAGGAGAGAGACTTTATTGTGTAATCTTTTACATCAGGTGCAAGTATTATTTATTCACCAAAAAAAAGGGATTAAATTAATTACCTACTAGTGTGAAGGCAACACCATCGAGTGAAAAGGACTTGGGGTTAGACACCTGAATCCACCAAATGTGAAAAGTTTAAGTTAAAAAGAAACGATGCTCAGCCCACACACTGGTCCAATTACATCAGAATCTTGTGAGGAGGGTAGGCGGAACCCAGGCATCAGTAGTTTTTAAAGTTCCCCAGGTGATTCCAATGTGCAGGCAATGGTTTTAAAAAAACAAACAAACAAAAAACCCATGACAGTAGCAACTCTGGTGTTTTGGCTTCAGTGCTTGCGGGGGATCAGCTGAGCCTGTGTCAGTCTCGGCACTGAAATCTGACTCCTCCACCCCATAAGCACAGCTTGATCCCTTTGCACTTCTCTGTATCTGTTTCTGGCCCAGCATCATCTGGTCCTTATCTTTGTAGCTTCCTCAATCCTGCCCCCTAGACAACAGGAGCTCAGTTTTCTTATGGACTTGCCAAAAAGCCAAGTAAACTTCCTAACCTCCTGTCACTTCAGTGATGGGAAATGTATTACTTTTAATTAAGAAGGCAATTGTCCCAGCAGGAATGAGTGAGGGCCCTCTCGCCCGATGACTTCAGTTTGGATGATTTCAGGTTCAAGGAACAGAACACTCTGACTCCAACAATAAAGATACTTGTTGTTTCAAATAAAAAGCTTCCTGGTGGTGGGCTGGGCTCCAGGCTGGGTGCATTAGGGCTCTGGCCCCACTTCTCTGAGAATGTCTTGGCCTTGTCTTGCTCCCTGAGTTGGCTTCATCTTCATGCTGGTAGCAAGATAGCTGCAACGTGTCCAGATTTCATCCACAAACTACAAGATCCAGAGAAAGAGAAAGGACCTGCCTCCCCCTGGGTTTCTTTCTTATAAGGGAAAAAAAACATCCTGAAACTCCCAGCAGCCTTCTTTCCCCTTAATCTCATTAGTCAAATTGCCACATAGCCATTCTAAACCTTCTAAATCTTGAAAGAGGAGTAAGTTTATCATGGTTGGTTTACACCAGTGGTTCTCTGCTGGGAGGGTCATTTTGCCTCCCAGGAGACATTGGACAATAACTGAAGACATTTTGGGTTGTTTCAACTGGAGTTGGAGGTGTCACTAGCAAAGATGCTGCCCAACATTCTATAATCACACAAAAGCCCCAACAACAGAGAATTATCCAGTCCAAAATGTCAAGAGTACCAAGACTGAGACACCTGGCTTAGACCAACCAGGGGCCATCCCTGGAGCTGAGGACAGGGTTACCTTCCCCTAGCCATTTGGTGGACCCCAAACAATATCAGGTTTTTTTAGGGAAAAGAAGGGATGTGGTAGGCAGCCAACAATGTCCCCTATATTACTTCTTCAAAGGTTTTGGGGTCCAGCCCCTGCCTCCTGCAGAGTAATCCAGACACAGAATTTATAAACTGGTGGAGAAATCAAAACAGAATACAGGGAACTATAGTCCCAGAACCCAGTGAGGCTAACACTCGTGATTTAGTATTTATATTTTTGCAGAACTAGAAAGTTGGCACTCAAAATGACCACAGGACACTTGCTCATTGGTCAATCAAAGAACATTAAAACTTTGCTTCTCTAAACCTTATCAGAGGGGACAGTGTGGCATCGCTCTCGGTAGGATTTTAGCCATCAGAGAAAATATGTGGTTGGCTGCTCCACTTGCAACACTGGTGTGTGTCTCAAAGAGACATGGAAGTTCAGGGAGTCAAGATTAAAGTATCGGGCTTCCCTGGTGGCTCAGTGGTTGAGAGTCCGCCTGCCGATGCAGGGGACACGGGTTCGTGCCCTGGTCCGGGAACATCCCACATGCCGTGGAGCGGCTGGGCCCGTGAGCCATGGCCGCTGAGCCTGCACGTCCAGAGCCTGTGCTCCGCAATGGGAGAGGCCCCAACAGTGAGAGGCCCGCGTACCGCAAAAAAAAAAAAAAAAAAAAGATTAAAGTATCAGCTAAAACATCCAGAACAATATATCCCTGTTCTTTGTTTTATAGCTGAGACAGTTATTTGTCCAGTATCTCTTTGGCCTAAAAACAAAACCATTAATTACAAAGACAAACTTTTTAGAGCAAAGAGCAGGGTTGACATGCCATCCTGGAAACTGTATATGTCTGTATAGATTTCTGATTACTAAGCCTCTGGAAATATCTTGAGAACTAACTCATGCCTACAGAACAGGCACAAACTTCTGGTGTCATCAGGACTCAGCCACCCCCAGTGGACGGCAGCTGGTTTCCATGCCAACATGACTCTATTCCAGAATTCTGTTCTATAACTTAGTTTTATTAAACCTAAAACTTCATTCACCCCATGGTTCATATCCCTATAAGTTATAGTCACTACCGGTGGTAGTCATTAGCTCTAGTCACCAAATGTTTCTAGTTCTCCCTCTAAGTTCATGGTAGGATTGCATAACCCCATCCCTTTAAATTTAGATGTGATCATGTGACTTGCTTTGGTCAATGAAAACTTCAGCAAGTGCACACCAAAAACTGAGCTTTGGCTATATCATGGAAGCACAGAGACAGCCTCTATCAATCTGGATCCCTAAGTGAAGATGACATGGAGCAGATGTAATGTCAACCTGTAATGTTGGTTTTAGGAAGTATAAACCACTTTATCCTGACTGATACCATCCCCAAAATGTTCACTCCCCTCCAGTTGTTTGTTTCCTCCTGCATCTTCTCCATATATTGCTCCAAGTTTGCTGTCCTCCATCTAATTTCCTACCTCTCTTTTCACATCCCAATATCTACAGTGTGTCTTCTGGAGCCCCAGTTTTGTACCAGAGAAATTCTCCTGCATCCTTAGCTTCTCCGCAGAATGTGTCCTTTACTTCTGGACCTTACTTGAACCCTGGCTCTCCTCTAGAGGCTTCTCTTCCTGAGGGTTGGCAGGTGAGATCGGAATTCCCAGTGCCAATGCTGGCTCTATTCTTGAGTAAAAGTCCCACTCCTTTAAGACTCACGTCCTCCAGCTGGGTCACCCCAGGTCTTTCCTCATTTTACTGACATCCTGCCCTCTTGGGCACCTGGACCATAGTCTTCCTGCCTTCTCCAAGTCCTTCAGAATTCTGGGAGATTTCAACAGCCCCATAGACAACTACCAAGCACCCCAGCCTCATAGTTTCTGGACCTTTCCATATCCAGCGACCTCCACCCTCTTTGTATTCTGGTCATTCTCTCTGAGGCTACATTCTGAACCTTGTCACCACTCAGAATTGTTTCCCTTCTGCAGTCAAAGCTATGATGACCACTGTGGAGGTATGATTAAATGGCTCAGTAGGTTGAGTTGCACTGGATTCTAAGCAAACTTCCTCTTCCCAGACTATGTCCTAGAGCAGAGGTTCTCAAATTTTAATGATTTTTTCTTATCACCTGGGGACCTTGTTAAAAGGAAGACTCTGATTAATCAGGTCTGGACTGAGACCTGACATTCTGCATTTCTAACAAGCTCCTAGGTAATAGCCATGTCTCTGGTCCATGGACCTTACTTTGAGTCACAAGGAGCTAAGTGTCCATGAAACCTGGCTACCCTGTGCTTTCTATTCTTCCTATGAGAAGAGCTCACCACTACCTCTTTGAGTTCTAATCAATCCCTGTATAACCTGCCCCCAAAATAGAGACCTGCCTCAAGGAGTCCAGTGAACTGTGAGTTCTGCCTGGAGTTTCGCATTTTGACTTTTAATTTTTTTTTTTTTTTTTTTTTTTTTTTTTTTTGGTGGTACGCGGGCCTCTCGCTGTTTTGGCCTCTCCCGTATGCGGAGCACAGGCTCCAGACGCGCAGGCTCCGCGGCATGTGGGATCTTCCCGGACCGGGGCACGAACCCGCGTCCCCTGCATCGGCAGGCGGACTCTCAACCACTGCGCCACCAGGGAAGCCCTTGACTTTTAATTTTTAAAAGAATCTCAGATGTAAATGGTTCACTATTCTTCGATGCATAGCACACTCTCATCAGCCCATGAAAGGTCCTGCTACTTGTAGTTTATTTCTTTTCATTTTCATTTTTTTAACTCTTCAACCCTGATAGCTGCACCTTTTTCCTCCCCAGCCCTTATCATAGGCCAGCATTCTAGTATGTTTGCTATAGGTCATTAAACATGCATGCATTCAACCTTGTAAGATGAGTTGTGTATGCTTATGTTTTTAAACTATATAAATGATGTGCAATTTACAAAGAAAAAAACATGAGACCTTCCTACAAGGTCTTGTTGTAGGCTTCTTCTGATGAGGTGGCTGAGATTCATGACCCCCTTATTTATATAGCAAGAGAATGAGCCCTTATTATTTGAACCAACCCAAGAGAGTCTCTATTTCTTGCAACCAAAATGACTCAAGGAACACACTACATCATAGGGTGGTTGTGAGCTCAACTGAGAGCAAGATATGGTGTCTAGACGTCCCTGGCCCATTGCTCCTAAAGTGTCAGATCCTCTTTTGCTGTAGTTGGCAAAGGACTGGATAATGAGTGATTTAGGCCAGGATTAAGAATTCAGTCTCCATATGGCCCAGTTAGCTTTGCTAGATACCAACAGCGCCCCTAACAGTAACCTAAAATACTGTTGTAACCCCTTTGACATAATGATAGAAGTTAAAGAGTTTAAATCATGATTAGACAGACCAGAGACAGACCCAGAAACAGACCCAGAGACATATAGGGGTTTAGTATATGCTAAAAGTGGTTTTTCAAGTCAGAGAAGAAAAGATGGATTAACTAATAAATAGTGTTGGAGCACCAAGGTGATGATCAGTAAAGAAAAATTAATTTGGATTATTATCTTACTGCTTACAACAAAATAAATTCCAGATGAAACAAAGATTTATATGTTAAAAAATTAATTATTAGAAAAAATCATGGGAAAATTTTTGCAGTAACCTCCAATTAAAGCTTTTCTAAGCATCACACAGAAACCCAGATGCCTCAAAAGAAAGATGAATTTAGCTACATTAAAAAAATTTTAATTCCTCAAGACAAACCTACCATAAACAACCTTCCTTAAAATATAATCACTTACAATTCAATAAGAAAAAGACCATTATCCTATTTGAAAAAATGGGCAAGAATATGAAGAGTTCATAGAAAAGAAAATATAAATGCTCTAAACATATGAAAATATACTTGAGTTCACTTATAATAGGGAAAATGCAAATTAGAGTTACAATAGTGATACATTTCTTCAGCTCACAGATTGACAACTTTGAAAGATTTTAGAAACTACACTGACAAAGATGTATGGGAATAGACACTCTTGTAAGTTACTCCAGACAGCAATTTGACAATATATCAAATTAAAAATAAACATACCTTTTGACTTCTAGGAATGTATTCACAGATATACTTGAATATGTGTGAAATTACACATCATTTTATTAATGCAAATTATAAATTTGCCTAAATAATGGAATACTACATGCAGCTATAAAAAGTTGTAAAGCTTTTGGATTATTGAAGCAGAACATGTTCAAAGGAAAGAGAAGGCTGCAGAACAATGTAAGAGTGGGGGGAGGGGAAGGAGAGTGAAAATATATGCATGTTTGTAAGTACATAGAAGATCTCCAGAAGGTTATGCAAGAAAGTTACAGAGGGGAAGTGGGGGCAGTGTGGGCAGGGGAGAGAGACAACATTTCGTGTTTACCTTTTCACACCTGCTGAATTTTATAGCATGTGCATCATTATAAAGTATAATGAAATTTTAAACAACAATTAACAAATATACCTAAGGCAGTTTTTTCCAGCAGAACTCTGGTGTCCATTAAGTTATGCTTCTAATTTCTATTGACTGTAGATACAAGCAAACAAAAAAGGAAGTAGAAAGAGACTATAGAGAGGGTCTGTTTCCATTCTGGGGTTTGGTTTCTCTAGGCATTTAGTGATGAAGTAATGCCTGCTTTCTTAAACCACAAGAGCATGAGGAATAGCTCTCACTCCCTCATGAGAGACAGCTACAGTGTAGCCTCAGAGAGTGAGTGTCAGGTCACAAAGCTAACCTACTGTTGGTGAGAGTGAGCGCTAGCTGGTGGGGGCAGGCAGGAGGTGGAGGCTCTCTAGCCAAGGCGGTCGGCAAGCCCAGAGGGAAGGACGCAAGCACCGTGTTGATTCAGCAGTCACCCCCAAGGCGAGGGCCAGAATGCCGGAGACCCCTCTGCAATGCAGGGCCCAGAAAGAGAGGGCAGCCTTCTGGGCATGGAGCCTTCTGGGCATGGAGAATGGAGCACCAAAAAGATAAATAAGTAGCAGAGGCAGAACACAGCAGCTTGAAGGGGCAAAGAATATCAGGGTATGGAGTGAGGGTGTAAGAGGAGGGAGAAAGGCAGAGGTTCAGCCTGGCTGAGGCAGAGAATACCCATCTGTCTCCATTTTGTGTCTGGTGAACTTCCAAGAGATAAGGCCTAGTACTGTGCAGGCTGAGTTTGCATTCGGGGTAATAATGGTGTGTGAATATTTATTCCCACTTAGAGCACACAGTTCTATGAGCTTTGACAGATGGGACTCTCAGAGAAGCACCCAGCATGTCACGCCCTCATTTTTCAAGTTCTCTCAGTATTGGTGCCATGCTGCTGCTTCATTCATCTTTACCCAGCCTGTAAGACCCTGTTCCCCTTGCCCCGTAGGCTTTCATTCATTCATCCATTCATTCAACAGGAATTTATTGAGAACCTGTTATACCAAGCACTGTATTAAACTCGGACAGACAGTGGTTAACATAACAAATATGATTTTTACCTTCATGGAGCTTACAGCATTTTCAAGACAGTAAAAAAGTAAAAACCCAAATAAATATATAATACAAATTATGATACACGCTATGAGGGCAGAGTGTGGTGCACTGAGAGTGAGAAGCCGGCAGCCCATTTTGAATTGTGTGATCAGGAAAGAGGGCTGCCTTGATACATAGCCTCAGTGGACACTGCATGATGTGCATGGTATCCCAGATGCCAGCCAGGCAGAGTGGGGCCAAAATGCCTTCCGGGAGAGGGAGCAATGTGCTCAAAGACAACAGAATAGGAAACAGTTTGGCAAGGACAAGTCACTGTGGGAAGTACAGAGTAGGAGCAGCATGAAGTAAGGAGTGTGAGATGAGGCTCAGATTCATGGCGAATCTAGAGGGCTATGAGAGGAACTTTATGTTCTAAAGGGTACTAAACAGTGAGTGACACGATTCAATGTATAAATATTTTAAAGCCACTCTGACTACTGTCTGGAGCATGGATTGGAAGAGAGTAGGTAACCAGTAAGAGGCCCTTGAGTCAGCTGACAAAAGATGAAGGATGCAGCAAAGGGTGATGGCTGCAGAGAGGAAGAATAGTGCAGAGTCAAGACATGTTTGGAGATAGAACCGACAGCACTTGCTGGTAGATTGGATGGGAGAGGTGAAGAATGACTCCAGGTTTCTGGCTTAAGCAAATGGATAGTACCGTTTTTTGAGGGGAATATGGGGAAGAATGGACTCAGCAGGTAGATCCAGGGTACCATCTTGGACATGCTAAGTTGAAATGCTTGTGTTAATCTAAGTGGAGATGACAAGTAGACAGCTGGTTCTATGGCTTTTTTCATATCAGAGATCTGGCTGGAGATAAAACATGAGAGTTGTCCGCATAAGACTGTATTTAAAGTCATGGGAAAGGATGAGATCCCCTAGTGATGGAGTGTGGACAAAGAAGGTTTAGTTTCTAACGTGTTTGAAATTTTTGTCTCCCATTCATTATCAACCATGCCACATAAACTTTTTCTGAAGCACCTAGGAGCAAGTCTCTACCTTTGTATTTAGCAGTATGGACAGGTGAAACTAATTTCTTTTCTTACCAGCAGATGTTTGACCAACTCAGTGTTTATTATGTCCTAGAGTCTCAGCTTTCTCTCTCATGTGAGAATCCTTGACTTATTCTCTACTTCTTTACCTCTGATTCTGGGTCTATTCACACTTTGATTAAAAGGTCTTTTGATCTGTTAGGGCATAATAATATTACTCTATAAGATTTCAATGATGGGTTAGAAACAGAGGTGAGGATACAAGAGAATCAGTTTGTATGGGTTTCAATGGATCCAGAAGTTGGATGACCAGCAGGCCTCAAGGAGAACTCAAACACTGCAGCTTTGCTTACCAGGGGTCTGCCAATGTGTCTCTGTAGATCTAACATTTATTTTTTTTAATTAATTTATTTATTTTTTGGATCTAACATTTATATTCCTCAATAAGGAGTATTTGGTTGGACTTGTTTGGCCCATTCAATATAGGTCCCTTTTACTGAGCTAATTTTTTTTTTTTTTTTTTTTTTTTTGCGGTACGTGGGCCTCTCACTGTTGTGGCCTCTCCCGTTGTGGAGTACAGGCTCTGGACACGCAGGCTCAGTGGCCATGGCTCACGGGCCCAGCCGCTCCGCGGCATGTGGGATCTTCCCGGACTGGGGCACAAACCCGTGTCCCCTGCATCGGCAGGCGGACTCTCAACCACTGTGCCACCAGGGAAGCCCTGAGCTAAGTTTTTCTTCAAGCCACCTCACAATGGGTTGAGCTGCATGATGTTCAGTCTATACCTAGTTGCCTTTGGTATGGATAACAATCTCTGATTCTGTCAGTCATTATCCTGGCAACAAGGTTAGTTTCATTCAATGTACAGGCCTGGGTCACTGCAACAGATGCAGCTTCCACTTCAGCCCTCTAGCCTCAGAAGAGGCTGAGGATACACCCTCCTTTAGCGGGTGACCTTTAGTTGACCTGAAGGAACTACAGTTCCTAGTCCCATCTTTAGGGCTGTTGCTATAACTCATCCTCATCTGAAGGTGTCAGAAGGTGAATCTCCATTCCAGTGATGTTACAAAGTAAGTAGACTGGTGGCTTAGGAGGACTTCGCAGGTGTGGAAGCTTACTCTCTTCAACTACCTCATAAAATCTTTCACCAGGGTGTATTACTGCTCTATTTTACAACTCTTATCTGCAAAGATCTATATGCATTTTATTTCTCTCAAACTTGAGAAAATTCTTTAGGAGAGTTTTTGAACATTCCTTATACACCTCTTAATTATAAGCTCAGGATTTGGGTCCAAATAAATAAAATTGATCAAGTTTTACAAAATTTCAAGCTAGAAAGGGACCTGAGAGATTTGAGGTAAAAAGAATCAAAATAGCTTGAAGACCTGAACAATGAAGGATCATTAAACTGTGTATAGACAAGTGAAACTTCCCTTTAAGGGAGCACTTCAGATACATAGTGGTCAGATCTTTGAGACGTTTTAAAGAATGCCAGTGTAATAGAAGATTTGACCTTTTAGGTCAACTGGAAAATTCACCTGTGTATTATAGGTCCAGTGGGAGAAAGAGATAGGAAGTGAAGGAAATTAATCACCCAATTAGCTCATCATTATTAGAGCCTTGTCACATTAAGGGACAATTCTCCAGAGTTCTCTGGCATTTCTGCATATCTTGGGATCAGAGCTCTGCCTGCCTTTATTCCAGACTATGTTTTCAGGAATATATATACAGCAAACCACCTTGAAGACAGAGATGGTGTCTTCCTCCAAAGTATGAGACAAATTTGTTTACTGTCCAGTATGATAAAAATAGTGTCTCCCTAAAGGGAACCCTCGTACACTGTTGGTGGGAATGTAAATTGGTGCAGCCACTATGAAAAACAGTATGGAGGTTCCTTTAAAAAAACTAGAATTAGAGCTACCATTTGATCCAGCAATCCCACTACTGGGTATACATCTGGAAAAAAAGGAAAACTCTAATTTGAAAAGATTCGTGCACCCCAATATTCATGGAAGCACTATTTACAATAGCCAAGACATGGAAACAGCCCAAGTGACCATCAACAGATAATTGGCTTAAGATGTGGTATAATATACACACACACACACATATATATATATATACGTGTGTGTGTACATATATATATATACACACACATATATATACACAAATATATACGCATATATATATACACAAATATATACATATATATATATATAATGGAATATTACCCAGTCTTCAAAAAGAATGAAGTATTGCCATTTGCAGCAACATGGATGGACCTAGAGAAGTAAGTGAAGTACTTAGTGAAGTACTTCACTTAGTGAAGTAAACCAGAGAAAGACAAATGATATCACTTATATGTAGGATCTAAAAATATACAAATGAATCTATATACAAAACAGAAACAGGCTCACAGACACAGAAAACAACTTATGGTTACCAAAGGGGAGAGGGAGGGAGGGACAAATTAGGAATACGGGATTAACAGATACAAAACTACTATACATAAAATAGATAAGCAACAAGGATTTACTGTATAGCATAGGGATTATATTCAATATCTTGCAATAACATATAATGGAATAATCTGAAAAAAATAACTGAATCACTTTGCTATGCACCTGAAACTAACACAACATTATAAATCAACTATATTTCTATAATTTTTTTTTAATTTTAAAAATAAAAAAGATAGTGTCTCCCTTCAGGACAAAGTTCAGGTAGGCTTACTATCCAGTATAAAAGATCTGAGTTCCCTAAAATTGGGGTTCCTCTCTTAAAATGTAACCCACTACATGTGCAGGCATTACTTGGTTCTTTCATATCACCCTGTAGAAATTGGGGTTTGATGAAACAATGCAAAAATGATGTTACTCTAGCTACTACTATTGCTGTGAGTAATAACCTGTCCTTTGTCTCTGGCCCAGGAATCTTATGTCTTATGCCAGCATCCATGAGGCAGTCTTGTAGCTTTCAAGTCAGATAAAATCTCAAACCCTTCACAATTCTTGACTGTTTGGCACCTGTGAAGGTAATTTTAGCACAGGACTTAACAGCAGTGTTAACGATATCAAGAACCATGTTGGATCTTTCAAATAAAACTTCCCTGACACCCAAATGGAGGAGTTCTTTTATTTCTTCAGACTGTCAGACTGCATGAACAAATACATAGTACTGCACTTTTTATGAGACTCTAAATTCGAAAGCTTCTTTCAGAAGTTCTTCCAAAAAGTCTCAGCCCTGAACGAAGTTTTGGGGACAAGAAATAATGATCATCTGTAACAGTGGCCACACAACTGGACCAGATGTTTTTAAGTTCTCCTCACTGATGGCAGCCAAGAACCTCACCCCTCCACCATACCAAGAGCTCTCCTTCCTCCCTCTGAATAAAGCTGGACTCTGCTTCCTCACCACTCCCACTGCTTTTCCCTCTAAAATCCTTCAAATCCACCTGCTTCTTTCATCTCTGCTGCCTCCTCCAAAATCCAGACTCTCATCTCTTTCTAACCTTCCTCTCAGCTTTCACCCTCTCCCCTTCCAACCCAGATCCTACATAGCCATCAGAGTTTACAACTTCCTCAGATCCACATCACCTTCATCAGGGGCTTTCAAACCAGGAAAACCTGATAGACAGCTGTTTGTATCTGGTTGATATATTGGACTTCTGTTAAGATTATTTTGAGGAAAAAAAAAAGACTTCCACTGCTTTAAAACTTTTTGAAAAATGTTAGCCTGAAAGATAAACTTCAAGCCTTTAGCTTATCATTCAAAGCCCTTCATAATATTGCCATGTCTCCTAACCCTCCCTCCATCCTCAGAAGCCCTACACTTTAGTAATTTTGTCTACATCCATATCACCTAAAGTTGTTTGGGTTTTGGGGTTTTCTTTTTGTTTTGTTTTGTTTTGTTTTTTTACCACACTGCTGCTTTGATCAAGCCTCACTGCACATGGTGTCAAGTCCAAACTACTTAAGTTTGTAATCATCACTCTCCCTGTCCTACTCTCCTCCCTGGCACAAACTCTCCCCTCTGGCAAGCTTGGTCTCTTCTCAGTGGAAAATGGGCTCCTATGAGCCTCCTTTGAACCTTTGTTTACATTATGGCTGCACCTTTTCTCTCTGCTGTCCTTCCCTTCCACCTAGGAGTGCCCCTCCTCCACCGCCCCAAATACAAGATATGTATAACTACAGTGGCCAAAGCCACCTCTGATCACTCCAGCCCATGGAGAACACATAGTGGTGTGTGTGTGTGTGTGTGTGTGTGTGTGTGTGTACCCAACCTATGCTTTAACTCCACGGAGGTAGAAACATCTCAACGTACCCCACACTGCATCCTCTCTCCCCCAACCCTCATACACAAACTTGTATCTGGCAATAGCAGATTCCCAGTAAACAGATGTTGTTTCATGGAACTCAAGAATCTTGCCTTCTGCTTTCCCCACTTTTCCACTCGAGTAACACAAATTCCTGATGCACCATATTATCTCTGATTCTTGACTCAAGCTATGTGCTCCCTTATCGCCTTACTTTCCAACTTGAAATGCCCTGTCCTCTTCTACCTTCATTACCTACCCAATCCCTACTTATTCTCCAAGATGCTGTTCAGTCACCACCTTTTTATCTAGCCCAAGTTCTGTGTCATCCTATATGATAAACTTCAACTATGAGGTTGATGCATTCTATGTCTGAATTCAAAGTTTCTTGATCTTATCATTGATTTAATAGATCCACATCAAATTTTGTATCCTACTAACAGATATTACCTCTAATACCTTTTTCATCATAGCACTTATCACCTTGTATCACAAATGTCTGCTTCTGTGTCTGCCTCATGCTAAGAGATGATAAATTCCTTTTGGGGGAAAGGACTGTGTCTTTTATCCATCTTTGTATTTTCATCACACAGCATATTCTATGTGTTCAACAAATATTTGTTAAATGAAAATGTGAGTTTTTGCAGCTACTTAGCTGTGATAGTTAGCTTTATGTGTCAACTTGATTAGGCTCTGGTGCTCTGATGTTTGGTCAAACTATCTTTTAAATGTAATTACATTTAAATCAGTAGACTTTGAGTAAAGCAGATCACTCTCCATAGTCATCCAATTAATTGAAGTCCTTAAGAGAAAAATACTGACATACCCCAGAGGAAGAAGGAATTCTGCCTCTCTGGAGAACACTAATACATCAATTGTGGTTATAGAAGTGAAGGTAGCAGTTAGCTAGGATGATCCAAAGTTGGCAATTGGCAGGGCAGCTGGAGCAAAAGGACAAAGGTAAGGGAATTGAAAGTTTGGGCATAAGAGTGACTGAAATAATGGGTTGTGGAAGCTTAAGCTGGGTGGGAAAGACAAAGGAGTCAACCAGAAGAGGGTCAATGGATGGTGAGAAAATAGAAGGATGGCAGAACCAGAGATCTCAATGAGACTGAAGAAACAGGTGTGTAGACACAGGTCTAAGAGTCAGAGAAGAGTGCCATCTGAGGTGCTAAATGGGTATAAGATTTCTGAGATGGTGCTGGTTCTGAACATGACACCATCCAGATGTGGTCATAGAAATGGAGAAATGAAGGAAAGTGTAGAACCTTCTATTAGTAAGGGTTCTACTGAGAAACGGAACCTATAGGATATGTGTGGATAAAGAGAGGAATTTATTTTAAGGAATTGGCTTATGTGATTGGGGGGACTGGAAAATTTGAAATCTGCAGGACAGACCAGCAGGCTGGAGGCTCAGGGAAGAGTTTATGTTATATTCCATATACCTTATATTCCATAAACATCATTTCAAAATTTTACTATTATAAGAAGTATTGAAATAAACATCCTTGTATAAAATAGGGTGAATTTTTCTAAGTATTTCATGTATGTACAACTTTGTATCTTAATAAAACACACTGTCTTTTTCCAAAACATATATCTCTGGACTGTGGATCAACCAAATGAGTGTTGAAATTGCAGAGCATGATGCCAGGTGGAGAGGAAGCATATGGGCCATGATCCTAAATCTATAAAGTTTTTTTTTCTTCCATGTTCTCTCTCTTGACTTGCCATGGTGTTGGGTTTTTTTAATTTATTTATTTAATTTATTTATTTTTGGCTACATTGGATCTTCCTTGCTGCATGTGGGCTTTCTCAGGTTGCAGTGAGAGGGGGCTACTCTTTGTTGTGGTTCACGGTCTTCTCAATGTGGTGGCTTCTCTTGTTGTGGAGCACAGGCTCTAGGCATCCGGGCTTCAGTAGTTGTGGCACACGGGCTTAGTTGCTCTGCAGCACGTGGGATCTTCCCGGACCAGGGCTAGAGCCCGTGTCCCCTGCATTGGCGGGCGGATTTTTAACCACTGCGCCACCAGGGAAGCCCTGCCATGATGTTTTTCTTTTTCTTTTTTAAAATTATTATTTATTTAATTTATTTATTTATGGCTGTGCTGAGTCTTCATTGCTGTGCACAGGCTTTCTCTAGTTGTGGCGAGCAGGGGCTACTCTTCCTTGCGGTGCACAGGCTTCTCATTTTGGTGGCTTCTCTTGTTGCGAAGCACAGGCTCTAGGCATGTGGGCTTCAGTAGTTGTGGCATGTGGGCTCAGTAGTTGTGGCTCACGGGCTCTAGAGTGCAGGCTCAGTAGTTGTGGCGCATGGGCTTAGTTGTGCTGCAGCATGTGGAATCTTCCCGGACCAGGGCTCAAACCCATGTCCCCTGCATTGACAGGCAGATTCTTAACCATTGCACCACCAGGGAAGTCCCCGTGATGTTTTACATTTGCTATTTAATGTCGTTCTGAGTACAGAAAAAATTAAAAATTTAAATTATTAGTATGAAGTATACTGTTCATCTTTATGTGGAATGCCAGTTTTATATGAAAATGCAAGAGCATTTAAATCGTATAACTCACATGCAGAATCACTAAAATCACAGAATCTGTATTTTTTAGTTGGTACATGCTACAAAATGAGTATTTCATTTTTATCACAACAAAACTAACTCACCTGTTTTAACTTCCCTTCTTAATGTATACAATTCTACTTATCTTAGGCTTACTGATGAGTAAGGAAGGACTGAAAGGAGAAGGAACTTTGCTTTCTACGTCATCATTTTCAGAGTAAGTGGTTGGCTGATGCAGTAAGAAAGGATATGATAGTGTTCCTCAATTGTTTCTGTTTCTTAAAATGCCTTCTTTTCTGCATGTGAAGCAAGTCCTAGTTGAAATGGAAAATGTGGCTTCTGGGGCTATAAAATAGAATTCTGTGCCCATCGGGCATCATGAATGTCATATGGATGGGCAGCAAGGACTAGCAGACACATGTTGTAAGTATCTCCTCTGTTCATGTTCATGCTCCATTGTCTCATTGGACTTCACTTACTAAACACAAGTTCAAAGATAAAATTATTAAGAATTTCAAGATGGCAACAGTGGATCATTAAGCCAAGTGTGGGGCCCTTCTGAGCATGGAGCCCTGATGTAGCTACCCAGGTCACATGCCCATGAACCATCAATGTCAGTGATGGAACAAAGTGACATGGTTCTCAAAAGATTGGTTTCTGAAGAACAAAGGAGACAGCAGAGGAGTGATGTGTTAGGAAAGACTTTTGAGAGCAGTGATAACCTTTGCTTCCTGCTAAATATCCCAGGAATGCTGGAAAATACTATATATTCTCTGCTTATAGGATACAAAAATTTAATATAGATCTATTATATAAATCATGAGATCAGGAAATTTTGAATCCAGATATAGGTGGATTGACCTCATGGTTAAAATTGTCCAAGATGACACAGAATGTGAGCTGGGCAAAAACACAATAATCTAGGATCCTAGAACCTCAAGGACTAGGAAGAAAATCCACAGAGCACACTGGTAAGATAGGCGGGTACTGTCCCAAAGGAGAAAGGGTTTTAGAAGAAGGTGAAGGAAAATGTTTCAGGAAGAGCAACAAAATGCTAGAAGAATTCTGACAACCTGCCCCCACTCCCTACATGGTAGCTGGTGAATGAACAGCCCAGTGCTTCCCAGAGAGAACCAGATTTCCAAAAGGCAGGGGAAGGTTTTGTTTGTTCATTTTTGTTTATTTTAAAGAGATTCAGGCTACAAGGAGGTTTCTGGGGAGACCTTAAAATGGCCGAGGAATAAGATGTGGAGATCACCTTCCTCCCGATAAATACATCAGAAATACATCTACATGTCAAACAACTCCTACAGAACACCTACTTAATGCTGGCAGAAGACCACAGACTTCCCAAAAGCCATGTGGCTGACAGGGTCTTGGTGCTCCGGCTGGGTGTCAGGCCTGTGCCTCTGAGGTGGGGGACCCAAGTTCAGGACACTGGCTCACAAAAGAACTCCCAGCTCCATGTAATATCAAATGGTGAAAGCTCTCTCAGAGTTCTCCATCACAACGCTAATACCCAGCACCACTCAACGATCAGCAACCTACAGTGCTCAACACCCCATGCCAAACAACTAGCAAGACAGGAACACAACTGCAACCATTAGAAAAGAGGCTGCCTGAAATTATATAAGGCCACAGACACCTCAAAACACACCACCAGACACGGTCCTGCCCACCAGAAAGACAAGATCCAGCTTCATCCACCAGAACACAGGCACCAGTTCCCTCCCTCAGGAAGCCTACACAACCCACTGAACCAACCTTAGCCACTGGGGGCAGACACCAAAAACAACGGGAACTACAAACCTGCATCCTGTGAAAAGGAGATGCCAAAAACAGTAAGTTAAGCAAAAGGAGAAGACAGAGAAACACATAGCAGATGAAGGAGCAAGGCAAAAACCCACCAGACCAAAAAAATGAAGAGGAAATAGGCAGTCTACCTGAAAAAGAATTCAGAGTAATGATAGTAAAGATGATCCAAAATCTTGGAAATAGAATGGAGAAAATACAAGAAACATTTAACAAGGAACTAGAAGAACTAAAGAGCAAACAAACAAAGATGAACAACACAATGAATGAAATAAAAGATTCTCTTGAAGGAATCAATAGCAGAATAACTGAGGCAGAAGAATGGATAAGTGACCTGGAAGGTAAAATAGTGGAAATAACTACTGCAGAGCAGAATAAAGAAAAAAGAATGAAAAGAATTGAGGACAGTCTCAGAGATCTCTGGGACAACATTAAATGCACCAACATTTGAATTATAGGGGTTCCAGAAGAAGAAGAGAAAAAGAAAGGGACTGAGAAAATATTTGAAGAGATTATATAGTTGAACACTTCCCTAATATGGAAAAGGAAAGAGTCAATCAAGTCCAGGAAGGGCAGAGAGTCCCATACAGGATAAATCCAAGGAGAAACATGCAAAGACACATACTAATCAAACTATGAAACACTAAATACAAAGAAAAAATATTAAAAGCAGCAAGGGAAAAACAACAAATAACATACAAGGGAATTCCCATAAGGTTAACAGCTGATTCACAGCAGAAACTTTACAAGCCAGAAGCGAGTGGCACAATATATTTAAAGTGATGAAACGGAAAAAGCTACAACCAAGATTACTCTACCCAGCAAGGATCTCATTCAGATTTGAGGAGAAATAAAACCTTTACAGACAATTAAAAGCTAAGAAAATTCAGAACCACCAAACCAGCTCTACAACAAATGCTAAAGGAACTTCGCTAAGTGAGAAACACAAGAGAAGAAAAGGGCCTACAAAAACAAACTCAAAACAATTAAGAAAATGGTAATAGGAACATACATATTGATAACTACCATAAGTATAAATGAATTAAACGCTCCAATCAAAACACATAGACTGGCTGAATGCATACAAAAACAAGACCCATATATATGCTTTCTACAAGAGACCCACTTCAGAACTAGGGACACATACAGACTGAAAGTGAGGGGATGGAAAAAGATATTCCATGCAAATGGAAATCAAAAGAAAGCTGGAGTAGCAATTCTCATATAAGACAAAATAGACTTTAAAATAAAGACTATCAAAGAGACAAAGAAGGACACTACATAATTTTCAAGGGATCAACCAAAGAAGAAGATATAACAATTGTAAATATATATGCACCCAACATAGGAGCACCTCAATACATAAGGCAAATACTAACAGCCATAAAAGGGGAAATAAACAGTAACACAATCATAGTAAGGGACATTTTAAGACCTCACTTTCACCAGTGGACAGATCATCCAAAATAAAAATAAATAAGGAAACACAAGCTTTAAATGATACATTAGACAAGATGGACTTAATTGATATTTATAGGACATTCCATCCAAAAACAAAAGAATACACTTTCTTCTCAAGTGCTCATGGAACATTCTCCAGGATAGATCATATCTTGGGTCACAAATCAAGCCTTGGTAAATTTAAGAAAATTGAAATCGTATCAAGTATCTTTTCTGACCACAACACTATGATACTAGATATCAATTACAGGAAAAAATCTGTAAAAAATACAAACACATGGAGGCTAAACAATACACTACTAAGTAACCAAGAGGTCACTGAAGAAATCAAAGAGGAAATCAAAAAACACTTAGAAACAAATGACAATGAAAACACGACGACCCAAAATCTATGGGATGCAGCAAAAGAAGTTCTAAGAGGGAAGTTTATAACAATACAATCCTACCTCAAGAAACAAGAAACATCTCAAATAAACAACCTACCCTTACAACTAAAGCAATTAGAGAAAGAACAAAACAAAACCCAAAGGAAAAGAAAAAAGGAAAGAGCAAAAGGACAGAAATCATAAATCTCAGATCAGAAATAAATGAAAAAGAAAACAATAGCAAAGATCGACACAACTGAAAGCTGGTTCTTTGAGAAGATAAACAAAATTGGTAAACCATTAGCCAGACTCATCAAGAAAAAAGAGACAAGACTCAGACCAATAGAACTAGAAATTAAAAGGGAGAAATAAAAACTGACACTGCAGAAATACAAAAGATCATGAGAGATTACTACAAGCAACTATATGCCAATAAAATGGAAAACCTGGAAGAAATGGGAAAATTCTTAGAAAGGCACAACTTCTGAGACTGAACCAGGAAGAAATAGAAAATATAAACAGATCAATCACAAGCACTCAAATTGAGACTGTGATTAAAAATCTTCCAACAAACAAGATCCCAGGACTAGATGGCTTCAAGGAGAATTCCATCAAATATTTAGAGAAGAGCTAACACCTATCGTTCTCAAACTCTTCCAAAGTATAGCAGAGGAAGAATACTCCCAAACTCATTCTACGAGGCCACCATCACCCTGATACCAAAACCAGACAAAGATGTCACAAATAAAGAAAACTACAGGCCAATTTCACTGATGAACATAGATGCAAAAATCCTCAACAATATACTAGTAAACAAAATCCAACAGCACATTAAAAGGATCATACACCATGATCAAGTGCGGTTTATCCCAGGATTGCAAGGATTCTTTAATATACACAAATCTATCAATGTGATAAACCATATTAACAAATAGAAGAAGAGAAACCATATTATCATCTCAATAGATGCAGAAAAAGCTTTTGACAAAATTCAACACCATTTATGATAAAAATCTTCCAGGAGGAAGGCATAGAGGGAACTTACCTCAACATAATAAAGGCCATATATGACAAACCCACAGCCAACCTCATTCTCAATGGTGAAAAACTGAAACCATTTCCTCTAAGATCAGCAACAAGACAAGGTTGTCCACTCTCACCACTATTATTCAACATAGTTTTGCAAGTTTTAGCCACAGCAATCAGAGAAGAAAAATAAATAAAAGGAATCCAAATCAGAAAAGAAGTAAAGCTGTCACTGTTTGCAGATGACCTGATACTATACATAGAGAATCCTAAAGATGCTACCAGAAAACTACTAGAACTAATCAATGAATTTGGTAAAGTAGCAGGATACAAAATTAATACACATAAATCTCTTGCATTCCTCTCCACTTATGATGAAAAATCTGAAAGAGAAATTCAGGAAACACTCCAATTTACCATTGCAACAAAAAGAATGAAATGCCTAGGAATAAACCTACCTAAGGAGACCAAACACCTGTATGCAGAAAACTATAAGACACTGATGAAAGAAATTAAACATGATACAAACAGATGGAGAGATATACCATGTTCTTCAATTGGAAGAATCAACATTGTGAAAATGACTATACTAGCCAAAGCAATCTACAGATTCAATGCAATCCCTATCAAACTACCAGTGGCAATTTTCACAGAACTAGAACAAAAAATTTCACAGTTTGTATGGAAACACAAAAGACCCCAAATAGCCAAAGCAATCTTGAGAAAGAATAATGGAGCTGGAGGAATCAGGCTCCTGGACTTCAGAATATACTACAAAGCTACAGTAATCAAGACAGTATGGTACTGGCACAAAAACAAAAAGATAGATCAATTGAACACGATAGAAAGCCCAGAGATAAACCCACGCACCTATGGTCACCTTATTTTGTATAAAGGAGGCAAGAATATGCAATTGAGAAAAGACAGCCTCTTCACTACGTGGTGTGGGAAAACTGGACAGCTATATGTAAAAGAATGAAATTAGAACACTCCCTAACACTGTATACAAAAATAAACTCAAAATGGATTAAAAACCGAAATGTGAGACCAGACACCATCAAACTCTTAGAGGAAAACATAGGCAGAACACTCTATGACATAAATCACAGCAAGATCCTTTTTGACCCACCTCCTAGAGAAATGGAAATAAAAATAAATAAATAAACAAATGGGACCTAACAAAACTTAAAACATTTTGCACAGCAAAGGAAACCATAAACAAGACCAAAAGACAACCCTCAGAATGGGAGAAAATATTTGCAAATGAAGCAACTGACAAAAGATTAATCTCCAAAATTTACAAGCAGCTCATGCAGCTCAGTAACAGAAAAACAAACAACCCAGTCCAAAAATGGGCAGAAGACCTAAATAGACATTTCTCCAAAGAAGATATACAGGCTGCCAACAAACACATGAAAGGATGCTCAACATCACTAATCATTAGAGAAATGCAAATCAAAACTGCAATGAGGTATCACCTCACACCAGTTAGAACGGCCATCATCAAAAAATCTACAAACAATGCTGTTGAGGGTGTGGAGAAAAGGGAACCCTCTTTTGCACAGCTTGTGGGAATGTAAATTGATACAGCCACTCTGTAGAACAGGATGGAGGTTCCTTAAAAAACTACAAATAGAACTACCATATGACCCATCAATCCCACTACTGGGCATATACCCTGAGAAAACCGTAATTCAAAAAGAGTCATGTACCAAAATGTTCATTGTAGCTCTATTTACAATAGCCAGGACATGGAAGCAACTTAAGTGTCCATCGACAGATGAATGGATAAAGAAGATGTGGCACATATATGCAATGGAATATTACTCAGCCATAAAAAGAAATGAAATTGAGTTATTTGTAGTGAGGTGGATGGACCTAGAGTCTGTCATACAGAGTGAAGTAAGTCAGAAAGAGATAAACAAATACTAACACATATACATGGAATCTAAAGAAAAAAAATGGTTCTCAAGAACCTAGGGGCATGACAGGAATAAAGATGCCGAGGTAGAGAATGGACTTGAGGACCTGGGGAGGGGGAAGAGTAAGCTGGGACGAAGTGAGAGAGTGGCATGGACATATATACACTACCAAATGTAAAATAGATAGCTAGTGGGAAGCTGCCGCATAGCACAGGGAGATCAGCTCAGTGCTTTGTGACCACCTAGAGGGGTGGGATAGGGAAGGTGGGAGGGAGACGCAAGAGGGAGGAGATATAGAGATATATGTATAGTTGATTCACTTTGTTATAAAGCAGAAACTAACACACCATTGTAAAGCAACTATGCTCCAATAAAGATGTTTAAAATTTTTTTTAACATCTTTATTGGGGTATAATTGCTTTACAATGGTAAAATTTTTTTAATAAATAAATAAAATAAGGAGGTTTGTTTATGATAACCAATGGTTCCAGAGATATGTTGGAATGAGACTTGAATTCTAAGTGTAAAAGACATTTGAAGCTAGGTGGGACTAGCTGGGCTGAAGGCCAGAAGGAAGTCTTATCTTTCTAAAGTTATTATCTTTCTAAAATTTAACTGCTAATCATTTTGCATGTCTCCCAAACTCCTCTCAATGCAGCCTCCCATCTTTCACTCCAGCCCTTAGTGCTTACCACTGCCCACCAATATAACAAGGTATTCATCAATATTAGCTCTAGGTAGCAGAAGCATGGATGATTTTATTCTTCTTCTTTTTACTGTCCCTGTAGTGAGTTGAATTATGTTCCCTCCCCCTCCAATTCCTCCAATCCATGTCCAGTCAGAACCCCAGAATGTGACCTTATTTGTAAAAAGAATAATTAGTAAAGGATCTCAAGATGAAATAATCCTGGATTTAGGGTGGGTCCTAAATCCAATGCTTGGTATCCTTATAAGAAGAGGAAAAGACAAAGATAAAGAGTAGAAGGTAATGTGAAGAGGGAGGTGAAGACTGGATTGATGCATCTACAGGCCAAAGAATGCCTGGGATTTCTGGCAACCAGGAAACCAGGAAAATCTAGGAGAGGCATAGCTTTCCCCCTCATAGACTCCAGAAGGTATCACCCTGCCAAGATCTTGACTTTTGGACTTCTGGTTTCCTGAACTATGAAAGAAGAAACTTCTGTGACTTTAGGCCACTCAATTTGTGATAATTTGTTACAGCAGCCCTAGGAAACTAATACAGTCCCATATTTCAAATTTTTTGTATTGATTATATATTACTATATCCTTTAACTTAAATCAAAGTTTTATGGCTCTACTTTTGACTGTTAAGTATTATGTTTTTGTCTGTCTTTCTAGCCTCCCCTCCTACGCCTTCTCACCTCAGGACTTACTCTTACTCTTTTCTTACAATGGACCATCTTGCAGTTTCACTATATGCCATGTCTTTACATATTCTGTCCCACAGGACCAGCTTCATGGACACATGACCAGGGCAGTCATACAGGGCTCCACACTTAGAGGGCTCTCCGGTTGGTTGCAGTCTTGAAATTCTTAATAATTATATCTTTGAATTTGTAAGTGAAGTCCAATGGGGTAATGGAGCATGCTCAAAGGCTCAGAGCCTCGGCTCATGTGTGATCCCACTTCCACCGCCTACTTGGGATGAGTTTTTGGCCATCTGCTCCTTGCCCTGGAGCCCACTATCCCCCTTCCCACTTCATAACAACTGCTGCCCTCTGCCTGTGTGATAACTGGGTCATTGCCCAGGTCATTGCCTCCATTGCCCTCCAGCCCCAGGGCAATGAGTGCATGAGTGAGGAGGGTCAAGGTGAGGTGTGCTTCCTGGAGGAGGTGGTGGTGACCATCCCTGCCCTGATCTGGCAGTGCTCTGGTGATGATTTTTGGCAGATGACTCAGTAACGGCCCCTTTCCCACCCCTGGCACAGGTTCTCAGCATGTCCCTGCACAGAGGTTGCAGTCTCTTGGGGGAAACCCATCAGACCTGAGTTGGGGCAGTGAGCCCGTGGGAAAGGGAGAATGATTTCTCAGCCCTCTGGCCAGGCCTCACTTTGTAATGGGCCTACAAACCATACAGCCGACCCTGCTGTTTCCTCTTACTGGGATGCCCTCCACCTCTTCTCTCCCTGTTTAACACAAAATAATAATAACCATAGTAGTAACTATTATTTATTGAACTCTTTACTATATACTAAACACTTTAGACTGTAAGGAAGGTAAGACCTACAGGGATGGTTGTATTTCTAAGTAGGGTTTCAGAGTAAAGTAAATGCAGGTAAAGCAGAGATGGTTTCCAGGTGAGGGATCTGAGAGTCCGAGGTGTTGGAGCTGTTGGCCCTGAGGGATTTATAGCAATTCAATGCACCCGTGGCCTCCTTGTTCTGTGGGGAGGCCCAGGTGGGAGGTTCTGTCCTTGGATAATGGGAACAAGCAGGAGCAACTGCAGAGTCTGGAGAACTAGCAAGGAGCACACTGTAACACCCTAAAAATAGATGACCCAGTGCCTTCTGAGGACCTCTTTTGTGTTACTTCCAGATCTTTTTCTTTTTTTTAATTTATGGCTGCATTGGGTCTTCGTTGTTGCATGCGGGCTTTCTCTAGTTGCAGCGAGTGGGGGCTACTCTTCATTGCTGTGCGTGAGCTTCTCATTGGGTGGCTTCTCTTGTTGCAGAGCACGAGCCCTAGGCGTGTGGGCTTCAGTAGTTGTGGCGTGTGGGCTCAGTAGTTGTGGCTCACGGGCGCTAGAGCACAGGCTCAGTAGTTATGGCACACGGGCCTTAGAGTACGCATGCTTCAGTAGCTGTGGTACGTGGGCTCAGTAGTTGTGGCTCACAGGTTTAGTTGCTCCATGGCATGTGGAACCTTCCTGGACCAGGGATCGAACCCATGGCCCCTGCACTGGCAGGTAGATTCTTAACCACTGCGCCACCAGGGAAGTCCTAGATCTTTTTTAACTCGAAGTGAGAAGCAACTAAATTTGAGCAAGCACTGTGAAGTTTGTCCCTCCCAGATGCTTCTCTGTCTGTAAATAAAATCCCAACTAATCATTCAACTGCAAGGCCTCACCTCGCTGCCATTATGTCAGAGAAGAGGACCTATCTAGGGCTTAGAGAACCAACCCAGGGGACCCCACACAAAAGGGTGGGCTAATAGATGGTTGAGGCAACTGGTTCTTTTTTGCCAGCTCACTAGGAGCAAGGAGCACTGTCCCAGCTTAGGCATGCTTTAAACCAGTGGTTTTCAGGTTTCAACATGCAGGCTAATTAAAACAGAGCTGGGCTCTAGCCCCAGTTTCAGCTGCAATACATCTGGGGTGCGGCCTAAGAATTTGCATTTCTAACAAGTTTCCAGGCAAGGCCAGTGCTGCTGGCCTAGGGACCACATTTTGAGGGCTACAGCTTTAAACCCAGAGCAGAGTAGGCTAAGGGCCTTTGAAAAGAGGACTCCACAAGCACAGTCCCCAGCACGGCTGTCATCAAGCTCCCACCCCATCTCCTCCCACAAATATTCCAACTTCCAAACGCACCTGACCTCTTGTAGTTATCCAAAACCTCCCCACTATTTCACATGTCCATGCCTTTGTTTTCTTAAATGCAGAACCATATAAAAATAAAATAAGAATCAACTCTAATTCTGCTACCCAAGAGATAACTGACACTGATATTCAGCTGTGCCTGGTTAGAAAGAATTGAGTGAGTTGCCAGCAAGTTACTTTGGAGCAAAGATTGCAAATAAATCTTTCAAGTGCTGGCTTTTAAATGCTCAAGTGTAAAGCAGCAGCACCGTTGCCTCAGGAAAGGTGGTACAAGACATTCTTTCATGTCACAAGGATTGCTCTTCTAATGAAGGTTTGTCAGTTTTTGAAATAATATGTCCTTCTTGTGTAGCATTTTACAAAACACATTGGAATATGTTGTCTTATTTGGGTTAAGTGTTTGCTGAAAGAGGGTTTGTGACTTGTTCAAGGTTTAGTAAACATAAGTCAAGACAGAAATCCTTATCTCTGGGCTCCGGGCTCTGCTCTTCCCATGTGGTGAGGTTTTCTACCAAGGTCTCATAGTTGTGACCACAGCATGTCGTCCACGTCCTGAGGTGGTCTCCTGACAATTATAGTTACATTGTTTGCCACTTCTAGCAGCTTTTTCTCTTATAGAGGTGTACCTTCCCCAACTCTGTCCCCCACTGTCCCCAGCCAAATACCCTGGGACAGAAAGTGTAGGGAGCTCAAAACCATCATCTCCTAGTCATTCTCTCCTGGTCACCTCTGTACCCTGTTGCCAGGCCCCCTCTCCCCACCACCCCATTTTCCTCCTCACTCTGATTGGTGGTCACAAAGGGAATATTCAGAATTAAACTCTTGGATGGTGAGGGGTAGTGGGAAATTATGGAAGCCATCTGGTCCAGGAGACCCTGGAGCTGGAAGCCTGAAAGCTGTCCATTTACTCACTGGGTGAACAGGGACAAGAAACTTTTTTCTTTGTAAAAGGTGGATGATAATAGGATGTAACACTGAGGAACTGAGGAACAGATTTAAGCAACTCTCATTAACAGCTGATGAAAACAATGGTAAGGTCCCTAAAGCTCAAGGAGAAGGGATAAGCCTCTGATGGGAGAGAGGCTTTGGAGTCACAGGGAAAAAGTGGTGGAGAAGGTAGTTGGAGCCAAAGATAATGGTTATCAACAGGCTTTTAGCTCTCCCAAAGTAGTTTGGGCCCAGATTATCTAAGGGTATTAAAATCTCATAGGTTGTCTTCCGCGTTCTACTTGCACTTATAAATGCTCCCTCTCCCTCAGCCTCCTTCCTACAAACAGACAGACAGCTTCTCTCTCTCTCTCTCTCTCTCTCTCTCTCTCTCTCACACACACACACACACACACACACACACACAGAGAGAGAGAGAGAGAGAGAGAGAGAGAGAGAGAGCGCCTCCTGTGTGCACACATACATTACTGCTAAAGACCCCTCTTTTAAACTAGTGGTTTTCAAACTTTAATATGCATTAAAATCACTTCCCTGCTCTTCAGCTACATCGTGGAAAAAGACATTGTCACAGCTGCCTGTGAGTGATCCCAAAGTCTCCTCCACTGACAAGGACATCTGGGGGTTCAGCACTCCACCACTGTGGTAGAGTGACCTGTATAGAAGTAGCCATCAGGACTCAAGGCACAGGGACTGCGTCTATCCCAAGTCATAGCTTAGATATCCTCTCCCCATGTCCAGGTAGTATGGGGTCTTATTGTTTTAAATCAGCTTTACAAGGTATGATTCACACACATTTAAATTTACCAATTTTAAATGTACAATTTAATGCATTTTGACAAATATATACAGTCATATAAGGACCACCACAATTATATGGTATATCACCCCTCCAAAATTCACCCGGGCAACTGGGTTGCCCCCAGCAACCACCAATCTATTTATATCCCTATAGTTTTGCCTTTTCAAAAAGTCATGGAACATGCAGTCTGTAGCCTTTGTTTTCTGGTTTCTTTCAATAGCATAATGCTTTTGAGAGTCATCCATTTTCTTGCTTATATTGACAGTTCATTCCTTTTCATTTCTGAGTAGTATTCCATTGTGTGGATGTGACACAGTTTGTTCATCTGCTCACCAGTTGAGAGACATTGGGTTGTTTCCAGCTTGAGATAGTATGAATAAAGCTGCTATAAATATTCCCACACAGGTCTTTCAGTAAAACATTTTTATTTCTCTTGGTTTAATACTTAAGAGTAAGATTGCTGGGTCATATGGTAAGAGTATGTTTAAACCTTCTAAAAATCTACCAAACTGTTGTCCCAAGTGGCTGTATCATTTTGCATTCCCACCAGCAGTGTATGAGGTTTCTATTGCTCTGAATTCCTGTAAAAACTTGGTATTGTCAGTTGTTTTAAAGCCACTCTAGTAGGTAGGTACATAGTGATGGCTCATTATGGCTTTAATTTGCATACTCTTAGTTACTAATGATGTTGATCATCATTTTGTGTGATTATTTGTCATCTGTACCTCGTCTAATGTGAAGTATCTGTTCAAATCTTTTGGCCATGTCTTACTTAAGTGGTTTATGTATTCAGGATACAAGCCTCTATCAAGTATGGGTTTTTCAAATTGTTCCTCCCAGTCTGTGGCTTTTCTTTTCCTTTTTTAAACAGTGTCTTTTAAAGAGCAAAGATTGTTTTAAGTGTTCACTCTTGGGATGTAGGTGAGGTTACTTCAGGAAGATCCTGCCAACTACTTTTCTGACACAACTTCCTTTTCTGACAAGAATCATGAACTGAGGCATCAGGAAGAGAGTCTGCATCTGGATTTCAGAGAGATATTTTAAATTTGTATCAGTTTGCTAGGGCTGCCACAACTCAATACTATAGACTAGGTGGCTTAACAACAATTTATTTCTGAAAGTTCTGGAAGGTGGAAGTCCAAGATCAAGGTGTTGGCAGGGTTGGTTTCTCCTGAGGCCTCTCTCCTTGGGTTGCAGGTGGCTACCTTCTCACTGTGTATTCACATGGTCTTTTTTCTGTGTGCATACATCCCTTGTGTCTCTTCATTTGTCCAAATTTCCTCTTCTTATAAAGACACCAGTCAGAATGGATTAGGGCCCACCCTAACAGGCTCATTTTAACTTAATCACCCTTTTAAAGGCCCTATATTCAAATATGGCCACATTCTGAGGTACTAGGAGTTATGGTTTCAACATAGGAATTTTAGGGGCCAAAATTCAGCCCATAACAGAATTATATGCTCACTTATGTGGGAACAGCCAACAAGGCCCTTAGAATTTAAAGACTCACTCTGATATAGTAACTAATTTTCCTATTTCCATTCTTGCCCCCACAAAACTATTTTCAAAACAGCAGCCGTAAGTACTCTTAAAATATATGTCAAATTTTGTCACTTCTCTAATGGCTTCCTGTAGTAGGGTGAATAGTGGGCCCCCAAAGATGTCACATCCTAATTCCCAGAACCTGCAAATATATTACCTTACATGGTAAAAGGGATGTTGTAGATGTGCTTCAGTTCATAATCTTGAGATGGAGAGAAGTCTTGGATTATCCAGGTAGACCTAATGTAATCACAAGTGTTATAAGAAGGAGGCAGGAGTGTCAGAGTCAGAGAAGGATATGACGACAATAGAAGCAAAGTTTGGAGTGATGTAGCCACGGGCCAAGGAATGCCAACCCAAAGTTTCTTTTTTTCTTCTTCTTTCTTTCTTTTTTTTTCTTTTTTCTTTTTTTTTTCCAGCTGTGCTGCGCTGCTTCGGGATCTTAGTTCCCTGACCAGGGATTGAACCCGGGCCCCGCAGTGGAAATAAAGAGTCCTAACCACTAGACTGCCAGGGGATTCCCACCCCCAAGTTTCTGATTCAGTAAGTCTGAGCAGGACCTGCGGTTCTGCATTGCTAAAAACCTCCCAGTAATACAGATGCTGCCAACCCTAAAACCACACTGTAAGTAGCAAGTGTCTAGAACAGGAAGCTAGAGGTTACAGAGCACCAGGGTCCTAAATCCCACTGTACTGTTACTACCTGACATCAGCCTGTTGCCAACTCAGGTCATCTTTCATCTCTCTCCCTCCAGAATTTGTTCACTCTGACCCGACTTAGATTTCTGCTTGAATTTTCCCTGATATGGCCTGGATAGACCAGGAGGGCATCGAGTAGTAATGATCAGGCCCTGCTTTTGTTCTAGCTGAGCTGGGCCCCAGACATTCTGAGCACTGGATCTCTGCCACCAGCCTCTTCTACACCCTCAGCTACACTCCTAATTCATCCCTTTCTCCCTTCCTTCTTTTCTTCCCTCCCCTACCCACTGCTTTTTAGCCACTGGAGTCCTGCATTCAACATTTACATGAATTTGCCCATCAGGCTCTCTCTCTGAGTCCATGGCTAGTTCAAGTCCTAAAAACAAGTAAAGTTCACTGGTTTCAAACAGCAGCAGTGGGCTCCACCACAGCCCCACTAAAGAACAAGGAGGCTGGAGAAAGGCTGATGGGACAGTGCCTTCCCAGTGCCCAACATAAACAGAGTCTTGAAGGTTCTGGGGTAGAAGAAGCAAGGAGTAGATGGAAGCACACCCAAGGAGAGAACTGAATAAAGAGTTTGTGATGGGGACCAGTGGTATAAGAAGGTTATAGGAGAAACGAAGGGATCGTATACAGCAGAGGATTTGAAAGCAGTTAGAACACTACCTAGCACCATACACAAAAATAAACTCCAAATGGATTAAAGACTTAAATATAAGACCAGACACTATAAAACTCTTAGAGAAAAACACTCTTTGACATAAACCACACTAAGACCTTTTTTGACCCACCTCCTAGAGTAATGGAAATAAAAACAAAAATAAACAAATGGGACTTAATTAAACTTCAAAACTTTTGCACAGCAAAGGAAGCCATAAACAAGACAAAAAGACAACCCTCAGAATGGGAGAAAATATTTGCAAATGAAACAACAGACAAAGGATTAATCTCTAAAATATACAAACAGTTCATGGAGCTCAGTATCAAAAACACAAACAATCCACAGTTAAAAAATGGGCGGAAGACCTAAATAGACATTTCACCAAGGAAGACATACAGATGGTCAAGAGGAACATGAAAAATGCTTAACATCACTAATTATTAGAGAAATGCAAATCAAAACTACAATGAGGTAACACCTCACACTGGTCAGAATGGCCATTATCAAAAAATCTAGAAACAATAAATGCTGGAAAGGGTGTGGTGAAAAGGGAACCCTCCTGCACTATTGGTGGGAATGTAAATTGATACAACCACTATGGAAAACAGTATGGAGGTTCCTTAAAAAACTAAAAATAGAACTACCATATGACCCAGCAATCCCACTACTGGGCATATACCCTGAGAAAACCATAATTCAAAAAGAGACATGTAACACAATGTTCACTGCAGCACTATTTACAATAACCAGGACATGGAACCAACCTAAATGTCCATCGACAGATGAATGGATAAAGAAGATGTGGCACATATATACAATGGAATATTACTCAGCCATAAAAAGAAATGAAATTATTTGTAGTAGGTGGATGGACCTAGAGACTGTCATACAGAGTGAAGTAAGTCAGAAAGAGAAAAACAAATACATATGGTAACGGATATATATGGAATCTAAAAAAAAAAAAATGGTACTGATGAACCTAGTTGCAGGGCAGGAATAAAGAGGTAGACATAGAGAATAGACTTGAGGACGTGAGGGTGGGAGGGGGAAGCTGGGGCAAAGTGAGGGTAGCATCAACATATACACACTACCGAATGTAAGTAGTTGGCTGGTGGGAAGCAGCATCATAGCACAGGGCGATGACCTAGAGAGGTAGGATAGGGAGGATGGGAGGGAGGCTCAAGAGGGAGGGGATATGGGGACACGTGTATGCATATGGCTGAATTGCTTTGTTGTTCAACAGAAACTAACACAGTGTTGTGAAGCAATTATACTCCAATAAAGATCTATTAAAAAAAAAAAGAAAAGAAAGGTATTATCAACTAAAACAGACTAGCAATCTAGATCTCTAAATCTTGCCAATTACAAATGATCTTGTGAGGGACACCAAATGTTCAGGGCCAAGAATAGAGATTATCTATTCCAGACCCATTCCTGGTACCTTCTTATCTTGACCTCTCCAACTGCTTGGTTCAGAGAGGCAGCCCCCTCTCTTGAATTCCTGCACAGCTGACATACACAGGATTCAGGTCTTATTACAGAATTTACACTGGCTGCCCTTTGACATTTGTGGTTTGGTGATTGTAACCTTTAATTCTGCACAATCTTATTTTATATCCATTGTTTGTTTTTTCAAGTAGAGTGTAAAGTTTTTGAAGGTTGGACCACCTATCACATGGAATGAGAAGCAAATACTAATTTAGAAACTGAGCTGACTTTTGAACCTAATAATAGCAATAATAATGACAAAGCTAACTTATCTCGTTAATCCTTACAGCAGCAAATGAATCCTTTAATGAGATTTAAGCTATGAAAACTTAATCTTAGAATAGGAAAATTGAAGTGTTTATGGATGAACTGTAAATATGTCTGTGATATGCTTTAAAATACAGAAAGAAAGAAAGAAAGAAAGAAAGAAAGAAAGAAAGAAAGAAAGAAAGAAAGAAAGAAAGAAAGAAAGAAAAAGAAAAAGAAAGAAAGAAAGAAAGAAGGAAGAAAGGGAGAAAGAAAGGAAAGTTAGAGGGCTATATAAACAAGAACAGCAAAAGTTGACGGTTGTTAAAGCTGGGTCCTGGATTCAAAGGGAGTTCATTGTTCAATTCTCTCCACTTTTTGAGTGTATTTTTAAATTTTCATAATAAAAAGTTCAATAAGAGAAGGGTCAGAATGTAATAAATCCTGCAGACAAGCAAGAACTCTTTGAAATTGACCACCTATCCTCCTTTTGGAGGTTAAAGGGAATTATTTAAATGTCCCACATCCACATATATATAGATTTGCCTTTTATCACAACCTCTAGTCCAGCTCAGTGGTTCTTTTTTGGGAGGGGCGGGAGGTGGTAAAATATATATAACATAAAATTTATCATTTTTGAGTGTACAATTCAGGGGCGTTCATTACATCTACAAGGTTGTACCACCATCATTAGTGGCTCTTAAGTGTGAAATGTCAGTGTGCAAATGAATTCCTAAGCAGAGTAGGATATGCTTATCCTGAACATTGGACTTCATGGCAGATGCAGGCCATTGAAGGGAATTTTGACAATAGGAAAGTTTTACTTTAGGCACCAACGTCACTCACACTCCCCCTCCAAGAGACTCCACTCCCCCCCCAGAGTGTCTAGCTCTAAGCTGAGGCCTTGAGGTCACCTCCCCCCAACACACATACACATACACACACACACACACACACACACACACACACCCCTCACACTTAGAAGAAGGTCCTGAAGTGGAAATTGCATTATTCATTTTGCCTACTAGGATCTGCCCTCCTGGGGCTTGTCCCCTCTGCCCCCTCACTTTCAGCAAGTTCAGTCTCAGCCCACATTGCCACTAAAACAACAGCCTCCCCATCCCTATATAGGAAGTCCTTGGTTCATAGAGCCCCTGTTTTTTACTTCATTTGGCAACTGTCTGGCTTTGGAGCTGGCTGAGGTTTAAGCCACGCACAACTTGTAGCCACAACTTGCAGATCTGTCAGCCCATCAGAACCAATGGGAGACTCTAAAACAGTACCCGTTCCTGGACCTACTGAAGCCAAATCTCCAGAGGTGAGAGGAATGTTTAAAAGCCAAAGTTTGGTGAGCCGGGGGAAGAGTGGGGCAAGAGGAGCTTAGATTTAGTTAGGGGCTAGATCACTCAGGGTCTTGAAGGCCATGTTAAAGAGTCTGGGTTGTATTCTGCTCTAATTTCCTCTTTAATGAACTACAAGGTAGGGAGATATTCTGTACTACAAGCTTGCATGGCTTTAATGCAAGCCACTCTGCAAATGCCCATTGTTATACAGTAGTAATAATAATAGCAATAATAATGACAAAGCTAACAATTTGTTGTTTGTTTCAACCATGAGGCTAAGTGCATTCTCCATCACACTGTAGAGCATGTGTTCAGAAACAGATTCAGTTTTCAGGCTTTATTGATTATATCTTGGCCTTGGAGACTGCAGCCAGACAATAGTAAAGGTCAGGGGTTCTGAGCAGTATTTGTGTATTTGAAACCTGTAATTTAGAGCCACCTCCAGGGCTAAGGTTGGTAAGAACAACCTGGCATATCAGAGAATAGTTTTTAAACTAATAAGTTAATTAAGTTAATTCTGGCACATTTTAGCAGCAATCCCGTATCCTTACATGAAACCACTTTGGGATATGTAGCTAAATGCCCTCCTATACTGAGAACTGAAAGGAATGTATTGAAGGCAGCTATTTTTGTCTACACTGCTGATCGAGTGTCATCTTTTACCAAGAGGGGACTTAGCCCAATTCCTAATCATTGTCAGAAAGCCCGACCCAAGACAAAACTCTAGAATCAACATTGTCATTTATATTCACACCTGCAACATTTAGTTGGCTCATTTTCAACAATTTTATTCACTAAGTTCTATCATTTAGTCACACAGTGGTTCTCAACTCAGGGCAGTTTTGTCCCCCAGGGACACTTGGCAATGTCCAGGGACATTTTTGGTTGTGACAACCAAGGAAGGGTGGCAAAGGATGCCACTGGCATCCAGTGTGTAGAGATCAGGGAAGCTACTAATACCCTATAATGCACAGGTCACCCCCCACAACAAAGAAGTATCCTACCCAGAAGGTAAAGAGTGCCAAAGCTGAGAATCCTTAAGTTACCTGGAAATACATTTTAAGATAACTGTATTTTGGAAGGTTCAACAGGAGATTATATCGCTTAATCTTATAGGTTCCCTGAGTTCTTTGTTGATGATTTTTTATGGCCATATTGGATAATTGGTTACAACTCTTTGAAGCTTTTCCAGACAAAATATGTTACAGTCATGTTTTTGTGTGAAGAATGTTGAGACTTCCACCATCTACATATTAGAGTTTGTATTGAGCACACCCAGAGTGGTTTTCAGAGGGAAGTCTTGGCCCTCCATGTACTTCAGGCATGTGGTGTGGTCAGTAGCTTTAACGTTCATAGAAGAATGTCCTCTTTACACTCAGCTTGGTTCACAGAACCATGCTTAATCAGCATCACTATCAACCCTCAAGTTCTTGTCCAAGAATGTCACTGTAGCAGGGCAGCTAGCAACCCGGCAGATATACATTCTCTTCCACAGGGGAGCATCATTACCAGACAGGGCCAGCTGCTGTCTTTCTCAGCATTCCCTCCGCCCAACCCTTTGCATCTAAACATGGCCCAGTTGTATGTGCCACTTTTGGGCTGATATGGTTGAGAAGCAGCCCCACCGTCACCTTGTCTCCCCCCACATCTGCTAACTGGGAGTGGAGCCAGAAGGTAGATGGAGCCCAGGTTGCTGAACCACCCATTGGAGGAAAGCTGCCCACCCATTAGGAACACCTGACATAAGCAGAAATACATTCATGGTTTTGTATGTAGCCACTGAGATTTTGAGGTTTGTCTGTAACAGTAGCTAATGTTACCCAAACGCTTCACCTCCTGATTTCTTAATCAGTTATAAAAATTACTCATTATGGAAGAACATCTGAAGCAGAGGTCAGCAAACCATGGCACATGGACCAAATCAGCCTGCTGCCTGTTTTTGAATAGCTACAGTCCACAAGCTAAGAATGGTTTTTACACATTTAAATGGTTGGAGAAAAAAAACCCTCCAAAAAACATTTTGTGACATATGGAAATTATAAGAAATGCAAATTTTAGTATCCCAAAATAAAGTCTTATTAGAACTCAGCCACACTCATTTGTTTACAGATTCTCTATGGCTGCCTTTACCCTACAACAGTATTGAGTAGTTGTAACAGAGACCTAATGGCCCTAAAGTCTAAAATATTTATTATCTGGCCCTTTACAGAAAAAGTTTGTCAGCCTCTGGCTTGAAGGATATGCAAATCATCCATTCATCTAGATATAATGCTTAGAAGTTGTCTTCTGTCCCAGACTCAGGAGAGTCTGGATAGGACCAAGAGAACCTGGAGTTCATGGTAGGTCTACTTTGTTTTAACCCATCTTAGTACAGCTTTCGTTGAATAGTTCCAAGGCATATTACAGGACTATTTCTGAGAACCCCAGGAGATATTTCTCTTAGGTCTTGAGACCAGGAAAATCTGTGCCACTTCCTTTGTGACAGTCCATGTCTGTGTTCATGCCTGATGCCCTGTTCAGTCTCCCAGTTTCCCTGGACAAAGCATCACCCTAGTCATGCCCTAGAACCCTGAGGCTGAGTCCACATGACCACTGATGGAGTCGTGGAATATATATCTACCTGTCTAGTTTTTACCTGCCTATCAGGATATTCATCTCTTTCAAGCTCTTTGGACTTTCTGGATACTGATTGACCTTCAATCTGAACTTCTCATCACCAGCTCTGAGATTTTTCCTGCCAGGGCCACCTTCTTTTCCTCAGTCTATCCAGGGTGCTGGTCATGGCCAACCTGTTCTGCTCCATCCTTCTGCCAATAAATGCCATTTTATGTCTGTATAAAACTGAGCTTTGAAGAATGCCCGTACTTAGAGGCAGAGAAGGGCAAGAAGATATTTGGGGTCAGCCTGGGTTGAGAACGCCTCTAGGTCCTATAACACCTTCATAGCACTCATGACATCATATTATATTTGATCCTGTCCTTCATTGTCTCCCCAGTGCCCGGCACAGAGTTTAGTTGCACATATACATTCAATCAATATTTGCTGAATAAATAAATGAAAAAGGTCTTTCCCTTAGGAAAGACTCAGAGGGAACTGACTTACTAAAGCGAAGGAAGGAAAGTTTCAAGAAAGTATTAGGAGTTCTATTCTTTGCCCCTCACCTCTTGCAGCACTGGTGTGGCAGTTGGTGGATGACAGTCACCCAGGAGAGGCTGGTTGAGTGCCCATCCATTTCTGATGCTAAAGTACACACTTGAAGTTATGCCTCCCTAAGAGGGTTTCAGTGATGGTCATTTTTTCTTGTACTAAAAGACACTACAGAATGAGGTAATTGGCATCACTGCCATAAAGGCCTGGGACTAGTCAGATAACATTCTCTTAGTATACTCTCTGCAGTTATCTGAGTATCCTTGACATTTACCTCTGTGATTCAAAGTCCTGGTTGTGACTGTTCTCAAGGTGTCGCTATCTCAAGTATATCAACAGACTCTGCAAGTGATTTGAATTTGCATTCATCTTAATACAGATTCCCAGGGCCCACCCCAGACACATTTAATAGGAATTCCTGGAGCTGAGCCTAGAAATCTGCATCTCTTAATAAAGATTCTCAGACGGATCTGATACCACACTTTGGAATCATTGCTCTACTCCAGTCCTCTCATTTTTCAAATGAGCAAACAGCCAGGAAGGATGGAAATGACTTAACATAGTCACACTATGCCAGGATTAGGGCCAGAGTGCAGGCCTCCTGACTCCCAATTCCAGTGCTCTCTCAACTATACTGCTCTGCCTTAGAGGCCCCAGACCCTTGTGCTTGGCTTCTGGGAAACTGAGTGAGAATTAATCATAGCAATCCTGCTCTGCCTGGCCTTGCTCCTAAATGCCATGCAGCCTGTGGGGGCAGGGAGAGGGGCGGGCAGTGGGTGTGATGTAATGTGATCAGCTCTGAGGGGCTTCTCCAGCCACAGTGGCAGAGCTGTAAACCTGGTGCGAGCCACTGCCCCCACCCCGCAGCTGTTTTCCTACCCAGGCTCCACTCATCCTCTCCCCATGCCACTTGCCGACAACTCCTCCTCAACTGTGTAGCTTCCCAGAGATGAGAAAAAGGAGGAGAGACAGCTGTGCACGTGTCTCCCTGCAATAAATGGCTACAAAGAAAGGAACCTAGAGGTTGCGAGAGGAAAGGCTTCTCGGGCAGTTTCCATAGCAACGCCTCCATTCTGCCCTAGCAGCTACGTGCTGCCTGGCACGTGTACTTTGCCGGGTCCCTAGAGGGCACTGCTGTCTCTCACTCGCTGATGGTTCAGGAGTGGATTTCTAATAGTGGTATTCAAATAATCCAAATAATAATATCTAAAGGCATTTGTGGGCCCTTGAACCATCTGGAGCACGTGTCTGCAGGCCACCTCGGGAGTGTCCAGGATTTGGGCGGCTCTGCCTTTCTACTCCTACCAGAGGGCTGGCATGCAGCAGCTGCTTAAAGACTGTTGGATGAATGGCTGAACAAATGAGAGTTTCTCTGAGGCTACAATAAGCTCTTCTGCTCGTGGAGGTGAGAGAAAACCAGAGGCTGGAAGAGAGGAAGCTTGGCCCTCTGCAATTACAGAAGACACATATTGATCTCCAAATCACTTCTAAGAGCCTCCCCTCTTCACTCCTCACAAACTGAGTGCTTGCTGGCCCCTCTGAGCTGCAAGCCACCTACACTAAGGAGTCAGTACCAAAGTGTCTCCCCGTCACAGGGGCAAGCGCTCCCCTCCTTCTGCAGAACTCTCCTCCCATACCACCCCCCCCAAACACACACACACACACACACACACACACTTTGGGAGAGAGGTAGGCAGCAGTGAATCATTAAAGAGGGGAATATTAAGTACAGTGATGAAAATGTTTTTAGCAAAGACGAGGGGATGCCTGGAATCCTGCAAATCATTTGTCATTGTAATCATAGCCTGGAGCATATTTAAAAACATAGATCTTCAATATCTTTGAGAGTGGTTTTCATATTTGTTTTTTCCTTTTTAATTTTTACTCTTTTTTTTTTAAATTTTTTTGCTACATTGGGTCTTCGTTGCTGCGTGCAGGCTTTCTCTAGTTGCGGCAAGCGGGGGCTACTCTTCATTGCAGTGCGCAGGCTTCTTGTTGCGGTTGCGTCTCTTGTTGTGGAGCACTGGCTCTAGGTGTGCGGACTTCAATAGTTGTGGCTCACGGGGGCTCAATAGTTGTGCCTCGCAGGCTCTAGAGTGCAGGCTCAGTAGTTGTGGTGCCTGGGCTTAGTTGCTCCGCCACATGTGGGATATTCCTGAACCAAGGCTCGAACCCGTGTCTCCTGCCTTGGCAGGGGGATTCTTAACCACTGTGCCACCAGGGAAGTCCCGGTTTTCACATTTGAAAATAGCAAACAACTCTGGTGAACAAATTAGGTAAATAAGCTGGATAATGCCAGCTTATTTTAATGTGATAAAAGACTCCTTACAACGGGAATTAAAGACACAGACCTACTAGAGAATGGACTTGAGGATATGGGGAGGGGGAAGGGTAAGCTGGGATGAAGTGAGAGAGTGGCATGGACATATATATACTACCAAATGTAAAATAGGTAGCTAGTGGGAAGCAGCCACATAGCACAGGGAGATCAGCTCGGTGCTTTGTGACCACCTAGAGGGGTAGGATAGGGAGGGTGGGAGGGAGGGAGATGCAAGAGGGAAGAGATATGGGGACATATGTATATGTATAACTGATTCACTTTGTTATAAAGTAGAAACTAACACACCATTGTAAAGCTATTGTACTCCAATAAGATGTTAAAAAAAAAAAAAGACTCCTTACAGCTTTAATAAAGTCAAAGACTTGGATTTTGTTTGTTTTTACTTTTGCAAGGTCAATGAATAATTCAGAAAACATTCCGTGGGTGTGTCCCATGATTAGACACCCCATCAGACCCTGGGGACCCTGAAAAGTGGGCCTGGGATGGGATGGGGCTCCCTGCCCTGAGGGTAAAAAACGGTCCCAGTCCACTGGGGAGACAAACAGGACAAACAACTCACCTGCTCCCCACTTGGCCTCAGACCTCATCCACTCTGACACTTCATATCTGCCTATCCCCTTGCTCTTCACTCTCTGCTGGCCCTCTGCCCCAGTGACCCAGGTTACTGAAAACTGCTGGAGAAAACTCAGCCTCACAGACTGCCATCACTGAAGGTTTATGAGGCCCTCAAAGCTGTCCAATATTACTTTCTGAGTCTCCTTAATGCTTGCTTGCTTTACAAGCTGCTTTAAATTTTAACCACTCTCCTCATGCCCCTGGGCCACCAACTCCTCTCTCACTAGCAGGAGATAACTTATCTCATATTTTCCAGAGAAAATAGAGACTTTGAGTCTGGAGTTCCTTCAACCCCACCCCACGCACCCAGTTTCATCTGTTTAGGGACCAATCCTCCCCTTATCTCACCCAGGTCAGGGAAGGAGGTGTGTCTGCTCCTGCCCAAAGCTAAGGCCTCCTGCCTAATCCTGATTTCACTCCCCAGATAACCGGCTCGGGAGCCTTTCCTTTCTACTGATGTTATCCCTGCATCACATGAACATACCCAAGTCTTCCCCAGCTGTTTAAAAACAAACGGGCAGACAATGACAAATCCTAGATCATTTTAGATGCTATTTTATATTGCTCTTTCCTTTCCCCAGTGAAGCTTTATTTAAAGAAAAAAAGTTAAATATTCATAGGGGTCTTTTTTAATCAATATTTTTAAAAGCACACAATGTCTTCTTTATATCCCAGTCCTCTTCCCAGAGGCTACTATTCTTTTTAACCATTTTCTTACATACATAGAATTATGTCTATCTTTACCCTTTCTCTTGCTGTTTTCACATAATGGCAATCATTCCATATTAGCATGTAAAGATCTACCTTATTTTTCTAACATCCCACAGAGTACTCCAAAGTACACAAAAATAGACATACCAAAATTTATTTGACAAGTCTTTTATTGATAGGTGTTTGGATTTATCCTTTGCTATTTCAAATAATATTGCAGTTAATAACCTTATACTTATGTCATTTTGTATATGAATATTTTTGTAGTATAAATTCCTAGATGTGAAATTATGGGATCAAATTGTATGCACATTGGGGATTTCAATAGATGTTGCCAAATAGGCCCACCATAGAAAATATACAAATTTATACTCTCACCAGCAAGGAATAAGAATGACTGTTTCCTAAGGTCCTTACGAACAACTGAGTTATCCAACTTTTTTATCTTTCTCAGTCTAAGTGAAAATGATATTTTAGTGTAGTTTTAATTTTATTTTCTCTTACAATTAGTGAGAATGGTCTTTTTTCATGTGTTTAAGAATCTTTTGTATTTTCTTTTCTGTAAACTGTCTGTTGTGCCTATTATGTCTTTTTCTCTTTTTTTATAAATTTATTTTATTTATTTTGGCTGCGTTGGGTATTCGTTGCTTGCGCGCGGGCTTTCTATAGTTGCAGTGAGCTAGGGCTACTCTTCGTTGTGCGGGCGTCTCATTGAGGTGGCTTTTCTTGTTGCGGAGCACGGGCTCTAGGCGCTCGGGCTTCAGTAGTTGTGGCTCACGGGCTCTAGAACACAGGCTCAGTAGTTGTGGCACATGCCCTTAGTTGCTCCACGGCATGTGGGATCTTCCCAGACCAGGGCTCGAACCCATGCCCCCAGCATTGGCAGGCAGATTATTAACCACCGTGCCACCAGGGAAGTCCTATGATTTTTTTTCTAATGCAATTTTTTATTATGGAAATGTTTATACAACATGAAATTTATCATTTCAACTATGTTTAAGTGTACAGTTCAATGGCATTAAGTGCATTCACATTACTGTGCAACTGTCATCATCATTCACCTCCAGAACTTTGCATCTTACCAAACTGAAACTCCATACCCATGAAACAGTAACTCCTCACTACTGAATTTATCACCTTTTTCTTCTGAACTTTATATAATACATAGAAAATCTTTCTCTTTTCCCAGACTTTGTTTTTAATCTACAGTTTTTCTTTTGGTCAATGCTTCTCAGTCCTGGCTGCATACCAATTACCAGGGGAGCTTTAAAAAATATGAATGCCTAGGCCTTACCTCTAGACTGGTACTGGTCCTTGGCCTGTTAGGAACAGGGCTGCACAGCAGGAAGTGAGCGGCAGACCAGCGAGCGAAGCTTCATCTGTATTTACAGCTGTTCCCCATCGCTTGCATTACAGCCTGAGCTCTGCCTCCTGTCAGATCAGCAGGGGCATTAGATTCTCATAGGAGCTCAAACTCTACTGTGAACTGCACATGCGAGGGATCTAGGTTGCACGCTCCTGATGAGAATCTAATGCCTAATGATCTGAAGTGGAGTTGAGGCGGTGATGCTAGCGCTGGGGAGCGGCTGCAAATACAAATCATCATTAGCAGAGAGGTTTGACTGCACAGTGAGCATAATAAGTCAATTGCTTGCAGACTCATATCAAAACCCTATCAGTGAGTGGCAAGGGACAATTAAGCTGCATCTGGTGGAAGGTTTTATAGTGGCAAGTGAGTTGACGTACTTCAGTTGTACAGCTGTATCTGGTGGTAGGTTTAAGTCAGAATCCGACACATTTTAGTCTGCGTGTGGCCCGCCCATTATTTTATTTCCCACTTCCATCTGCCCCTCTTTCCTGAACTGCACACTTGAATCAGTCAGTTTTGGTAAGCCCACAAACTAACTCTAGCCAAAATGAGTAAAAAACAAACGTCAGTGGAGAGCTTCTGTGAAAAGGGTGAAAGACCCAATGATGAGACCGCAGAAGACTCTAAGACTGCCAACAACAAAAAAGCTGCATTTGAAAGAAAATACCAAGAGTCTTACTTAAATTAGGGGTTCCTTTGCAACAGGTGGTTCATATTCTCCAAGACCGCTTTGTATAATATGTGGCGACTGGCTATCCAACGAAGCCATGAAACCTTCGAAACTGCTTTGCCACATGGAGCTCAAGCACCCTGCATTAAAAGACAAGCCTTTGGAGTTCTTCAAAAGAAAAAAATGTGAACATGAAGAACAGAAGCAATTATTGAAGGCCACCACTTTGTCAAATATGTCTGTACTGAGAGCATCATTCTTAGTGGCTAACCACATTGCTAGAGCTAAGAAGCCCTTTACTATTGTGAAGAGTTGATCCTGCCTGCTGCTAAGGACATTTGTCATGAGAGGCTACAGTTCAAAATGTGGCATGTGTTCCTCTTTTGTCTAGCGCCATAACTAACTAGACGAATTGATGAAATAACAGAGGATACTGAGGCACAATTGTTAGAGAAGATTAATGTGTCACCGTGGTACACAATCCAGGTTGACAAGTCTACCGATGTTGACAACAAGACAACAATGCTTGTTTTTGTGCGATATATTTTTCAGGAGGATGTGCATGAGAATATGTTATGTGCACTTTTGTTGCCAACCAGCACCACAGCTGCAGAACTATTCAAGTCTTTGATTGATTACATATTAGGAAACCTGAATTGTTCATTTTGTGTCGGTATATGCACGGACTGAGTGGCTTCCATGACTGGATGGCTTTCTGGTTTCATTACTCTGGTGAAAGAGGTCGCTTCTGAATGTAAGTCTACGCACTGTGTCATCCATAGAGAAATGCTGGCTAGCCGAAAATGTCAGCTGAACTTAACGTTTTTCAGGATGTGATTAAAATTATCAACAACATTAAAGTACAACCCTTAACTCATGTCTGTTCACAGAGCTCTGTGAGGAGACGGACGCAGAACACACACGTCTTCTCTCATACACGGAAGTGAGGTGGCTTTCTAAAGGTAGATCACTGGCCTGAGTTTTTGAGTTACGAGAGCCGCTCTAGAGATTTCTTTTAGAAAAAGTCACCACTGGCAGCACATTTCAGTGACACACAATGGGTCATAAAACTTGCTTACTTGTGTGACATATTCAACCTGCTCAAGGAACTCAATCTGTCACTTCAGGGGAGAACAACAACTGTGTTCACGTCGGCAGATAAAGTGGCTGCATTCAAAGCCAAACTGGAATTATGGGGGCGATGAGTGAACTTTGGGATTTTTGACATGTTTCAAACATTAGCAGAGATTTTGAAAGAAACTGAGCCAGGGCCTTCTATGTCCCAGCTGGTGCATGACCACCTATCTCAGCTTTCAAAAGAGTTTGGGCATTACTTCCCAACCACAAAAGACCCCTGAACTGGGAAGGAATGGATCCACGACCCCTTCATGAGTAAGCCAGGTGAATCGACTTTGTCCCTGCTAGAAGAGGATCAACTGCTTGAGATCGCATATGATGGTGGCCTTAGAAGTATGTTTGAGATAACTTCAAATCTCCATACGTTCTGTTGTAAAGTCAAGGGGGAATATCCTGAGATTGCCACAGAAGCACTGAAAAGCCTGCTTCCATTTCCAACATCCTATCCTTGTGAAGCAGGGTTTTCTGTAGTGACAGCAACCAAAACGAGATCACGGAGGAAACTGGACATAAGCAACACACTTCGAGTGACACTGTCTCCCATCACCCCCAGATGGGGCCATCTAATTGCAGGAAAACAAGCTCAGGGCTCCCACTGATTCTGCATTATGGTGAGTTGCATAATTATTTCATTATATATTATAATGTAATAATAATAGAAATAAAGTGCACGATAAATGTAATGCGCTTGAATCATCCCAAAACCATCCCCACCCCAGTCTGTGGAAAAATTGTCTTCCACGAAACCTTTCCCTGGTGCCAAAAATGTTGGGGACCCCTGCTGTATAATATATCCTTGTAGCATATTTTATACCTGATAGTTTGTATCTCTTACTTCCCTACCCCTTTCTTGCTCCTCCCCTACCCTTCTCTCCACTGGTAACCACAATTTGTTCTCTGTATCCATGAGTTTGTTTCTTTTTTGTTGTATTCACTAGTTTGTTGTATTTTTAAGATTACACCTATTAGTGATATCATACAGTATTTTTCTTTCTCTGTCTGACTTACTTCATTTAGCATAATGCCCTCCAAGTTCATCCATTTTGCAAATGGCAAAATTGTGTACTTTTTTTATGGTAATTCTTAAATGCCTGAGTTGGTTCTAAAGCTCAGCCAGCATTGAGAACTACTGTTTTTGCATGTTTACAATTTCATCTACTATATTTAAGTCTTTGGTTCATATGGAATTTATACTAAGATAAAGTGTGATGTGAAAGCCAACCTAATTTTTTTCTAGATGGTTATTCAGTTATTCCAATACCATTTAATAAATGTGGACTATCAAATCTTCAGAACTTCAGAAGAAACAGAAATTCCTGCCTCTGCCACTTAGTATTTAGTTGATTTGGGGCAAGTGAAACTCTCTATGCCTCACTTTCTTCAGCTGTAAAATGGGGATAATAATACCTCATAGAGTTGCTTTGAAGATTTAAAAAGTTCATAAATTTAAAGCACTTAGAACAGAATCTGGGCCTTAGTAAATTACCATATTAATTTGGTACTATTAACATTGCTATTATTTGTTTCAATTCAACAAATGAACACATGGAGAGCCAACACAAATATAATGTAGTGTTACATAATCATTACAAATTATACCTTAAAAGAGTTTAGTTTAAGTGAAAAGAGGTTATAAAATTAACTTATCTAGCTAAAAATGCGTATACATTAAGTTCTGCAAAGAAATACAGCAACATATTAGCCATGGTTATGTTACCTGAAAACTGGATTCCCCTCTAAGCCAAAGATCAGGAGAATTTATTACTTGCAGCAAATAAGGAGAACACCAGGGATCTTTCCCAAAGCAGCATCTCCCTGCACAGCAAATTTGGGGATGTTATTTTGTTTGTTTTTTTTGTTTTTAATTTCTTTTTTTTTTCCTTTGGGGGAAGTTTATGGGGACATGCATATTCATGAAGGGGCTTGGGCGGGACAGAGTCTAAGCTTTAGCTGATGGAAGTCACAAGGGTCAGAGAAGGTCAACATCATCATCCCTTAGGTTCCAGTTGCTCTGGTGGTTGAGCACTTCAGGCTAATCTTTATCATTGAAACAGAACTGGGAGTCTTTACACCTGATATATTATCTTTGCTATTGTTACTTCTCTTGCCATAGTTTCTGCGTTCTTTTGTTCCCTTAAGATCTTTCATTACTGAGACCTGTTCAAGGGCAAGCATTGTGGCCAGGCTTAGATCACAAAATGGCTTAGGCTAAAAGTGGCTTCTCTTATGTCAAGAAAGCCATGCCTGGTTCTCTTTCTCTGGGAACCCCCTACCTTATCTGCTTACAGTTATATTTGAGTGAGAGGAGATCATGAATTCTTTTTATTTACTTCCTTAGTCTTTCCTATATTTCTCAGACTGCCTACAATAAGCAGGTATTGCTTATATGGGGAGAGCAGGGGGAGGTTTTAAAGATTGATAAGAAAGGTCTGTCGATCTGGATTCCATCCTTCAGCACATATGTTGCCCTGCCCAATGCAGTTCAAAGAGCCTATTCTCTATATTGCATCCACGTCATGGAGAGCTTTCTGGGGGGTTGTGGCCCAGCATCAGGACTCTGCCTCCAGACTGGTATGAATGACATATTCTGGGCTATTCTAACCCAACTAGTTGCCCTTGCATCCAGCCCGCATTGTGCTTTATCAACTAGGTCATAAGAGACTTTATCAAAAACCTCCATTTGTTCAATCAACAAATATGGATTGAGTCTCTATTCTGCTCCAGGCTTTGTGTATATTTCCTTAATAGATGAGCCTAGAAACAATATTAAAGAAAGAAAAAGTTCAGACTGACATATTCTGTTTTTAAAAATCTCAAGCTGAGCGCCAGTGATTGTCACTTTCCCGTAAGTCTCATGAACTTTTATTATTATTGTTATTACTATTATTATGATTATGATAAATAATGTAGCCTAGAATCTTGTCTGGGACTGAAGCCAAACACAGCCAGTGGTAGTTGAGCAAGCCATGTTCTCTCCCTTGGCCATGCAAATGACTTTGATTTAGCTCTTTTCTTCTAGGCCTTCTGTCATTGCCCTTAAATGGCTCAAAGAGCACCACTGGAGCCATTCCTCTATCCTGAAAACCTTCCAGGAACTGGCATATAATTTGTTTGCACCCAGAGTCTAGAACTCAGCGAAACCAGCAAAATCCTGGAAACTCCTACTTTATCTTGGCATTAGTGTCTCAGAAGCCCAAGGGGACTCCAGAGACTTTTAAAGTGCTAGAGAAAATTTCTCCAATTTCACTCAAATTCTTTGCAAGCTTCCCAACATCATTGAAAATACTTATTTTTAAAATAAAACCTAAAAATAAAAGCAGATCTGTTCTTTCCTAATGCATAAAAGATTGCTCTAAACTGATAGATGATAAATCAACACTTCAAAGAGCTGAATGGTGATTAATTGAATGAATGGTAAATGAATAAATGAATGAGTACTCTATAGTAACGCAGAGTAGGTCTATCTAACACAAACTCCATATGATAGGTGCCAACGATGGGAAAGTACCTTCCACTTTCAAATTTAGAAGAGAATTAGATATATGAACCAAAGTTCTTTTTTAAAGTGCTAGATCCCTGCTCAGGGAACTAGATCCCACATGCATGCCACAAGTAAAAGTTCGCATGCCACAACTAAGGAGCCCACGTGCTGCAACTAAGGAGTTGGTGAGCTGCAACTAAGGAGCCTGCGGCCCATATCTAAGACCTGGTGAAACCAGATAAATAAGTAAATAAATATTTTAAAATTAATAAACTTAAAATGAAGTGCTACAGAAACATTTAAAATAATGCTGTCTTCAATATGGTGTCTCAGTGTAGCAAGTAGAAAATTTTTCTAGGGGTTCGTTATTTTTGGCATCATCTATTTTACATATATAACCCAGGACCTCTGAGAGCTTAGATAACAAGAGCTTCTTAAGCAAGTGATTCTAGAAGTTTGATCTCTAACAGGGGTTCTCAAATTTTAGCATGCCTCAGAATCCTCTGGAAGTCTTGTTAAAATACAGATTAAGTTGTGTCCCTACCCCAGACTTTCTGACTAAGCAGGTCTGGGATGAAAAAAAAAATCTAGAGGCTAAGGAAAAGAAAGAAAAGGGTGAGAGACACTCTTGTTGGAGGACTTGATTCTTCTATCACTAGCTACAGAAAGAGCAAAGGGGGAAAGCATGACAATAACAGCTAACATTTGTGAGCAATGCCAATGTGCTCTACTCTCCTATGCATAGACTCAGTTATTCTTCCATCAATCTGAGGAGATGTGTATCATTGTCATTGTCATCATCATCGTCATCATCATCTGCTTTTAACAGATGAGGAAACTGATGCACAAACTAGTAATTGGAAAAGACAGATTTTAGACCCAAAAGTTTCAACTTCCATTTTACCATGCTTAACCGCACATTACAAACCTTTCTGAGGAATGTCTGACCACTTGGCCATCCTTCACTAGAGTAGATCTTGGGTGGTATCTTTCCCCCACACCTTCTCATATAAATGCCTTATGGATAGTTACAGGGTCACTGATAAATGTGACCCCTCCTGTCACTCACCACAGGCAGTGAGGATGGAGACCCTGACCCCATGAGCACAGGACAATTCAGAGAAAAACACTCCTAGGCTGAGTGAAACTTCTTGGCAGGCTGAGGACGAGGTCATATAATCAACAAACATTTACTACAGGCCTCATTGCCACAGGCATTTTATGTACATTATCTCTAAGACACAACACCCTCCAAGGTAAGTTTTTATCATTTTCCCCATTTCATAGATGAAGAAAATGGAGCTCTGAAAGAGTTAAGTTCATTTAAAGCATTATCATGCTTTGGGTATGTAGTCAGTGGACTGAGGCCTTTATTTCAGGTACTCGCTGGGCTTCCTAGGTCCTACTAAGGTCCAACACTCATTTATGGCTGTGGCTTCAAATCTGAGCTTCTAGGAATCCCTAGGGAATCTCCTGGGGGTACAGTGGAGGAAAGGAGTGTAGGGGGCAAAGGAGGAAATGAGCTTCAAAGAACAATCTCTTTTGAAGAGAGTTTCATGAATTTTTTGTTTGTTTGTTTTATTTTCAATTTGAAAATTACTGACTTGCAGCATTGTTTCTATGAGGGAAAATGTGCTTCAAGTTCCAGACTACATGCTTAGGACCCAACGTGCTCCTACTGCAGGTAACAGAATGACATAACCAATGAGCCAGTGTCACAATTCTGCAAGAGACAGTAAAAGAGAACCTGGCCTCTCAACCCAGATGTCAAAAGCATTCTAAGCTCAAGAGTAGCTAATGTTATGGCTCCTTTCCTCCTCTTTTAACTAAACACATCTATTCATTCACCAATGATTTATCCAGCCCCCAATATAAGCCAGCAGCAGAGGCCAGCATTGAGGGTAGTGAGATGAATGAACTCTGGGCCCAGCCTTCCATGAGTGGTTAGCCTCCTGGGGGAGATGGATGGGGAATACATGAACTCTCTCAAGTGGGGCAGGAGTGCAAAGAGACAAAGGGTGTTTCCAAGCAGAATGGTCAAGCTTCACAGGGAAGGTAAATACAGATTGACATTTAAAAGATGAGTAGGTGTTGGGAGTGGGGTGAGTCTAAAACATGGAGCACAGCATGGAAAGGCAAGATACCAAGTCACAGGTACCATACAGGTCCACCACACACCTGCCACCCTAACTTCCTCTTCAGACTGAAAGCACCATACCAACAGGTCCCTAAACTTGTAAACTATGATAGGTTGGTTTTCAGCAAGAGTTGCTACAATTGGATGGATGTGCTCCTGACCCAAAGGCTCAAACTGGCTGGGGTGTCCTATGAGGTGTTCAATACAGGTGCTATTAAATAAATCAGTCAATCACCCTGGCTCCCGCTGGAATTTACACAGGAAGAATAGCAGAGTCAAATGCAGAGAAGCAAGACACCAGACTAGACTAGACACAACACACTAAAACTCCTCTGCCCCTTGCCCAAACTTTGAGTCCTACTTCAAGTCTGTTATGCATAACAAATCATCCCCAAACCTACTGGTTTATTATGATAATAATCATTTTATCTCTCACAATTTTCATGAGTCAGGAACTTGGGAAGAGCTCAGCTGGGTGGTTCTGGCTCAGGGTCTCTCAGACAGCTGTAGTCAGGTGGAGAAGAGCTAGAACATCAGGGAGCTGTAGCACCTAGGGACTTGCAGGACAGCTTTCTCTGTGTGTGTCACCTCAGAACATCTCCATGGTGTCTCTTCCCATGAGCTAATTTGGGCTCCAGTGAAGTCAGACTACTTACATGGCAGCCAAAGACTTCAACAGGGAGAGTTCCTGCCAGCAAAGTGGAAGCTGCATTGCCTATCACAACCTAGCCTCAGAGGTTATAGAGCATCACTCCCACCTATTCTCTTGGTTCAAATTGTCACAAAAGCCCAGCAAGTTTTCAAGCCCACTACCTAATGAAAGGAATGTAGGAAAAAAGTTATGAACACACCTTAAAATTTCACTCCGTCTCAGCTCAGCCTAAGTGAAACTCCATTTTCCTAAGAGTTTAAATTAAGGTGGAAGTTGGCTCTTTGTTCCTTGCACATGAGACAAGCTACAGTTAGCTCAGCAGAGCTGAAGTGTAAACCATGAGGGGAGCATGGGAAAAGTAGTCAAGAGTCTTTCACATCAGACTAGGGAGACTGGACATTTTCCTGTAGATGGCTACTCTTCCTTCTAGGAAAAGTGAGGACAAGTGCAGGTGATTTCCATGAGTAGATGGCCTCTAGAGGGCAGAGACTGGAAACTGGTGGTTCATGTCATGAAGCACCCATACAGTATTCCTTAGATTGGGAAATTTCTTACAAAAGTCAGCATTTCTGGCTTCTCTTAAAAAATTAGAAAATTTGATCACAGTGGACTCCCACTCTTGGACAGATATAAAACTGGGGAGAAAATAGCAGCTGTCCTCTTTAAATGGGGTGTCTGCTCTCCAGTGAGCTGTAGCCTACACCATTTCCTATTGCATCACAGTTTATTTGTTCATTATTTATGTTGTCTTCCCAACAAACATGAGTTTGTTACCTCTGACCTCAGGCTCCCCATGGACAAGAGCTTTTGTGGACCCAGACTAACAAACCCCGTCTGGTTTAACAGCTGGCCATGGAATGGAAATATTTTCTCTTCTCTCAAAAATGAAGTTTGCTTAAACTCTGTAAACACTATATGTATACATGTGTTTTCAATTGTTTTTAAAGAGAAACCTTGTTTCTCTTGTTAAAGATGACCTTGGAGAGGGCAGACAGCAGAAACAACTAGAACTACAATTCTGAAGCCTGTGGAAGGAAAACCACATTCACAGAAAGATAGACAAAATGAAAAGTCAGAGGACTTTGTACCAGATGAAGGAACAAGATAAAACCCCAAAAAAACAGCTAAATGAAGTGGAGATAGGCAAACTACCAGAAAAAGAATTCAGAATAATGATAGTGAAGATGATCCAGGACCTTGGAAAAAGAATGGAGGCAAAGACCGAGAAGATGCAAAAAATTTTTAACAAAGACCTAGAAGAATTAAAGAACAAACACCTAGAAGAATTAAAGAACAAACAAACAGAGATGAACAATATAATAACTGAAATGAAAAATACGCTAGAAGGAATAAATAGCAGAATAACTGAGGCAGAAAAACGGTTAAGTGACCTGGAAGACAGAATGGTGGAATTCACTGCCGTTGAACAGAATAAAGAAAAAACAATGAAAAGAAATGAAGAGAGCCTAAAAGACCTCTGAGACAACATTAAACATGACAACATTCACACTATAGTGGTCCCAGAAGGAGAATAGAGAGATAAAGGACCCAAGAAAATATTTGAAGAGATTATAGTCAAAAATTTCCCTAACATGGGAAAGGAAATAGCCACCCAAGTCCAGGAAGCACAGAGAGTCCCAGGCAGGATAAACCCAAAGAGAAACATGTCAAGACACATAATAATCAAATTGACAAAAATTAAAGACAAAGAAAAATTATTGAAAGCAGCAAGGGAAAAATGACAAATAACATACAAGGAAACTCCCATAAGGTTAACAGTTGATTTCTCAGAAGAAACTCTACAAGCCAGAAGGGAGTGGCACAATATATTTAAAGTGATGAAAACGAAGAACCTACAACCAAGATTACTCTACCCAGCAAGGATCTCATTCAGATCCAATTGAGAAATCAAAAGTTTTACAAACAAGCAAAAGCTAAGAGAATTCAGCACCACCAAACCAGCTCTACAAGTGCTAAAGGAACTTCTCTAAGTGGGAAACACAAAAGAAGAAAAGGACCAACAAAAACAAACCCATAACAATTAAGAAAATGGTAATAGAAACATACATATCGATAATTACCTTAAATGTGAATGGATTAAATGTTCCAACCAAAAGACACAGGCTCGCTGAATGGATACAAAAACAAGACTCATATATATGCTGTCTACAAGAGACCCACTTCAGACTTAGGGACACATACAGATAGAAAGTGAGGGGATGGAAAAGATATTCCATGCAAATGGAAATCAAAAGAAAACTGGAGTAACAATACTCAAATCGGATAAAATAAACTTTAAAATAAAGAATGTTACAAGAGACAAGGAAGGACACTACATAATGATCAAGGGATCAATCCAAGAAGAAGATATAACAATTATAAATATATATGCACCCAACATAGGAACACCTCAATACATAAGGCAACTGCTAACAGCTGTAAAAGAGAAACCGACAGTAACACAATAACAGTGGGGGACTTTAACACGTCACTTCCACCAATGGACAGATCATCCAGACAGAAAGTCAATAAGGAAAGACAAGCTTTAAATGATGCAATAGACCAGATATATTTAGTTGATATTTATAGGACATTCCATCCAAAATCAGCAGATTACACTTTCTTCTCAAGTGCACACAGAACATTATCCAGGATAGATCACATCTTGGGTCACGAATCAAGCCTCAGTAAATTTAAGAAAATTGTAATCATATCAAGCATCTTTTATAACCACAACACTATGACTTTAGAAATCAATTAAAGGGAAAAAAACATAAAAAACACAAACACATGGAGGCTAAACAATACGTTACTAAATAACCAAGAGATCACTGAAGAAATCAAAGAGGAAATCAAACAATAACTAGAGACAAATTACAATGAAAACACAATGATCCAAAACCTATGGGATGTAGCAAGAGCAGTTTTAAGTGGGAAGTTTGTAGCAATAAAAGCCTACCTCAAGAAACAAGAAAAATTTCAAATAAACAATCTAACCTTACACCTAAAGGAACAAGAGAAAGAAGAACAAACAAAACACAAAGTTAGCAGAAGGAAAGAAATCATAAAGATCAGAGCAGAAATAAATGAAATAGAAACAAAGAAAAGAGTAGTAAAGCTCAATAAAACTAAAAGCTGGTTCTTTGAGAAGATAAACAAAATTGATAAACCATTAGACAGACTCATCAAGAAAAAGAGGGAGAGGACTCAAATCAATAAAATTAAAAATGAAAAAGGGGGATTTACAACAGACACCGCAGAAATACATCGTAAGAAACTACTACAAGCAACTCTATGCCAATAAAGTGGACAACCTGGAAGAAATGGACAAATTCTTAGAAAGGTAGAAACTTCCAAGACTGAACTAGGAAGAAATAGAAAATATGAGCAGACTAATCCCAAGTAATGAAATTGAAACTGTGATTAAAAATCTTCCAACAAACAAAAGTCCAGGATCGGATGGCTTCACAGGTGAATTCTATCAAACCTTTAGAGAACACCTAACACCCATCCTTCTCAAACTCTTCCAAAGAATTGCAGAGGAAGGAACACTCCCAAACTCATTCTATGAGGCCACCATCACTCTGATACCAAAACCAGACAAAGATACTACAAAAAAAGAAAATTACAGACCAATATCACTGATGAATATAGATGCAAAAATCCTCAACAAAATACTAGCAAACAGAATCCAATAACACATTAAAAGGATCATACACAGTGATCAAGTGTGAGTTATCCCAGGGATGCAAGGATTCTTCAATATACACAAATCAATCAATGTCATAAGCCATATTAACAAACTGAAGAATAAAAACCATATAATCATCTCGATAGATGCAGAAAAAGCTTTTGACAAAATTCAACACCCACTTATGATAAAAACTCTCCAGAAAGTGAGCATAGAGGGGACCTACCTCAACATAATAAAGGCCATATATGACAAACCCACAGCAAACATCATTCTCAATGGTGAAAAACTGGAAACATTTCCTCTAAGATCAGGGACAAGACAAGGATGTCCACTCTCACCACTATTATTCAACATAGTTTTGGAAGTCCTAGTCATGGAATCAGAGAATAAAAAGAATACAAATCGGAAAAGAAAAAGTAAAACTGTCACTGTTTGCAGATGACATGATACTATATATAGAGAATCCTCAAAATGCCACCAGAAAACTTCTAGAGCTAATCAATGAGTTTGGTAAAGTTGTAGGATACAAACTTAATGCACAGAAATCTCTTGCATTCCTATACACTAATGATGAAAAATCTGAAAGAGAAATTATGGAAAAACTTCCATTTACCATTGCAACAAAAAGAATAAAATACCTAGGAATAAACCTATCTAGGGAGACAAAAGACCTGTATGCAGAAAACTATAAGACACTGATGAAAGAAATTAAAGATGATACCAACAGATGGAGAGATATATCATATTCTTGGATTGGAAGAATCAACATTGTGAAAATGACTCTACTACCCAAAGCAATCTACAGATTCAATGCAATCCCTATCAATTTACCAATGGCATTTTTTATGGAACTAGAACAAAAAATCTTAAAATTTGTATGGAGACACAAAAGACCCCTAATAGCCAAAGCAGTGTTGAGGGAAAAAAACGGAGCTGGTGGAATCAGACTCCCTGACTTAAGACTATACTACAAAGCTACAGTAATCAAGAAAGAAATATAGATCAATGGAACAGGATTGAAAGCCCAGAGATAAACCTACACACCTATGGTCAACTAATCTATGACAACGGAGGCAAGGAAATACAATGGAGAAAAGACAGTCTCTTCAATAAGTGGTGTTGAGAAAACTGGACAGCTACATGTAAAAGAATGAAATTAGAACACTCCCTAATACCATACACAAAAATAAACTCAAAATGGATTAGAGACCTAAATGTAAGACCAGACACTATAAAACTCTTAGAGGAAAATGTTGGAAGAACACTCTTTGACATAAATCACAGCAAGATCTTTTTTGACCCACCTCCTAGAGTAATGGGAAAAAAAACAAAAATGAACAAATGTAACCTAATGAAACTTAAAAGCTTTTGCAAAACAAAGGAAACAACAAACAAGATGAAAAGACAACCTTCAGAATGGTAGAAAATATTTGCAAATGAATCAATGGAAAAGGATTAATCTCCAAAATAAATAAATAGCTCATGCAGCTCAATATTAAAAAAGCAAACAACCCAATCAAAAAATGGGCAGAAGACCTAAATAGACATTTCTCCAAAGAAGACATACAGTTGGCCAAGAAGCACATGAAAAGCTGCTGAACGTCACTAATTATTAGAGAAATGCAAAACAAAACTACAATGAAGTATCATCTCACACCAGTTAGAATGGGCATCATCAGAAAATCTACAAACAATATATGCTGTTGAGGGTGTGGAGAAAAGGGAACCCTCTTGCACTGTTGGTGGGAATGTAAATTGATAGATCCACTCTGGAGAACAGTATGGAGGTTCCTTTAAAAACTAAAAATAGAATTACCATAGGACCCAGCAATCCCACTACTGGGCATATACCCTGAGAAAACCATAATTCCAAAAGACACATGCACCCCAGTGTTCATTCCAGCACTATTTACAATAGGTAGGTCATGGAAGCAACCTAAATGCCCATCAACAGACGAATGGATAAAGAAGTTGTGGTACATATATACAATGGAATATTACTCAACCATAAAAGGAATGAAATTGGGTCATTTGTAGAGACGTGGTTGGACCTAGAGACTGTCATACAGAGTGAAGTAAGTCAGAAAGAGAAAAACAAATATCGTTTGTTAATGCATATATGTGGAACCTAGAAAAATAGTACAGATGAACCGGTTTGCAGGGCAGAAATAGAGACACAGATGTAGAGAACAAACATATGGACACCAAGGGGGGAAAGTGGCGGGGGGGATGGTGGTGGTGGGTGAATTGGGAGATTGGGATTGACATATATACACTAATATGTATAAAATAGATAACTAATAAGAACCTGCTGTATAAAAAAGTAAATAAAATTAAATTTAAAAAAATTTTTTAAAGATTACCTTGGAGTCAACTCCCTTGCTGAACTGGATTTGGTAAATTTGTTTTGAGCAAGTAGAAATAATTGTATACTCTGTAAAGTGTAAACCAGGTACAAGGTGACTTCCTGCAGAAGTTACCTCAGTTGCCCTGGTGAGCCAGCATCCTGGCCTGATGGCTGAACCCTTAGCCCACAGGAGATTTCAGCCAATCAGAACATGGAAGTACCCACTGAGTGATGTGTGTTCTCACTTCACAGGATGTAGCTTGTCATCCTCCTATTCAACTCTACAAATCCTACCCTTTCTTCACACTCCAAATCCAGTCTCATCTCCTTCTAAAAGAAAGCCTTCCCAGACTACTCTATTTGTGTAGACTGGGCTTACTACCTAGGACAGCCTCTATGGCTGCTTTTATGCCTGTGTTTCCAAGTCCCTTCAACCCAATTCCTTCCTCGCTGTGCCTCATCAGACTCCCTTTTGGCCCACTGCTTGCCTGAACTTTGCCCCAATAGGCAGCAATTCTAGTCTTCCTGGCAATCTGATGCCCTGCTATAGCCTCTTTGGCTGGAAAACCTCTCCCAAGGCCTGTTCCTTCCCACTGGGTAGCTCTGGGGTCAGTATCACACCCCCTGTCAGTATCAACCCCACCTGTTCTTCCAAAAATGCCTATTCCTATGTCTACCCAAAAATAGTGAAACCAGTGAGAGGGTGAGAAAATGAAAAGACCAAAAACAACAGATTCTTGGGAGGCAGGCAAAGAAATGACCAGAGGAAACTCCAGCCATGAGCTGGCTGAAATGGACACTGGTGTCTTTACTTGGAATTGAAAATGAACCACTGAAGACATGTGGTTACATGAATGGCCACCACTTGTCCATACCTGTTTTTCTGTTCAGATTGTATTTTTGTATTTGAGAAGAAGAGCTTTACTGAAGGAAGAGGTCAACCTGAGAAGACGGACAGTCCGGAGAAGCAAGTAGGGGAAGGACCACCGTTAGCAATAAAGAGAAAAGCAAGAGGACAGTGAGGTCTCAGAACTGTTTATGAAAGGGAATCAAAAGCAGTAGAGGGTGAGAGAGACTGGATTATTTTTGTTGCTTGCTAACTATCAATAGGTAGTATTGTATAATGTGGCCTGACCCAAATATTTTAAAAATGAAACAGTATTGTAATTTAAGGTATATGGCTGAAGCAACAAGAAGAACACACAAGATAGAAAACTTCACACTTGGATTAAAGTAGTGAGATGATTTAATTGCTGCAAGAAATGATCAAGATTTGATTCATATATCTCAAATATAATAAACATTAAATAATATCATATGCATGCTGAGATTATATAGACCAGATATACAGCGAGATCAGATTAGATAACATCCTACATCATGGCTAAATGCTGCCCATCTATTAATCAGCACACATTTATGCATTAGGTGACTTCCTGATGTCTACTAAAGGCCTACAATGAGCCAGATGCTAGGGATGCAATGATGAGTAAAAAGACACAGACCCTGACTTCATGGTAATTATAGCCTAGGATCAGTTATCCTCTACTGGAGGCAGTAACATTCATATTGCCAGGGACCATTTGGATATAGGGGAGCCTCTTAGTTGCAAATTGACTAATGACCCCTCTGACATTTAGCTGGCAGGGTCCAGGGATACAAAAAACATCATACAGTTTCTAACTCTAGGTCAACAGCATCCCCATCAGGAAATACTAGTAGTGTAAGATATGACACTATTTTTAGAGGCAGATTTTTTTTTCATGATAACGAGACAAAGTACATGGTGGTGTGATGAATTGGGAGGTTGGGATTGACATGTATACACTGATGTGTATAAAATGGATGACTAATAAGTACCTGTTGTATAAAAATATAAATTAAATAAAATTCAAAAAAAAGTACACAATGTTTATTTTCAAAGCATAAAATTTCCAAATTCCTTTACAGCATTCCTATTTAAATCTCACTAGATACTTATCTTCTAAATGACATACTTCAGAAAACACAAGAAAGAGGTTAAGAGCAGACACTCCTAGGTTTGAATGCCAACTCTTATCACCTATTGGTTTGGACCATGAGAAAGTTAAACATCTCTGAGCTTCCTAACATGAGGTAAATAATAGCTAGCTCATTGAGGTGTTGTTGGATTTTGGGGAGGACTAAATGCAGTGATGTCTATAAATTGCCTTGTACAGTGTCTGGAAATCTGGATGTTAAAAAGAGGTGGTCAGTGTAGACAATGTGGCCCAAGCAGTTTGGGTGTGGAAAAAGATGATGTGATGAATGTAGGATGAATTGGGGACAGAAAATTGCTTCTGGAAGAATAAGGACACCTGAAGTAATTAAGGGCACAGAGGAATGAGAAGTGGAGAAGAAGGCCCAGAAGGTGAGGGCGGAGGACAAGTGGGAAATGATCCAGGCAAGAAGACACACCTGGAAATTGTTATTCCTAGTCCATTGCACACCCAAGGTGTGATTTATTTCCCACATGGATTCCCCTGAGCAAACAGATCCCTCATGATATCTCACCCTACTTCTACCTTCTTCTCTTTAGTGAATCCAGTGCCACTCCAGAGGAGACATACAAATCTATTCTCCTGGTGGTCCTACCTCAGATGATTCATCCATAGAGAGGCCCACTGGAGGGAGAGGGCAGAGACTCAGCAAGGTCTAACCGAGCCCTTTGCCTAGCCTCTCCTGGAAGGTCATCTCAGGGCCCCATCACTGTATCGTGAGGTCAAGAGCAGGGACAAGAGGAGGGAATTAAGCAAATGGAGAGTTTGTTTCTATTCTCTATAATGTTGCTTGTTTGTTTGCTGGACGTGTTAACTATCTTGAAAAGATTTCTTCAGTGTTCCTTCAGATCACTTCCGTTGGGCAGAATTCTGTCTCTTGGCCAAAGTGTTCCCCCCTGCTGGCCACGAACAATGTTCTGTTCTGGAGGCACTCCAGTGCCAGTTGTGTAATATAGGGCAGTGCTTTGGGTATGTGGGGGGGGAGGAGACAGAACCATGGGAGGGACTCTTTGCTTCTTGACATTTACCCCCATGCAGGCCATTGAAGGCTTTAAAAACTTGTTGGCCCTTTTTTGTTGCAGGAAGTCCCAGATTTACAATTTAAGTGTTGGGTCCACCCACACTTTAATGAAAGGCAACAGCCCAGCTGCTGTCCCTACCCCATTTGCCTCCTTCCCCAAATAAAAACATTCAGAAACTGGCTAAGAGTTGCCCATTCTGAGTCTCACCCATGATTTCCTTTCATTCTTACTGTTCTATCCAGGCACTTCGCTGGAGCCAGCAGTTCTTCAAGTAGGTGAGTTACAGCTACCAGTCATAGCCAGTGGGGCCTACCTCTGTCCAGTGCTTTTGGATGTCACCAGGCAGGTTTTCTTGGCTTGGTTTTGGCATCTGCCCCTGGCTAAATGATGAGCTCTCTAATTGGTCCCTTTGATTAGTGTGTGTGGTGTGGTTGAACTATGGTGTCATTTGGTTTGTTTAGGAAGGAAAAAAGCAAAGGCATGCAACTATTTCTTTCTTTTCCTTTTTCTCATTCTAGAGTTGATAATCAGGCAACATTATTTATAGAAGGATTTTGGTCTTCCATATTAATAAGGTCTTCCCTCAACCCTGTTTTTCTAGGTGAAAATCTCATCCTTCCATTTGAACTATGGATTCATTAATCAGAGAGGCAGTAGACACTCTGTAAGAAAAAGAACTGTGATAGGTTAATGATATCTATCTTGAAATCAGAATGGGGAAGTGGCAAAATGTACACCACGTGTTTGCCATACTTGTTCTACAGCCAACTAGATTATGGAATTGCCTTTCCTATTATTCCTAGGGTTACAGTTCAGCCCATTGTCTCTGTCCTTGTAAACTATTTTACCTTTGAAAGAAATCTATTTTTACCTTGGAAATTATATCCCATGTTTTCATGCCACTCAACTTCTTGTAGTCAGTAAATAAGCATTTATTGAGCCCTAGCTATGTGCCAAATACTATTATTCTAGGACTCTGATGAAAAAAACAGTGAACAAGAAAGACAAGATCCCTCCCTTCATGGAGCTTATTTCCTAGATTAGGAAAGCAAATAATAAAAACACAAATACATACATAAGACCATTCAGGTAATAAGTGCTTTAAAGAAAGTGAACATACCAATGTGATAAAGAATGACTGGAAGAGGATTTTGTTTTTGTTTTTAACATGAAATATACACTATGGCATGCTTGTATGACATTGGGAGAATTGCTGTATAGAAAGAGAAACTGACGGTGCAGGAGAGAGAAGGAATAATTATAAGAACTATGTGGATGTTCCTTTCCCTTCTATATACACTTTGTTCACCAGAGCAGATCAATTTTTCTCTCTCCAATTGATCACTTTATAGCCTGTGATCATCAGCTTCTCTGTGCTTTCAGGGTTATTTTCCATCATATATGCCATGACCATCAGCTTCCCCAAAAAGTCATACATGAGAGCCTGAAGATGCCCATGTATCAAGTATCTTCATAGAGATTTAGGTATTTTCTTTACTATCTGGACTCACTTGTGTGTTCTTAAAGTCAATTCAGCTGTCTGGTATGCTGTCACCAAGTATTGGTTTCCCTCTGTCATATTTCTTCAAGAGGATCAATTTCTTGATCCTTTCCCTCAAGTAATCCTCTCTATCTTTTTTTTAACATATTTATTGGAGTATAATTGCTTTACAAGCGTGTGTTATTTTCTGCTTTATAACAAAGTGAATCAGTTATGCATATACATATATCCCCCTGTCTCTTCCCTCTTTCATCTCCCTCCCTCCCATCCTCCCTATCCCACCCCTCTAGGTGGTCACAAAGCACCGAGCTGATCTCCCTGTGCTATGCAGCTGCTTCCCACTAGCTATCTACCTTATGTTTGGTAGTGTTTATATGTCCATGCCTCTCTCTCACTTTGTCACAGCTTACCCTTCCCCTTCCCCATGTCCTCAAGTCCATTCTCTAGTAGGTCTGAGTCTTTATTTCCGTCCTGCCCTTAGGTTCTTCATGACCATTTTTTTTTCTTTTAGATTCCATATATATGTGTTAGCATACAGTATTTGTTTTTCTCTTTCTGACTTACTTCACTCTTTATGACAGACTCTAGGTCCATCCACCTCACTACAAATAACTCAATTTTGTTTCTTTTTATGGCTGAGTAATATTCCATTGTATATATGTGCCACATCTTCTTTATCCATTCATCTGTTAATGGACACCTAGGTTGCTTCCATGTCCTAGCTATTGTAAATAGAGCTGCAATGAGTATTTTGGTACATGACTCTTTTTGAATTATGGTTTTCTCAGGGTATATGCCCAGTAGTGGGATTGCTGGGTCCTATGGTAGTTCTATTTTTAGTTTTTTAAGGAAACTCCATACTGTTCTCCAGAGTGGATCTATCAATTTACATTCCCACCAACAGTGCAAGAGGGTTCCCTTTTCTCCACACCCTCAACTGGGAAAGATTAACACTATATGACCAAAATAGTTTGCTGAAAGTTATCTTTGTTGCTGCTGCTAAAAATAGATGATATCTCATCTCTCTGTCTTTCCCAGTAGAAAGTGAGAGAGAGATTCCTATAACACCAAATCTCCAAATGTATGGTCAGCTGCTCATCCTTCCATAAGTTTCTGAGAAAATAAACAAATATAATGTTTATCACCAGAGGATTTTGGCCTCTAATTCCCACATGGATTTCCTAAACTTTGTGGACTCAGTCAGGACATTCATAGCCATAAAAAAGCTTTGGAACCTCATAGTCCAAAGCCCAGACTAAATCCAGGGCAAAACTTAATCCTGACCCAGACTTAATCTTGACCAAGTAGTGTTTTTTTCTAACTTCCAGAACAGAGCCAGCCAAGGCCCACCCCAGGGCAGAGAGTCCGTCATTAAACCAGCTGCTCTAAAGGAAGTGGACCAAGAGCCAAGAGGTCCCAAAAGAAAAAATCTAAAAAATAACAACAGGAAAAAGGAACTAATGCAGAAAAGCCTAATCCTTTACTGATACTACCATTGTGGCCCAATTGTTTCCTTGACTTTGACCCATATCAAAGCTCCTCTTTTCCTCCTCTTCTTCCTCTTCCTCCTGCTCTTCCCTTCTCCACTCCAATGTGTATGTGAAAGGTTTGGCAGAGAGGTTCATTGGCCCTTACTATAGATTTGAGCATGCCATCAAGATAAAGCTGACACTTTGCTATTAAGACAATCAAATTCCCAACTTTTGCATGTTACTTCTTTAGCAACTCCTTGCAAAAGGGTCTTTACATTTTCTTGCTCTTACATTCTAGATGTGAGATTATGATCTGGATCCCTGAGACCTGCACCTTATCACAAGGCACTTGTTTGTGATTCATTAATGGAGGAACAGTTCAGAAGAGTTCTTCAGGCAGCCAGGTACAAAGATGAGTTCATTCAGAGACTTTCCATTTGTTATGGGTCAAATTGTAATTGAAAATGTCTCCTTGTACAATGTTTAAATTCTCATACCCCAAAGCATAACTTCTATTTCTTCATTTCACATCCCAACCTTAACCCTAACCCATATTAATTAATCTTGTCAGGTAAAAGGGAGGAGCAAAATGGGGGAGGATTAAGAGGTACAAACTACTAGGTATAATATAGATAAGTTACAAGGGTGCACCGTACAACACAGGGAATATAAGCAATATTTTAAAATAACTTTAAATGGAGTATAATCTATGAAAATATCAAATTACTATGTTGCACACCCGAAACTAATATCACAAGTTAACTATACTTCGATTTAACAAAACACATACACACACATTATAGGCTGTCTATTTTGTTCTACTAATCTGCTGGACTATTTCTACAACAGTATCATACTTTTTTTAAAAAACTGTAGTTTTGGGCTTCCCTGGTGGTGCAGTGGTTGAGAGTCTGCCTGCCAATGCAGGGGACACAGGTTCATGCCCCAGTCCGGGAAGATCCCACATGCCGCGGAGCGGCTGGGCCCGTGAGCCATGGCTGCTGAGCCTGCGTGTCCGGAACCTGTGCTCCACAACGGGAGAGGCCACAGCAGTGAGAGGCCCGCGTACCGCAAAAACAAAACAAAACAAAACAAACAAAACTGTAGTTTAAAAATATGTTTAAAATGCTAATAGTGAAAGTTCTTTCATTTTCACTTTGAAAATCATATTATCTTTAAATCTATTCTTTTGAATGAAATATGGAATTATTTGTCAAATTCCTATATCTGTTATAAGCATTCATATATAAGTCTTTATGTGGGTGTATGTTTTCATTTATTCTGGTAAATATCTAGGAGTGGATGGAGTTGCTGTATCATATGGTAAGTGTATATTTAACTTTATCAGAAACCACCTGTTTGACATAGAGAACAAACTAGTGGTTACCAGTGGGGAGAGAGAAGGGGGAGGGGTAATATAAGAGGTACAAACTATTATGTATAAAATAAGCTACAAGGATGGGATGTATTGTAAAACACAGAGAATATAGTCAATAACTATAAATGGAATATAACCTTTAAAAATTGTGAATCACCATATTTTACACCTGAAACTTGTATAATATTGTACATCAACTATACTTCAATTTAAAAAAAAGAAAATAAGGACTTCCCTGGTGGTCCAGTGGGTAAGACTCTGCACTCCCAATGCAGGAGGCCCGGGTTCGATCCCTGGTCAGGGAACTAGATCCCACATACCGCAACTAAGAGCCCACATGCTGCAGCTAAAAGATCCCATATGCCACAACTAAAGATTCGCATGCTGCAATGAAGATCTGGCATGCGGCAACAAAGATCCCAAGTGCCCCAACTAAGACCTGGTGCAGCCAAATAAATATTTTTTTTAAATCCCATCTGATTAAATTTCATTCTGTGAACACTGATTTAAATAAAAAAGAAACCACCTGTTTTTCTTCTATTATATTTTAAATATTTTTTCTTTACCTTGTTTTGATTTTCTTTTTCAGGAAAACCAATTATGCCTATGTTGGATCTCCTTTGACTGTTTTCTACATCTACTATTTTCTCTTTACTTCTTTTTAACCTTTATTTCCATTTCACTGTATTAAATTTCCTCATTCCTATCTCATGCTGTACCACTGCCATCTCCTCTTCATTGTTTTCCAGGTCTTCTCTAGTTGCTTTCCTCTAATCTCAGGATTTCTAACTAAGCTTTGTTTGCAATGTAGCCCTATTCCTAGTAACTTTTTCTCCAGCTACTGCACTTTAGTGTATAATTGAGTACTTATTTTGGAAAACTGTTGTCGTTATTTACCAAAGTTGAAGATATACCTACCCTATGATCCTATGAACCCAGGATCTTTATATGTATTGTTACATATCCTATGTATATTCAAAGTGATATAAGCCCTCTGTCAGTCATATGTGTTGCATATTCTCCTTCTATGGATTTCTTTTTTACTTTCTTAATGTCATTTTTGATGAACATAAGTTTTTTATTTTAATGTATTAGTATATATGAACCTTCTCCTTTATGATTAGTGTTTTTTTATGTTCTGTTTAAGAAGTCTTTCCTTATCCTAAGATCATGAAGATATTCTTTTATACTGTCATTTTATTGTTTTGCCTTTCTTTAAAATGATAGTTTACCTGAATTTTATTTTTGTGTATTTGAGGCAGAAATTAATTTTCACCTTTTTCCTAATGGGTATTCCAAAATCCCAAAACATTCACTGAAAAAACTTTCCTTTTCCAACTGCTCTACAGTGCCACCTTTGACGTAATCAAGGGTCCATATATCTAACTCATTGATACATTTGTTCATCCTTGAGTCAATACCACAAAGTCTTAATTACTATAGTTTTTAATAAATCTTGATACTGCTAGCTAGAGTAGTTTCTCCCATATTATTCTTGTTTACATATATATATATGTAAGTTTGTATGTTAAATTAATCAATTTTATATTAATTATGTATATGTTTATTGTATTTATTTACATTAAATATATAAATTTACATAAACATAATGTTATATTATAAATATCTGTATTATATTATACATATTATCTATTATTTCAATATATTTATATGTAAATTTCCCTCTAGGCACAGCTTTATCTGCGTTGCACAACATTGGATGTTCATATAGTATTTTTATTATTATTCAGCTCAAAATATTTTAAAATATTATTAGGTGCATACATATTTAGCATTGTTACATCTTCCTAGTGAATTGAACTTTTATATCTTTTCCTAGATTGAGTTTATGTTACTTTTGCAATGTGCCTAGAAGCACTAACAACCTGGGATCACCCAATTTCAGAGACTGAATACTTAAAGCTGAGTTGCAATCCCGCTGAAGGCCTATTTATGCCTAGTTCAACCTTACTCATAGGGTGCAGACATCCCTTCGAGGTCTCAGGGAGGAGAGTTCATCAGGCTTCCCTTTTGGTGGGTCCTGGACTTCAGGCCTTGTGCTGTAGCCCCACAAGACTGTAAAAGATGTCACTCAGCCTCCTAGCCACTCCCTCCATGACAGGCAAGCACTTCAGAAAACTGCTTATTGTTGGAAAATTTTAAAATTGTTACTTTTGCATAGGAGCTTAAAAACTGATCATGGTGCTGAACTTGGTTATTATTTCTGGAAAATTTTTTCCTGTGGCTTCTGTTAACATTTTCCAGATAGAAAATAACATGATTGGCAGACTGTCATGCTTTTGTCTTTCTTGGTGTTTAGTACTACAGAGGTGATGTGTATAGCCAATCTAATTTTTAAGCATGCCTCCTTGGCCTGGATGCTTTACATATTTTGCCTGTGTGTGCCTAAATGTGAGTCTCTTTTCATTGATTTGGTATGGAAGGAGCAAATCATTTTAATCAACATAGAAAGCTCTTTCTGGCAGTCAGAAGGTATTCTTTTATTTCATAGTGAAGTATTCTGTCCATTTGTTCTGTTCTCTTCTTCAGAGTCAATTGTTTATGTCATGTCTCAGTTTTCTGTTCTCTATATCCATCGTATTCTCCCACATGATTTTTTTTCTCTTTTCCTCTGCATTCTGGAAGTATTTCTCATGCTTGTTCTCCACAGATTCCTGCTTTCATCTTCTATGTTATCAGTTCTGTTCTTTATTGGCTCAACATACATTTTTATATTTTGTTGTCTCTCTCTTTGCATGTTTCTGTCCTGTTTTATAAAGATCACATCTTCTTTTACTCTACCGAGCATACAAAAGATCTTCCTGAAATTTTCTTTTGAAGCTTGCAGTACATTACTTCTGAAGATGTATTTGACCTCTGACTCTCCAGCTAGCTATTTCCTTTCCCTTGTTTCTGTAATTTACTTACAGGTTCTATATTAAATTATTTTTCTCTTTAATCATAATCTTCACCATTATAATATAGGTCACATTTATTGAGTGCCTACTATGTACTATCCTAAACATTTCTCATATATTGACTCATGCAATCCTCACAACAATGAAGAAGCATTATTAACCTCATTTTATAGATGTGAGTGCTGAGACACCAAGGTTAGGTAACTTGCCCAAGGTCACAGAACTAGAAATGGTGGAGTCAGAATTTGAACACAGACCATCTGGCTCCAAAGTATTGATGCTATGCTGTCTCTCAGTCATATTTAAATCATTTTTTAAAGGGAAATCCTATTTAAACTTGATATTTAACAACAGATAATGTGTGTAGATTTCCCCTGGCTCCATTTCTATTTGTGTGAAGGTCGAACTCCATTCTCAGTTCCGTGGCTGAGGAACAGGTTGGGGTACTAACATCCAGCCCGGTTCTGATTTCCAGTAGACGTTCATCCATTTAAACCCTACACATGATACTCTAACCACTGTGATTCTTGAAAAGCTACAGTTCTGATTGGTTCCAACAGAGCTCTTTCTCTCAATGCCAATTCTAATAGCTATTTACTTGTAGGGATTATATGCCCCCAGAATGTAGGCACTGCAGCCATCCCTCCACCCCAGTGTGTCTACATACATACACACACACACACACACACACACACACACACACACACACACACACACACCATCCCACTACTTACTGCCTAGTTAACTTCTGGGGAATTTCTGTCTTTAAATGTATGCAGAAAGTTAACAAGGAGAGAGGATGAGAATCAACCTTTATTACCTCACAGAACCCCACAGTGGAGAGTCAGCTGGGTCTCTGAGTCAAGAGGTAAACAGTGTGGAGGTCTGAAGAGTTATGTTCTTCAGGTATGCTCTGTTTCATGATCCAAATGACATGAAGGTTTGTCTTAACCTTCATTTGTCTATGTTAAAGATTCCTTTGAAATTTTGAGTTTCTGCTCAGCCCATTAGATTTCATTTCTGGGGTGGGTATAAGCTTTCTCCAATATTACTCCCTGTCATGGCTTCATAGTACTTTATTGAAAATGTGAGAGAGGCTGTACTAGGGCTGTTAATCCAAAATTCCCCTCAGCAATTGTTTTTAACGCTTACCAAACAGATCAGATCAGTTGTCAAAAGAATTCATAAAAGTATTAAAAAGCCATATTAATTTCTGTACCTGATTACAGATTCATCAGTGGCCTTCATACATCTATAGACAATTTTCACCTCACTTAGCGTTTTCCAATTTCTCAACATATAAAAATAACCAATCAAGATTATCTAACAGTACAACCTTCTTGTGTTGGATGTAACTAGGCAAGAACTACTGCTTGTCTACCCAGCCAGTACTACTCTCCTCTTCTTGCTGAGTAACACAACCCTACTTTTATTTAGAGTGACTACATTTTTGAGCCCCTTTAAAACCATATGACGGGACTTCCCTGGTGGTCCTGGTGGTAAAGAATCCACCTTCCAATGCAGGGGACGTGGGTTTGATCCCTGGTCACGGAACTAAGATCCCACATGACATGGGGCAACTAAGCCTGTGTGCCACAACTAGTGAGCTTGTGCACCTCAATAAGAGAGCCCATGTGCCCGCAAACTACAGAGCCCATGCACTCTGGAGCCTACCTGCCACAACTACAGAGCTCACATGCCCTGGAGCCCACACATCACAACTAGAGAGAAGCCCACGCACTGCAATAAAGATGCAATGCAGCTTAAAAAAAAAGAAGAAAGAAAATAGATAAATTTTTTTTAACCTTATGGCCACATTATTTTACCTAAGGAAATGGAAGTAGAAGCTGTTGTGCAGGCAGTTCACAGGAAAATACTGCCTAAAGGGGGCGAGGCAACTGGAGATTACTCCTCTCTTTTTGTTCTTCCACACTTCCTCCTGCTTCCTGCCTGGAACACTTACATGATAGCTGGATCTTCAGCAGCTCCATTAGACCATGAATAACCTAGAGATGGAAGCCATGCACTATGAATGGCAGAGCAGATGGATAGAGTGACTGGTATGGGTTCTTCATACTAATTTTGGACTTCATAACTCCAGACTTCTTTCACCAAATAATAATAACAATAAAGCTCATATTATCATATCACAGTTACATACAGTCTTTTACTAGCAGTCCAATGCAATTTCTGAGACCTTTCTCTAAATAGTAAAAGTAATAAAAAAACTAATGCTTGTTAAGTGGGCTACTATGTGATGGGCACTCTTCTAAGTGATATTAATTCCTTTACTCCTCATAGCAACATTATTATCTCACTGCACAGGTAAGGAAATCCGGATTGGAATGCTTAAGTAACTTGCCCAAGTTCACACAACTAGCAAATCTTATTCCGAGCAAAGCTCCAGAATCTGCACTCTTATCCATATACTGACTGCCTCTAACATCCCAGCCCAAACATCAAAAATGACCCAGAAAATACACTGGGCCCTGCAATTGAGCAACTGCCAGTCCAACAGCCTGGGTAGTATCCAGGCTGCTATGTGTCTTTCATGACCGTCTCCGACTTTTCTAAGCATCAAGTCACAAATGTCGACAAATATCCAAACTGACAGGCTTCTGCACAGGCTGAGCTGACCTCCTGGGTGGGATGAACAGGCACTGTTGTATCTAGGTGCTGGGCCTCCCACCACCTTCAGGCATCCCAGCTGTAGTTCCTCATTCACATCCCATCCAGGAATCTTGCAGTATAAGTCATCCTTTGCCAAAATCTCAATTTTTTCCCAAGTAAAACAGAAGCAGAACAGTAGTAAAAATTACATATTAGCAATCCTTTACTGTTTCTATCATAACATGGTTAGGTACATATGTTCAGATCATTTGTGTATATCAAACATTCCAGAGCAACAGCCCCAGTTTTTCTGTCTGTAGCTGTATTACATTTACAGTTCATGACAGAGTAATAATCTAATTCATTTATAAGAATTTGCCAGATTCTCTGGGACATTTATGTATACATTCATTTAAGGTGTTTTATAGCCCTTTCTTAGTCAACTTCATGTTAAAACATTATTAAGCTTACAGAAAAGTGTTGCTTTTCCCTTCTTTTTTTTTTTTAATTTATTTATTTATTTATTTTTGGCTGTGTTGGGTCTTCATTGCTGTGCGCGGGCTTCCTCTAGCTGCAGTGAGCAGGGGTTATTCTTCGTTGCGGTGTGCAGGATTTTCATTGTCGTGGCTTCTCTTGTTGCGAAGCACGGGCTCTAGGCGCGTGGGCTTCAGTAGTTGTGGCACGTGGGCTCAGTAGTTGTGGCTTGCGGGCTCTAGAGCTCAGGCTCAGTAGTTGTGGCACACGGGCTTAGTTCCTCCGCAGCATGTGATATCTTCGCAGGCCAGGGCTCAAACCCATGTCCCTTGCATTAGCAGGCAGATTCTTAACGACTGCACCGCCAGGGAAGCCCTTCCCTTCTTTTTTCTTTCTCACCCACAATCTTGTTAAACAGTCAGATTGAGAGCATCTGACTGAAAAGGCAGAGTTGGAGATACACCAATTTCAACAAACGGGGGAATATACTGAAAATTTTACCAGATCTCAAACACACATTAGCCAAAATTGCAACAGGACCCAGTTTGAACACACACATTGCTGTGCTCAGGGTTTTAGAAGCCTGGAGAGATGGGACCAAGTGAAGGGAACAAAAGGCCACTCTTAGGCAATTTGGGTAATTCCCTTGCTGCAAAGCATGATTTGATAGTGAATAGGAAGGCTCCTCTAACTGCGAATTTTTCCCCCCACTGACCTATTGCTAATGAAGGAGATCCTACCAGTGTAGAGCTTTTTCGATTTTTACAGTTAGGGGATGCAGATGTTGCTGGGAATGATAATGGTATACAACAGCGATTTTCTTCCTTAAGTAGAGTGACCTAGTTTATCAATGCCTTTCCAACCCAGCAGCTACCTGAGAGGAAATAAATCAGGACACCAAAAAAGGTGTCCACACACGCGCGCGTGTGTGTGTGTGTGTGTGTGTGTATGCGCACGCATGGGTGTGCGAGGGACACATGGAAGGATAAGGGCATGGAGAGGAGGGGCTCAGGAAGAGGTGAGACGCTCAGAGTAAGGGGGTCCGCGGAAGGGTGGGGGTCTAGTGAGGGAGCGGATGAGAGGAGAATCGGACATACCGTCTTCAGTACCAAGCACTGCCCTGGGTAGAAGATCTGACCACTGGGGAGAAAGGGACAGTAGCATGTGGGCCCTGGGTTCCAGAGGGTGGGGGAGGGGGTGGATCAGGGGAGTAAGAGGAAAAAGACAGCATGATCTATAGTCTCTTATTTCATGCAAACACCCACCTGGGTGAGCACCTGTGGATGCTGTTCCCAGTCAGCCCTGAGGTATGCTCACCCCTCCTCTTGCCATGGTCAGTCTCCAAAAACTGGTTGCCCAATCACGTAGCCATGAGTCAGGGCCCTGCCAGGCTGAGCAGGACATGGGTATGGGCGGGAGTGGGGAGACTTGCACAACCCTGAACCACTGAGGTCACCGGAGAAAGCCCAACTGCGAGAGGAGACCCACAGTGACCCCTCTAAAGCCTTGGAGAGGGGGGACACTGGACGACAGGATTTCTGGCTTCTCATCTTATGTGCCCTGTCACTTCCCAGACCAGAGCATTAACAGGGATAATGAGTCTTGTTTCTGTCTGCCCCTGTGGGTAAGGGGAGGGCCTAGGAGGTGTTCGAGCCAACATCCCTGACATCCCCAAGCTTGACTTTCGGTTCCAGTGACTGGCACTGGGCACTCCTGAGTTGGAGACTGGGGTCATCACATCTCAGGGGGGTTTCCCCCAGCCTCTGGCAGCGTGGAATGGGGCACCCTTCTGAAGACCACTGCCCTTGGGGTCCTCGGCCAGCTTGGGTCTGAGGGGAGGAAGATGAGGAATGTTGGGTCTCCAATCCAGTTTCGCTCAATGTTGGGGGCTTAAGAGCCAGCCCAAGCTTGTGACAAGTTTGGGGTACAAACACCTCAGTCCCCCATAACCATCTGCTGAGCGAAGGCAGGGAGCCAAGCTAACAGGAATAAAAACATATACTACTGGAGATGGTACAGAAAGCAGAAAGTTGGAAACAGAGGAACCTACCCCTTCTCATATCTAGAGCTTGTCACATCTGAGCTAAAGTCAACAAAGAAACTGCAGTGCAGTGATTCCAAGAGGACATGGCTTTAAGAGGGTACAGGGGGCATTTGTGATTCTCAGTAGGAGGAGGGGAGAATTTTTACATTCCCTCCAACCACCACCACACCCACCTGCAGAAATTCTGAAACATCTTCCAGGTAAGAATGGCTACAGTATTGGCAGCCAAAAGGTTCAGTAACTATTTACTGAGCACCTCCTGTGTGTTGATGCCATGTGTGGATTCCTCAGGGCACTGGGCAGACACAGGTAAAGAGCCACTGCTCCACTGGATCATCACTCTGGACTTGTCTGAGCGTGACACTTTATTTACTCATAGGACAGTCCAGGAGGGAAGGTCTGAACCAGCACAACTTCACCATTGGGGTGGGATGGGTGCTGCAGGAAGTGACCCCCTGACCCAACCTGATCCCACATGCTCAGCCAGGCAGACAAGGTTGGGTGTCACTGTCTTGGGTAGTCTCCAGCTCTGGTGGAAGCAGACTGTGAATCGTGTGGGACAAAGCAGGGGTTAACCTCACAGGTAGGCGGATGCAGGCAATATCAACAGAGCCACATTTGGAAGTCTGGTCAGACAGGTTATACACAGTCAGGAATCTGTAGCTGAGCTTCGGATTCAGGAGAATTCTCCAGTCTTGGGGCTGGGTAACTGGAAAGTATAGGCAGGGAGGCAGGGGTCCTAGAGGTTACCAGAAAAGGAACCCAGGAACAGAGGACAAAGGTGAGGCAAATGGGGTTACGACCTTGGATCTTGGGAGCTGGCCCTGGATCTCCTTGTCTTGGATCAGATGGGGGAGGGCAGGGGATGGGGAGTCATAAGAGAATATGCATGGGGTGAGCCTGCCAGGGAGGGAAACCATGGGCCCAGAGGAGGAGGAGAATTGGAAGCTGGAGATAGGGGTTGAGCTCCTGGGCAGCAAAGGAATCTGTCATCTGTCTTTTAAGGGTACACAACCAGGGCCCCCTCTAGACCACATGGGTTCCTCATATGAACTGAAAATGATGCCTCTCTAGGAAGACCAGTTGGATAGACACACCAGGGGCACTCAGATGGCACCTTTGCAAGAAGAGAAAAACGCGTCTCCCTCCTCCAGGTGCAGCCCACAACAGGACTCACAACTTGTGAACAAAACATGAGTTGGATTTCAGTGCCCACTTACTCCCTTGGTCGTTATCTGTGTGCAGTCCACCAGCTGCATGCCTTGTACGTGGATGCCTTGGGAACTGCTCAGGGAGAGGGTGGCGAACCCTCCAGTTCTCCCTGGCACTGGCTGAGCTTGGACCTCCCAACAAAGCAGTGTCTGTGGGTGGGCTTACCTCCATGGCGGGAGGAGGGAATGTTGAAATTAACTAGTCTGTGCCTTTGAAAACTGGCTCCACACCTCAGCTACAACCCTGCCGGGTCTCCTATGATTGATCCCTTGTTCACACCATGTTGGAATGTCAAGAATCAGGGCTAATGACACTCCCTCCCCATCTAGAGGCCACAGAGTCATAGCTGGAGAGAGACTGACGAGCTGGTAGCCTCAGTCACAGGCTGATGGCTTGACTCCTGACCTGCAAGTTATAGTAATTACTAGTAACAACTAACATTTATAGAGCATGTTGCAATTTACCAAGTGCTTTCTCACACATGATCTCATTTGCTCCCTGTGAGGCCGGGATGACTGGCAGACCTCTCACAAATGAGAAGACAGACGTGGAGAAGTCTGAGGTGGCTGGGAAAGATGGGGAACAGGGTGGGTGGGAGGATGCTCTCTGGGGTCTGACTGCCAGGGTTCCCATCCCAGCTCTGCTATTTTCTGGACACAGAGCAAGTTGCTTCACCTTTTTGTGCCTCAGTTTCTCCATGTGTGAGAGTGGGATATTAGTAGCTACCTCATGCAGGAGGTGGTTGTGGCAGTTAAAATACTTAGAGCAGTGCCTGGCATGCAACAAGTGATCCCAGCCTAGAGGGTCTGCATTCATAGTCAGCTCTGGAAAATAAGATCCACCAATATGTACAAAATCTCACATCTTTTGGCAGCTCATCCATGGTACAACTAATACTGGGTCAGATTGCTGTCACATTGGGGAAATTTAATTGCCCATAAGTTTGTTGATCATGACTTAGCTCCCATACAGATGGACACAGTGGGCTGAGTACTTGGGTAAGCTGCCCACAAATGCAGGTGGCAGGGAAGAGGGTAGCACATGGAGCAGGCCCTGGGCTGGACTGGACAGTGTGGCCCCCTTTTGCATCGGGCAAAATGTGGCCAAGTAGGAACACAGGGTTAAAGCCCCTTCCCATCTTTCAAGAGAAGCCCAGAACGCTGACTTTTTTTTTTTTTTTTTTTTTTTTTTTTGCTGTACGCAGGCCTCTCACTGTTGTGGCCTCTCCCGTGGCAGAGCACAGGCTCCGGACGTGCAGGCTCAGCGGCCATGGCTCACGGGCCCAGACGCTCCGCGGCATGTGGGATCCTCCCAGACCGGGGCACGAACCCGTGTCCCCTGCATCGGCAGGCAGACTCTCAACCACTGTGCCACCAGGGAAGCCCCCAGAACACTGACTTTTAATGTGAAATATCCCAATTTTCAATTTTAGCAACTATTTTGAATTTCTTTAAAACACTGTGTGGGCCAGACCAGACCCAGCGGCAGGCCACCCACTTGTGCTGGCTCTCCAGGCTGTCCTCTCTGACTGCGACCCCCTGGAGCCTTCAGTGCCTGCTGACCACACATTTCTCTCCAGGTCTGTCCTTGCCTGTCCCCTTGATGGACACCGTCTACATGTTTTGCTCCTTGAGGCCTGTAGGTGGGTAAAATGTCTGCCATGCAAGCAATAGGGGTTCTGCCTCAAGTTGCCATAAAAATTCATTACTCCATTACCATGTAATATGAAAAAAACTGTGCCATGTAAAATAAGCTGAAATGCACTTCCAAATTCAAAAGAGCAGTGGAAAATGTTAGTGAAGCTCCACACACAGGTAAGACACTGTGTGCTCACAGTAATTTTCTAATAATCCTCATCTCAGGGGAGAGGTTCAACACCACGTGAAAACCCCTCATTAAAGAAAGGAACCACAAAGTCATCTCCACCAACCTCTCATATAAGATGGAGAAACTGGGAGAAACCTGCCTAAGATCCCAGAGCTGGCTCCCAGCCTCTCAGCACCAACACGCTGCTCCCTGTGTGCTTACTAAGCCTACTCTTCCAAATGTAATGCTCAATTCCTGCTCTCCAGGGCCTGTGATCCCCCTCCTCAGGGTACCTCCACATACAGGCCACCCCAAGAATGTTTACTGGGAGCCTTCTGCATGTGCAGGGTAGCCCTTGTAGGGTGCCTTATGTGGTTATACAAGGACCTTCATGTGTTCCTCTACTTTTCTGAAAGGGGCATAAAGCATGCAAGAAACAACCTGGGCTCAGGGTGAGGTAGATCGCATATGACAACTTAGGAGCCAAGCGACTGTGTGAAGCATTTGGCCTCGCTGAGCCTCCTATTTCCTCTCTCTGCATATGCATAGATACCACTTCCACTTAGTACTGGTATAATTATTATGAGATCCCCCCAGAGGAACAACAAGGTCCCTGAATACAAGAAAGACTTACACACAGAGAGACTCACCTAGCACACACAAGCACAAATGTGCATGCACTGCCGCGTGCCCACAGTCAGAGGGCTGCTGAGGAGGTGGCCCTTGAGAACCCACCCCTGGCCCCCAAGCCAGACGTTAGGTCACCCAGGCTTTCCTGGCACCAAGGGCCAGCAAATGCCTTGCGTGGCTGGGTCTGGTTGCCCCTGTACCTGGCTGACCACTGACACTGGGATGCCTTCTCCTTGACTTCTGAATCCATTCGGCAATCCCAGGGAACACTGAGACCAGACTGTTTTAGCAGTGAATTACAGAGACAGTGTTCTCAGCAAGACTAAGGCAACAGGATTAGAACTGAACAGCGCCCATACTCACACTTGAGCAGATAAAGTCACTTGAGCCAGTAGTGTCTAAATTTGAAGAGACTGACATTCAGGGTAGAAAAGATTTTCAGGAGAAGAACAGCCAGGTACTGATGAAGAGCAACATTTGAGAGACTATATGGGCAAGGATAGAATAGACTGTGGCCCAGGCAAGAGGAATCAGGGGCTTATTCTAAATTCTATCACTGAGATCCTAATCAGCTTAAGAAAATAGCTTAGTCTTCTTGGTTATTGTCTTCTCCACTTATAAAAAGGGTAAAATACCTAGTTGTCAACATCTAGTAAACGCACACATGCCAAGCGCTGCGTTAAGCACTTTTCACGTGTGGCTCATTTAATCCTCACAATAAAGTAGGTTCCATTATCATTCCCATTGTCCAGAAGCAGAAACTGAAGCTTATGGAAGTCTATTTGCTACCAAAATGGAGTGATAAGTTATCACAGGAGTAGCAGGGAGAGGCTTCACAGAAGAGGTGATGTTGGAATTGTCTTAAATAATGAGTAGATGTTTGTTGAGTGGGCAACGTGAGGAAGAGGAGAGCACAGTATATTCTATTTTTTATGGAATAAAGTTTTATTCCATATAAAAAGAATCTTTACAGAGATTTATTAAGTTGTTAAAATGTTTTTCCCAAAGACTTTCATTTTGTAATACGATTAAGAAAACATAAAATCTCTTTTTAAATAATTCACCATTTGAAGTAAACGGAAATAAAGCAGAGAGTTGAAATTTACTTCACAATGTAGTTTCCAGAAGGTTATTTGTCAAGTTTCATTCTGCTATGTTGTATTTGTTTTGTGATTTTAAACATCAGATAGTCCAGGGAGAATTTGAGCCCTGGTAAGGAAAGATACGCACATACTCTGTGTTATGGTCCAATTTACACTTCTATCAGCAGTTTAGGAGAACTCACTTTGCTCCATATTCTCACTAGGCTTGATTTGGAACTTCCCATCTTCTTCTTTTTAGCCATTTTCGTGGGTGTGCAGTGTTACGTTGTGGCTATAATTTACATTTCCTTGATGATTAATGAAGTTTAGTATGGTTGGTTTAGGGTTGCTTTTTGTTTTCTGTTTGTTGAGCACAGTATATTCTAAGCAGAGGAATCAGCTTGGACCAAGGCCCAGAGATAGTAAATAAGCTGGAAAAGCAAACTGGTGTCCAAGTATGAAAGGCTAAGCTAAGGAGTTGGGCAGTAATGGGTCATCAAGGACTTTTTGATGTGAAAGTAACATGATCAGATTTGTTGGGTGGACTAATTATCTTATAGTGCCTTTTGGTTAAAGTTTTGCATTCTTCATTTATTATGGCTACAATTTACCCTTCCCCACCACTTCCATCTCATTCCCTTTTTTGCTACTCTAGTGGAGTGTATATTTCTGTAACATGTTTAAATCCTTTTTGGAAGAAGACAGGCACTCAGTACTTGCCTACTTACAAATATATGTGTAGGTACACATATAGGTGGTGTCCATGTCAGGGAAGAGAGGCTGGCAAGAGAGACTGAGAAGGAGGTGATTGTTTCTGAGGCGTAGATGGAGCAGTAAAGAGACTGGTCTCAGAAGCCAAGAGGAGAGAGAGTTGGAAGAAGGAGCAGCTGGCTGGCATGTCACATGTTGCCAAGAGTTTAAATTGGATGAGGCTAAAAAAAGGTCTTGGCATTGAGTGATGAGAAGGTCACAGGGGGCCGTGAGGGCAGTTCACTGTACTGTAGAGTCAGACACAAATGGGAGATGAAGAAGTGAAGGCAGCAGGGACAGACTCATGCATTCGAGAAATCTGCAAAAGGAAAGGTAGAGAAACAGTGATGGTTAAGTGAGGGAGGAGACTCCTATTTGCTTTTTTGTTTGTTTTCTTGTAGTTTGTAGGGAGTGGATGAAGAAGGTGAGCTTCAGACAGGTGAAGGGACACAGGGAGAAATAAACCCAGAGGTAAAATGAATCTTGGACCATAAAAATGTCAGGCAATGGAGATGGGGAGAAAGCTAAAATCCAAGCTACAGCCGTCCCTTGAAATGACAGCTGAGGTTGAAGCGTGCAATCTGATTGGAAGGATCTAAGAAGAAATACTGTTGAGGTCATTGCTCCAGCTGCACCATTCTGGCCCCTACTCCTCTCCATCCACACACACATACTTACTCACTTCTTGTCCCCGGGGACAGTCACTTCTTGGGGCCTCCTGAGGCTCCTGGTGGGGTTGGAGCTACCTTGGGTGGTCTAGGAGGGAAGGTGGACCGCACAGGTGAGAGGGAGGGAGGGAGGCAAGGAGAGCAGCAGAGCAGCAAGCCAGGGCTAGGCGACGCAGGCTCAAGACTCAGAGATTTCACATTCTAGTTCCAGCTTTGCTTTGAGGGCTGGGTTCTGTCCGATTGATAGGCAATTCCTGTTCTGCCTGTTCCACAGTAATGCTTTCATTTCCATTCCAAAGATGAACTCAAAGAAGCTTGTATCCAAAAGAAGGATAAAAAAATTAGTGTTGAATCTGATGGGAGAGATCTGGGGCTTCCAGCATATATGTACTGCCACCTGTTCCCAGGTACTTATATAATCATAGTTCAACACTGAGTCACAGCCACCAGCAGAGCTGAAACACGAGTCAATCTGTACAACCCCTCAGCCTGAAGCATAGCAGGGCATATTTCTTTCTTTCTTTCTTTCTTTTTTAAGATTTTTAGAAATTTCATGTAATGTCTGAAACATTTATATTAACATATTTCCATACAAATAACCCAAAGAAAGTTTAGTATTAGTAGTTTTTGTTTGTTTGTTTGTTTATATTGCAGGTTCTTATTAGTCATCCATTTTATACACATCAGTGTATACATGTCAATCCCAATCGCCCAATTCAGCACACCACCATCCCCAACCCACTGCGGTTTTCCCCCGTTGGTGTCCATACGTTTGTTCTCTACATCTGTGTCTCAACTTCTGCCCTGCAAACCGGTTCATCTGTACCATTTTTCTAGGTTCCACATACATCTGTTAATATATGATATTTATTTATCTCTTTCTGACTTACTTCACTCTGTATGACAGTCTCTAGATCCATCCACGTCTCAACAAATGACACAATTTTGTTCCTTTTTATGGCTGAGTAATATTCCATTGTATATATGTACCACAACTCCTTTATTCATTCATCTGTCGATGGGCATTTAGGTTGCTTCCATGACCTGGCTATTGTAAATAGTGCTGCAGTGAACATTGGGGTGCATGTGTTTTTTTGAATTATGGTTTTCTCTGGGTATATGCCTAGTAGTGGGATTGCTGGATCATATGGTAATTCTGTTTTTAGTTTTTTAAGGAACCACCATACTGTTCTCCAGAGTGGCTGTATCAGTTTACATTCGCACCAACAGTGCAAGAGGGTTCCCTTTTCTCCACACCGTGTCCAGCATTTGTTGTTTGCAGATTTTCTGATGATGCCCATTCTAACTGGTGTGAGGTGATACCTCATTGTGGTTTTGATTTGCATTTCTCTAATAATCAGTGATGTTGAGCAGGTTTTCATGTGCCTCTTGGCCATCTGTATGTCTTCTTTGGAGAAATGTCTATATAGGTCTTCTGCCCATTTTTGGATTGGGTTGTTTCTTTCTTTAATATTGAGCTGCATGAGCTGTTTTTATATTTTGGAGATTAATCCTTTGTCCGTTGATCCATTTGTAAATATTTTCTCCCATTCTGAGGGTTGTCTTTTCATCTTGTTTATGGTTTCCTTTGCTGTGCAAAAGCTTTGAAGTTTCATTAGGTCCCATTTGTTTATTTTTGTTTTTATTTCCATTACTCTAAGAGGTGGATAAAAAAGATCTTGCTGTGATTTACGTCAAAGAGTATGATTTCCTCTAAGAGTTTTATAGTGTCCAGTCTTACATTTAGGTCTCAAATCCATTTTGAGTTTATTTTTGTGTATGGTGTTAGGGAGTGTACTAATTTCATTCTTTGACATGTAGCTGTCCAGTTTTCCCAGCACCACTTATTGAAGAGACTGTCTTTTCTCCACTGTATACCTTTGCCTTCTTTGTCATAGATTAGTTGACCATAGGTGCATGGGTTTATCTCTGGGACTTCTATCTTGTTGCATTGATCTATGTTTCTGTTTTTGTGCCAGTACCATATTGTCTTGATTACTGTACCTTTGTATTATAGTCTGAAGTCAGGGAGTCTGATTCCTCCAGCTCCGTTTTTTTCCCTCAACACTGCTTTTGTTATTAGGGGTCTTTTTTGTCTCCATACAAATTTTAAGATTTTTTTGTTCTAGTTCCATAAAAAATGCCATTGGTAAATTGATAGGGATTGCATTGAATCTGTAGATTGCTTTGGGTAGTAGAGTCATTTTCACAATGTTGATTCTTCCAATCCAAGAACATGATATATCTCTCCATCTGTTGGTATCATCTTTAATTTCTTTCATCAGTGTCTTATAGTTTTTTGCATACAGGTCTTTTGTCTCCCTAGATAGGTTTATTCCTAGGTATTTTATTCTTTTTGTTGCAATGGTAAATGGAAGTTTTTCCATAATTTCTCTTTCAGATTTTTCATCATTAGTGTATAGGAATGCAAGAGATTTCTGTGCATTAAGTTTGTATCCTACAACTTTACCAAACTCATTGATTAGCTCTAGAAGTTTTCTGGTGGCATTTTGAGGATTCTCTATATATAGTATCATGTCATCTGCAAACAGTGACAGCTTTACTTCTTCTTTTCCAATTTGTATTCCTTTTATTTCTTTTTCTTCTCTGCCATGACTAGGACTTCCAAAACTATTTTGAATAATAGTGGAGAGAGTGGACATCCTTGTCTCACTCCTGATCTTAGAGGAAATGCTTTCAGTATTTCACCATTGAGAATGATGTTTGCTGTGTGTTTGTTGTATATGGCCTTTATTATGTTGAGGTAGGTTCCCTCTATGCCCACTTTCTGGAGAGTTTTTATCATAAATGGGTGTTGAATTTTGTCAAAAGCTTTTTCTGCATCTATTGAGATGACCATATAGATTTATTCTTCAATTTGTTAATATGGTGTATCACATTGATTGATTTGCGTATATTGAAGAATCCTTGTGTCCCTGGGATAAATCCCACTTGATCATGGTGTATGATCCTTTTAATGTGTTGTTGAATTCTGTTTGCTAGTATTTTGTTGAGGATTTTTGCATCTATATTCATCAGTGATATTGGTCTGTAATTTTCTTTTTTTGTAGTATCTTTGTCTGGTTTTGGTATCAGGGTGATGGTGGCCTCATAGAATGTGTTTGGGAGTGTTCCTTCCTCTGCAATTTTTTAGAAGAGTTTGAGAAGGATGAGTGTTAGCTCTTCTCTAAATGTTTGATAGAATTCACCTGTAAAGCCATCTGGTCCTGGACTTTTGTTTGTTGGAAGATTTTTAATCACAGTTTCAATTTCATTACTTGGGATTGGTCTGCTCACATTTTCTGTTTCTTCCTGGTTCAGTCTTGGAAAGTTCTACCTTTCTAAGAATTTGTCCATTTCTTCCAGGTTGTCCATTTTATTGGCATAGAGTTGCTTGTAGTAGTCTCTTAGGATGCTTTGTATTTCTGCAGTGTCTGTTGTAAATTCCCCTTTTTCATTTTTAATTTTATTGATTTGAGTCCTCTCCCTCTTTTTCTTGATGAGTCTGTCTAATGGTTTATCAATTTTGTTTATCTTCTCAAAGAACCAGCTTTTAGTTTTATTTGTCTTTGCTATTGTTTTCTTTGTTTCTATTTCATTTATTTCTGCTCTGATCTTCATGATTTCTTTCCTTCTGCTAACTTTGGGTTTTGTTTGTTCCTCTTTCTCTAGTTTCTTTAGGTGTAAAGTTAGATTGTTTACTTGAGATTTTTCTTGTTTCTTGAGGTAGGCTTGTATAGCTATAAACTTCCCTCTTAGAACTGCTTTTGCTGCTTCCCATAGGTTTGGGATTGTCGTGTTTTCATTGTCATTTGTCTCTAGGTATTTTCTGATTTCCTCTTTGATTTCTTCAGTGATCTCTTGGTTATTTAGTAACATATTGTTTAGCCTCCATGTGTTTGTGTTTTTTACGGTTTTTTCCTGTAATTCATTTCTAATCTCATAGCGTTGTTGTCAGAAAAGATGCTTGATATGATTTCAATTTTCTTAAATTTACTGAGGCTTGATTTGTGACCCAAGATGTGATCTATCCTGGAGAATGTTCAGTGCGCACTTGAGAAGAAAGTGTAATCTGCTGTTTTTGGATGGAATGTACTATAAATATCAATTTAATCTGTCTCGTCTGTTGAGTCATTTAAAGCTTCTGTTTCCTTATTTATTTTCATTTTGGATGATCGGTCCATTGGTGTAAGTGAGGTGTTAAAATCCCCCACTATTATTGTGTTAACTGTCGATTTCCTCTTTTATAGCTGTTAGCAGTTGCCTTATGTATTGAGGTGCTCCTATGTTGGGTCCATTTATAATTGTTATATCTTCTTCTTGGATTGATCCCTTGATCATTATGTAGTGTCCTTCCTTGTCTCTTGTAACATTCTTTATTTTAAAGTCTATTTTATCTGATATGAGTATAGCTACTCCAGCTTTCTTTTGATTTCCATTTGCATGGAATATCTTTTTCCATCCCCTCACTTTCAGTCTGTATGTGTCCCTAGGACTGAAGTGGGTCTCTTGTAGACAGCATATACATGGGTCTTGTTTTTGTATCCAGTCAGCAAGCCTGTGTCTTTTGGTTGGGGCATTTAATCCATTCACGTTTAAGGTAATTATTGATATGTATGTTCCTATGACCATTTTCTTAATTGTTTTGGGTTTGTTTTTGTAGGTCCTTTTCTTCTCTTGTGTTTCCCACTTAGAGAAGGTCCTTTAGCATTTGTTGTAGAGCTGGTTTGGTGGTGCTGAGTTCTCTTAGCTTTTGCTTGTCTCTAAAGCTTTTGATTTCTCATTCGAATCTGAATGAGATCCTTGCCGGATAGAGTAATCTTGGTTGTAGGTTCTTCCCTTTCATCACTTTAAGCATATCATGCCACTCCCTTCTGGCTTGTAGAGTTTCTGCTGAGAAATCAGCTGTTAACCTTATGGGAGTTCCCTTGCATGTTATTTGTCATTTTTCCCTTGCTGCTTTCAATAATTTTTCTTTGTCCTTAATTTTTGCCAATTTGATTACTATGTGTCTCGGCGTGTTTCTCCTTGGGTTTATCCTGTATGGTACTCACTGTACTTCCTGGACTTGGGTGGCTATTTCCTTTCCCATGTTAGGGAAGTTTTTGACTATAATCTCCTCAAATATTTTCTCTCGTCCTTTCTCTCTCTCTTCTCCTTCTGTGACCCCTATAATGTGAATGTTGTTGCATTTAATGTTGTCCCAGAGGTCTCTTAGGCTGTCTTCATTTCTTTTATTCTTTTTTCTTTAGTCTGCTCCACAGCAGTGAATTCCACCATTTTGTCTTCCAGGTCACTTATCCGTTATTCTGCTATTGATTCCTTCTAGTGTAGTTTTCATTTCAGTTATTGTATTGTTCATCTCTGTTTGTTGTTCTTTAATTCTTCTGGGTCTTTGTTAAACATTTCTTGCATCTTCTCAATCTTTGCCTCCATTGTTTTTCCAAGGTCCTGGATCATCTTCACTATCATTATTCTGAATTCTTTTTCTGGAAGGTTGCCTATCTCCACTTCATTTAGTTGTTTTTCTGGGTTTTTATCCTGTTCCTTCTTCTGGTATATAGCCCTCTGCCTTTCAATCTTGTCTATCTTTCTGTGAATGTGGTTTTTGTTCCACAGCCTTCAGGATTGTAGTTCTTCTTGCTTCTGCTGTCTGCCCTCTGGTGGATGAGGCTATCTCCAGGGTGTATTTCTTAACCTTTCTGTTGCCATGGCCTAGCACAGGAGAGGCCTGTCCTTGGGTAGACAGCAACTCAAGATGCTCAAGTCCAGTGCATTGGGAAAGGACCCCTGGCCTGTAAAATACTTCTCTGAGACAGCAGTAAAAGGCTTTTTACTCTACATCATAAATACATCTGGGAGAGGTAACACATGGAATCCCAGCATTTTAAAGTTGAGCAAAACTGTAGACCTGTCTAGTCAAATCTTCCCCCTTAACAGATTAAGACATTGAGGTCTAGTGTCAGTGTGCAGTAAGAGATTAGCCATCACTCAAGGCCACACAGTGAGATCGTAACAGACTGGAGACTTTAACCTGGGTTGCCTGATAGCGAGCCCATGACACTGTAGATACACTAATTTAGTGAGAATATTGCCCTTTTGTATCTCAGGCTGGGAGACAATTGCTTCCCGCCTCACTGTTGCCTGTGTGTGCCTGCTTTCCTCATTCAGCCCTAGTGAGGATGACCCCACAAAGTTTTCCCTTAATCCCAAGTTCTGCTTAAAATTCTCACAGCTAGTTTTTGTTTGTTTGTTTGTTTTTAACATCTTTATTGGAGTATAGTTGCTTTACAATGGTGTGTTAGTTTCTGCTTTATAACAAAGTGAAACAGTTATACATATATATATGTTCCCATATCTCTTCCCTCTTGCATCTCCCGCCCTCCCACCCTCCCTATCCCACCCCTCTAGGTGGTCACAAAGCGCCGAGCTGATCTACCTGTGCTATGCGGCTGCTTCCCACTAGCTATCTATTTTACTTTTGGTAGTGTATATATGTCCATGACACTCTCTCACTTTGTCACAGCTTACCCTTCCCATTTCCCATATCCTCAAGTCCATTCTCTAGTAGGTCTGTGTCTTTATTCCCATCTTAGCCCTAGGTTCTTCATGACGTTTTTTTTCACAGCTAGTTTTTAAATGGATAGTATTTGGATTTCAGGTGGAATCTCCAACTCTGGAGCCTCTCTGTCTGTCTGGATGTGGTTCTGTCTCAGACACTCCTAGCTTAGTGACTTTGAGCATGTTATGTAACTTATTTGAGTCTCAGTAGCCTCATCTGTGAAAGGGGAATAAAAACAACAGAATTGTTGTGAAATCACTGAAATAATTTATGAAAAGTGCCTAGCACAGAATAAGTGCTCACCAAATAGTAGCTACTAGTTAAATGGCAGAAGCACTGCTGCCTTCACAAAGAATGAGAAGCTCCAGCCAGGAGCACCCAGGGAATGTTGCCTTCATGCTGACACGAAATCCTCATGAAAATCTCTGTCCAGAGCCTTTCTGTGAAGTCCTCAAATCTCCACCAGCAATGTAAGCACCGTGTGACCTGAATCCTTTCCAGGTCCCTGCTCTAAAGTTGCTGAAGTCCAAATGTAAGAACACCTGAATTGCCACACCCATCCTGGTTGTCTCTGGCAGAGGCAGCAAGGGATTGTTTGAAGGGGAATGGGTTGTCTTCTCAACATCCTTCAAAAAAAGTTATAATACCACCCACCTACCCCAGATGTTTGTCCTGCTCTCACTTAATAACCAATTGATTCTGTCATCAGAGTTATCTAAATAAATTATTGCCAGAACATCTTTTGTTTTTCATAATTTTAAATGTTTAAAGCACATATTCTAGGGGAAGGGGACCTGTAAATATTAACAGAAGTGAGAGAAGCATCTGACTGGGGACAGCAGGCAGAGCAGAAGGTGGGGTGAGGAGATGACTTGAAAATAACGGATTAAGTAGAAGTCTGCACACTGAATATGAGACCCCTCACCACCACATCCCCAGTCCCCACTTAGTTCCAAGAACACTGACAGCCAGATTCATATCCCCCAGGAGGGAAATTGGAGCATCTTGATCTGGAGAACTGAATCACGCTAGGAGGGAGACTTCAGATCCTACAGATACTGACATTTGAAAGCATCTCAATGCAAAAATTCCATCATTGCCCAATTTCCCTATAGCAATTGCCTCAACTCTAACAGATCCAACAGCTTCTTATTTTTTTTCTTAACAGTTTTATTGAGGTTTAATTGACACACAATAGACTGCTTACATTTAGGGTATATAATTTGGAAAGTTTTGACATATGTATCCACGCATGAAACCATCGCCACAATCAAGATAATGAACATATTAATTCTCCCAAAGTTTCCTTGCACTCCTTTGTAATCCCCCCTCCTGCCACTCTCTGTCCAATCCCTCATTACTAAGCAGTCATTGATCTTCTCTCTATCCGATAAGTTAGTTTGCATTTTCAAGAAATCATGCAGTATGTTATTTTTGTCTGACATTTCATGAAGCATAATTATTTTGAGATTCAACCATGCTCAGGGTTATAACACCTTCTTTTTAAAATAAATATTTTGAAATATCTCTTTTATAATCTGAAATGAAATTCATAGTTAAAATAATCATCCTACACATAATTTTGTAAAAAACAGTATAATGGCCTTATAAGGGAGAAATAAAAGGAAAGTAATTTATACAATAACTGTGTTTCACTGTGAAAGCGCATGGGCAGCAAACCCTTGAAAACATAATAAAGTAAATAGATATTTTCATCTTCTTACAATGAATACGTTTGAATATTGTTGACAAATCTTTCATTATATTTGGTTACAGTTCTTACATTTGCCATTTTGAAATAAGGTATAAGTTAATATATCTGAATCACCATGGGTAAGATAACTACAACTGCAGACTAATATCAACATATTTGTTTTTGTTTTGTTTTTTAATCTCACTGCCCCTCATCACCCTGAGATTCTCTGTTTTTCTTGCAAGAACCTTTAATCTCTTGGAGTGGTCAACTTCCAACCCAGTCCGTTAATTGCTTTCTGGCTAAACAGATTCCACTGAAAACTCCTCAGTACTCTGTATTTCTTCCCCCTCCTGAAAATCTTTGGCCAAGCTTACCATGTCAATCCCTAATTCATGGTCACTCAACTCAACTTTCTCTGCTCCTTATTCGTTTTTTTTTTTTAAAGTGAAACACTGTAAATGCTTTTCTTTATTAAGTTGCTGAACTGAAAATGTTTAAGTTAGTAGTGGCCAAATTATACAGTCACAGCTCTAAATTACACCTATATACTCTATCTTTTCAAAAGACTTGGTTAGAATTGCAGCTATTCTACTTTTGGAGTGATGCATATCTTTTTTTTTTTTCACACACACACACTGTATTTTATTTTTACAGGAGATAAATACACTGACACCAAGCATTGTAAATGAGTGACCACAACAAAAGCAACAATGATTTCTGCTCCTTATTCTTGGTTGTAGAGGATTCTTATAAGGCAGTTGCAGAGCTGGGCAGTCCTGATCGATACAAACTCAAGTTGGCCCTTGTTGATGGTCCTTTCACCTCTCACTGATTTCTTCCTTCTATAGTGCCCAGAGCACTTATTCTAAATCTATTCCTCTCTCCTCATGGTCTCATTTCCAAATCATTTCTCTAATCAATGGCTAACCAATCTCTTGCTATGTGGAGAAACATGCATTGCATATATACTTTTAGTTTCGCTTCTCTTATCCAGAGGAAAACGGTTCTCTATATTTAAATTCTATTTATTTAATATAAAAAAAAACAGTTTGCTCATTTCTCCTGCTCCCCAATTCCCACCTCTGGCAACCACCAATCTGTTCTCTATCTATGAGCTTGTTTTGGGGATTTTATTTTAATTTTTTTATGGATTCCACATATGAGAGAGAAAAATCAATGTTTGTCTTTCTCTGTCTGACTTATTTCACTTAGCATAATGCCCTTATTTCATCTATTTGTCACAAATGGCACAATTTCATTCATTTTTTATGGCTGAATGATATTCCATTGTGTGTGTGTTTGTGTATGTATGTGTATGTGTGTATATATATATATATCACAATTTCTTTATCCATTCCTCTATCAATGGAGACTTAGGCTGTTTCCATATATTGGCTACTGTAAATAATGCTGCAATGAACATATATCCTTTTGAGTTAGTGTTTTCATTTTCTTCAGATTAATCTCCATAAGTGGAATTGCTTGATAATATGGTAGTTCTATTTTTAATTTTTTGAAGAACCTTCATTCTGTTTCCATAGTGGTCGCACCAATTTGTATTCCCACCAACAGAACAAAAGTGGTCCCTTTTCTCCACATCCTCACCAACACTTGTTATTTCTGGTCTTTTTGATAATAGCCATTCTAACAGGTGTATGGTGATATCTCATTGTGGTTTTGATTGGCATTTCTCTGATAATTAATGATGTAGAGTATCTTCTTATCATGTACCTGTTGGCCATCAGTATGTCTTCTTTGGAAAAATGTCTATTCAGATCTTCTGCTCATTTTTTAATTGGATTGTTTGTGGGGGGAGTTTATATGAGTTTTATGAGTTCTTTATATATTCTGGATATTAGCCCCTTATCAGATATATGATTTGCCAATATTTTCTCCCATCCAGTAGGTTGACTTTAATTTTGTTGATGATTTCCTTTATTGTACAGGAGCTTTTTAGTTTGATGTTATCCACTTGTTTATTTTTGCTTTTGTTGTTTTTGCTTTCGGTGTCAGATTCAAAAATCATCACCAAGACCAATGTCAAGGAGCTTACCACCTATGTTTTCTTTCAGGAGTTTTATGGCTTCAGGCCTTATATTCAAGTCTTTAATCCATTCTGAGTTAATTTTGTGTATGGTGTAAGATAGTGGTCCATTTTCATCATTTTGCATGTGGCTGCCCGATTTTCCTATTGTATATTCTTGGCTCCTTTGTCATAAATTAGTTGACCATATATGCATGGGTTTATTTCTGAGCTCCCTGTTCTGTTCCATTGATCTATGTGTCAGTTTTTATGCCAATACCAAACTGTTTTGATTACTATAGCTCGTAATATAATTTGAAATCAGGAAGCATGATACCTAGAGCTTTGTTCCTATTTCTCAAGATTGCTTTGGCTATTTGGGATATTTTGTAGTTCCATACAAATTTTAAGATCATTTGTTCTATTTCTGTGAAAAATGCCATTGGAATTTTTTTTGTTTACATATTTACTGGAGTATAATTGCTTTATTATGGTGTGTTAGTTTCTGCTTTATAACAAAGTGAATCAGTTATACATATACATATGTTCCCATATCTCTTCCCTCTTGCATCTCCCTCCCTCCCACCCTCCCTATCCCACCCCTCTAGGTGGTCACAAAGCACCGAGCTGATTTCCCTGTGCTATGTGACTGCTTCCCACTAGCTATCTATTTTACGTTTGATAGTGTATATATGTCCATGCCACTCTCTCCCTTTGTCACAGCTTACCCTTCCCCCTCCCCATATCCTCAAGTCCATTCTTTAGTAGGTCTGTACCTTTATTCCCATCCTACCCCTAGGTATTTACCATTGCAACAAAAAGAATAAAATATCTAGGAATAAACCTACCTAAGGAGACAAAAGATCTGTATGCAGAAAATTATAAGAAACTGATTAAAGAAATTAAAGATGATACAAATAGATGGAGAGAAATACCATGTTCCTGGATTGGAAGAATCAACATTGTGAAAATGACTCTACTACCCAAAGCAATCTACAGATTTGATGCAATCCCTATCAAACTACCACTGGCATTTTTCACAGAACTAGAACAAAAAATTTCACAATTTCTATGGAAACACAAAAGATCCCGAATAGCTAAAGCAATCTTGAGAACAAAAAATGGAGCTGGAGGAATCAGGCTCCCTGACTTCAGACTATTCTACGAAGCTACAGTAATCAAGACAGTATGGCACTGGCACAAAAACAGAAATACAGATCAATGGAACAGGATAGAAAGCCCAGAGATAAACCCATGCACATATGGTCACCTATCTTTGATAGAGGAGGCAGGAATGTACAGTGGAGAAAAGACAGCCTCTTCAATAAGTGGTGCTGGGAAAACTGGACAGGTACATGTAAAAGTATGAGATTAGATCACTCCCTAACACCATACAAAAAAATAAGCTCAAAATGGATTAAAGACCTAAATGTAAGGGCAGAAACTATCAAACTCTTAGAGGAAAACATAGGCAGAACACTCTATGACATAAATCACAGCAAGATCCTTTTTGACCCACCTCCTAGAGAAATGGAAATAAAAACAAAAATAAACAAATGGGACCTAATGAAACTTCAAAGCTTTTGCACAGCAAAGGAAACCATAAACAAGACCAAAAGACAACCCTCAGAATGGGAGAAAATATTTGCAAATGCAGCAACTGACAAAGGATTAATTTCCAAAATTTACAAGCCATTGGAATTTTGATAGGGATTGCACTGAATGTGTAGATTGCTTTGAGTAGTAGGGACATTTTAACACTATTAATTCTTCCAATCCATGAACATGAAATATCTTTCCATTTATTTGTGTCTTCTTTAATTTCTTTGATTAATGTCTTGTACTTTTCAATATACAGGTTTTCCACCTCCTTAGTTAAATTTATTCCTGGATATTTTTTTTTTTTGGTGCAATTGCAGATGGGATTGTTTTCTTAATTCCTCTCTGATAGTTCATTATTACTGTATAGAAATGCAACAGATTTTTGTGTACTGATTTTGTATCCTGCAACTTTCATGAATTTGTTCATTAGTTATAACAGTTTTTTGATGGAATCTTTAGAGTTTTCTACATATAAACGTACATGTCAAATAGTGACAGTTATACTACTTCCTTTCCAATTTGGACAAATTTTATTTCTTATTCTTGCCTAGTTACTCTGACTAAGACTTTCAACATTATGTTAAATAAAAGTGGTAAGAGGACATCCTTGTCTTGTTCCTGATCTTAGATAAAAAATTTTCAGCTTCACCATTGAGTATGATGTTAGCTATGGTCTTGTCATATACGCCCTTTGTTATGTTGAGGTATGTTCTCTTTATATCCACTTTGTTGAGAGTTTTTAATCATAAGTTTATGTTGAATTTTGTTAAATACTTTTTCTGCATCTACTGAGATGATCATACAATGTTTATCCTTCATTTTGTTTTTGTGGTATATCATATTGACTGATTTGGGGATGTTGAACCATCCTTGCATCCCTGGAATAAATCCCACTTAATAATGGTGAATGATCTTTTTAATGTATTGTTGAATTTGGTTTGCTAATATTTTGTTGAAGATTTTGCCTCTATGTTCATCAGGGGTATTGGCATGTAATTTTCTTTTATTGTGGAATCCTTGTCTGGTTTTGACATCAGGGTAATGCTGGCCTCATAAAATGAGTTTAGAAGAGTTCCTTCTTTTTCTATTTTTTGAAGAGTTTGAGAAGGATTGGTGTTAATTCTTCTTTGAATGTTTGTTTGGTTGAATTCACCAGTGAAGCCATCTGGTCCTGGACTTTTGTTTGCTGAGAGGTTTTTGATTGATCATTCAACCTCCTTGCTAGTAATCAGCCTGTTCAGATTTTCTATTGCATCATGATTCAGTCTTGACAGGTTACATGTTTTTAGGAATTTATCCATTTCTTCTAGGTTGTTCAGTTTGTTGGAGTATAATTGTTCACAGTAGTCTCTTATGATCCTTTGTATTTAGTATATTTCAATCACCATGAGTAAGACAACAACAATTGCAGACTAATATCAGCATATTTTATCACAAGCAGGGCTGTTGTCAGTGGTATATCTTTCTAAATGGTGAACAACCTCTGATTAAATTCTAAACAAGACAATGTCCAATCTCCCCTTAATTCACATGGTAGTTTCATTCTTAGAAATGCAAATCTATAGAAATCTCAGGGTATAATAAATCCATGCAAAAAATGATTGGTATTTATACATAAAGCAGTGTTGATATCCTGGATCAAATCACTAAAAATGAGTTTTCTCTCCAGGAGGACATTAAAAGTGGAATAGAACACAGATGAGGTTGCCAGATAAAAATGCAGTATTTGAGACATACTGATACAAAAAATATATTTGTTGTTTATCTGAAATTTGAAATTTAAGTGAGTGTCCTTTATTTTATCTGGCAACTTTAGACACATGGCAGTCTTTGTTGTATGGGACCGTTCTGCAAGTCAACTAGCGCCTTTGTCCCCCATATACTAAATAATAGCAACCCATTTCATTCCTCTGCATTCACAACACTCTGCCACCAAATGTGTGGGGTTTTCCCCCACACCAACCAATTCTCCAACTCTGACTGAGTGTCCTAAACTCAGTTTTGACAGTACCCAGAGTTAGTGCAGACCTCACAGGTTAACATCTCAGTCTTACAAGACTGCCCACCACTTTCAACACCAATCACAAGTCCCACGTGTCACCTGTACTTCTGACCAAATCAGGGTTCCCACAACACCCTCTTCAGGTTTGATAATTTGCTACAGTGGCTCACAAAACTCAGGGAAATATTAGCTGACATTTAAAGGTTTATTTTTTTTAAATGATAAAGAATAGAGATGAACAGCAAGATGAAGAGGTACATAGGGTGAATTCTGGTAGGGTCCTGAGCACAGGAGCTTCTGTCCCATGGAATTTGGGATGCACCATCCTCCCAACACCTCAGTGTGTTCACCAACCCAGAAACATTCTGAACACGTTAGTTTAGGAATTTTTATGACAGCTTCAGCATGTAGACATGATTGATTATCAACTCAGTATCTAGCCCCTCTTCCCTCCCCAGAGGATAGGAGGTGGGGCTGAAAGTTCCACGCTTCTAATCATGGCTTGGCCCTTCTGGTGACCATTCCACATCCTGAAGCTATCCAGGAGCCCACCAAGAGGCATCGTATTAGATTAAAAGATGCTCCTATCACCAGGTTAATCCAAGGGATTTAGAAACTCTGTGTAAGACACTCCTAGCATGCTTATTACTCAGGAAATTGGAGAGTTTTTTTGGAGCTTTGTGTCAGGAACCAGGAGCAAAGACCAAATATGTATATTTCTTATTTTGTCACAGCTCCCCAATAAATCTTTTAACTAAAAGTTCTTACAACTTCCAAAATGCCCCTAGTATCTGTACCTATTGAGAACCACTGGCCTACAGTGAAGATCACCAGAAGAAACATACCCATGCACACAGAGCCCTAATCAGCTTTTTAGTGATTGAATCAAACATTAATGAGCCACTGAAGATTCACAGACATTTGAAAAAGATCCTCAAGGTGAAAAACAAAGATGAGAACAAACAGTTCTAGAAAGAGAAAACAGAAAATTGAGAAGGGAAGATATTTATCAAACAAATGATTTATGAAAAATTCTTTGTACTAAAAGACTTGAGTTTCAAGATTAAAAAGGCTCATTAAGTGCCAGCACAAAGAATACAACCCATATCATGATAACATTTCAGAACACCAGGGATGAATAGAATTTTCTACAGTGAAATACAAAATAATTATTAGGAATAATTAGGAATAAGAATGGTCACTTCTCAGTTGTAATATAGGAAGCTAGAAAACATGGAGGAATGCTTTCAAAATTCTAAGGGAAAAAGAATCATTTTCAGTCTAAAATTCTATACCCAGCTGAATTATCAACCAAGTATGAAGATAAAGGAAAATTCAGGCTTGAAAATTCTCAAAAGACTTTTCTCTCATGTATTTTTTCTCAGGAAGCTATTTAAGAATATGATCCATGAAAAATGAGGGAGTAAATAAACCCCTAAAGATGGGCTTCCGTGGTAGCACAGTGGATAAGAATCTGCTTGCCAATGCAGGGGACACGGGTTTGAGCCCTGGTCCGGGAAGATCCCACATGCCGCGGAGGAACTAAGCCCATGTGCCACAACTACTGAGCCTGTACTCTAGAGCCCGTGAGCCACAGTTACTGAGCCCACACGCCACAAATACTGAAGCCCATGTGCCTAGAGCCCGTGGTCTGCAACAAGGAAGTCACTGCAATGAGAAGCCCATGCACTGCAACAAAGAGTAGCCCCTGCTTGCCACAATTAGAGAAAGCCTACATGCAGCAAGGAAGACCCAACACAGCCAAAAATAAATAAATAAATTTATTTTTTTAAAAAACTAAATAAATAAACCCCAAAAGAGAAAGACATGGGATCTAGGAATCAGAATCAGACACAGGTAATTTCCAGGATGATGAAAGGAAGTTCCAGGGTCATAGATGCATAGCAGGCCCAGAGAGCAAGAAATTAGCTTGGAGCAAGATCATGGAGGCAGGAAAGTTGTCTGAAAGTTATCTGGTAAGTTATCTGATACATTTAACTATGTGAACAGTCATGTTAAGAATCCATCCATTGGAACCAAGACATTTAAGCAAAAGTGGGCAGAGGGGTGGAGGAGCAATTATTAACCCTAGTAATGTCAAAACATTTACAGGAAAGGAAGCATAATTACTATATAATCCTTGGCTTTGCAATGAACAGTTTTTACATACTAATAATAATATCAACACTGAAACTGATTTAACCAAGAATTTCAGTATGGCAAAAAGAAGGAGATAGGGATAGCAAGAAAGCTATATCCATTTAACTTATGAGAAAGCTGATAGATAAGTCATCCAACAAATGACATATGAATATCCATAGAAAAAATAGAGATAAATAGTAAAGAAAAAAGGAACTAAAAATAGTTTTAAAGTAAACTGGACAGGGGCAGTTGTTTTTCCTTATGAGCCTTTTGGAATTGTGTAATATTTAAATCTATGTGTGTGTTTCTTAGAAAAAAGTAAAAATTAATTCCAAGAAATTAATATGGCTGAGATAAAAGTAGTCTGGAAACTTTTGAGCGTAGGAAAATCTGCTGCATTCTGACACCACATTTACTCATTAAGCTACTCTCTGCCTTGTGATGAAGCAAAGTAGATCAGTCCCTTTGAAAAGGGAAATCAATGACTCCTGGTTAGAAAAGGACCACAGAGGAGGAGTTTGGGAAGGACCCTGCTGTACACATCTGCTATGGCCATAATCTCACTCTCTTATTGAGTGTTTTGCCAAGTCACCAGGAGCAGGAAGCTGCTTTCTTTATTACATAGAACAACAAGAGGGAAATGAGTGGTTTGATAATGAGGACTGATACCTGTCTCACACAGAGAAAGCCTGGGCCTCGCAAAAGCTTTAAATTACAACTTTGATGGCACTGATCGGGGTTCCTGAAGTTGCAACTGGGACATGGAGAAACCGCAGAAGATGAGTGTTTTTCTCAAACACAAAGAAAGACCTGGAGTCAGATTAAACAAAGATTCCCAGCTATTGAAGCAGATTGGTGGGAAAAAGGACTAAAAGATGTGACTAAATCTTGCTCTAAATTGCAGGTTGCTTTTTACGTATAGTGAAGATTAGAAATTGTTTATTTGCTGTTCAGTTTTGATGGAGAGTTTTATTTTGGTAAGAAAAAAACACAAATGGACTGGGTGGGGTAACTATAGTTTGTGATTCAGTTAGCCATACTTAGGAAAAAGCCACAGTTCAAATGGGTGGCACCTCTACCTGGGCTACAGACATAGTGTGTAGGGAGAGACATCACCTTATGCCTCACCATCCTGCATCTGGGACTTGATGAGAAACAGCATGTTTCTTTTGAGCCTATATTTTTAACCTAGGTCACCTCAAGATTGAGCTGAGTATTTGAATATGTTGGTTCATCACAAATTCTGGTTGAGACATTGACATTGATTTGGTTCTGAGACAAGACTGTACTATGTCCTGGTGTGTTTTAATACACATGCCATTAAAAACCTTTGAATTTTTAGTAAGAACAGTTGAAAATCTATGAACTAAAGATTCAGGTAATCATTTCTTAAAAGGTTTTTACCAGACTTTGGTTGGTTTTTCATTACATATTTTACTATCTAGACCCTAAATGTCCCCCAAAATGGGTTCGATTTGACTAAAAAAGACCAAAAAAATGGACATAGGACATAAACACATTGTGCGAATGTACCGTTGGGGCCCAGGGCAGGCCACGGCAAAATATGTCTCAATGGCTATTATTTTGAATTAAAGTTACTTAAGAAATAGTTGCTGCAAGAGGGACACTTTGACCCTCCCTTCTGTCTCCCTGAAAGTAGGAAATAAATCTCCCATATGAATAGTGCTCTCCCTATACTGAGAGGTAGAAGGACATCCATATACCAGAGACAAGAACTTCAAAGCCAAGTCTATATAAACAAACTTTGTTATTTATTTACTAATTTACCACCCAAACCCAAACATTGCTTAAATTCCTAACTAATTAAGCGCCCAAACCTAAGTTTCTTTGCCCTGTCAATTCCTCTCAAATTTATTGTTTCTTTGTCTAAAAAGTATAAAAGCTGCCTGCTTTGGCCACTTCTTAGGTCTCGTTTCTATGAGACCTCCATGCACATGAATTAAACTTGTTTCTCTTTCTTCTGTTGATCTCTCTTGTGTCAATCTTATTATTAGTTCAGCCAAAAGAACTCAAGAGGGAGAGAGGGGGAAATTTCCCCCTCCCTGACAGTACCCTGGGTAGAATGAGCAGCCTTAAACTCTCAGAGGTGTCTGACATGGTTTTCTGCATCCCAGCAGGCCTGAAACCACCATCTCAAACTGCAGCGTTCTCAGCTTCTCAGGTAATCTCTGGCAAAATCTCCCTTCATGTCTGATGAAATGTGTAGTTCTCCTGGACTCTGGCCACAGAGGCCTGCCTGCTAGTCAAGAAATAGTCACTCAGGGCACTGTGGGTAAAGTAGGATGTCAGCACACAGCTGTTCATACCAGCAATCCTTGTAGCACATCATGGTGGATTTCACAAGGTTATGAGCACATGAGAAGGAAAGCTCCTGCCTCATTCCCCCTTGTTTCCTGCCTTCCAACTTCCTCTAGTAATAACATGCTAGCCACACAACTTTCCCCACTCTTCAGGAAACCAAATACTGTTCAGTTACTGCTGATACCATTTATGAAGTTGTTACTATGTTCCAGGCACATGCCTTATTTCACTCAATCCCTGTAACTACCTCACAAGAAGAGGGGTATCACTTTCCAGATGAGGAAGCAGAGGCTTTAAGAGGTAGTTTAATATGCTGAAGACCATGTAGAGCTGGCATTCAAATTTGCATGATCTGAGCAGACATCCTATTTCTATTTATTTTTGTATAAATAAACTTGAGTTGGGTTTCTGTCACTTAAAACCAAAAGAGTGTTATCCAATAGGGAAGATTAATGGGATAGTGTCCATCAGCCATGGCAAAACATGGAACCACCAGTCCCCAAGAAGGGCAGGCATTTAGTCTCAGAAGCTTCTGGAGCTGGAGGTTCACATGCTTCAGTGCTTCATTCCTTACCTTATTTCAGTTTTTTGTTTCTTGTATTGAGTAATTGGTGGTATGTTAGACTAGAGTGATTATTTCTGAGATTACAAGTAATTTTTAATTTAATATTTTGTCTTTATTTGTGTTTCTACAATGAATATGTATTTCTTATGTAATTTTTTTTAAGTATGAAGAAAACAAATAAAATCAAAATGAACTTCTGAATGCTAATTGCTCATCACCACTTAACTGCTCATGATCCCAGAAAATATATATATACAGAGTCCTGCAGGCCAGAAGAGTGGACTAAATGTGGATGGATAAAATGTTGAAATGTCCATTGTTTCTCTCCCTCTCATTTTCTCTTTCCCTTTTTCTTTCACCCCAACTTAAGGGGTAGCCTGCTCTACCTCAGGGGAGGTATGTGGTAGGACAGAAAATAAAAATAGCATACAAAATACTTTCTAGGGCTCCCCTGGTGGCGCAGTGGTTGAGAGTCCGCCTGCCGATGCAGGGGACACGGCTTCGTGCCCCGGTCCGGGAAGATCCCACATGCCGCGGAGCGGCTAGGCCCGTGAGCCATGGCCGCTGAGCCTGCGCGTCCGGAGCCTGTGCTCTGCAACGGGAGAGGCCACAACAGTGAGAGGCCCGCGTACCGCAAAAAAAAAAAAAAAAAAAAACTTTCCATCCTGGCTTTTATTTCCAAAAGTGTTAGCACCAGAGAGTGGAGAGGGATTGTGGATGGAAGCAGAATATGTGGAAGAAGCATGAACAGAAAAGGATTTCCTCAATACTAGAAAAAGACTCAGCAGGGAGAAGAGTAGGAGGCTAATAGTCTCAAAGTATTGACACCAAAGATTAAGCTTCTTTTTTTTTTTTTGCTAACATTAAATAATTGTCTAAAAAAATTTAAATCAACTTTTTTTAGTAATTCATACACCAATGAATATAAAAGTACAGGTGGAAAGCATTGACATAAGGCATTATTTTAACATCAACAACAGAATCACCTAAACAGGCACCTCTAACCAAAAACTTTTAGAAGCTTTGAAATGAGGAAAGAGCCATTGAATCAAGTATGTGGAGTTATTTCTATACTTTGAAGCCATTCTTAATCTCTGTCACTAAAGACAGACATTAAGCAAGAAGTAAAGTTCTGTGAGGATATTTTTGGTACTCTGCTTTCTTAAAAGCTTAAGGGAATTGCAAGTTCATGTTTTTTATGCCTAAATGCCTCTGTCCTGGTTCTGCTTTTCAGCTTCTTTGATGTCACCCACCAAGGATCAGTGAGCTGGATTCTCCATAGGTGTGATCCAAAAGTCTTCCCTACCGGCCTTTTTCCCTCCATCTGGGGATTAGCCCAGGTCCATGGGTAAATCATGTCCTCCTGCTAGGTAAACAACCCGCTGCTCAAACCCAAAAAAGAGTGCAGGTCTGGGAGTTGGGAGAAAGGAAAGGGTAAGATCTTACCACCTGATACAGTTTTCTGTTTGTTCCAAAATTTTTTTTAAATAAACTTTTTATTATGGAACAATTTTAGATGTACAGAAAAGTTGCAAAGATAATACAGAGAATTACCATCTACCTCTCAACCAATTCCCCTAACATTTTATAGTACATGATACATTTGCCAAAACTAAGAAAATAATATTAGTACATTATGATTGAATAGGCTTTATTCAGATTTCACCAGCTTTTCCTCTAATGCCATTTTTCTGTTCTAGGATCCAATTCAGGATCCATATTGCCATTTGTAATTCATTATTTTTAAATTTAATTTTTATTTGTATAAAATTTACATATTCATGGTTTAAAAAGTGAAAAGATTGTATACCACTTAAAACAAAGAAAAGCAATCTTCTGCCCAAACCCTCCTCACCTCAAGTTCCCTTATCCCTTATCACAGCTAGCCGGGAGGGAGTCCAGTGCCAGTTTAGGTGACTCTGTTGTTGATGTTAAAATAATGTCTTATGTCAATGCTTTCCACATGTACTTTTATATTCATTGGTGTATGAATTAGTAAAAAAAAGTTGATTTACATTTTTTTAGACAATTACTTAATGTTAGCAAAAAAAAAAAAAGCTTAAATTTCAGCTTTCTCTCCCTTTCATCCTCTCTCCCTTCAGTCCAACCACACTGGCCTCTGGACTGTTCCTTGAACATGCCAAGCCTACTTTCATTTTAAGGCCAAGTGTTTACTCAAATATCTTCTTCCCAAAGAAGTCTACCCTGACCACCCTTTTTAAAATTATAACACTCTTCACCCAGGCATTCCCAGTCTTACTTTGCTTTGTTCTTTCCTTTTTTCTACAACACTAAGTTATTTATTTATTTATCTATTATGTACATTGTTTATTATCTCTCTTTCTCTACTGGAAGATAAGCTCTATGGAGGCAGAAATATTGTCACTGATGAAACCTAAACACCTAGAACAGTGGTTGGCATGCAACAGTCACTCAATAAATCTTTATTCAATAATTTAATGAATGAATATTGAGAGAAAAGGAAGCAGATAGGAAGGTATAAGTATGAAGCTCTGTAATATTCTTCTTGTTCCCCTATTGAGAGCGACTAACATGGAGCCAGAAGCCACACTTCTGGAAGGGAGAAGTGTGGTTTGCAGACTTCTAGCCCCAGCATCACAGGGCAAAATGTAGAAGGGTGGGTTTGAACCTGAGACACAATCATATAATAACTGGCATGCACACACACACACACACACACACACATTTATCCTGCCCCAATATTTACAATATAGTTGCATTTCAATTTTTGGTTAAATCTATATTTATCATTTATGATATGTTTAGAATATAATACTGTTTACAGCTGAGTCATGTAATATGCATGATAACATTTCCTTACTTATACAGCTTTCTCTTTTTCTTGAATTTAATAATTGTCTTATCTTTCTGTGTCTCAATTTTATCCCCAAAATTCTCACATAGAACTATATAAAACTTTTCTCAATACAAACACATCAAGAGTCTATCAGGTCAATTCTTTTCTTGGCTACATCCTTCCTTGTCCTCTACCTTGTGTTTTCATCTGTTTAGTTTCTTTATTTCTATGGTTAAGTCTTCCCATATTCTGTAAGACCCTTTTAAGGCTCAAGGCTACAGAGCTAGTAATAGAGGGGGCCAGGATGAGAACCCAGGCATGTCTTTCTTTAAAGCTTAAGTTTTTAATCACGACATGACATTTTACAAGGGCCCCCCAGCAAATGAGTTGTACTAGATATTGGTTCAAGGTGAAGGTCAAACAGCCATGAAAAAATAAAAGTTAAGACTCCAATAGCAGAGAGACCAAGATGGCGGAGGAGTAGGACGTGGAGATCACCTTCCTCCCCACAAATACATCTGAATACATCTACATGTGGAACAACTCCTACAGAACACCTACTGAACGCTGGCAGAAGACCTCAGACCTCCCAAAAGGCAGGAAACTCCCCCACGTACCTGGGTAGGGCAAAAGAAAAAACAGAGACAAAAGAATAGGGATGGGACCTACTCCAGTAGGAGGGAGCTGTGAAGGAGGAAAGGTTTCCACACACTAGGAAGCCCCTTTGCGGCCAGAGACTGCGGGTGGCGGAGGAGAAAAGCTTCGGAGCCGCAGAGGAGAGCGCAGCCACAGGGGTGCGGAGGGCAAAGCGGAGAGATTCCCACACAGAAGATCAGTGCCGACCAGCACTCACCAGCCTGAGAGGCTTGTCTGCTCACCCGCTGGGGCGGGCGGGGGCTGGGAGCTGAGGCTCGGGCTTCGGAGGTCAGATCCCAGGAAGAGGACTGGGGTTGACTCCGTGAACACAGCCTGAAGGGGGCTAGTGTGCAACAGCTAGCCGGCAGGGAGTCCGGGGAAAAGTCTGGTACTGCCTAAAAGGCAAGAGACAATTGTTTCAGGGTGCCTGAGGCGAAGGGATTCAGAGCATCGACTAAATGAGCTCCAGAGATGGGTGCAAGCTACAGCTATCAGTGCAGACACCAGAGACAGGCATGAAACGCTAAGGCTGCTGCTGCAGGCACCAAGAATCCTGTGTGCAGTCACAGGTCACTATCCACACCTCCCCTCCCAGGAACCTGTGCAGCCCGCCACTGCCAGGGTCCTGCGATCCAGGGACAACTTCCCCGGGAAAACACACGGCTCGCCTCAGGCTGTTGCATTGTCACACTTACCTCTGCCTCCGTAGGCTCCCCCGCATTCCATACTCCGCCACCCCCTCGGCCTGAGTGAGCCGGAGCCCCCTAATCAGCTGCTTGCCCCCTCGGCCTGAGTGAGCCAGAGACCCCTAATCAGCTGCTCCTTTAACCCCGTCCTGTCTTGGCGGGGAACAGACGGCCTCAGGCAACTTACGCACAGAGGCGGGGCCAAATCCAAAGCTGAACCCCAGGAGCCCTGCGAACAAAGAAGAGAAAGGGAAATTTCTCCCAGCAGCCTCAGGAGCAGCAGATTAAATCTCCACAAACAACTAGATGTACCCTGCATCTGTGGAATATCTAAATAGACAACGAATCAACCCAAATTGAGGAGGTGGACTTTGGGAGCAACAATATATATTTTTTTATCCCTTTTTCTCTTTTTGTGAGTGTATATGTATATGCTTCTGTGTGTGATTTTCTCTGTATAGCTTTGCTTTTACCATTTGTCCTAGGGTTCTGTCTGTCCATTTTCTCTTTGTTTTGTTTTCTATTACTTAAAAATTTTTTTCTTAATAATTATTATTTATATTAATGACTATTTTATTTTACTTTATTTTATTTTATTTTATATTCTTCTTTCTTTCTTTCTTTCTTTTTCTCCCTTTAATTCTGAGCTGTGTGGAAGACAGCCTCTTGGTCCAGCCAGGCGTCAGGGCTGTGCCACTGAGGTGGGAGAGCCAAGCTCAGGACACTGGTCCACAAGAGACCTCCCAGCTCCATGTACTATCAAACGGCGAAAATCTCCCAGAGATCTCCATCTCAACGCCAAGACCCAACTCCACTCAATGACCAGCAAGCTACAGTGCTGGACACCCTATGCCAAACAACTAGCAAAACAGGAACACAACACCATCCATTAGCACAGAGGCTGACTAAAATCATAATAAGGCCACAGACACCCCCAAACACACCACCAGATGTGGACCTGCCCACCAGAAAGACAAGATCCAGCCTCATCCACCAGAACACAAGCACTAGTCCCCTCCACCAGGAAGCCTACACAACCCACTGAACCAAACTTAGCTACTGGAGACAGATACCAAAAACAACGGAAACTAAGAACCTGCAGCCTGTGAAAAGAAGACTCCAAACAAAGTAAGTTAAGCAAAATGAGAAGACAGAGAAACACACAGCACATGAAGGAGCAAGGCAAAAACCCACCAGACCTAACAAATGAAGATGAAACAGGCAGTCTACCTGAAAAAGAATTCAGAATAATGATAGTAAAGATGATCCAAAATCTTGGAAATAGAATGGAGAAGATACAAGTAATGTTTACAAGGACCTAGAAGAACTAAAGAGGAAACAACCAATGATGAACAACACAACAAATGAAATTGAAAATTCTCTAGAGAAGATCAATAGCAGAATAACTGAGACAGAAGAACAGATAAGAGACCTGGAAGATAAAATAATGGGAATAACTACTGCAGAGCAGAATAAAGAAAAAAGAATGAAAAGAATTGAGGACAGTCTCAGAGACCTCTGGGACAAGATTAAACGCACCAACATTTGAATTATAAGGGTCCCAGAAGAAGAAGAGAAAAACAAAGGGACTGAGAAAATATTTGAAGAGATTATAGTTGAAAACTTCCCTAACATGGGACAGGAAATAGTTAATCAAGTCCAGGAAGCACAGAGAGTGCCATACAGGATAACTTCAAGGAGAAACAAACCAAGGCACATATTAATCAAACTATCAAAAATTAAATACAAAGAACAAATATTAAAAGTAGTACAGGAAGAACAGCAAATAACACACAAAGGAATCCCCATAAGGTTAACAGTTGAACTTTCAGCAGAAACTCTGCAAGCCAGAAGGGAGTGGCAGGACATATTTAAAGTGATGAAGGAAAAAAACGTACAACCAAGATTACTCTACCCAGCAAGGATCTCATTGAGATTTGATGGAGAAATTAAAAGCTTCACAGACAAGCAAAAGCTAAGAGAATTCAGCACCACCAACCCAGCTTTATAACAAAGGCCAAAGGAACTTCTCTAGGCAGGAAACACAAGAGAAGGAAAAGACCTACAATAATAAACCCAAAACAATTAAGAAAATGGTAATAGGAACATACATATCGATAATTACCTTAAGTGTAAATGGATTAAATGATCCAACCAAAAGACATAGATTGGCTAGATGGATACAAAAACAAGACCCATATATGTGCTCTCTACAGGAGACCCACTTCAGACCTAGGGACACATACAGACTGTAAGTGAGGGGATGGAAAAAGATATTCCATGCAAATGGAAATCAAAAGAAAGCTGGCGTAGCAATTCTCATACCAGACAAAATGGACTTTAAAACAAAGACTATTACAAGATACAAAGAAGGACACTAAATAATGATGAAGGGATCAACCCAAGAAGAAGATATAACAATTGTAAATATTTATCCACACAACATAGCAGCACCTCAATACATAAGGCAAATACTAACAGCCATAAAAGGGGAAATTGACAGTAACACAATCATAGTAGGGGACTTTAACACCCCACTTTCACCAATAGACAGATCATCCAAAATGAATATAAATAAGGAAACACAAGCTTTAAATGATACATTAAACAAGATAGACT